>NW_022631052.1:11689797-12289797 GCF_010015895.1 Lontra canadensis
GGTGGGGGAGGGTGGAGGTAGGCCAATGATGTGCCTGCGTCCCCCGCCCTGCCCCTCAGAAGCGAGATGGCTCTGCTGGGTGTGTGTGTTGGGGAGGGTGGTAGTCCCTGGGGACGGTAGTCTTGGAAGGTTGTCTGCCATCATTCCTGACACTGTATAACCCTTGGCTCAGGGACTCAGACCTATTCACCCCTTCCCAATGCACCTCCGCCAGAAAATGCCTTGTTGTCTTTGGTCACAGACCCCCAGCCCTCACTGGCCTGCCCTCTGGTCAAACACGTGGGTCGCCTTGGCTTGTACCCCACCAGGTCCTCCAGCTAGGAGCTCCCTAGGGATTAGCTGTGTATGCATTTTCTCTCTGTGAGATAGAGAATTCCTGGAGGGCGGGCACCTGCTTTCCATTCATTTTTTCCTCCCCGTTCCCTCCCCCACCCTCTTACAGTCCCCGCACACAGTAGGGGCTCAGCTCAGCAAATCCTTATGAATGCAGGAGTGGGAAAGAGTGGGGGAGGCAGCCAGCTTGGGAGGATCCCAGGAAATGGTGACAGCGTCCTGGGGGTGGGAGGGGGTGGGATCCTCCTCCCAGCAAGGGGAACAGTCACGGAGAGGGGACAGATGGGCCCTTCGCAGGCGCTTCCCCCACCCCCCGCAGGAGACCACCCACTGTCCAGCCTGGTATTTGGTTCTCCATGCATGGATCACAGGCCTTGCCTGAGAACCCAAAGCGGGCTTGGCCAGTGCATAGGTTCTTTGAAAAAGAAGCCCATTAGCTGCTACGGGAAAATCCCTTTCTGTCTTGCAATTAACCTGGCCTAGAGACTCGCCACCTGCCCCCAGCTCTTTCTTCCTTCTTTTATCTAAGAAGAGCTGAGCGCTGCTTCTGCTAATGAGCTTGTCTGTACTAATGAAGCAGGTGCCCTGTCCCCCGCCATCCCCCCTCGCCAGCTGGGAGGGGGGAGGATTGTTCTTCTGATGTGAGCTCTGGGCCCACAGAGGAAAATCAGATACATGATAATAATGACCATAATGATGAGAATAATGTCCACAGTGGATCCCTTTAAATGAGCTCTTACTTCACAGGTCAGGGGCTTTATATGCCTTATGTGGGACACCTGGTGGACGCTGCAATGGCTTCCATTTCTCAGATGGGGAAACTGAGGCTGGGGAGCATAAATGACTCGACCCAGGTAGCATAACCAAAGAGTGGCGGGGCAGGGTTCTCAACCAAGACTTTGAGACTCTGCCTCCCCCACACAGCCTATTGACGTTTCCAAAGAGTTTGACCCACTTTTTAATGGAAAACCCAGGCGGCTGGAGCCAGTGGCTGGTACATGGGTGCTGGGACGGAGCAAGGACTCCCACCTCAGGGGCCCACCTCCGCCCACCCTCCCTCCAGCTGCCTGGCGCAAGTTTCAGGGCATCTGAGGACTGGTGCAGGAGCCCCCACGTGCGCCCAGCATGATTCATTCATTGTGCTGCGCCCCAACTGCCCCGCCTGGGTTGGGGTGAGGGGTGGCGGCGCGGGGGTGAGTGGATAGTAGGTGCTGTGACCCCCAGTGAGGCCCTGTCCCCAGGTTGGAAGAATCCCACCACCCAGTCCCCGTCCCCACCTCCACTACACCCTCGCGCCCTGGCAGCTCACCCCTCCTCTCATGCCCCCTCCGCCTCCAGGGCGTCCTCTTGCTCGGGTCAGTAAGGGCGCCCGAGGGTCCCTGCCTCACATCTGGGTAGACATCCCAAGACGCCTTCGATGATGTCTTTCAGGATCCCTGACCGCGCCCAGCCAGCGCACCCGTCCTGGTCCTGGGGCTCGGTGGGCACTCCTCAGGTAGCCCCCAACTCCCAGAGTCCATCCCTGCTCTCCCCTCCCCCACAGGCACCCCCCAGCTGTGCCAGATTTATCCCAGGACCTCTCGTCTGCGCTCAGCCTTGCAATCCCTGTGCCCTGTGGGCCCTCACTCCCCCGCCCCCCCCCCCCCCCCCCAGGCGTCCCTGCCCCATTCCAAGGACCTTCCCCTGTCTCCCCCACCCTGCGACCTTGGGAACTCCCGCCGCTTGGCCCGAATATACCCCGGTCAGTGTGCTTTTGGCCAGCAGGTGCCCCCTCCCGCGGCCCTGTCCGCGCCCACGCCCCCGACCGCCCCCGCGGGTCTTCCCAGGCCTGTGCGGCCCCGAGCCCTCCCCCAGGGACGCCGGGAGTGGCACGTCCCGCCGCCTATGGCTGGGCGGCCGTCCTGGGCCCGGTCTCCGCGGCGGGCCCGCCCCCTCCCCGGCCCCGCCCCCCAGGGCCCCGCCTTCCCGCCGCCGCCCCGCCCTCCTCCCGGCGCTCGCCGCTCGCTCACTCTCTCGCGGGCTGAGGGGCGGCCGGCAGCTGGCGCGGGCAGAGGCGGTGGCGGCGGCGGCGGCGGCGGCGGCGGCGCCACGGCGATGGGACGGGCGCTAGGGCGCAGGAGCCGCGGCGGCGGCGGGGCCCGCGCAACTCGGGCCAAGTGCCGGGCCGCCGGCGCGGGCGCGGGGCGCTGAGCCCCCGCGGCCCCCAGCTCCCCGGTCGCGCACGGCCGAGCCCCGGAGAGCGCGCAGGGGCGAGCGGAGGAAGCGCCGCCAGCGCCGGCCGCCTGCGTCTGGGGAAGAGCGGCGCCCTGGGGGCGAGCCATGCCCGGCGCCCGAGCGTAGCCGCCGGGGGCTGCCCCCCGGGAGCCGCGGGCCGGGTCGGGCGCGCGACAGGAGCAGCCCCGCGCCGCGCCCACCGCGCGCCGAGGACCATGCCGCCCCCGGGCCGGGCGCCGCCGCTCGGGCTCCTGCTGGCGCTGACTGCGCTCCGGTGCCCAGGTAACGCGTCCCCGGACCCCATCCCCGGCCCCGGCCGCCGCGCACAAAGTTGGCTACCGCGCGGGGCGGCCACCTCCTTCGCAAGTCCCCGGCAGCTCGCATCGCCCGGACTCGCGCAGCTCTGCGGAGACCCCGGGAACCCAGGGGGTCCCCGACACGTACCTCTGCCCAGCGCGAGAGCCCGCCAGGCGTCCTCCCCAGACCCCAGCTCCCCTGCGGATCCCTTCAGGGCGCGCGGGGGCAACAGACCGGAGGCGCTCAGCCTCTCGAGGCGGGTGGGGGCGCGCCTCCAGCAATCTAGCCCCCCTCCTCGCCCCTCCTGGCCCTGGTTCCCGCGGGGTTTTGCTGTGACGGGGCGTCGGTGGACCCCTTCTCCCGATTTCCTGATGCCCCGGGACGACGCACGGCCGTGCGTTGCCAGGGCACCTGCGGGGCCCCAGCCTTGAGGTCGTCTCGGTCGGCGCAGGCTGTCTGGCTTGTCCGCAGCCTCTCCCCGCGCCTCGCCGCACCCTCCTGCTTTTACATTTTACACCCCCCCCCTTCCCCGAACATGTCCCCTCCCGAAGTGGCCTCCCCTTAGGTAAGGCGCAGCCTGCTTCTCGCTTTCTGGAGACGCGTGCTGCCCCAGCGCCTTGACCCCAAGGCCGCCAGGCAGCCCCGCGCGCGCAGGGCCGCCCGGAACGTGGTGATGCCTAGAGCCATTGCCTGGGTACCATGGAGCCGGGCTCCCTGCTGAAACCGACGCAGCTGTCGCCAAAACCTAGTGAGTGGAGAAGGCAAAATAGTCATGTATTTTCTCTCTGCTGGAGTTTGGAAAGCTTCTACCACCTTGGGGTGGCTACATGTTGGTTCTTGAGGAAACCTGTCTTAAAATGCTAATCCCTCTCCTCCCCTCCCCCCACCCCAAACAGCGGAGAGAATCCTAAAGGCTCAGATGAACCCGGAACAGTCACGAGCAACATCCGTGTGCGTTTGGAGAGCTCAGTTCTCCGAACATTTTTAAAATCGGGACCCATGATGTGGAAGCAGATAGCGTTCGCGTTAGGAAAATTCTCATTTCCTTAACAAGCAAACGGCACAGACACCCAGGCTGCTGTAGGAAAATAGAACTTTAACTTTTCGGCTGTAACTGCTTTAGGGAGGTTGCATTTAGGAACACATCTTGCATGCCGACTTAATGTGTGATGTATTTGCATGGAAAAAGTAAATATTGACTTACTCTGAGATGCCCTTAAGTGACCTGAAATATTTCATCAAACCTCCCATTCTCTTCCATTCGGAGAGAATCTCTGTCTGTCAGAGATATCCATCGGCGTTCAGCCTGGGCTCAATGTGTGGATGAATGTGGATGGTAGCTGTTCGGCTCTCAGCTTTCTTCTGTGGTACACGAGGGGGTCAAGGCTGTTTCTTCCTAGCTGAAGCCCTGGGACCTGTTCCCAAAAGTGCAGTCCCTTGGACTTGAAAATTGCAGCTCTGTCTCTATTTTGTTTCTCCACGGGGGTCAGCCTTTGCCTGGATGTGCTCATAGGGAAATATTGGAACTCTCCCTGAGAAGCTGGCTGCCTAGTGCTTGTAAGAGAAGATGGAGAACCCCCGTCCCTCCCCTAGCAACAGAAGAGCTTGTGCCTGGCTCTGGGGGGCCAGATCCTGGCAGGGAAGGTGTGCCGCCCCTGAAACCTGCTGCTGGCCCAGCTCCTTTTCCCCGAGGCTCAGTGAGCAACTCTCTTAGTGAATGCCACTGAGGACGGAGCCCTCCATGCCATCGTCAGGTTCTTGGGAGCCCGTGGAAGTCTTCCACCGGTCCCTAGCAGGGACATAAAGAGAGACAGTTTGATAACTCTATATTTAGCACCAGTTAGGAGAGCTAGGAAGAAAAAAACAAGGCTGGAATTCTTGAAAGATACTTAGCTGCCTACTGTTGGTGGAAAGGTTCAGAGGAATTAGCTAGAGCTTCCTTCAGAGCTGGTTGGATTTTCAGGGTAATTTCTGGCATGATTTACTGACCACGTTTGGCTGAGGTTCTGGGAGAGGGGCTGGAAGGGTTCTGAGGGAAGGAAGGACGCCCTCTCCCCCATCACACAGGGACTGTCTGCTCTGTACCCCCCCCCCCCCCCCCCCGCGTGGGTAGCTGCCATGGTAAAGAGTCTGGTGGGCGTACTTCTTTCAGCCTTGCAAGCTCTTAAACATATGGAACTGTACTTGGTAAGAGTCAGCACAAATCTCCCAGCTTAGCGACTAGGGGGCCCCCATTATTCAAACCACTTTTGTGCATTCTACGGCTTTGCAAATTAGCGGCGCTGTTAGAACCCCTGCTGGGGAAAATGGACGCGCCTTGCTTCATTGACCCATTGTGCTCTGGGTCTATAAAATTGGGGTGGGTGGAGAGCCCCCAACAGAGGGGCCTTGTGAGTGGCAGAGCCTGCTAGTGCGGGGAGGGGGAGGCGGCTTTGGCCTCAAAGCAGAGACACTCCTCACCCTGCCCGGCACCTTGGCATGGCCTGTGGTATATTTCATTCTCGTTACAATAGTGGTTTTGGGGGGGTGCGCCTGTGGATGGTGTTGCTCTTCCGAGAGGTGGCAGGGAGTGGTATGCAAATGCTGTCACCTCCCCTGAGTGATTTAACGACAGTACAGTGGAGGTTCCCAGAGTAAATCATTTGAAGTCTCACCCTCCCCCCCCACCGGATGCAGGGAACTTGGGAGGCGTGGGGCTTCTACAGGAGCGGTGCTCAGAGCCAACAATAAGCACGGTGGTTGCCATGATCCAAGGGAGCCAAAGAAACCCCTCGTTTGTTGGTGTGAAGTCCAGGAGGGTGGTCTCCGGGCCAGCAAAGCCTTTCCAGAGGCCTTGTTCCCAGATGAGCCCCCCAGTTGTACGCGGCTGGGTGGCTCCTTTCTTCTCTCCCGGGACTAATAGTGAATTTCCCTTTGTAGCTCTGGCGTCGAGCAAGCGCGTGCTGCCTGTCACCGTAGGGAGATGGGGGTGCCCTGGCCCCATAGGCGGCATCCTGGGGCCCGAGTAGCACCACCCGCTCCCTCTTGGATTAAATGAGCGGTCTGGAAGAGCAAGGAGGCATTTTAAAGCATCTCCTCCCCTCCCCCCACAGCCCCCTCTGCAGATGGGAAAAAGGAGACTCGGGCCGGGGAGTGACTTGCTCAGGGTCACACGGTGCATTGGTGTCTGAGCATGTTCATGGCTCACACAATTTCTCTTTTTAAAAAACTCTCCACCCAGGCATTTCTCACTGGACACAGGGGAGTCTTTCTGGTCAAGGAGCTCTACTGTGTGGTCCTGGAGGGGACTGTGGCTCCATTTAAGGAGCCCAAGGTCATGAGAATGACATAGCAGGGCTCAGCTCACAGAGGCAGCGGGTCCTCGCAGCGGTGCCCCTGGGGATGGGGTGAAGGAACCAAGAGCTGCTGAGGGTCCTCACTGTGTCCCCACCCCTGTCCCAGGCCTTCCCTCGTCTGGATATGCGCTGGCAGCTGGACACGCACAACTCACGGTTTCTAGGGGAACATATTGGGATCCAGAGATGCTAGTAACTTTCCTGCGGTGACACAGTGTCAGGAGCCTGGCCCAGGTGCTGATCTGTACGGCCCCCCCCGCCCCCCCAGCCAGATCCCCCTGCGGGGCCTCACAACGCTCGGTGTGGGGATGGGCTTCTTGATTCCGCGGTGCGGTGGATTCCAAGTCGCGTCCCTTCCACCGCCCGCCTTCTCTGGGGGCTTGCGCTGCTTTTCTGTAACAGGTCAATCTGTTACCGTGAACTGAGGCTTAGAGCCATAGAAATCCAACCGATGGGAGTCGGCTCTGCAGGCAGCTGGGAATCCTTCAGATTGGGTGCCCTCAAGGGATGGGGTGGTTCTGGTAAAGGCCGAGACTTTGGCGGACAGAATCCCCCTCCTTTCTATTTCTGCTTCAGTGGATCTCAGAGTCGGCATCTCAGTGACTAACCCCGACTGACTGCTGACTGTGTGTTCTGAGTGAGTCCTCCACTACCCGACGGGGGTAAGGACTGGTGTCTGCCCCACTCTACGGATGGGGAAGCTGAGACCCACAGAGGTGCTGTGGCTTATGCAAGGTCATGCAGCCCGAGGGGGAGGGGGGATGCACGGGAACCCACAGTGAGCCCGCCTGGCTCCGAGTCTGCTCTGAATCGCTCCCTTCCCTGTGAGCGTGGACACGGAGTGTTGTGGGCGACTGATTGGAATTTGAGACTAATTTGGGCCCAGGGGATTCGGGGATGTGTCTTAAGTTGGAGGCAGAGTTGACTCTTTTTTGAGAAAATCGTTTTGGGGGATTTGGGCTGCTCTAAAGTCAGCCCCCTCAGTTGGGAGCCCCGGAGTGCATCAGGCGTTGGGAGAATTGAGCCTGCGTGGAAGTCCAGCGAGAGAGGGTTGCTCTTGGGCCGTGTCTGGCCTGCAGGCTTCTCTTGTTGGTTGCCTGCATTTAAGAAGTGGGAGGTTTCGGCGTCACAGTCCAGGTCGTTGACTTGTCCCTAGAAATCAGGAGATATTGAGGAAAAAAATCTCTCTGAGGCTCAGTTTCCCAATCTGTAAAATGGGTTCTGTCTTAGTCCATGCAGGTTGCCGTAACAAAATGCCGCAGGCTGGGTGCCTTGTAAACAACAGACCCTAGTTCTCATGGTTCTGGAAACTAGGAAGTCCAGGATCAGGGCACCGGCACGGGCACGTTCTGCTGAGAGCCCGCTTCCTGGCTCCTAGATGCCGTCTTATTGCTGTGTCCTCCCGTGTGGAAGGGCGCGGGGGAGACTCTGGGGTCTCTTTTACGGGGGCACTAATCCCACCCGTGAGGCTCCCCAATCATGACCTCATCGCCTCCCACAGGTCCCACTTCCTGATAGCATCACATCGGGGCCCAGGTTTTAACGTATGAACTTCGGGGTGACACAGACACTCAGCCGATGGCAGGCCCTGAACTTACCTCCTTGCTGATCTGGTCACAAAGTTGGGCAACACCAAGGGAATGAGGGAGCTGTCTGCATGGCCTGTGGTTAACAGAAGGGAGGACAGACAAGAAGGGAAGGCTGGGTGCGCTCCTTGCTGTAACGGTCAGAGCTGTGAAGTGAAGGTTAATGGTGGCTTCTCACTTTGGGTTTTTCTGGATTCTTGGGTCACCATCCGGGGAGAGCTCTGGGGCTCAGTTGTATTCCTGTTGGGGATACTGAGGCTCAGAGGGGCACAGGGACCTGATCAAGACAACACTGATCGTGAGTGGCAGGGTGGGGGGTCTCCTCCCCAAAGTGCCCGACTCCTGTCTTCCCTGCCTCTAAGGTGCCCTCTTGGCCTGGAGTTTTCCCTCAGTTTCCCTGCCCTCCGGCTTAACTGTGACTCCAGTGACTGGCATTCTAGGGCAGGTTTGTGTGATGCGGAGAGAGAGGGGGACAAGGAGCCAACAAACTCATAAACAGGAAAATCCTCGACAGTAACCTGCGCTCCTCTGTTGCACACAAGGCAACGTGATGGGGAGTGACTGGGTAATCCAGGAAGACTTCCTGGAGAAGGTGGCATTCATCTTAATCTGAGACCTGCATGATCAGAAGCAGCCAACCTGGAGAAGGGTGTTCCAGGCAGAAGGAATGGGAACACTTGCAAGGTACCCTGCGCAGTGCCTGACACACAGCAGGTGCCAGGAGCTGCCTGCTCCCTCCCTCCCTCATTCATTCATCAGACAGAAATTGATCAGCTCTGAGCACTGTGAGGGTACAGTATGGAACAAAGGAGACACATCCCCCATTCTCAGGAGCTGGTATTCTGGTGGAGTGAGACCATAATAAAACAATGGACAGAGAGAGACATGATGTCAGGCAGTGACAGGTGTCACGGGGAGAGACAAAGCACGGTCACTTTTTGTTACTTTATTTGCCCCCCGGGTGCTTGTTTTGCTACTTGCCTTAGTGCGGGATGGACCTTGATGCCCACTGTCTGCCGAGGGGAGGGGAGAAAGAAGCCTGGGTTCTTGGAGTTGAATTCTGACGTCTTCCCCTGCTTAAACCCCCTGGGTCCGCAGTCAGGGTGTTCTGAACTCCCTTCTCTGACACCCAACTCCTTAACTGATCAATAGCCTCTCCTTACACTTCACTCCCAAAATAGTTACATAAAAAATCAATAGAGTCCAATTTGATTTGCTGTATTTTATTACCGAGGGTGATGGAGTGTTTGGAATCGCCTGGTGCTTCTGAGCCGGGTTGTTTTGCGGTGTTAACCTAAATTAACCCGTTGGGGGACCTAACTCATCATGGCTGGGCTTCGGTGCCCAGAATTCAGCGCCCAGGAAGGGTGACTCAGTAAATAACGCATCGCTAATGTCTGCTTTGTGCTCAGAATGCCTCCCGCCAGGGCTCTTAATGCAGCGGAGCAAATGGACACATAAAAATGGTACCGTGGCTGCTGCCCGCGCTCCCGGGGCCGGCTCTGCGTGCTTGCCGGAGGGTCCTGTCTTTCCTTCCGGAGCTCCAGAGTGGCAGGCTGGCTCTGCCTGGTCTCCCGGCCCTTGGAGTCCGTGGCCCCCTTTGTTTGCCCGGTTCCCTGCATGTTGTGTACTGTCGACGTATTTAGATCCTTGGCTTGGTATTTTTCCCTTCCGTAGTTGTGCCATCTGCCGCTGCGGGCGGCTGGCGCTCCTGGGCGGGCTGAGGGGGCCCGATGCGTGGGGCTGGGGGGCGCCTGGGCACAGGGATGAGGGCTCTGCAGATGACGAGGCTGCAGACGGGGTGGGGGAGGCCGGGTGGGAGGGACCCTATTCTCCCGGAGTCTGCTTGCTCCAAACGGAAATATGGGGCAGGGGAAGGGGAGGGGCGTGGTGTGGATGGAAGATGTCATTTCACCAAAAAAGTTTCCTAGGGTGGCAGTGAATCGGGACTTTTCCAGTCTAGTGGAGAGCCTCTGGCTGCCTTTGGGCTGTGTCTGGCCCGGAGACGCGTCTTGTTAGTGGCCGTCAGTACCCAGGATCCTGGCTTCTCTCAAGAAATTGGGAGACCTGGGACGCTGCTCTAGCTCCTGGACCTCTCTGGGACTTCGTTTCCCTGTTTGTGAAATGGGTCCTGAACTCCCCTCTGGCCGATCTTCTTCTTTGAAATGCCAGCCCAGTCTGCTTCCTCCCTGTCTGCCTCTGCTCATTGGAGCTTATTTTTATTGTGCACCTGTGTTGTGATGGGCCCTGTTCTTGGGGCTGGGGAAACGCAAGGACAAGACAGCCAAAGGCCGCTGTCCTTGAGGGGTCAGCATTAAGGTGGAGACAGATACTGGACTAAATGAATACCTAAAATAAAGTTTGAGTGGAGGTTAAGTGGTAGTAAGCACAGAGGAGGGCCCCAGAGAGGGAATGCCGGGAGGGATATTTTGCGATTTAATTCCATTTCATGTCATTATTAAAAACTTTTTTAATTAAGTAAACTCTACACCCAATGTGGGGCTTGAACTCATAACCCCGAGATCGAGAGTCACATGCTACGCTGACTGAGACAGCCAGTCAGGCACCCCTGCGATTTTTTATTAATTTATTTGACAGAGGGACACACAGCGAGAGAGGGAGCAGAAGCAGAGGGAG
Organism: Lontra canadensis; assembly: GCF_010015895.1. Lineage (NCBI taxonomy): Eukaryota > Metazoa > Chordata > Mammalia > Carnivora > Mustelidae > Lontra > Lontra canadensis. The sequence continues at coordinate 11,700,200 of NW_022631052.1, forward strand.
TGGGAGAAGGAAAAGCAGGCATTCCACTGAGTAGGGAGCCTGACGCAGGGCTCAATCCTAGGAGCATGACCTGAGCCGAAGGCAGACGTTTAATGACTGAGTCACCCAGGCGCCCTGGCCCCTGCAATTTTAAATAGCAGCATCTGGAAAGGGGACATTTGAGCGAAGACCTAAAGAAGTGAGGAAGCAAGCTATCTGGTGGCTGTCTTGGGGAAGAATGTTCCAAGCAGAGGAAATAGCCAGTCCAAAGGCCCTGAGGCTGGAAACTGCTTGACAGGCTCAAGGATGGAAAGGAGGCCAGTGCAACTGAGCTGAGCCGGGAGGGAGAGCAGTGCATGAGCTGACAGGGACGAGTCTGGTAAGGATGGTGGCTTTTCCTCTGAGTGAGGTGGGAGCCATTGGCAGGTTTAACAGAAGAGGGCGGTGCTCTGACTCCCAGGAGCAGAAGCCGGCAGAGTCGAGAAGGGCTACTGCACTAGTCCAGACTTGGATGACAATGGTGACTGTAGGGGAGGTCACAAGTGGGATTTGGGTGCAGTTGGAAAGTTGCTGCACAGGCTAGCAGACTGATAGATTCGTTCAGTAAATATTTATTGGGTGCCAACGCTATGCCTATCACGGTGCTTGGAATTGGGGCCAAATCAATATTTGTTAGCGATGAAATTAACAAACAGAACGTACATCTGTGAGTTGGACTTTTGCCTTCTGCAAGTTCTTCCCCAATAGCCCCGGGGAGAAGGTTAGGGTGGGTGAGTGTTTCTGCATCTCTGGGATGGACCTGGTAACATCCCTAGTGAGAATACAGTTAAGGGGATCCAAGGAGGACCCCAGAAGCAAAATGCTTGTTAGGGTAGTGCCTGGCACATACTTAGTGTTCAGGAAACGGTGGCAGTTACTGATAACATTGTTAGGACCATTAGGAAGCCAGGACCCTGTTACCCTATTTGCCCCTGGAAGCATGGTAGGTGGAGGTTGGATTTGAACCACGACCTCTCAGACTCTGGTGTTCATGGTTCCCGCTGGACCAGTAATATTAAAAGAAGAAAAGTTGCCGTGCTCATAATATGATTACTCTGGGACAGTTGATTGCTCGTTTGCCAGCATAGGTGTATTTGCTTTATCTAGTGGACTTGAAGGCAAAATGTTACATGTCAATCAAATCCTATCTTCTCCATCAACTTCCACAACATGACATGTTGCTTATTATCTTCTGTATTCCTTAAACCGGCATCCCCACACGATGGCCGGTGGACTAAATCTGGCTCTCTACCTGTGTTTGTAAATAAAGTTTTATTGCAATCCAGCCACGTCCATCTGTTTACACATTCTCTGTGGCTGCTTTCTCCCAACAATGAGAAGTGAGTCGTGTCAGGGATCATCTTGCTTGCAAAGTCTGAATCAACTATCGACTACCTAGCCCTCTCAAAGAACAAAGCTTGCCTTAAAGGAAAGTCAAACAAGGAATGCTCTGTAAATGGGTGCTTCTAGCACACATTTGTGGCCAAGAACAAGTATCCCTTTTTAACGGCAAAAAAATTGTCCAGCGCATTTGAATGAGAAGAATTGTGGGTTTGGTATCACTTGGTTGAGAAAAAAAACCATATTGATTGAAAGTTGCCATCAATTCAGTAATGCTTTTGAACAAGTGGGTTTTGGTAATTACAGTAGCATTTATGTAACATTTTAAAAATAGTAGCACATGTGTGTGTGAGATATTTTTACTCTGTAGGCAAAGCTGTTGGCTTATCGCTCAGAAGACCCCTTGTAGGGATGCTTCAGGAAATAATCAGTATTAAAGGAGCCCACTGGTTAGTTATTTTATACTTGGCATGACTTCGATCAGTGGATCTCTTTTATGGCCTTGTGTTTTTTCTTTTTGGTTTCTTTTAAAGATGAACTTAGCCTTCTGTTGTGTTTACTTGTGACACCCAGGTCTGTGATACCTTAAGTTTTCAGGGCTAAGATTTTGAGTTCACTTATGGAGATCATGTGCCAAATGTGAAGTGTATATCTCTATATTAATGTGGATTCTTATCATTGCAAGGGACAAAGTTGGGAATTTACTGGACTCTGGAGCCAGGAAGTTCAAGGAAGAAACAGCTTCAGGCATGGCTAGATCCAGGTGCTTAACTCTCCTAATGAGCGCTCCTGCTCTCTCACTTTGTCTCTTGGTTCTCTTTTCCTCTGTGTTCATTTAATTCTCAGACAGGTTTTCTTCACCTCCTGGCAAATCTGGTCACAGTCAGCTCCAGGCTTTGTTCCCAAGCCAGTCTTCTCTTTTCTAATCATAACAGCAAGAACCCCTGGACTAACCTGGGTGCTGGACTGACTGTGGATGGGATCCTGTATGTGATTAGCCACATTTAAGTAAAAAACTCATCTCTGGAGTTGGAATTGGAAGCACGTTGCCAGAAGGAGAGACAAGAGATGATTTCCCAAAGGAAATTGTGGTGCTTACACCAGAAGGAAGACAAAGTTGCTGCAAGAGCTTACTAAGTGAGGCGGGGAGAACCTTCCAGGCAGGGAGGGTCCTCACACGTGGACAGAAGCCTCTGGTGCGCCTCCTCCAAGGAGCCCGTAGACACCCCGTCCCATTCTGTGTGCGCTCTCGGTGGCCGCTGAAACCGCTGGGCTGCTTTATTGTATGTGGGACCTCTGAAAGCCCCAGCCCGGGGACTTCACGCGTATTTTGGTTGCTTTGATTGAAAACATGGAGTATCTGGGATGCATTCTGCTAATTTGTATGAAAAGAGAACCTGGTCTTTGACCCAGCAATCCTACTTCTGGGAAACCTGTTTTTTTTTTTTTAAGAAGTAGAAAACACCACTATACAAGGGTGTCTGGTTAGGGATATTTAGAAGCAGCATCTTGTGTGATGGTGACAAAAAAGAGATGACTGTCCATCCATAAAGTCGTTCTTGACTGAATGGTGGTGTTTCCCTGTGGACTACCACGTAGCTGTTAAAAAGAGCAGCTTGGAGCTATACCCATTCTCCTGAAACAGGGTTTATTGTCAAGTGAGGAAGGTGAGTTGCATGGTAACTTAGAATGTGCAATGCCATTTTAATAAAGCCGACGAACCAAAAGTCCCCTCTGCGTGTAAAGTAGCCAGTGTTTATATAGTGCGTGCTATATGCCTGTCACCATTGTGAGTACGTTACATAGCCGTCTAATACAACAAGCCTAGGTGTACGGGTATTGTCATATCCCTTTTAAAGAAGGAGAGATGAGAGTTATATGACTTTAGTGAAGGAATGAAGGGGTTGATGTGGTGGGTGGTGGGAAAGGAGGGCAGCAAAGGGAGGGCATCTGGAGCCACAGTAATGCTGAGTTTTATGTAGAGAGCCCCACTTTTTCCTTTAGGGTTTCTGTGTCACTAATGGGGCTGGTGAGCATGCCTTTCTAGGGAGCCTCCAAATTTGCTGCTGTATTTTGCTGGTGCATGGAACTCAGGCGAGCCGGGGGCGATGGTGCTTTGTGGTTCCCTGCGGGAAAGGGAGCCTGTGTTTGTGGTGTGATGGGCATATCTGGTGAGAAAGGTTTCAGTGGTGAGTAACACAGGCAGACTTAAAATGGCAGTGGCTTAAAAAGTAGGAGCTTGTTTCTCTCCCAAGTCAGATTCTGGAGCCATGTAGTTCAGGATTTTAGGTTGACTCTGTCCCATGAAGTCCTCGTGGGCCCTTGCTCCCTTCTGTCATTTCAAGCTTGTGGTCTTTGCTCTCATGGTCCAAGATGGCAGCTGCAGGTACAGCAATTTCATCTTCATTCCAGGGACCAATATGGGGGTGCAGACAAAGAAAGGGTAGAGGATGTGCATCAGATGTCTTTTATGGAAGAGTCCTGGTAGCCCCATGGTGCTTCCTCCTGTAGACTTACATCCCACTGGCTGTGACTAAGTCATATGGCCACATGTAGCTGCAAGAGTCTGGGAGGTGTTTTGTTTTTAGAGAGAGAATCGGAGAGCGATTGAGTGGGAGAGGGGAAGAGAGAATCTTCATCAGGTTCCACGCCCAGCAAGGTGCTCGATCTCACGACCCTGAGATCATGACCTGAGCTGAAATCAAGAGTTGGACGCTTAACCAACTAGGTGCCCCCCTGGGGAGTCTTCCTTTTAGATGGCTACAAATCAAGAGTTCTGTTACTGTAGAAGAAGGACAGAACGGATGCCAGGGGAATAATTAGTAGATGGTGATGAATACCTTAGCAGGGTAACACAGTATTTGGAGAGAAGACATGAACCATCAGGATCTTTTATTATTGTGTGTGTGTGTGTGTGTGTGTGTGTGTGTGTGTGTGTGTGAGATTTTATTCTGGCTTCTAAGGTGGGGCTTGGGAGACAAGTTTTTATGGGTGCCAAGAGGAAAATGAAAGCAGATCGGTGAATGATAAACACCATCTTTGTCAAAGATATAAATATGGCTTAAAGAAATATTATAGATAAATCTGAAGTCCCTGTAGGAAATATATATATAGAGAGAGATAGAGATAGATATATAGATATGTATAAATATATATATAGATCTATATCTATATTATAACAGTTTCAGGTTTGTTTTTGGTACATATATATCTTGTCTCTTCCCCAATATCCATGTGCGTATTGAACTATCTTATTTTTTGCATTGTTGCACGGTAGTGCATGATATGGAAATATCAAAGTATTGAGTGATTTCCCACTGCCTCATAAGAAGGAGATTCCCCGAACATAGAAAAGGGGGTCAGAAAGAAGGGGTTCACCCCCCCAGGAACACTTTGCAGAGATCAGCCACCCCACTGGGGTCTGCGGTCATTTGAAATAAGCTGGGCTGGGGCTGGGGGATAGCAGGTGGAAGAGCTGACACCCAAGGAAGTGGAGTTAACTGCAATGGGGACGATAGAGACCTGCTACAGCTTCCCCAGGTTCTAGTCCTAGTGGTTCCCACTGTGGAGGACTCCTAAAGGACTTGGGCTGCCAGCCCATCTACTCCTTGCGTCTCTCCAGATTCTGGGAGCTTTGGTCTTAAAAAAGGGACGTCCTTCAGTTCCCCAGTCTTTGCCTCTTTAGCCCTTAATGCTAACTCATTTGTTTCTAATGCAAAAGGCTCTCTAGAAAGCACCGTGGATTTATGGTGAAATTTTTATTTCCTTATGATATCTTTTTCTCCTTCCACCCACCACCCCCTACGCCCAGCCCGGTTTAAGTGTTTTTCTCTTAAATTTATGGGCTGAGCTGTTAAGAGGGTCTGCATATTTCAGGAGGAAAGGTGTCGGGGGAGGAAGTGTCAGCCTTGCTGTTCACACCAGCTTCACTTACACAGGCTCTGAAGTGGCCTCGTCTTCCTACTGGACCAATTTGCCTGTCAGCTCAGATCATTTTGTGAAGGCGACTGCATTCTGCTTCTCTCTCACCGTAGCACAGAGACAACAAGGGAGGAAGGTGTCGCAGTGCTTCTCCCATATTTCCCACACTTCAAGGGTCCCTCACTCCTCTTGCTCCACCCCTCCCTTTGTGAAAGTTTTTAATACGTGTTTGAGTGAGGGAATGGACTTGTGTCACGTCGCTCACTGCTGAGTTACGGTTCGTGAACTGTTTCAAGTACATCGCTGAAATTCAGGGCCTGAGCTCAGGCAGGCAGACTGACAGACTGCCTGGGTTTGAATCCCAGCTCTGCCACTTGCTAGCTCTGTGACCTTGGGTTGGTTACGTAGCCTCTCTGTGCTGTAGCGTTTCCACCTGTGACATGGGGCGAGTAGGAGCTCCCACTCCTCGGGCTGCTGTGAGGTTTAAGGGAGATGGGGCATAAGAATTCAGCACAGGGCTGGACTTTGCAGGGGTCCTTAGTAAATGTCACTGCTGCTTTAATTCTCATCTCCATTCACTAAATTTAAAAAAAAAGATTTATTTATCTATTTTAGAGAGAGAGAGAGAGAGAACATGAATGGGGGGAGGGGCAGAGGGGGACAATCTTGAGCAGACTCCCCGCTGAGTGTGGAGCCTGACCTGGGGCTCAAGGCTAGGACCCTGAGGTCATGACCTGAGCCAACACCAGGAGTCAGGTGCTCAACCTGCTGAGCCACCCCACCCCGAGGCTATGCCCTCAACACCCCCCCCATATGTTTAACTGAACACATACTGTGTGCCCTGGTGCTCGTTTTTCTGGTTTTGCTCGTTCCTACTCCCACATTGCTTCATACCCAGATCCTGTCACATGATGGTGGCCGTATGCTCTTTTTGCCTTCCTCTGAGACTAACACCCAGACTTCCTTTTCTTAACTTATGTTTTCAAGTGAAGATATAACTGACAAACAATATTAGACTGGCTTCAGGTGTACAGCACAGTGATTCGATGTCTGTACATGTTATGAAATGACCACCACGATAACTGTAGTCCCCGCTGGTCACCATACAAAGTTTTTAGTTTCATTGACTGTCATCTCTATGAGATATATTGTATCCCTGCATCTTATTTATTGTATAGCTAGAAGATAGTACCTTGTAATCCCCTTTGCCTTTTTTGACCACCTTCCCCTTCCCGCCCTGCCCCCTCTGGCAACCATCAGTTTGTTCTTGGTATCTGTGAGCCTGTTTCTGTTTTCTTTTGCTTGTTTGTTTGTCTTCCTAGATTCCACATGTAAGGGACATCCTAAGGTATTTGTCTTCCCCTATCTGACTTGCCTCACTTAGCATCATATGCTTTAGCTCCATCCACGCTGTTGCAAAATGGCGGGATCTCATTCTTTTTTATGGTTGAGTAATATTCAGTGCACACACACACACACACACACACACACACACCACGTCTTGAGTCATCTACTGATGGACTCTTACATTGCTTCTGCATTTTGGCTATTGTAAATAATGCTACAATGAACATAGGGGCGCATATGTCTTTTCCAATTAGTGTTTTTGTTTTCTTTGGATAAATACCGAGAAGTGGGATGGTTGGATCATATGGTAACTGTGTTTTTAATTTTTAAAGGAACCTTCGTATTGTTTTCCGCAGCGGCTGCACCAATTTACATCCCCCCAAATGGGGCACAGGGGTTTCCTTTTCTCCACATCCTCACCCACATTTGTTTCTTGTCTTTTTGATAGTAGCCATTCTGACAGATGTGAGGTGAGATCTCATTGTGGTTTTGATTTGCATTTCTTTGATGAGGAGAGATGTTGAGCATCTTTTCATGTACCTGTTGGCCATCTGGATGCCTTCTTTGGAAAAATGTCTGTTCAGATCCTCTGCCCACTTTTTTAAATTGGGTTGTTTTTCTGATACTGAGTTGTATGAGTTCTTTATGTATTTTGTTTATTTATTTTATTTTATTTTTTAAGATTTTATTCATTTATTTGACAGACAGAGATCACAAGTAGGCAGAGAGGCAGGCAGAGAGAGAGAGAGTGAGGAGGAAGCAGGCTCCCTGCAGAGCAGAGAGCCCGATGTGGGGCTTGATCCCAGGACCCTGGGATTATGACCTCAGCCGAAGGCAGAGGCTTTAACCCACTGAGCCACCCAGGCGCCCCTTTAGTTTATTTATTTAAAAAAATGTTTTATTTATTCATTTGTGAGAGAGAGTGTGAGTGAGGGGGAATTCGCTCAACCGAATGAACCACCCAGCTGAACCATAGTTTGGATGTTAACCCCTTATTGGATGTATCATTTGCAAATATCTTTTCCCATGTAATAGATTGCCTTTCATTTTGTTGATGGGTTTCCTTCATGGTGCAAAGGCTTTTTATGTTGGCAGAAGCTCAGTAGTTTCTATTTGCTTTTGTTATCCTTACCCGAGGAGACAAATCTAAAAAATTATTGCTAAGACCAATATCAAAGAGTTATTGACCTTGTTTTCTTCTAGGACTTTTATGGTTTCAGGTCATACCTTTAAGTCTTTGATCCATTTTGAATTTACTTTTGTGTATGGTGTAAGGAAGTGGTCCAGTTTTATTTGTGTGTACACAGTGGTTTCCTTTTCGTGGTACCATTTGTTGAAGAGACTGTCTTTCCTCCATTGCCTATTCTTGCCTCTCCTGTTGTAGATTAATTGATTGATAGGTGTGGGTCTTTCTGAGCTCTCTATTCTACTGCACTGATCTCTGTGTCCTTCTTTAAGCAAGTACCATACTGTTTTAATTACTATAGCTTTGAAGTATAGTTTGAACTCTAGGAATATAATACACCCAGCTTTGTTCTTATTTCTCAAGATTGCTTTGGCTGTTTGGGGTCTTTTTTTTTTTTAAGATTTTGTTTATTTATTTGATGGAGAGAGATAAATCACAAATAGATAGAGAGGCAGGCAGAGAGAGAGGGAGAAGCAGGCTCCCTGCCAAGCAGAGAGCCTGATGTGGGGCTCGATCCCAGGACGCTGAGATCATGACCTGAGCTGAAGGCAGAGGCTTAACCCACTGAGCCACCCAGGAGCCCTGTTTGGGGTCTTTTGAGGTTCCATACAAACTTTAGGATTATGTGAAAAATGCCAGTGGTATTCTGGTAGAGATTGCCTTGAATCTGTAGATTGCTTTGGGTAGTATGGATGTTTTGACACTATTAATCCTTCTAAATCTACAAACACAGTGTATCTTCCCATTTATTTGTTTGTCTTCAACTTCTTTCATCAATGTCTAATAGTTTTCAGAGCTCAGGTCTTTCATTTCCTTGGTTAAACTTATTCCTTGGTATTTTATTCTTTTTGATACAGTTATAAATGGAGTTTTCTTAATTTCCATTTCTGATAGTTCATTATTAGTGTTTAGAAGTGCCACAGATTTCTGTATACTAATTTTGTATTTTGCAACTTTACTGAATTCACTTATTCTCTCTCTCTCTTTTTTTTTAAAGAAACCTTAGGAATGTACTACTTCTTTTTTTTTTAAGATTTTATTTATTTATTTAACAGAGAGAGACAGATCACAAGTAGGCAGAGGCAGAGAGAGAGAGAGTGGGAAGCAGGCTCCCTGCTGAGCAGAGAGCCTGACATGGGGCCCGATCCTAGGACCTTGAGATCATGACCTGAGCCAAAGGCAGAGGCTTTAACCCACCGAGCCACCCAGGTGCTCCAAGTTCACTTATTCTAATAGTTCACATATTCTAATAGTTTATATATTTATATATAAATCATATATAAAGTATTTATATATAAATTATATATAATTTATATATAATTTATAAATTATATATAATTTATATAAAATTATATATTTGTATAATTATATAATGATATAAGTTATATATAAAGCATATAAATTTATATATTTATATATAATTATATATAAAATTATGTATATTTATGTAATAAATTATATATAATTATATATAAATATATATTTATAAATTATATGTAAATATATAAATATATAAACTATTAGAATATGTATGTATTCTCTCTCTATATATATAAATAAAATAACCATGTTATCTCAAATGGTGACAGTTTTATTTCTTCCTTTCCAATTTGGGTCCCTTTTATTTCTTTTTCTGGACTAATTGCTGTGCCTGGGACTTCTAATATTGTGTTGAATGAAAGTGGTAGGAGTGGGCATCCTTGTCTGGTTCCTGATTTTAGAGGAAACATTTTCAGGTTTTCACTGTTGAGTATGATATTAGCTGTGCTTTTGTCATATGTGACCTCTCTTACGTTGAGGTGTGTATGTTCCCTCTGCACTGACTTTGTTGAGAATTTGTATCATAAATGAATGTTGAATCTTGTTTGTTGCTTTTTCTGCATCGATTGAGATGATTGTATGATTTTCATCCTGTTTTGTTAACGCAGTGTGTTATGCTGATTGATTTGCAGATGTTAAGGAATCCTTACATCTGTGGAATATGTCCCAACTGATTAGGACATATGATCTTTTTAATGTGTGGTTGAATTTGCTTTGCTAATATTTCGTTTAGGAGTTTTGCATCTATGTTCATTGAGAATATCGACTGACCTACCTTCCTTCCTTCCTTCCTTTCTAGTATCTGTGTCTGGTTTTTATCAGGGTAATGCTGACCTTGTAGAATGAATTTGAAAGTGTTCATCCTGCTTCAATTTTTTTGGAATGCTTTGAGAGGGATAGGTAGGTATTCAGTGTTCTTTAAATGTTTGGTAGACTAAAAAACAAAACAAACAAGAAGCAGAAACAGACCCACAGATACAGAGAACAAACTCATGGTTGCTCCAGGGGAGAGGGCTGGGGAAATGGGCAGAATGAGTGAAGGGAAGCAGGAGACACAGGCTCCCAGCTGTGGAATGAGTAAGTCATAGGTGAAAGGTACCGCATAGGGGATGTGGTCATTGGTATTGTAATAGCATTGCATGGTGACAGATAGTTACACTTGTGAGCATACACTTGTGTACATTTTGATGTACAGACTTGAATCTCTATGTTGTACATCTGAAATTAATGTAACATTGTTACATTACATCAACTATACCGCAACAAAAATAAATAAGCAAATAAGTAAAGCAATAAATATTTGGTACAATTTACCTGTGAAGTGATCTGGTTCTGGACTTATGTTTTTTTTTTTTTTTTTAAAGATTTTATTTATTTATTTATTTGTCAGAGACAGAGGGAGAGAGAGTGAGCGAGCACAGGCAGACAGAGAGGCAGGCAGAGGCAGAGGGAGAAGCAGGCTCCCCGCCGAGCAAGGAGCCCGATGCGGGACTCGATCCCAGGACGCTGGGATCATGACCCGAGCCGAAGGCAGCCGCCTAACCAACTGAGCCACCCAGGCGTCCCTGGACTTATGTTTGTTGGGAGTTTTATTTTATTTCATTTATTACTTTTTTTAGAGCGTGCGAGAGAGTAGGGGGAGGGACAGTGGGAGACAGACTCTTAAGCAGGAGCCCCATGCAGTACTCGATCTCACGACCCTGAGATCATGATTTGAGCTGAAATCAAGAGTTGGATGCTTAACTGACTGAACCACCCAGGCGCCCCATTTTTTTTTTTAGTCTATTTTATTTTTAATTTTAAAAATTTTTATTTTTAAAAGATATTATTTATTTATTTGTCAGAAGAAAGCACAAGCAGGCGGAGCAGGAGCGGGAGAAGCAGGCTTCCCACAGCACAAGGAGACCAATGCAGGACTCAGTCCCAAGATCCTGGGATTGTGACCCGAGCCGAAGCAGAACCCAACTGACTGAGCCACCCAGGCATCCCTTCAGTCTATTTTAATTACCGATTCAATTTCATTCGTAGTATAATTAGTCTATTCAGATTTTCCATCTCTTCATGATTCAGTCTAGGAAGAGTATATGTTTCTAGAAATTCATCCATTTCTTCTGGGTTGTCCAATTTGTTAGAACACCCTGATTTTCATTCAGGAAACCAGTGCTTCCCTGCTTCGAGGCCATGTGGTTGGGTGGGTACTACCAATTTTCTCCTCCTCCTCCCTGGGCTGGCTCGTGACTGGCTGACTAATCAGAGCATTTCAGCAAGGCCTCAAGGATTGGATCACAGCCGGGCCCGTGACCCAAGCTGGGCCAATGAGGGCCAGCCCCGGGATATTTGTTGCAAGCATTGGGGAAGAGGCCCTTCTTTTCTGTGTTGCAGTTGCTAAGCTGGTGGGATGTGAGCCTGGAGGTATCTGTTAGTATTGCCGTGTAACAAATCACCATAAACTAATGGCTCAAAACAACACACATTTATTATTGATCAGGAGCTTGGGCATGGGTTCTCTTCTGCTTCCAGATCTCTCACCAGACAGCAGGCAAGTTGTTAGCCAGGGCTGTGGTCTCATCTGAAAGCCTGCCTGGGGAGGGATCTGCTCCAGGTTCACATGGTTGGTGTCAGGACTCGGTTTTTGTGGGCTCTTTGGCCAAGGGCCTCAGTTCCTTACCTCTTGGCCCTTTCCCCATGTGGCACCTTGCTTCACCAAAGCCACCACATCACCGTCTCTGGCAACCTAATCACAGAAGTGATCTCCCTCCCACACGTAGGTATCCTGTCAGTCAGAAGGAATTTACTCAAGGGGAGAGGACTGCACAGAACTGGGATTGCTGTCAGGTGGGGAATATCACAGGCCATCTTAGAAGCTGCCTACTTTTCTGGACCCATGTAAGAATGAAGCCCAAAGGGAGGCAGACGAAACCAAGGGATGCAGCAGGAAACTTTCCTGGCGATCATATCAGAGTACCCAGCAGTAGCTGTTTCTCATTTAAAAAAAAAAAATATATATATATTTTTAGCATTTAAAAATTAAAAATTTTATTTTCCTGTCCAGTGTGGGGCTTGAACTCATGACCCTGAGGCTGAGTGTTGCATGCTAGTCCAACTGAGCCAGCCAGTGCCCCTAGAAGTAGCTGTTTCTGATCTGAGCTTGATCTTGAACTTCCCCAGTACATGGTCCAATATTGGCTTAAGCTACTTGAGTTGAGTTTCTGTCACTTGCAACCTGGAGGGTCCTGCTGAAGTCTTGTGGAGGCTTCTCAGTTCCCCTCGTCTGGCAGTGCCTGCCGCTCCTTGGAAAGCCTTTGGTATTCTGCGTGCTTTACTAGAATTTAGAAAATCTGCGTATACCTCACTCCCCTTCCAGACTGAGCTCATCGAGGATGGGTTGTATTTTTTTTTTTTTTAAATCCCCCTTCCCCGCTTTACTTCCAGGGCCTCAGATGCTGTCAGACACAGGAGATGCCATCTGCCAGTAATTACTGGTGTGAGAGGTTCTTCCTTGTCCCTCCCTCTCCCCCTCCCCCTGCCAATCAAAAATGTTTCAAAAATGATCTCAGTCTCCTGCACCTGGCTCGGGGTTGGAACGCTGAATGTCAAAGACGAAAACATCGTTGATGCCATCCTCTAGAGGCAGCAACAGCTGCACACGAAGCAAAAGTGTGAATTTCACAACATTGGGTGGGTCACCCTAATGGAAACAACAAGCCACAAGCAACAGAGGTGGTGCTGGCTAATTCCTGAATATTCTAGATTTTAATCGAGCACCTCTATGACAGCCCTTCCTTTTGCAAGCATTTGCTGATACCAACATATTTATTTTTAGTGAAAGGATTTTATACATTTTTCTAGGCTTAGTAGTTTTGTTGTATATCCAGAACATATGTTTAAAAAAAATTTCTCATGAAGCCATTTTAAAATGCTTTTCATTAATGTATCAGTCCATTGCAATGACCTTAGCCTCCAAAGCCACTTGGGGTCACTTTCCACTGCATTTTATTCATGAGATGTGAGCCTATAATCAAAGGAAAGGGAATTTGGTGCCCGCTGTGGATCAGAGAAGTGGCAAAGAATTTGCAGACATGTTTTGAAAGGGTTTTAAAAGACCTCTGACCTAGGATGGGATGTGGTAGGGGTGGGAGGGAGGAGCTTGACTCCTGGATTCATCAGGAAGGCTGTGAACAGTGGGACGGAGGGTGGTCCAACCCCCAGCTGGGAAAGGGTGGTGGGGTGGACCTGGTTCACTCTCCCCTTAGTTTTTTCCAAATGTAATGATGTCCTTCTGGTCTTCCTCAATGGCACCAGTTGCCCCAGGCCCTTTTCTGGTGCCTGGTCTTGCGGGGTGGGGCGGCTGTGATTTAAACGTGGCCTCTCACAGTCCCTGGCCCGACTTCTGGACAGCAGCCTTGGTGTCGGGTCCTCCTGGCATCTGATCCTGGTGGTGACTTTGGTACCCAGATACTCCTTACCCACAGCCCCCTGCCTCCCTGTCCCTCTTCATTCATTTGCTCCTTTACCCCCTTAAAAGGGGTCGTTGCTAGTAGTTAGCATTCTCAGACCATGGCAGTGGCTGCTTTCATCAACTGAGAGACTTGAATTAGAATATTAATTTCACTTGGGGTTTGGACACATTGTTTCTGTGCTGAGCACATATTTAAAAGCGGGGAAAATGTAATTGGCTCCTTCCTCCCATGTCTCTTCTGGAGGCTCCTGGGGGAGTCAGCAGGAAGTTTTAGAGTTGCTGTGACCTGCTTGCTTCTCTGTGGGGTCATGCGAGCCCCTCTCCCGACACATGTGCAGAAGGAGCCTTGGCCACCTGCTAACCCATCGGTGGACAGCCAGCATCTCATGGCCACCTCCCGCCCTGGGGCATATTTGCTTGGCCAGCACAGTGCTGTAATAATTCTTGAGCCTGTATTCAAGAGCTAGAGGATTTAGTGTGAAAATCTGGATGTTCAGCTTCTCCTTGAAGAGCAGCCAGGCTGGTAGCCTGGGGCCACCTTCCCAGACAGTGACACCTGGCTTGCAAGTGACGTGATCTCTAGTTCATTCATAAGCTATTTCGTGAGCACCCATTATGTGCCAGGCACTGTTCCAGGAACGGGGGGGTAGAGCCACTGCTGTCAAAGAGCTTATACTTCCACCTACAATGCATCTCATCTCTTGTACATGTTGCCTGTCTAGCCCTCCAGACCAGCACTGTCCAATAGAACTTCTTTTGATGACGGAGATGTTACCTGTGTGTTCTGTCCAGGACGGTAGCTGCTAGCCACGTGCTACTGTGAGCCCCTGAAGTGTGGCCAGTGAAACAGAGGAACTGAATTTACGATTTCAGTTCCTTGTAACTCACATGTGTTTAAATTTAAGTGTAAGCAGCCACACGTGGCTACCAGCTAAAGGATTGGACATTGGGGCTCTCGGTACTTGAATTCACATTTCCCACCTGACCGCTAACCCACTGCCTTCATTTAACAGCTGGGGAAACTGAGGTATGTTGACGGCGCAGAGACAGGATTAGAACTCGGATCTCCCTGATGGCTCGGCTGGGATGTTCGGTGTAACCAGTATCCGTGAAGGAGTGAATGGGTTAGGTGACGTTATCTGTGGCCGGAGACATGGATGGGCCTCAGGCTGCGCAGGGCCTTGCAGACTAAGGGAAACCATGTATTGAGGTGAGATTTGCATACCAAGTAACCGTTTTGAAGAGTACAATTCAGTGGCATTAGCACACTCATAGTGGTGTGCCGCCACACCTCTGTCTGGTTCCTGAACATTTTCATCCTCCCAAAGGAGAGCCCATACCCTTTATGCGGCCACTCCCCATTCCCCGCTCCCCCAGCCCTGGCCACCACTGATTTACTTCCTGCCTACGGGTTTGGCCCGTTCTCGACGTTTCCTATCAGTGGAATCATACACTGTGTGGTTTTTCGTGTCCAGCTTCTTCCACGGAGCTTTGTTTCTTCACTTTTATCCAGCTTGTGGCAGGTGTCCACGTTTCCTTCCTTTTAATGGCTGAATCGTAGTCCGCCACATGCGTAAGGAATTTGGATCTCATCTAAGAGCAATGGGGAGCCCTGTAGGGTCATTGGCAAGGGCGTTTCTTTCTGAGCGTTGCTTGGAGGAAAATCCTTGCAGCCCCATGGTAAAAAGGGTTTCCTCCCCTGGGTTCCACAGAGCTGGTTTTCAGCTTTGTGCGGGGGTCCAGGGCACAGGGTGGACCCACCTGCCATATTCCAGGTCCTTCCATGCCCCTTCATGCCATAACTGTGAGCACCCTCCCTGGACCCCGTTGGAACGAATTTGGTCTCTGGGAGGCGGACACTCCTTCCCTTGGGTGCTCCCCGAAGTGTGGGTCAGCAGTTTACGGGAAGCAGATCACGTTTGGAAATCGATTTGATTTGGAAAGGGAGCTTAGCTTCTGCACTGAGAAGGGCTTGGGCTCCCTTGCTGGGGCACAGAGGTGGCAGGTCAGAGACCGGGGGATTTAGGAGAGGAAATAAGGAAATTGAGAATCCCCATCCAGGCTAAAGAAAGCGGCATCTTTCTCTGTCTCAGTCACAGGCTGGCTAACGCAGGGCGGCCATCTCTCAGCAGGGCACAGTCTCAGGGACCGAGTGTCCCTGGGGGTGGCCCCATGGCCAGCTGGGCTCTTTTGGCCCAGCCCGGACAGCAGGTGCTGGTGAGGCAGAAGAGCAGCCTGGTCACTGGGACGGTGTGGGAGGGGGCATCCTGTTTCTGTCCTTTGTCACATCATGCTGTGGGTGGCCCTGGGGAGCGGCATTTACTGAGTTTGCTGTGTTTCTCCCTGGAGTCTAATAGCAGGGCTGGGAGCAGGACCCCCGTCTCCTCTGGAGCCCCTCTTCCCCTGGCCCCGCTCCTCCTGGCCACCACCATACTGGACATGCCTGGGAGCGTGAAGACACTCGTCCCTTGTTTCTCAAGCCCTGTTGGTCATTGGCCTGAACCATTTGGCAGAGCTGAGTCTCAGGGACTCAGACAGGCCTCTTTCTTGTGTAGCAGCTCGTCTTTGTTCCAAGAGTTTTCTTTTATACTATGGAATACAACGGCTATTGATTTTATTAGAAAAAAAGTAATGATACAAGTTGTACATATATATTCTCTCCTGGTAGAAAATTAAAACATTCCCCAATACTGAGTTCTCTTCTCCTTCCCCAGAGGGGAATCGTGTGAGCGTCTTTCCAGACATTTTTGCTATGACTCTCCTTCGTACCTGCTCACTTGTTCGAACACCCACTTATTCATTCAGCCCATGCTGATTTATTGAGTATCTACCTTCTGTGTCAGGCACTGTTCTGGACTCTGGAGACATATCAACAAAGGAGCTGGGCGAAAACCTTGACTCTCTTGTGGGTAGAGATTCTAGTGGTGGAAGTGAGTGCTATGAAGAAGAATTAGGGAGGGTGTTGGGGATTCCTGGGTTGGGGGACTTCCCCTTTGTAGGGAGGCTGCTCATGGTTAGAGGGGAGCTGACTGAGAAGACAGTGCTGGAGCAGAGATCCCAGGAACATCAAGGAGCACATCTCAAGGTTTTCTGCGGGGGGAAAGGATGTTGTGGGGGCAGCAAGTGCAAAGGCCCTGGGGTGGGAGCTGCCAGGTGTGTTAATGGAACTGCAAAGAGGTCAGTGTGGCCTGAGGGTTCCTAGGGCAGAGGAGATCAGATTGGCATTGAGGCTGGATCACAAAGGGCTCAAGGGGTCGCTGCAGACTTTTACCCTGAGTAGAGTGGGCCTGCCCTGGGAAGGTGGAGCTGTGAGTGGTCTGGACCCGTTCCCATTTTAAAAGGTTCACTTCCCTGTGGTGTAGAAGAGAGGTCAATGCCTGGTGGGTTAGCGTGGGGTGTGCGGGGGCGGATAATGGTAGAGACCAGAGAGGAGGCCATGGCAATGCCGGGGACTTGGACCTGGGGTGGCAGTGGAGGTGGAGAGAAGGGAGGGGTCAGAGTCTGGGCCTGAGGTCTTAGAAGAGCTGACTTGCACCAACTCTTATGGGGTGGTCCAAGGGTGGAACAGGTGCAGGGTCACGTTTGATTTGTGATGCTTGCTTTAAGTGGAGGTCTCAAGCATGTAGCTGGGAATTTCAAATGCCTCCAGCTCCAAATATTTGTCCCCCAACCCGCTGTCCACTGTGTTGTCTTCCTGTCCCCATCCCTTCCCCGAGGACAGCCTCAAACTCTGCAGACTTCCCTGAGCATAGCTCTCGGTGCGTCCCTACCTGCTCCCTGTGGACCCATTTCCTCTCGTCTGGGTTTCTGAGCTGCTTCCAGCACACAGCACACTGGTCCAGTGGCCTGGAGGCTGAGTCCTGCTGGGAGAGCTCTGAGGAACAAGACGGGAAACCAGGGCATCTGAAACAGAGAAGGGCCACGTGCCTGTTCAGGCAGCCCCCACTTGCCATTCTCCCTCCCTTTTAACTGGCCCTCACCGTTCACCTTCTGGGCCCTCCGCCTGGCTTCCTCTGTCACCAAATATAACAAATGACTTGTTTTCCTGACTTCTGGCTGGCAGGGATGAGTGAGAGATGCCCTCTCCCTTTCCTGAGCTGCCCCCCGCCCCGACCCTTTATTTAACCATCTTCTGTGGTCATCTGAGCAGCCTGGGCTCCCCTGCAAAGTGAACCCTGGGGGTGGGGGGGCCGCCATGAGGACAACAAGGCTGCTTCATTCATGAACGGCCTGAGATGAAGCCACAGAGGAGCCTGCAAATCACTTGCTTGTTGCAACGGGAAACAGATTTGGTCTTATCTCTCGTTTCCCTTGGGGGGAGTCCCCTCCCCTAGGTAGTTTTTCCTCCACTATTTTTCTTAAAATTAAGGTGAAATTCACATAACATAAAATTAACCATTTGAAAGTATACATACAATTCAGTGTTTGTTTTCCCCCAGCACCTTCACAATGTTGCGTAAGCAGAACGTCTGTCTAGTTACAGACCATTTTCATCACCCCAAAAAGGAGACCTCAGAGCTGTTAGCAATCACTCCCCGTTCGTGCCCCCCACCCCCAGCCTCTGGCGTCCACTTTTCTACTCTCTATGGATTTACCTATTCCGGACATTCCACATAAATAGAATGGTCCACCGTGTAACCTGTTGTGTCTGGCCGGTGGGAGACCAGGCTGCAGATCCAAGGGCCAGGGAGGAGACAGGCTGGAGGTGTCCCTTTCTCTCTCCCTTTGCTCCATCACCACCCTTCTGCCCATGGCTTCATCTCCTGTTCCAGTGAGGGAGCTCACCTCCCAGATGCTACTGCCGCTGGGCTCCTGACGGGGTGCTCTCCCCTCGGGGAGGGCCCAGCTTCCCATTCCTGGCTGTGTCTCAGGGCCTCTCTGCCCCCACCGTTCCCACCCGTCCTCCTACCCTGGGAATGCTCTTTCCTGCCCAGTCCCTTCTGGACACAGAGGAGACGTTTGCCACTGTCTAAGTCTCCAGATTCCCCTGCCACTCGTTAGCATGAACATGGTGGCTTGAAGCAACATGGGTTTCTTATCTGACCGTTCTGGAAGTCAGAATATCAAAATGGGTCTTGCTGGGCGAATGTCAAGGTGCGGGCAGTACTGTGTTTCTTCCGGAGAATCTAGGGGAGCCCTCCCTGCTTTTTCGTCTCTTCTGGGTCCCACTGTTGCCCGCATTGCCTGGCTTGTGGCTCTCTCCTCCACCTTCAGGGCCAGCTGCAGAGCTGTCTTTCCTGACTTTGGTTCCATCCTTACATCTCGACTCTCTGAATGGTCTCCTGCCCCCTCATAGAAGGACCCATGTGGCCCTTGTGATCTCCCCATTCCAGGATCCTCAGCAGTAAGTCTCTTTCACCACAGAAGGTCATGCTCCTAGGTTGCAGGGATGAGGACAGGGACGTCTTTGCAGGGAATCCTCATTTCGCAGGCCGTGGCCCCTTTGCCCACAGGTGGGTGGTGGAAGTAACAGACGTTGAGTTCTTTATCGGGACACTTGTCCTGCTGGATCAGGCCTCACCCTCTAGCCTCATCTCCCCTCTCCCCCGCATAAAGGCGCTGTCACCAAACACAGCAAAATGGGGTCTTGGGCTTCAGGGACACAAAACTCAGTCTTAACACCCCTTCCTCTGGGTCTTTCTCTGGCCCTCAGTCTTGAAGGGCTCTTTGTGTCTTTGCTGAGAAAAACAAGAGCTGAGATCCTTCTCTGTCTTGCAGTGCCCCTGAAATTACTCTCTTCCCGCGGCCGGATTCTCTCTGCGCCATGAGTGTGGGCAAATTGACGGGATGTTAAAAGATGTTCTAGAAAAGGTCACCGATTACAGGCCTTTCTTTGATTAGTTCCTGAGAAAAGGAGTCGGTGGTTCCTTTCTTGTGCTGGAAAGGAGGCTGCACAGATGTGTGGACAGGAGGGGCCCGGCCAGGCCACCCCCCCCAGGCCACGAGCTGGTGGGGGACGTCACCTGCCTCCTTCGTACCCGTGGCTCCCGTGGGGGCTGTGGTCACTGGCCGGGATTCCGGCCTCTCATGCTGGAGCCACGTGCCCCCCGAGCCGCGAAGCCATGCAGATTCCCTCCCTGTCTGCGCCAGTGTGTCATTAAAACACGACTTGCCACTCTGATTAGACTGAGCGGTTAAGTTCATCCGGAAGAGTTTTTCATCTGCTCTGTGTAATTAGCAACATATGATGCTTGTATTAGCACAATTAAAAGTTATGGTGATTAATATGGGCATCAAAGCAGAACCATAAGTCAACAGATTCTGGGCACTTAGAGTTCACGGGCTGGAAGGCAGAGTGCCAGCCACGTCCGGGCCGGCCTCGCTGGGTGGTGTGGGACTTACACGCAGCCTGGCGGGGCCGATGGTGGCGAATGGAGCCCAGGCTGGGGGTACCAGCCCTTACCTCCCAGATGGTTCTGAGTTCCAGTGCTTGGGATCTCTTCTGTCCACAGACTCTCTACCCTCTTCTTTTAATTCCAAAATGCACTGAAGGTCATGATCTATGAGAATCAGTACCATCCTGGCATGCCTGGGTGGCTCGGGTGGTTAGGTGTGACTCCTGATTTCCGCTCAGGTCATGGTCCCAGGGTCGTGGGACTGAGCCCCGCATTGGTCTTCCTGCTCAGCAGGGAGTCTGCTCAAGATTTTCTCTCTCCTCTCCACTCTGCCCTCCCCTTCCACTCGACCTCACGTGCCTCCCACTGTGTCTAAAGAACAGTGCCTGTACCTTTGACCCAGGACCCCATGCTGAGATATGTGTCGTTTAGACACATTTCCACACATGCCAAATGTGCCAGTAGTCCTGATAGTGATGACAGCAATTATCCTTTGTAGGAGAATTTTTGGAAAGGCTTAAACGGATTACGTAAATTATCATATATCCGAGCAAGGGACTATTTTGCTGCGGTTAAAAAAAGAGGCAGATCCATTTATAGTGAGACAACCCTAAGGTGTGCTGGTAGGTGGATAAAGAGAAGGGGAACAGTCGGGGGGGTGGGGTGGACAAAAGGGAAAAAACCACATGTATCTGTTGGCAGATGTCAGGGCTTCTTGGGAGACTGGCAGCTCCTCCGGGCCAGGGAAAGCACTGGCTTGGGGACAGGAGGGAGGTACTCGTTTGTACCTTTCCAGTCTTGCACCATGTGTGTTTATTATTTATTTAAATAGCTTAAAAATATTTTAAAAGAAAAAGAAAAGGCAGCCACCCATCCTCCCCTCCCTCCCCGCCATCATGAGAAAAAAAGGCCTGGCATATTACTTTGTGCAAGTAATCCCTGTGACTGAGAGCTTTTAAGAGTGATTTTTCTTTGCTGTGGTGATGTAACGTTTTGTATCTGGCTTCTGGATTTCTAGTACAGAAATGAAATCTAAAAATCCCGAGCACCCACGCCGTGGCATTCTAGGCTGGGAGAGAAGCAGCCCTCACCCTGTGCTCCTCGTCTTTGTTGGCTGTGACCCGGATTTGGGCAAAGGCCAAGACCGTGATTATAGTCAGGTCCTCAATGGCTTTTCCCATCAAGCCCCTCTAGCTTGGAGGACCCCACGAGGAAGCTTGATGGTCCCATATGTTCCCTAATCTTCAAGAGGCACATGCTTCGGATGGGTAGGACAGGAGGAATCCTAATTCTTGTAGAGGTTTTTTTTTTTCTTTCTTCTTCTTCTTTTTTTAATCAGAATCACTCAACAGTTCTAATTCTACATTTATACCCAAGAGAATTGCAAACAGGTGCTTCAACAGAGCCGTGTCTGTCATGTCTGTAGCAGCACTCTTCAGAGGGGCCAAAGGTGGAAACAACCCCGGGGTCTACATGTGATGGATAGACAAACAAGTTGTGGTCTGTCCTTACAAAGCCACATCACTGAGCCATACAAAGAATGTGGTACAGACACATGCCACACCATAGATGAGCTTCAGAAGCACGACGCTGAGTGAAAGAAGCCAGACACAAAAGGCCACAGGCGGTAGGCGCTCACTTACATGAAATGTGCAGAAAACGGGAGATCTGTGTAGGGCCAGAATGCAGTCTGGGGGTCGCCAGGGCCTTGGGGGGAGGGAACAATGGGGCGAGCGATAGCTCATGGGTGTGGGCTTTACTTCTGGGCTCCTGAAAATGCCCTGGCGATCCCTGGGCACGATCCTGGGAAGGTGCTAAATACCACTGAATTGTTCACTTTAACATGGTTAATTTTATGTTATGTGAGTTTCATCGCAATTACAAAGAATTAAAGCTATCTATTGTGAGAGGTCCTGATCCTTTATTCATTCGTTGTTCAAGAGATAGATATTTGGAATGTTGTGATAAACTGAACCTTTTATTTATTTATTTATTTATTTATTTAAATACATAGACTGAACGGGAAGGTTTCCAGCAGCGTCCCAGGGGCAGGTGGCAGAGATGTGGAAACGCATGACTGGAGTTTGGGCAGATGTTCTGGATGGCATTGACAACACATCATGGTCATCACTGTCTGTCATGTTATATAGAGGGGCTTGCCTCTTGTGTAACCTTCTAGCATTTCTTTATGCACATCCAAACAACTACTGATATATATTTTTATTTTCTTTACTTTCCTTATAGGAAAAGCAGTATACTTTATGTGGAGTATAAATGGAGGCTTTATTTTCATCCAGGTTGGGAAGGGGGCTTCCTTCCTTCCTCAAACCACCTCTTAAGACGTGAGGCTGTTTCTTGCCCTAACCCCAAATCTATGTGGGCACCAGGGGTGAGCCAGCCTCCCTGCTTGGAGGTATGGAAGGAAATCTGTGGGATTCTGTTGGGCACAAACCTTTAACGTGCGTGCGAGATGTTGCTGGTTCACCAAGGCCCAGACCTTGCTTCTGCAAAGGCAGATCAGATCCCTGTGCAATCAGTATTGATTTGGTCTGGGCGTCCTGCCCAGTCTTGGAGGAGGCCAACATGGTGATGTGGGCTGTCCTCCTGGCACCTCCAAGTGGCCCGGGAGACATAGCTGACCGGGCTTGTGTTTTCTGGTGGTGGGGGCACCATTGGGCTCCTGGCTTGGGTGTTTTCTTGGTGGAGCAGTCAGCCAGCAGGTTCTGGAGGCCAAAGTGGCCTCCAAGGGGGTCTTTAGGCCTTTTTCCTTGTCCTTTTGCATCTCTTTTTCAGGATGTAGCTAGAGTGAGCCTGTTAAGATGTTAAATCAGCTCCTGTCCCTCCTCTGCTCCAGGCCCTCCCATGGCTCCCAGCTCATGTAGCATCAAAGTCCAAAGGTCCGAGCATGGCCCACAAGGCCCGCATCCCCTTACTTGCTCTTTAACTGCTACTGGCCTCCTTCCTGGCCTCCATCACAGGCCAGGCACATTCCTACCCCAGGGACTTTGCATGTGCTCTTCCATGTGTCTGGAATGCTTTTCCCTATTGTTTGTATGGCTCCCTTCCTTGAGACGACATGATTCTTATCATCTGTTATTAGGTCCCGAATACTGAAAGAAAATGGTAATCCCCAAACTAGGGCTCAGACAACCACAAAATAAAATATAATGTTGGCTAGTCAACCTGTTTGCTTTAACTGTTACAAAATAATTTTATGTCATGTTAGTTGTAGGAGCATTTCAATATGCTCAGTACCTGTACAAGGAAGAATGCTAGGGACCTGAGAAAGATAAGTAGGCTGCCTGAAACAAGGCAACTTAACAAAAGGGGGATCAGTAGAAAATCCGAGAAGGGAGAGCCATGGGCAGTTGTGGGCAGACTTCCTGGAGGAGGTGTGACTTGATCTGGGCCTTGAAGGTCTGGTAGAATTTGGAAAACTTGTGGTGGGAGGGGAGATTGGAAGGAGGACTGAGTTTCCTGATGATGATACCTGGTGCAATCCAATGAGGTTGGAAAATTGGTGGCCTGGAGCACTCATTGAATCCAAGGGCTGCGGTTCAGGCTTACAGGACAATGGTCTTTTGAGGTGAGTGACACTGACTTGATGTGGACCCCAAGAACATCTTCCCTCTGAACGAGCCACATAAGATAAATGCTATTTTTCTATAGGTATTGGCTATTTCAGGAGGAGGGGGAAAAAACATCCCACCCACCCTTTAGTAGGTTAGGGGTGAGGGGGAAACTGTGGGTGTTTGTGATCCCAAGGAGGCAATATGTTTCTTTGCCCCATTTGGCTAAATAGTAGGTTGACTTGCTTGTTTTGTTTTTGCTTATTTATCCTTGCTTTCCTCCACCGTGGACATGAGGCAGTGTGCCCAAATAAAATTAAAACAACTGGGGAAGAGGAAACTAGGGAGGCAGCCGATAGTTAGTGTCACAGTGGGGTGGGTCTGTATGAGAAACATACCGAGAGATTGACTGTAAATTTGACATGGGCATCTAGCAGCCAGAGCAACTAAGGAAAGCATCACAAGAAGCAGGCTTTGCATAAATAGGGACCCAGGACAGCAATCTGGGGATTCCTCAACATGGGAATATTCCTTTTGGGAATTCCTGCTGTGATGTGGCATCTGGGGCTTCTAAAGTGTCATAATATAAAATACGTTCCAACGAACTGACCATCTATAAATTTGGTTCCCACCCAAAATCCTTGTACGATAGGTCTTCCCAGTCTTGGCCATGCTGACGTTGGGAGTTGGATACTTCTTTGTTGTGGGGGTCCGTTCTGTGTATTGTAACGTGTTGGCAGAATCCCTGGGTGCTGTCTTTGAGAGGCCAGTAGTGGTCTCCGCACCCCCCGCCCCCCACCCAGCCCTCCAATAAGCTGTGACAACTAAAGATGCCTCCAGACCTTGACTCATGTTTCATGGAGGGAAAAATTACCCACATTTGAGAACTTCTGTGAATGGTCACGTTTACCCCCATGCATCCCGTTTTATTGATATTTTCGAAGGAACGGTAGATTCAATAAATTATAATGAACTGTGAAGTCAGTGCAGATCCTAAAGTGAAATGGTGAGTCTGACAAGAAATGTAGGATTTCAGGAAGTCGATGAAAGTGATGTTGGCAAACCGCCTGACCCACCAGGAAACCATCAACCGAGGAGGGACTCTCAAGCCCACGCAGTTAGCATTGCGGAAAAGGAAATTGAACAAATTGCTAATTTAATTGATGCCTCAAAATAGAATGATTTGACATCAAAGGATTAAGGGGTGACCTTGGGGAAATCAATGATGCCCCGATATATTTTAGCAAAAACATTCATCTTTATGGCCATGTTACTGAAGTTGAATGCGAAGGGAAGGACATTGCTTCCTGCTCTTAATGATTTTGTTGGATGAATTACATGATTACTCTCCCCATTTTCTTCATTTTCTTCACGCTTTAGTCTAAAGATTGGTGTATCGTTCCAGTTCTAATTTGCATTTTGTGAACTCTAAGAAAGTCTTATTTGCAAAATTTCTGTTTCACTTTTCTAGATAAAGTCTTAGTCATGCCTTCTTCTTTTTCTTTTTTTTTTTTTGGTGATAAAATTCACATAACGTGAAGTTCACCAATTTAAGTCTTTTGAAAGTATACATTGTTTATGTATTTAGTATGGTTATATTGTTGCAAACATCACCTCTATCTAGTTCCAGAACATTTTCATCACCCCCAAATAAAACTATGAACATTCCCCTTCCCTCCTGTTTAGTATAGTTACATTGTTATATAGTTACATTGCTTAGTATAGTTACATCGTTTAGTATAGTTACATTGTTTAGTGTAGTTACATTGTTTAGTATAGTTACATTGTTGCACAACATCACTTCTATCTAGTTCCAAAATATTTTCATCACCCCCGAATGAAACCATACCCATGAACATTTCCCTCCCCTCCAGCCCCTGGCAAACACTAATTTACTTACTTTCTTTCTTTCTTTTTTTTTTAAGATTTTATTTATTTGTCAGAGAGAGAGAGGGAGAGAGAGCAAGCACAGGCAGACAGAATGGCAGGCAGAGGCAGAGGGAGAAGCAGGCAGGCTCCCTGACGAGCAAGGAGCCCGATGTGGGACTCGATCCCAGGACGCTGGGATCATGACCTGAGCTGAAGGCAGCTGCTTAACCAACTGAGCCACCCAGGCATCCCTTACTTTCTTTCTTTTTAAAATACCTGCTCTTCTTTCTTTCTTTTTTTAACATTTTATTTATTTATTTGACACAGAGAGAGACAGTGAGAGAGGGGACACAAGCAGGGGAGTTGGAGAGGGAGAAGCAGGCTTCCCGCTGAGTAGGGAGCTGGATGCGGGGCTCGATCCCAGATCCCAGATCACTGGGATCACGATCTGAGCCAAAGGCGGATGCTTAACGACTGAGCCACCCCAGTGCCACACTAATTTACTTTCTGTTCAGAGATTTGCCTGTTCCGTATTTCATACAGATACGGTCATGTAGTCTGTAGATTTTTGTGACTCGCTTCTTTCACTCAGCGTATTTGCAAGTTCATGCATGTTGTAACGTGGTTCAGGACTCCATTCCTTTTTATGGTTGAATACTATTCCATCACATGGCCGGACCGTATTTTGTTTATCCATTCATCCATTGACAGACCTTTGCTTTGTTTCTGCTTTTCGGCTGTCATGATTAATGTTGCTGTGATCACTTGTGCACACGTTTGTTTAAATAACTGTTTTCATTTCTCTTGGGTGTATACCCAGGTGTGGGATTGCTGGGTCACATGGCAATTCTGTGTTAGTTATGTTCTAGGTTAATTGTATTTTATTATTATAATGTAGTGTATCTATGATAATCCTAAGTCATGCCTTTTTAAAACTGTTATATGTATGTCTTTGAACTAAGTGGGTCCACTTCAAGTAGATTTCTCAGGGTACCAGCTCTTCTTTGGTATTTAGGACCTTAGGAAATGGCTGCCTGGAGACAGTCTTTTCTTCCACCACTGAGTTAAATGGCAGCATCAGTCCCATTGTGCTTAGGTGGGGGACTCTCTTATCAGAGGTGGGACCCCTTGGCTTCCTGAGGGACTGAAGACCTCCTTTTCTGCCCCCCCCCCCCCCCAGCCAGACCTCTTCCCTGCCTGTACACTGGGGCAGCCCTGGGAGGCATGCTTCCTCCCTGGGATACTTCTAAGGGAAGGCTGGGACAAAGACCAATGACATATCTGAGGTGATTTCTTTTAGAAAACCTCCCACATCTTTCCTGGCTCTTTCTGACCACTTAAAATTGTTTTGTTTTCTTGAATTGAAAGCAGACACATGGTATAAATATGCCAAAAGTATGTAAGATGTACTTACCAAAAAGTATGTTTTTCCTCCCATCCTTGACCCCTAGTTCCCCAATGCCTTCTGGCTGTGCTAGGCCTTTTTAACATTTTCAGATTTCTTTCTTTCTTTTCTTTTTTTTTTTTTTTTAAGATTTTATTTATTTGGCAGAGAGAGAGCGAGAGCACACAAGCAAGGGGAGTGGCAGAAGGAGTGGGAGGAGCAGACTCCCCAAATGGGACTTGATTCCAGGACCCTGAGATTATGACCTGAGCTGAAGGCAGACGCTTAACCAACTGAGTCACCCAAGCACCCCAATATTTTGGGCTTCTGTCATGTTTCTGGAAGAACTTATTCTATTAGGGTGGGCTTAGTCTGATAGAACTTGATCTCTTTTCCTGCAGGGGTTCAGTCCTGTGTGAAGCAAATTTTCCAGGTGGTGATTGAGGGACCCAGGATTATTCATTCTTGAGGCTCCTTTACCCCCCACCCCAGTCTCTACCACAGGGAAGAGTGAGTGTTTGAGCATATTTGGGGGTCTTTAATGGGCCCGGTCTGGCAGGAGCATGCCTCTCTTCTACTAGCATTGCACTGGCTGCAAGGGAGGCTGGGAAATGTTCTCTGGCTGTGGGCCCCGCACAAAGGGCAGACGGATTAGGAAACAGGCAGCTTATCCATAGCCAAATACTATTAATATGCACTTCTTTCTCAGGGAATGCCTACAAATATGGCCCTCCTCTGGTTTTACACCAAACTCAAAGCTAGTATGGCCAATTCCCCATCTCGGGAGAAAACAGGGCCTAGGTTTTCCAGTGCAATATTTCTGCTCTTAGCTTGCTATCCATCCAAAAGTCCCATCTTACCCCATGACGGATATTTGCGCTGTTTCTAGTCTTTGCCCTAGAGGAAAAAAATGTAGCGGTGAGAATCCTGGTATGTCCACCTTTGCGAGCAATTTCAAATATTCCTATTTGGTTTTCATTTTAATTCCGCGAGATCAACTCTCCCCCCACCCAGTAGCGTGCTCCCAGTGAAGGGGTCAAAGTCGCCTATGACTGTGGAGTCCCACGGTTGTGTCAGGCCAAATAATGGACCAGCCCCGGGAGTTAGTACCCTGGCGTCCAGACCCAGCTCTGCCTTAGACCAACTACTTATCCTCTGCAAGTTTAATGGGATCGATGATAATATGAGTTGACATTTCTTGAGAACCTGCTGTGCCAGGCACTGCCCTAAGCTCCTGCACATCAAAACACGTATACATACAACCACCTTCCGAGGGAGGTACTGTTCTTCTTGCCATTTTGCAGATGAGAAAGTAGACACAGAAAAGGTCAGAAAATTGCCCAAGATTATGTGGTTAGTGAAAGTGCTCTCCATCTGGTAGGGTGATTGGGGGGGGGTGGTTCCTGTAAGAAGGCTGCATGGGTGCAGTAGAAAGAGCCACGCTTCTGAATTCGGTCTGCCCTTCCCTGAGTCTGTTTTCTCCATAGAAGGGGGTAAGATCTACCAAGTAGGATTTATTAGATTGGTCAATCCTCCATTTATTTATGTAACTAGCCCTACACTCCACTTAGCCCCGGAGGGGGATGGAGGACCATTCCCACATGATTCTGGCTCTCGTGGGGCTCATGGTCTATAGGGAAAGTTCTGGAGGATTAAAGTGAATGCATGTTAGATGCCTGACTGTGCCCAGTGCTTTGTAGGCCTTTGGGGACTGGCAGTTATAATAATGGATAATCACATGCATCATAAACTAGTGCTGTTCCAGTGTCAGGTAGAAAGGATATTGAAAATCCTGTTGTCTCCTAGAGGGTGTTTGCTGGGGCAGTTGATGAGAAGTAAATGGAGAGACCCAGGTTATATAGCTTAGCTATATTTGTGAAGGGCTGACTTCGTGTCAGGTATGGAAGTGCTTTACGTATATTAACTCATTTAATCCTCACAAGTCCCCACGAGGAAGGACTGTCATGAATCCCATTTACAGATAAAGAAACCAAGGCACAGAAAGGCTGAGTAACTCCCTCAAGGCTACCCAAGTCCTGAGTGGCAAAGCTGGGATTCAGACCCAGGTGGTCTTGCTCTAGAACTTGTGGTTTTAACCACTTTGTCCTGTGGGGCTCCTGTGATAGGTCCTGAGTACTGGGTTAGGGTGGGAGGTTCCTGCCAGGCAGCAAAAGGCAAACTCCCTTCTAGTCCAGTGCAAATGGTGCTGCTAGTGCTGCAGGGACCCATCAGGGTGGATTCTTCTTGATCCCATGGTGCCTTATCACAGGATCATGCAGAGTCAACAGCTTGGAGACCAAGGCAGAGTTAGCAAGTGTAGAAGACACTTTCATCCCCTGCAGGCACCCATCCCCATTCCTGTGCTGCCCACCGTTGCACTGCTGACACCTGTGGGCCGTTTGGAGGCACTTTCCTGTGTGCAGGGCTGAACAGAAGTGAATTCCAGGAGTCCGTGGAATGGGTTAGCTCCCTGTGTTTTCTCCACTGGCTCTTCAGGGCTGCCGGCGGGATGGAACTGGGCAGCCCCCAGGTATCAAGCTCTCCTTGATACCTGGGCTATTGACCCCCTCTATGGACTCCTTCCCTGGCTCCTTGCTCCATGCCCTGCCTGATGTTTCCTGGGGTCACCTCCCAGATCGACCACCTGCACTCTAATTCTTGTCTCAGCCCTGCCTTTGTGTGTGTGTTGGGGGGTGTCCCCAAATGAAGACAACGAGAGTAGCTGGGACCTGCCCCCTCTATCATCTGGAGCCAGTGGCCTGGGAAGCCCAGCTCTCCCTGCCTTTGGTGCCGGAGCCTCAGGACATGGACTGGGAAGCTTCCTTGAGGCTGAACTGGCCAGACTTTGCACGGCCGTGTCCCGGGCCTGCTGCGTTCATTAGCACCTCGGGGTCCCCCGGGGTCAGAACACATGTGTACGAACAACTGCAGATGGTCGGCTGGTGAGCAGGGATTTGGCTTCGGTTCTTGATTAATGGAGAGTTGTGGAGGTGGGCACCTCTGGGGCGGGAGGGCAGCGGCAACCCTCCTGGCTGTTGACCCTTAAGAGGTCGGGCGGGGGGAAGGGGGGAGTCAAACAGTTGGGGTCATGATGCTCTCCCGACTTCAGCATTTCTGACATCTCCTGTCCCCCCCGCCTCCCCTGGAATTCAGAGGTGGGAGGCCGGAGCTCAGATGCTTTTGCAACAGGGCTTGTAGTCAGGGCTGATCCTTTTCAAGCTTGTAAGGATCCCTTCCGTGGTCGGAAATCTCCGGGTACGTGCTACGAGGAGGGATGGACAGGATGAAAATTCCTTACAGCGGACCCCACTGGTCGCCTGCCCAGCAGCCACGTGGCTTCTCGCTAGAACCAGGAGTTCGGTCTGGAGAGGACGGACCTAGCTCCAGCACTGAATCCTGATTGGTCACTGCCGGGATGTCAATCAGCTCCCCCTTCGCCAGTGATTGGCTTTTAGACGTGGCCACGTGATCAGGGTCTAGCCAATGAGGTAGAAAAGTGCTTTGGCCCGCTGCCTCCTCGAGGAGAGAGGAATATGGCGGAGAAGGTGCTTCTGCTCCCGGTTCTCTCCTGCTTGGGACGCAGTCGCGTGAGGACTCCATGTTTGGCGGCGCCGCAGCGCCGGGAGAGCCTGCCAGCTTGCGGAGGCGGTGGAGCGGGAAGCTGGAGCGCCGCCGGGGCCCGCTGACGCGAGCGTGCCTCCGAGGCAGCCCTGCCGCCGCCCACCCTTCGGCCTCTCCCCGTGAAGCGGAGAACACGTGTCCCGATGGCTCGAGCCCCTGGTGGTTGGGCTCCCGTCGCTCCAGCCAGATGCCTCCTGACGGATAAGGTCACCGTTTCCGAACAGTCTCTCCGAGGAGTTCTTTGCTATTTTAGCGCTTGATCCGGGACCTGCTTTTGGATCCTGAGCCCCTTGCCAAATTAGAACTTCCTTCACAGTTTTGCACCTATGACGTGTACATGCGCTGAGCCCTGCCCGGGAGGGGGCCTCGGCGCCACTTGGTGCATCCCTCTTCACGTCCCCGCTTCCTGGAAGACAGTGTTGAGATCTGTATTAGGCAGGAAGCCTGGGGTTGCCATCAGGAGAAGCCCAGATCAAACCAGCTAAGTGAGTTGTCTGTCTGTCTGTCTGTCTATGAATCCAAGGAATTTATTGGCTCTGCAGTGGAGAGATCAAGGCACGGATTTTCTGGTAGGGCAGCTTCAGGTATAGCTGCATCCAGGGGCTCAGAAGGCAGCATTGGGATTTCCCTCCCTGGCTCCAGGCTTTCCTGTCCACTGAGGACCCTGTCCTTGGGCAGGATTTCTGTATGAGTGTCAGAGAAGCTGCTGGTGCCCCCAGATTCCCGTGCTCCCCTGTCCTCCCAGCTCTGCATTTCTAGGGGGAAGACCTGCTTTTTCTCAATAGTTGCATCATTTCTCCCTGAATTTCATCTGAGGGGCCCAGCAGGTGCCCATCCTGGAACCAGTCGCTCTGCTCAGTTGGTCTAGGTGGCATCTATCACCCTGAACCCTGTGGGCTAAGAGTGGGGGAAGGAAGGCTCCCCAAAGGAAAGCTGGGAGAGATAGCAGAAGGACTGGAGCCCGGGCAGGCAAAAACAACAGATGTCTCCTACACAGGCTAAGGTATTTTGGGAGGAGAGGAGACACTGCAGATTTCCTGAAGTTCCTTTTTTAAATTGCTAGTTGTAGAACCTTTTGTTTAAAAAAAAAAAAACAAAAACCAAAACCTTACCTGAGAGGCTTACCCATGAAGAAGAAGGAAATGGTTCTTCTCAGGTGACAGATTTGGGGACGAGTGCTGTGGGCTCTGTTGGGAGCAGTAGGAGCCGGGCTTCTTAAAGGGTGGTGTCTGGCCCTGCGGCTTTGGCAGCTGGAGACCTGTTAGAGGTGTGGATTGTTGGGTCCCCATCCCAGACCTGGGAGACCAGAAACTGCAGGTGGGGCCCAGGGTTCTGTGTGTTACCACACCCTCCAGTTGAAGCTGAGCACGCCCAAGTTTGACCGTGATGCAGTAGAGTATATCAGAGTGGAAACCCTCTTTTGGTTTAGTTGTTGGATCGTGGCCTGAGCCCATAGTTGTTCTCCTGTGTCAGTGTCCTGGGGCCACCACAGCCAATTACTATAAATCCGGTGCCTTTAAAACCGGTGTTCCTTGGCTTGATGAGACGTGGCTCCCATCTCTGCCTCTGTTGTCACATGGATCTCTCCTTGTGTGTGCTCTCTCCTTGTGTGTGTCCCCGTGTGTCCTGTCCTCTTCTCAGGAAGCCACCAGACATTGGACTCAGCCCCGCCCCCATCCAGGGTGACCTCATCTTCACTTACTGCAGCTGCAGAGGCCACAAGGTCACATTCTGAGGTTCCAGGTAAACATGAATTCTGTGTGAGTGTTGGGGGTGGGGGAAGAGACACTGTTCATCTTACTCCGTGGATAAACCTCAGGGATTCCAGAAACGTGGATTTCAGACCCTCTCAATTCTTGAGGATTGAATAAACCGCCTTCCTTTAGGTCCGTGCTGGAAAACTTGGGAACATTTTTCTCAATAAAAACAATATAAATAACCTTGTGCATTTACATTGCCCTTGTCCCAGTGGTTTTTGAAATGTATTTTTTAGTGGTGGAACTCTTTTATTCCTGCAAGAAATATTGTCTGGGAACATAGGCTATAAAGCACAGCTACTCTGACTGGAACCCGGTTAGCAGTCCTGCCCACTCCTTGCCCGACATATTTATAAAATTCTAGGATTCCAGAGAATAGAGTTTGAAAGCAATTGCTTATACATTGTTGCCCTCAAAGAAAAAAAAAAAAAAAAAAGTAAAAAGAAAAAAGACACATAACTTTTGTACCAATCCCTGTTAATACTTTAAAAAAAAAAATACGCAGTTCAGATAGTACAGGCAGTTACAAAATGAACTCCCCCAACCAAAACTCAGTCTCTCACTCTAAAGATACCACCTGTTTGTCATTCCAGAAACATCCTATTTCATATGTATGTGTTCTTTTTAACTATGCGAAGGAAGGCATGGTGCACACACTTTTCTGTCATTTGATTTATTTTTTTTTTTAAGATTTTATTTATTTATTAGAGAACATGAGAGAGCGTGCACAAGCAGGGGGAAACACAGAGGGAGAGCGAGAAGCAGGCTTCCCGCTGAGCAGGGAGCTCTATTCGGGGCTTGATCCCAGCACCCTGAGATCATGACCTGAGCTGAAGGCAGACGCTTAACCCGCTGAGCCACCCAGGCGCTTCTGCACTTTGATTTTTTTTTTTTAATTAGTGGCATGTGTAGATCTACCCTATCATTCTTAAGAGCTATGTAATACTCCACTGCCTGCATATAACTTACTAAAAAAAAAAACAAAAAACCTCCCTGTTGATGGGTAATTTTGTTTCCATTTTGTTTTGCATTATAAACACTGCCGGTGTGAACATCTTTGCCTCTCTCATGCATTACCATCCCCACAGTCCTGGGCTAGATCCTGTCTTAATTCTTTCTGGAGCTTCCGCATTAGGTTGTTTCCCACTTGAAGGGGATAGAAATTTGAAACTGAGGTGGTAATCCCAGGTTACAGGCACTTGATTTTTAAAATTTCCTCTTTCAAGAATTTCTTCTAAAAAAAAAAAAGAAAAAAAGATCAATTTGCTTCTTAAACGTCTAACCTACTTTTATTTCTAAATGATGCCTGCAGCAGACAACCCCTGGTCATGGAATTTTCCTGATGAATTCCCAGCCAATAAACATCTCCTGATTAGCTGAGTAATGAATTGGCTTTAGGAGGAAGTTTTAGGCACAAATATAGAATTGACACCTGCTTGCCAAGACAGACAGGAGCATGCTGTAAATATTGGGACAGGGTTAAATGTGCAAAGTCACATTATGCGTTTTTTCCCCCTCTCATAAAAATATAAATAGCTTCTATGTTGTTCCTAAGGAACTGAGCTTGACTTCTTTGGGCAATTAATTAATTGAGATGTTCTGTGAAATTGTTTTGTTGTTCTTTTCATTTTTAGATCTGGCAAAAATACTATTACGGACTCCCAGTTAATGAGCAGATCTTTCTGATGAAAGTTACTTTAGTAGAAAAGGTCCTAGTCTGGAGAAGTTGCGAAATTTTTTTTTCTTCTGAGGGTCTCAAATTCCTCATCTATCGAATGGGTTGGTTGGATCAGAAAGTCTGTAAGACTTTTCCAGTTCCAAAGCTCTCTGAGGTCATACTAGCTTGTATATGTCTGGTATCACTGACTTCAGGTGACTTTTGTCTTAGCTGGGTCAGTGTGTTCATCTTGGGAAGGGAGACTTACCCGGGCCAGGAATGGGATTCATACCAAACCCAAGTATTTGGTAAAATCAGTTACTTGGCTCTCAGGAGTCACCCAGGATTATATTTGGCTGTATAGAATGGAGAATACAAACAAAATGGGGTTAAACAAGGTAGAAGTTACTTTTATCTCACCACTGGTGTGGTGATACATGGTGACCCCATGTATCAGAAACACAGCTTCCTCTACTCTCTGCTTTGCCTTCTTCAGCGTGTGACTTATGTCCTTACGGTCACCTCGTGGTCCACTGTGGCTCCCAGAGCTCCAGCTATCACCTCCTCCTTCCAGGCAGCAGCGAGGGGAAGCAGTTTAAACTCTTATTGAGCAGTTTTCTCAGAAGTCCCGCACGCAGCTGAGGAAGTTTTATGTCAAGGACCCTCTTCATGGAGACAAGCTTGTATCTCCAGGTCAGGGAACCCATCTTTATGCAAGAGTCTCCCTTCAGAATTTGGCACAGTGCTCACCAATAGTGGCCATTTAGTAACCACTTATGATTTGATAATTGAATTTTATGCTAATGTAGTGGCTAGGCAGTTCTTTCAGTGGCATTGTTACAGAAGTATGTAGAAGGGTCTTGCTCTCTGGAGACCCAAGGATCTTCATAGTAGTCAGGGATGTGAACACTTTCCCTGGGAATCCCTTAGCACAGTTTCTGGCCCATAGTCAGTCCTTTGTAAAAACTGATTGGGTTAGATTCTGTTTGGGAGGAAAGATTGTGACCAGGGATAATTCTGGGCCACTTGTGAAGTGGTGACCTGTCCTGTGTGCCCTCCTCTTGGATCTCAGCCTTTTGCTACCGCTGTTCCATTGCTTCTCTGATCACTTGATTCTCATTGCTCCAACTGAAATATCCCATTCTGTGTCTTCCTTCAGACGACCAACACACTATTCCATGTTGCTCGCTTGCGAACCCGATGACCTCTTCCGTGTGAATGGGAGAAGGCTTTCCTCTCCCCTGCCCCCAGGCCGGCAGCTTCAGCTTCACCTGTGAACCTATCAGAAATGCAAATTGTTGGGCCCCACCTGCTGAATCAGGAGCTCTGGGACTGGGACCCAGAGATCAGTGCTGTAAGAAGCCCTTCACGTGACTCTAGGCCTCCTTCAGCTGTGAGAACTGGATTGCTTCTGGGTCCAGCATCCACTGTGGGGGCTTGGCTGTGCAATGTGAGCACGGACGAGCTGTTTAGGACACCAAGTTAGAGTAGGGGGCGTGGTCAGCAGGCTGGTTTTCAACCAGTGCTGACCCATGCTCCCCTACCCTGTATACTCCAGGGCAAGAATTTCCATTGTTCTGTAACATTTGTGATCAGGTGACAATATTTCTTCCCATTTGGCTCAGATCTGAGATTATTTCCATCTTTCTCATTAAACACGTAGATTTATATGATTCGGGTCTTCTCGGCTGCTTCTGGACATTGGACATTGGGGAGGGACCCTTGTGATCTAGGCCTCTGGTTCTCAAGCTTTGTTGTGTACAAGTTTCTCTTAGGTGCTCATTAAATGCAGATTCTGGGGGGCTTCCAAGAGGTCTGATTCGGGAGGGTTAGGCCAGGGCCCTGGAATCTGTATTTTCAACAAGCAGAGGTGATTTTGGTGCAGGGTTGGGCAGCCAACAGTCAGAGGAACATCGAACCAAGTGATGTCCTTGGTCTTGACATGGGATCATACAGACCCCTGCGGCGTTCAGGAGAGGGTGCCACCGGTTGCCTGATGCCAGGATACGCCCCAAAGTGGCCCTCCTGATGGATGGCTCCGCTCTGTGGGAGAGAAGTTTCCCTTCCAGGATTGATGTTAGGTACTGCTGTTATTCCTGCTGCTGTAGGGGTGCGGGCAGTTATGGTGATGGACAGATCCTGCTTGTGTGCCCCCAGACTCCAGGGAGGCTGCAGCCGTTTGTCCCCAGCAGCAGGGGTGGGTGGCAGCAGGTGGTGCCCCTGGGCGTGGGTCCATCACCTGTGCAATAAGGAGTTAGCAGGAAATGCAACTCAGGGCAGGCGGCACACCGAGAGAGCCCTGCTAACTTTTGCCCTAGGGTCTGCCCAAGTCTGAGGCCTGCCTGTTAGTGCTGCGAGTGATCTCAAATGGCCCGTTCGCTCTGTTTCTCTGATGCCAGCCTCCCCCAGACTGCCGTCCGCTGCGGCCTGGAAGGCTCCTACACATCCTGGGTCCTGTCCCTGCCTTCCTGCCGCCCTCTTTCACCCAGCCTGTTCTCCACCAGGGAGCCAGCAGGGCCCCCCTCCTCCTTGCCCTCTGAAACCCACATCACACAAACACGGTGCGCCGAACAATTCTGTGGCATTTGATTCATGCCGCGTTGTGCACCCACCAGCTCTGCCGAGTTCCAAACACTCTCATCACCCCAAGAGGAAACCCCACACCTATTAACTGTCACTCCCTGTCCCATCCCCACTGCTACTGGCAGCCGCTGATCTGTTCTCGGGCTCTGTGGATTTGCCTCTTCTGAATGTCTCCTAGAAGGAGGCCTCCAAAGAAGTGACCCTTTGTTTCTGGCTTTCCTCAGGGGACGTCATGCATTTCGAGGTTTGTGTTGTAGCGTGTGTCCACACTTCGTTCCTTCTTTCGGCTGAAAGATACTCCATCGTGTGGGTGAGCACTTTCTGTTTATCCGTCTGTGGATGCACGTCTAGGCCAGCGGGACATCTGAAGGAGTGGCGGGATCCCGTCTTTCCCCTGCTCTCGACGTGACCGTAGTGCTGCTCCTGCCTTGTCCTGGGCCTTCCCCAGAAGCCCTGCCCAGCCGGGCCCCATCTAACACCCAGCACCACCGCCGGCCATCCCCTGGCTCCCTCCCTGTCCACACCTGTTCTTCCTGTACTTTGAAAAGCTGAGATCTCAGCCCTCGGGGCCTTCGGATAGGCTGTTCCCTTTCCCAGTACGTTTTCATGGCTGCCAGGGTTTGGGTCTCCCCAAAGCAGAATCCAGACAAAGATCTGGGTGCTGGTGGGTCACAGGCAGTAGGGGGATCAGGCAGAGGGGAGACGCATGGCAATCGCAGGTGTCACAGGTGTCAGTGAGCAGGTCCCTAGGGGCCATGTGGCACCTGGGGTTCACTAGACTTGAGTGACTGGGTGGATCGCCCCTCCCCACAGTCCTCCCAGGTGCGAAGAAGCTGGGATCTCTATCACCTCCTGTTGACCCCCTTCTCTGGTGGCACTGACTCCTGGCACTGCCTGTTTCAGGCAGAGTGCACTCTGGTGGCCAGAGAGAAACTCAGGCAGAGAGAGAGGTCAGTGTTCCTCGTGCAAGGTGCCAGTGTCCATGAGGCACCCACCTGTGCTGCAGGTGACCTCCGGGGATAGGGAAGGACATGGGTTTGCTTTGCTGTCGTCTGCACTTCACACGGGCTTGCTGGGACCACCCAGACGTCCTCTCTGTGGACCCTGTTCATTCCTGTCACAGGTCTGACCTCAGCTCGTTAGTGTATTTTGAGTTGACTTTAGCTCCTGGACAGCGAACTTCACAGCCGTGGTGCCCCCCATTAGCTGACTGAGCTTAGCCAGCGTCCCGTGCACCTTGGATACGCAGGAGGAGGAACCCACGGCCTCAGCAGCCCACGGCCCCGGCTGCCCGCCGCCCCTCCCCAGGTCTCTGGCGGGCCGCGGCTCTAGGAGCAGGTGCCGAGGCCCCAAGGGCCACATCTTTGGCGTTCTTCACCTGAGAACGGTAACAAAGGCGGGGACGCAAAGAGCAGAGAGCAACTGCTCGAATTCAGTTTTCAAACCAGACCTGATTGTATTTGGATTTTGTTCTTCTTTTTCCTAAAGGGGCTGGCTTCTAAGAGCAAAGACGTTGGGGAATTTCTGGGAGGTTATTACATGTTTTCTCTCACGTGGCCGCCCCTGTTTGTCAAAACAGTCTCAAATTCAAGCTTTGCTCTCTCTGCTTCATGAATTTGGTTTTCTTTCCTGGTTCTTTCTCCTTCAAGCTTTGGGCTGTGCTGCCGAAGTTAATTCTCAGAGCATTAGGTGTTGATTTTGTATTTGTTCATTTATTACAGTGCATTCAAATAGCTGTTTTTATAAGTCTTGTGGTTCTGTTTTCTGGGCTTGATTTTTGAGAAAGATTTTGTTTGGAAAGCTCAGAAAGCCAGAAGGAAAGGATGAGGAGAGATGATTGAGCTGGTTAAGGGAGGCACTAGGTTGGGCTCACATGGGAATTTTTCCAGACCAGTATTGATTGGCCTCCTCTCAGAACTCTGGCTCCTTGCATTTAAAAGTGCTGAGAGTAATTAGAAAGAAGGGAACCAGGGAGCTGATAAGAGAAAGGAGAGGCCAAACAGATGGCAGACCTGGAGGAGAGGCTTGAATTCCTTCGTGAAGACAATATCTATAGAACCCCACCGGGTCCTGGGTCTCCGATTCCGCACTGGGAATGAAAGATGAAAGGTGCAGACCCTCATCCCCAGGAAACTTACACTCTCCACGGGGAGACTGCCCAGCGTGGTACTGCGGCAGCACATGCCCAGAGAGAGCACGGGTGGGCAGAATCGAGATGCCTAGCAGGGGGAGGTCAGGGAAGCCTTTCTGTAGGAGGTGATAAATGGACAATTCAGTTTAATCCATTCGGGGGAGAGAGGGAGAGAGAGAGGTTTAGAAACTGGAAGGGAGGAGGAGTGTGAGAATTTTAAGGATTAACCATGGAAGCAGGCCAGGGGGTTCTGTGATCTCTGAGTTGCTCTAGCCTGTGTCTTCAAGGATAGAGCTAAGGCTCTCTGGCCTTGGGGGTTAGACTGTAGTCATAGTCAGGATTCCTTTGGTTGTAGGAAACAGGAACTCAAGTCAAATTGCTTCAAGAAGAGAAATCTTTCCTTTTGTGTGTATGTAAAGGAAAAGTTCAGAGTTTTGACTTCAGGCATGGTTGGATCCAGGAACTCAGGGCATTCCATTGGAGCTTAGTCTTTTTTTTTTGTTTTAGTCTCTTGACTCTGCTTTTCTCTGTTCTCGTGGCGGCAGGCTGGTTGTCAGTAGTTTGCGCTTACAACCTTGCCTTTCCATAGGCCCAACAGAAGAGCATACCTCTTCCTCAGTGGTGCCAAAGCCCCAGAATGGAGAGTGAGTTTGGAGAGACATGGAAGATAGAGGTGAGGCCAAGCCACGCTTCTGCCATTTCTCCAGGCAAGAACCATTGTGGAAGTGCCTAGCTTTCCTGGGGCTGAGTCAGCAGGTGTCACAGGGCCTGCTCATAGCTTGGAGGGGGTGGAGAGGCAGGCCATGGGGTACCAGCTTTGGTGGGGTGGACTGAAGCAGGCATAGTGCCTCAGGGGCAGCGTATAGATTGTGAATTTTCTGGGTGGCCGTGGCTTTCATGACATGCCAGCTTCCAGATGATGGCAGCGGTGGCATGACTCTGGAGTGAGCAGCTGTCGTGGCAACTTCCCAGTCCAGCTCGTGGCTTCCTGATCACACAGGAGACAACCACTCCTTTGTGCCCTGGATCTGCCACGTGACTTGGAGGTTCCTTTCTGAAATATTAACCTATAGAGCTTGCTTCTTCCACCTGCCCACTGGTCCATAAGGCCTTTGCTTCCCCGTACCCCGTAAGAGTCCCTGTCTGCGGTCAGCTAACTGCAATGGGTTCTGTTCTCTGCAGGAAAACCCTGCCCAGCGTGGTTAGAGTCTCCAGACTGGGCTACGGGAGTGAACTCCCAGGCTGGTTCTGGGATATGTCACTGTCTTTTCCACGGTGTCAGTGGTAGAACAAGACGTGCTCCTCTGATGAGCGGCCCGTTTGCCAGCAGCCTGCTGCCTCTGACTGCACCTGGTGCTAGAACTGGTGTCCTGTCAGGGCTCCTGGTGCACTGCAAGTTAAGGCTTCATCTGTGGACAGGTGGAAACCCCATGTGAATGGCACTGCGGTCTTAGATGGTCTAGAGTCAGAGGGTAGATACCCTAGCGTTGACCTTTTGGGGCCAGTATACCAATTTATTTTTAAATTTTTTAAATTTATTTTTAAAATATCATCTTTTTGCATTTACTTTTTCTCCTTCTTCCCTCCTTCCCTTCCTTCCTTCTTCCCTTTCCTTCTCTCTACGCCCAACTTGGGGCTTGAACTCATGACCCCAAGATCAAGAGTTGCACGCTCCACTGACTGAGCCAGCCAGGCGTCCCCAGGAGACTATTTTATAAGGAACGTGCACCTCACCTTTATAAAGACGTGTTCCCAGGAAATTGAATGCAGATCTTTTCTGTTAAGATGCCACATCCTGGACTGCCCATCCCTCTCCCAGACCGAGTTTCATTGCCATACAACAGTCTCCCTCGGCCGCCTGCCCCATGCTTTGCGTTCCTGTGCTCATTGCAGTTGGTAATTAGGGATCGAATAGTGAGATTACTTGGTAAATGTCTGCCACTCCCGCTGGGCTGGAAGGTCTGAATTGCCAGGACCTTGATGCTGACATGATACAGAGTCTGTGCTCACTACACATTTGCTCAGTGAGGGATCACCTGTGCGAACACGTGTGGCCGCACGTTGCCAGAGTCCCAGAAGCAGGCAGGTGGGCTGAGATTAGGAGGCACTTCCTATAAAGTGGGGGTCTTGACCC
Source organism: Lontra canadensis (assembly GCF_010015895.1). Lineage (NCBI taxonomy): Eukaryota > Metazoa > Chordata > Mammalia > Carnivora > Mustelidae > Lontra > Lontra canadensis. The sequence continues at coordinate 11,740,832 of NW_022631052.1, forward strand.
ATTTTGTGCCATGGGCCCCTTTGGTAGTTAGGCAATGCTGTCCCAGGGAAATCTCTTAAAATGCACTCAGTGAAATAGATAGGAACACGAAGGTAACCAGTGTTACTGAAATCAAGATCTCAAAAGACAAGGAAGAGAAAGTTGGTTTCTAGCATTTTGTGTGAAAGCCGGAGAGAGGGATGTATTGACTCGTACGTAAAATCTGGAAGGACACACAAATCTCTTTAACTGGTTACTTCTGGGCAAGAAAATAATTTCTCATCACCCCAAAAGCCGTGGAGCACTCACTCCTCATTCCCCCCCCCCCCCCCCAGGCTCTTGGCAACCGCTGGTCTTCTTGCTGTCTCTGTGGACCTCTCTCTTCTGGACTTTTCCTGCAGGTGGAACTGTGCAGTGTTGGTCCCTTCTCTCAGCAAGCATCATGTGTTCAAGCCTCATCCACGGTCTGTCAGTACTGCGTCCCTTCCTGCGGCCAGATTCTGCTCCCTTGTACTGACGGCCGCATTCTTGCCGCATCGTGGGTTGATGGGTGTGCGGCCCGTTTCCGCCTTTTGGCTGCGGTGAGTCAGGCCTCCGTGAACGCTCAACCAAGTCTCTGAACACTCGTTCCAGTCCTGGGTGCAGAATTGCCGGGGCGTGTGGGAGCCACGGGCCGAGCTTTCGAGGAGCCCCAGGCTGCCTCTGAGAGCAGGACAGCCGCGGGCCGCGATGGCCACGGTCCTGAGGAGGTGGTGGTGCGGGTCTTCGAAGCGCGGCTCTGCCCACCAGCCGCCCTGGCCTGGCGGGCGACCCCAGGGACTGAGGCCCCCTGTGTCCGAGGGCTGACTCACTTTCCCAGGCTGCATCTGTCCTCAGCACCTCGTGTCCGCCCCGCCCACCACCGTTCAGGTGTGCTGTGAGTGCAGCAGGGAGAGCCCATCCCCAGCCGCAGGCCCTGCACGATGGCTCTGACGTGGACGTGCCCCTCCTGGAAGCGTGCTCTGGGAGCAGCTCCCCGACTACTAAAGGAGGCACGTGGGTATCCCAAAAATGCCCCGCCGGGAGCAGTCGAGGCTCGCTCCTAACGCCTGGGCCCTCCCTCAGTCTCCCCATTTATGCAGCGAGGGGATTATTAGAGCTACACCAGTGTTTCCCAGATATCAGCACCAGCTGTCTCTGCCGGGTTTTCACGTAAATATATTCACTTACAGCAACAACTCTATGCCTCCAGCACTGATGGAAAACCTCTCCCTTGGAATAATTCAAAGGCAGCCACTACACTGCTTTTGTTGGCTTCCTTTTGTTTCGTTGGTTTTCACTTTTCCTCTCATTTTGTTGATTTATTTTCAGAATCCTATTATGAAAGAACAGTGTCAAAAACTGAGGCCCTGGAGAGCGGGTGCGAGCTCTTCCTTCTTCCCAGGAGCCCTGCCCCTCCCCAACTGGGCCACGGTGCAGACAGGGGGGTGGCAGTCTTGCCACCCTCACCCGCCACAGGCCTGCCAGGGAAGGACCCCCCCCCCCCCCCGCCGCCGGAGCAACCCGGGGCATTCCTTCCCCCTCACAGGTCAGTCCTGGTCACAGGAAGCCGTGGTGAGAGCAGCGGGGATCCCTCAGGGTTCTGATCTAGAAGGCATGGCCAGGGCTCAGCCTGTGAGGAGCTTAGTGCCCTCCAGCTAGGAGCCCCTTGGCACCTCATTGCCCGAGGCCAGTCTCTGGAGCCCAGATGGGGGCCTTACCTGGAGGCTCGTGCAGGAAGGTCAGTGTGACTGACTTGGAGGGGTGGCAGCTGTCCCGCAGCACAAAGGACCTGTGTCTGGCTTGTTGGAGCTGTGTTGTTCTTGCTGAGTTCAAGCACCCTGGCTTCCTGCTCACCCACAGCATCTGGGGGACAACGCACTGGGGACAGGCCTTGGTGTTGCTTTTTTTGCCAGGTGTGCCGACCAGGCAGTGGGCCTGGGGGGACAGTTGGTCATTGTTCCCAGACCAGCTCAGCCTCTGGCTCCTTCCACACCATTGCTTGTAGACGTGAACACCCATTCCCACTGCCCTGCTCCTCACGCTCTAGGCTCTGAAGGGGGGCCACCAGCTCACAGTCCAGGCCGGCTTTGGGATGCCTGAGTTGACTCACCCAGGCATCTCTGCGTCCTGGCTCAAATCGTGTGAGCCATGATAACAGGGATCAAGGTGATACAAAATAAGATGCCTGTGTGCCCCTCCCATGAAGCAGGGCGGGCACTGCCATTCCACTGACCACAAGCGAAGGTATTGACCGACTAGGACCCAGGTCCTAGCAATGACCAGCGGCATCTCTCCTGGGCTGTTTGTGGCTTTCAGCTTGGTGACAAGCGATAGCTCAGTATTGATTGGAAATTGCTCTGTGCTGAATGGAATGTCAATCCCATTGGATCACGGAGCATGCATCGCTGTCAGTATGAGCTTGGGTGGCATCCCTTCCTTCTCCCCTTCCCCACACAGGGAGCGGGAGCAGTGTGGAGTTAGGGAGCATGTTGGTGTGTGTCGACAGTGCGTAGGATCATGGATGTGATTAGGGCTCATTAGAGTCATGAGGAAGTCAGCTTCCTGGGTGGCATCTCGAACCCTGTGTATTAACAGGCCACCCCAACTCGGATGCCGTGTTTCGAAACAGCACGCCACAGTTATGATTGTGATTACTGTTATTACTCGAGTGGCAGCATTTGGAAAGCCTTATTAAGTGATTCCCACTTGCTTTGGCATGACTGCACAGTACTGGGGACTCAGGGACAAATGCAGTGTCCCTAGACACACAGTGCCATAGGAGGAGGAAGGCCCAGCTTCCATTCCTCCTGTAAAAAAACTGGTGTTTCCATTTTGGACCCTTTTGTGATCTGTTGAAGTGCTTTGATTCTTAAACTGGAGACGGCTTTCAGGCGAGCTTTGTCTTGCCCTTTGTTCGTGGAGAGAAGTGATGGATCTCGCAGTCTGGAGGAATCCATCATTTTGGCTGCATCTGCTTGTTAGGCATCTCCGGTGTCTCTGATGTGACACCATTTGGGGTTTCAGCATTTCATCACATCTCCCACCGGAAGAGTCTTCGTGGATGGTAGGAGGAAGGGGGCAGGATCTTCTACTTGTTTAAGTTATTACTGTCTTTGGCTTGGGATGCTTATTTTTAGGAGCCATTAAATCAAGAGAAAGGAATCTGAGAGGGACCCTCCCCGATGAAGGGATGTTCCTTCTGTGTGCTGTTTGATTGCTCCCAGGGATGAGGCACTCATTACTTAAAAAAGTAACCCATCTCATCAAAGCTCAGATCTGATTGTTGTTTTCTTCTTTGTGTCCATGATCACCTACCCCTCGGAGCTTTTGGAATTGCTCAGAACAACTATGCTTACCTGTTTGACAAACAACTATCACATCACATCCTTGGGGTAAAATTCTCTGCTCCTTCTGCTTTTAGTTTGATGATAACTTGCCTAGGAGTTTCTTTCTTTCCTTTTTTTTTTTTTTTTAAGATTTTATTTATTTGAGAGAGAGAGATAGAGAGAGAGCATGAGCAGATGGGAGGGGCAGAGGGAGAAGCGGACTCCCGCTGAGCAGGGAGTCTGATGCTGGGCTCAATTTTAGGACCCTGGGATCATGACCTGAGCTGAAGGCAGACGCTTAATCAACTAAGTCACGCAGGCGCCCCAGGCTGGGGCAGTTGCATACAAATGGCTCTAACTAGTCCAGACCCTCTTCTTCTAGGGGATCCTTGTGGATCCTGCCTACGCAAAGAACCGGGATTTAAGCTAGTCATCTGTGTCTCAGCCAGTCCCCCGTTGCCCACTGTCTGTTAACATACATTCCTTTAAGATTGTGCCACAGGGTTGGGTCCCAGCACTGAAATGCATGGCCCCTTCCTGGCTGTCAGTTTTGGCTCGGAGGCAGTGACCTACCCAGCCCGAAGAGGCATGTGACTAGTCAGAGATAATCTCCTGGCCAATCAGGGCACAGCCTCCCTCGGGCCAATCAGAGCATAGCATCTTCTCCGGCAGCTGCCCTGGGCCTGCTGGTCGGCGTCTTACAACTTGTACTGGGATGATGCTGGCCTGTGGTCTCCCTCCTCCAGAGGGCATGAAGTAGGATCCTACCCCCTCTTGCTTCCTCATTTCCTTCAACCAAGAAACTTCCTTTTCCACGTAAGCCATCTCGAGTTGGTTTTCTGAGAGTTGCACCTGGAGACGTGGAAAAGTCTCTTACTGCCTCGGCCACACCCCTCCGCGTTATTTTGGATTTGCGCATGGAGTCTGCGCAGCCAAGTCGCACAGCGGGAGACTTTAAATACGAACCCCAACCAGCATGATTTTTATTCCCAGAAGCACATCTTGCAGATGATGGCCAGGAAAGGATCTGGAAAGAGAGTGGAACTGCCCCCAGCTGCTAGTTTAAGAGATGGTTCCTCAAGGCTGGGGCCTCTAATCTTCTCTTCCTTCTGGTGGGGGGGGGGGGATTAGGAGCCACCAGAGACACATCAGAGGAAACAGAGCCCACAGACACCTGAAGAAGCATCTTTATGAGTGTAAACCAGATTAGTTCAATCTAGCCTTATTTAAATATCTTAAAGCTCAAAACACGTTTATCTCAGAAGGAAAAGAGAACTCTATATGGAGACTTGAGTTATTGTAATATCTTAGGTAGGTTACCGGGGGCATCAATTACTACATTGCCATTGGTCTTTTAGTGCACTAACTTTATTACCTTTATCTGGATTTATATAGTGCTTGATAGAGTTTATATCGCTAGATGCATAAAAACATTTGAGTGTGTTCATAGCTTTGTATCTGGGTGAGCCCCACAGAAGGGCTAATAAATTATAAAGCAATCTATCACTTTCACTTAAAGGTATAAACCCAGGTGACTCAGGCTGCTTTATTTATGTGTTGGCTTGTGCTCCAGACTGCTGTTTTTTTGTGGGAAGGGGTGTCATTGCATCGAGGTGGGCGGACGTGGGGAACGTCTGCCCAGAAGTTGTTAGAGTGAATCGTAGGCTTCCACCACCCTTATCTCCTGCCTCTGCCCGCTCCTGCTTCCTCTTCCTTCCTTCCATAGCCTGCCAAGGGTGAGCGCAAACATCCTGTGTACCTACCTCCTTTCCTGTCTCCTTCCTGGGGGACCTGGCCTGGGATGCCTCCCTCTTGTTAACCGCTTGCCTGACCTCCAGACCAGTAGCCACTGGTTTAGGGCAAAGGTGAGATCTGTGTGCTTCTGAGTTCCTTATGAGCTGTGTGGCTTGAGGGTGGGCTCGAGGGAGGGGGACCATAGACCCTTGGAGCTTGTTTTTTCTGGCGCCATAGGGATGGTACTACTTGTTCTACTCTTTGCCATCCGCAGACCCCAGGATCTGAAAGGGTCTTATGGGGGATGGCTGCAAGGCTTCCCTTAGCTCAGTGGTTCTCCTGCTGGGGGTGCATCAGAGTCATGTGGGGGCGCTTGTGAGAACATCTGCTGGGCCCTGCCCTGGAGTTTCTGACTCAGTCAGTTTGGGCTAGATCTGAGAATCTGCATTTCTGGCAAGTTCCCAGATGCTGCTGGTTTGAGGACCATCCTTGGAGAACCACTGAGTTAAACAGAGGGAGAGTCCATGTAAGGGTAGGAGCTGTTAGACCTTTCTTTGAACTATATTGCAGAAGAATTGTCCAGAATGTTTCTCTATTGAATGTGATCAGTCGGGACGGGACACAGAATGCCCTCCTGCATAACCACCAACCAGATGCCCCCAGAGGCTGACATGGTGATGAAGGTGAAGAGGAGGTAATAGTCACTTGCCTTTCAGACGTGCATTTACGAATGTAACTGTCCCTGACATTTTTTGAAGGCATCTGACTGTTGTCCTCGAGCCTTGGATGGCTGTGTGGGTTTGGGGTCTGTAACACCATTCCACATCCTGTGGTCTGAAGACCAGGCTCCATGATCCCCACGTCACAGAAAAACAAACCAGGGACATTCCGTGGGACTCTCCAGCCCTGGGCCACACAGCCCATAGGGAGCTCAGCGGCAGCCTGAGCTCACCTTTGCCTTAAACCCTTGGTTACCAGTTGGGGGGCCAGCTGGGTGGTTAATAAGAGGGAGAGGGCTTAGCTCAGGGTGCTACTAGAGAATGCCGCCAGCCAGGTGGTTCCAGCAACAAACACTCATTTCTCACCATTCTGGAGGCTGGATGCCCCAGATCAGGGCTCCAGCACAGCCAGGTTTGTGGGCAAGTCTCCTTTTCTGGCGGGCAGATGGCCACCTTCTCCCTGTATCCTCATAGGATGGAGAACAGAGAGGAAGCAAGCCCTTAGGTGGATGCTGATCCCATTCTCGAGGGCTCCACCTCCGGGTATAATCACCTCCCCAAGGCCCCAGCACCTGATGGGGTTAGGATGTCAGCATGTGAATTTTGGGGACAGATAAACATTCAGTTTGTGAAAATGAGGTGTTGGGGTTGGATTTCTAGGAAGAAGACTCTGAGGCAGTGCTTAGAGTACAGGATGTCCTGTTGGGAGTGGCTCCCATTGGGCCGAGATGGCTGAGTGCTCACACCTATCAATCATTGGCTGGGGGAGGGTCACCCTGCAAGTGGGCGTGACCTTAGGGGTCTGCTGCCTAAAGTTGCACGTGAACCTCACACTCACAGCAGCTGAGGCAGTGGGGCCCACCCGGAGGGGGCAGATCTTGGTGGTGCAGCTCCAAGCCCACCACAGGAGGGGGGTCTGGTTGAGAGGTATAGACGAGGCCTCTGATGAGGAATCTGGGTATTTCAGGAGCCTGTAGGAAACTGGCTCATTTGCTCATAGTAACTCCCCACTGTGTAAGGAAAATATCGGGTCCTTTTGCTTTAGGTGAATATAGTTACCTTGAAGTTCTATCTTGTGCTTGTCAGACCTTCTCTGGAGCCTCAAATGCCCTGGTTTTGGGCCCTCCTGATCTTCCACCCTCGCCCTGTCCCCTTCCGCTCTCCTGCCCCCGACTTTGGGGGACGTGTGCAGTCTCCAGGAGGGAAGCTTTGCTCCTGCTCATTACCTATTCCTTCAAATCTTCTGTCTAAACACTGGAGCACTTAGTGCGCCCCAAGAGGCTCAGGCTTTTGAAACTCAAAAGCCAAGCAACCCTTCTTTTTTTCAGCTGTCTCTGGGTCCCTCCTTCCCCGAGGCAGTGAACACAGAAGGCCCAGAGGACTGGATGGGAGAGGAGCTGAGAGCTGGAGGACACACTGGGCCCAGGGAGCACATGATTTACATTTCAAAAATGCCATTCCTCTCTTCCTAAGAATGTAGGTGTTGGGTGTGGTGCGGTGAGGAGATCAGTGGGGCCCTGGGAAGAGACAAGGACAAGGCTCAGAAGGAATGTGTTGAGTACAGTCACGGGCCCCAGAGAGGGGCTCGCCACATCCCTTGCGGGAGCAGGAGAAGCTCCAGGGTCCTCAGCAGGCATACAGGAACAAGGAGAAAGCCTAGGCCAAGCCTTTAGTAGGTTTCCATGGGAAAGGCAAGATGGCAGAGTAAACCACTTAGCCTTGGCTAGTTGGAAGTTCCTGGGGACCTCTAGTGGCCTGGCACCTGGTGTCCGGGTTATTTAGGGCAGGGACAGTATTCTGTGGCAGACGAGGAGGTGGTTGGGCATATAGACCTGATACTGGTTAGTTTGGGTGGGAAAGGGGTGCTTCTGGGCGGGTTGTGATTCTCTGTGGGAGTCAGCTGGCCTGGGGAGGGGCAGCCTCTCCCTTGGGGGTTTGTAGGACTCCCAGATCCAGAGCATGGAATATATAGAAAATAAGAAACTGTAGTGAATGTCAGCGGTGCTGTCCTGAGTGGATGCCAAGTAGACAGATAGAGTAGTTACTGAGAAGGCACAGTTCAAAACACCAGCACTCAGGATCCCGCAGAGCCCGCCGAAGGTCTGCTGGGAGAGCGGCCACGGCTGTCCCCACACTTCACTTCGCGGAAATCGGGGTCTCCATCCATTCCCCGAAGAACACCATGACTCGCCAACAACTCCCAAGATGACCTTCAGCATTTCCTACTCCAGTGCCTCCATCTCCTTATTTGATTTTGTAGTAACATTTAATGAGATTTCTCCGTCTACAAAGAAGAGATCATTTCCAACAACCACTAAGTACTAAGTGCAGTAGCAATGCTCAAGAGTGAGTGGGGTCCCCCTTCTGATTTCTATAAACCCACACTGCCAGTCTCACCTGATTTCAGTAGGGCGCAGATGTCTTCCTGGGCCTGGCCGGGCAGTTTCAGGGTTCAGTGACACAGAGTGCTTCACCCATGGTGCACCTGGATGAGAAAGTGAGAGTAGTTTTGGAAATATCAAAGAGTAGCTTTAATTTGGGCAGAACCAGGCTAGTTTTTAAAATTCAATATTAAATACTGTGAAAAAGCATGTTAGACAAGGAGAGCTGGTTGGAACTGTATTTTGTGACTTGAGATTTTTCATCAGAGATGGGCCTTGAGATGCAACTGTCCCTGGGTCCCTTGCTGGAAGCAGTTATCTGAGCCTTTAAACCAGGGATTGCAAACAGAGATGCCTGCAGGGCTTAGGGAATAAAGATTTGCTGGAGGGAATCAGGCTGAGTGTAAGAAATTTGCTGTACCCTGCTTATCTTTTAATTCTTCTTGTGATAGGAACTTTGGGTACAGAGAAACCTAACTGTAGGAAAAGCAACATACTGCAGGCTTGATGAGGCAGTAGGTACCCAGACTCAGGGTTGATGGGGCAGTAGGGAGTGGAGCGGTCTGTGGCATGCTGCCCTCCACACGCTCCAGATAAAAGATGGCGACAGCTCAGCCCCAGGTGATCGGATCATGGGAGGAATGTGGGCCTGGCCTTGTCAGAGCTGATTTTCCCAGAAAGGCCATACTTTTGGATTTTCATGTGAAACCTCTTGATTTTATAATGTTAACAATTCCAATTAAAAATAATAGGTGGGTAAAACAAAGCAAAAGAACAGCAATGGCAGTTAGAACACCTCTGTGCACCACTTGGGGCTGAGGCCTTTATTTGTTAAGTCATCTCTATGCCCAATGTCAGGCTTGCTGCGGGACCCCAAGATCAAGAGCGGCATGCTCTCCCGACCAAGGCAGCCAGGTGCCCCCGGTCTAAGGCCTTTCTGTATTATCTCAAGGTTTCTGAAATTTGGAGCTGGAAGGATTTCTAAGGCATGCTAAATTCAACCTGCTACCTAATTAGGAGAGTTATTTGTGTGGCCTTACAGAGAGGCATTCTTCTGACAGCCGGTGCACCGACTGCCTAATGAGATGGGATTTCCCACTGTTGGCTGGCCACAGTTGGAAGGAATTCTCTTGGGTGGTAAGGAATGGAAACCAAGGCAAGCCAAAATGAGCCTTAGGAAACCACAGGGTAGAATGCAGCCAGCTGGACCTCGGAAGGGAAATGGGGAGTCACCAGAATCCCTTGTCTCATCTCTTTGCCTTGCTTCTCTCTGCACACTTGCTTTCCTTTTCTCTCCAGGGAAAGCCTTCCTCCCGTTCTCCAGCCCCTGTGGTGGGATATGGTCACCTCATAGCTTCCTACTTTACACACATCTGTTGCAGCCCACCACAGAGACCCACACTCTTTCTGGTTCTTAGCACCACAGGCCTGGGAGAGGGAATCCGATGGTCTGGCCTGCAGTCAGGATAGTCCGGTGCTGGTCCCATCAGCTACGGCCGGGGGCAGGTGGCACAGCACAAGGAGGACTTCTGAGCAGCACTGGCGGACTCCATGCTGGGATTATGTGCGTGACTCCCAGAATGGCCCCAATAGTTTAAAGCCTCATAGAACTACTTTTCAGAATGGCCAGGAGCCCTGGAAGGCTTCTATACGATTCTGTGGAGCTGAACTTTGTTTCAGGGTGATTGTTTCCATCCTGCCCACCCCCCACCCAGCACCCGTGGAGGCGCAGAGATACACCTGCCCTCTGCTGCGGACCCGTCTCGTCGACTGTTTGCCTCTGGGTTTATGCTCGCAGCCCTTCTGCCTGTGTCCCAGGCAGTAAGCTCCCAACGTCCTCCTGGACCCTGGGTGCCCTCTCTGGAAGAGCTTTCGTTGGTTAAAATGTTCTTAAAATGTGTTATCTGATCCCATCCCGGCCTCGGAGATGGTCGTACAAATAGTGGCATTCCCAAGAACTGAGAGGGGTTAACCAGAAGATGAAGGCAGCCCCCCCAAACCCGCTTGCTCTGTGTCTGGAGCCCCGTGGAGCTAGGAGGGAGCAGCCTGCCTCCCCTGTGAGATGTGAGATGTGAATGTGAGCTAGCTGAGTTTGAAGAATCCATCTGTCATTGCCGAGGAGCTTGGCAGGGAAATGCCCCCCGGCGGAGGCCGCCTCTAGCCCCCTCCACAGATGGATTAAACCTCTGCCTGTGTGCTCCCTCAGCACGGAGGCCATCCTCTTAGGATGGCTGCGACCCTGCGGTAGTAGATCAACTGCTCAAGTTCACAGTTAGAGAGCGTGTGCTAGGGCCTGGCCCTGCGCAAAGTCCGTGACAAGGAGTGGCAGGTTTCTTGTCCACAATGTGCTAAATCACATCACAATAGTGACCATTTATGGAATATGGTGCCAAGCACGTTTCTTCCATCACTTCATTTTCTCTCCTCACAGGAACCTCCTGGAGTTGATTATTCCCTCCATTCTAGAGCCCCCAAAAGATAAAAGAATGTGCTCAAGGCCTCCCAGCCAAGAAGGCTGGAATCTGAACCTGTCTGCTTGTGCCGTGGCTCTCCTGTAACTTTCCATTCCTCTTTGCTTCGGGTCTCAGCCTACAGCAGGGGCTTGAGGGAAGTAGGTGAAGGAGAGGGAGCAGGAAAGCAGGAGCAAATTTGAGAGGAAGGGACGATACCAGGGGGCATCTTCAGGAGAATTTCTGAAAGGAGCTTAGACCAGGTTCTGTGCTAAGGTTAGACGGGAGGCTCCAAGAAGCAGCAAAAGACAAGTTTCCTTGAGGTTTTTGCTTTTAAGTGTGTTCATTTTGTTTGCCAGCCGAGCGAACGGACAGCCTTGCTGGGGGAGGCCTCCTGACCCGTCACTGCAGAGGACTGGCGGAGAGGGACTCGATGAGGGATGGACTTGCATTCTGGTTTACACGCATTCACCCCTGTCCTGAGGCTGGGGAATGTGCCCACACAGCCTCCTAAGTGATGGGGACTGTGGCAAGGAATGGACAGGGAGTCCTCATCCTCTGATTTGGCAGAGCATGCAGGAACGTGGGGAGCAGGTGAGCCCGTTGTTTTGCGTGCCGGCGGGGGTGCAGAATTCCCGTGTGGCCTAGCTCAGAGCTCCGGGACTGTGGGGCGGGGGGGAGGCCAGCAGCTTGCAGAGCACACTTTGTGAGTGTGAGTGTGGGGGTATGTGTGAGTGACTGGGTGTGGGATTGCGAGTGTGTGAGTGTGTGTGCGTAGGCTGTGAAGCCCCAGTTGCCCACGGGGGCGGCATGGCTGTGCTGTAGGCTTCAGGCAATTATCAGTTCTCTCTCTGATTCAGTTCAAGGTGACTGTCAAAAATCCACAGAAGACTCTCCTAATGAAATGGAAAAGTGTGCAAATTTTTCCTCCTGCATACAGATGGCTTTTCTTTTTATCTCCTAATAATTGCTCCCTTAGGTTCAGCTTCATGATATTAGAGGGTCTTCTCTTGTTCGACAATTAGTGGAAACAGTCCACCTTGTGTGCGTCCTGGAGTCTGGACCTCGGAGGCTGGCCGGCGGGCACTGGGGGCCTGGAGCAAGGTCTTGCCCTTCTCCTGCTTTCCCTTTTTGTCTTGTTTATTTTTATCTTATACAGTGGTTTGAACGCAGGTGGAGTGAGATGTTCTTGAGAGTAGATCTATCTGAGGGAAACAACATCTTTCAACAAGTAAAGATGAAAAAGATGCTTCTGGAAGCACATGTTCTGGCTGACGTTGTCACCGAGAGTGATCGTAAATGTGATGGAGCAAGGATTAATGCTGGGGAACAATTAGTAGATGTACCTGGGCCCCATTTTAGGCTTCTGTTGTCAACCTTAAAGTAATTTTTTTTTAACATTTTATTTATTTGACAGAATACAAGTAGGCAGAGAGGCAGGCAGAGAGAGAGGAAGGGAAGCAGGCTCCCTACTGAGCAGAGAGCCCGATGCGGGGCTCGATCCCAGGACCCTGGGATCACGACCTGAGCTGAAGGCAGAGGCTTTAACCCACTGAGCCACGCAGGCACCCCTGTTGTCAACCTTAATCGCCGAGTTTCAAGTCATCCAATTTTGTATTTGTGTGTGTGTGTATAAAGATTTTATTTATTTATTTATTTGACAGGGAGACACACACACACACACACACACACACACACACACAGAGGGAACACAAGCAGGGGGAGTGGGAGAGGGAGAATCAGGCTTCCCACCCAGCAGGGAGCCCGATTCAGGGCTTGATCCCAGGACCCCGGGATCATGACCTGAGCTGAAGGCAGCCACTTAAGGACTGAGCCACCCAGGCGCCCCTCTGTGTATGTTTTTAAAGCTGCATTTGAATTTCTCTTGTCTTGGATTTCACAGAAGTGATTCTGGGTCAGTGAATTCATTCATGTCCTGGCACCTGTCATCGAACCCAGAAGATCTTGCTGCTGCAGAAAAATGATTAGCTTCCAACAGCAAGGGGGCGGACGCCAGCTTCAGGAGTTTGCTGCTCCCTTTTCTCTGACAGCCACGCTAGGAAATGGGGAGGTGGTTTGAAATCACAATGGAGTTTCTAAAAGAAGGGGTGTGTCAGTCCCCAGGATTCACAGATATTGAATACAAGCTCACAGAAGGGAATGCGAGAGCATCAGCTGTGCTTTAAGGAAGGTCAGGCATGTGGGCTGTCCTCAGAGCTTGTTTTCAGGTTTTATTGTCCATTATGTTGAAGACAAAAACTTTGACTTAGGGCAGAGGTAGGCCCAAACTGGCCCCCGGCCTCTTTTTGTAAATAAAGTTTTATTGGAATACAGGCATGCCCATTCATCGGCCTATGATCTGCACTTGCTTACCAAGCTACCAAGGCAGAGTTGAACAAATGTGGCATGCAAAGTCTAGAGTATTTCCAGCTGATTCTTTTTTTTTTTTTTTAAGATTTTATTCATTTATTTGATAGAGAGAGAGAGAGAGATCACAAGTGGGCAGAGAGGCAGGTAGAGAGAGAGGGAGGGAAGCAGGCTCCCTGCCTAGCAGAGAGCCCGATACGGGGCTCCATTCCAGGACCCTGAGATCATGACCTAAGCTGAAGGCAGAGGCTTAACCCTCTGAGCCACCCAGGCGCCCCATCCTACCTGATTCTTCAGAGAAATTGCTCGCCCCCGCCTCTGTTGAAGGATGACACCCTCTAACCTTTCCAAAAGGGAAAAATGCAGAGCGAGCCAGCTAGATTGTGCAGTCAGTCCACGGCTACGGAGGACTGCTCATTTAGCTTTGTTTCACCTCTTCTGGGCAACTTGTCTGTTCTCTTCAGGGGAGCCAGTTAGAGGACCGGACGCTCTTTCGTGCAGGGATTACTGCTTCCTGGCAGCTTTTAGGATAAAAGTTGGGAGATCTTTGTCATCAGCAGGCCTGGGGTTAATTAGAAACTGCAGTTTCTGTAGGTAAAAAAATTGGTCAAATAGCAGCAATTTCACATGGTTCAACATTATACTTCTGCCCTTTATATCCAGAGGCTCCCCATTTTTGCCAAAGGTCAGTGGAGAGAGAACCCAGCTGGCTTTTGTCCGCCCTATTTGACCTCCACTCTTGCTTCTCTAAACATGAAGGGGTTCAGTGTTTCTGGGTTTGGCATCTCCACCAGGTGGGGCGCTACCTGACCTGCGGGTGGAAGCTGTGGGGGTGTGTGGGGTGCTCCAGGGTGATGCTGTGTTGCCAGGGGCTGGATCTGCTTTCTTGGGTGCTGGGTTGGTGGCTGAATCATCCCTCTCCTTCCCAGGATGATTCTCTTTCCCGGAACCTATGACTGTTACTTTACCCAACAGAGACTTTATCGATGTGATTAAGTTAAAGATTTTGAGATGGGGAGGTTATCCTGGGTTACGCGGGTAGGCCCTCAATCCCATCACAAGTGTTTGTGACCCTGGCAGAGCCTGGAGTGACATGGCCACAAGGAACGTGTGCTGCCATCAGAGGCCGGGTGGTTTTCCCCAAGAGCCTCCGGAGGCACAGGCCTCTCTGGACGGTGACATTTAACTTGAGTTCTGTATGGGGAGAGGGAGTCAGCCTTGGCAAGCCCTGGGAGGAAGACTTGTCCAGGCTGGGGGCCACATTCATATCCATAACAAACACATGCTGTGGGCGTTGACTGATCGGCAGGGATACTGGGGCCCTTTGGAACGGAGGCCCGCCGTGTGCTGGGAGGGTGACTGCAGAAGCTCTCCTGTGCTTAGGCAAAGCCCCTTGCTTGCCTGCACGCTGTCACCTCTCTTGTCCTGTTTGATTGCCTTCTTTGCAGTCCACTTTCTGAAATTACCTTTTTAAAAATAATTCTTGAATTTTTAAAAAATATATTTTTAGGATTTTATTTGAGAGAGAGAGTTTGAGAGAGAGCACAAGTGGGGAGGAGGGGCAGAGGGAAAGGGAGAAGCAGACTCCCCACTGAGGAGGGAGCCCCACGAGGGGCCCTATCTCTAGACCCCAAGGTCATGACCTGAGCCGAAGGCGGTCGCTTAACCAACTGATCCTCCTAGGCGCACCTTGTTTTTATTTTTTTTTTTAAAGTAAACTCTGCATTCAACATGGGGCTTGAACTCAGGGCCCTGAAATCAAGACTCACGTGCTCTAGCCCGGAGCCAGCCAGGTGCACCTGAAATTATCTTAACTTTCCACTTTTGGTGTTAAAGCTCCGTGGGAGTGGATTCCTCGTCTGTCTTGGAACCTGAGTGCTCAGCATCAAATAAGTTGTCGGGTAAAAATCTGTTGAGAGAATGGTGTGTTTCAGAGTGGGCACACCTCTTAGGCACGGGGCTGCTTGGCAGAGAGTTTTTCTTTGATTTTGATGTCTGTAGCTGCAGTAATTGTTTCAAGATTAAATAATTAGAGAAAAGCCCGAGAATATCCTCAACCTTTTGGACAATGGAAATTTGTCACTGGGTTGCATTGGAACCAGTAATGACGCTACTCGTACGGGCCATTGGTCTTTTAAATGAAATTCTCTTTCCTTGGGTTGAAAAATACTCCCAAGAACCAGGAGTGAACCGGGCCTGAGGAGCCCCTCGTAAATGGTTCCTGTAATTAATCCCCTGGGACTCGTCGGCAATGGCATCACGTCCATTACTTACGCGCAGAAATAAAGATAAATGTGCCTGGATAATAGCCCTGGGAAGGTATAAATCTCCCTTGTTTATGGGGGAAGGCAGCCCACGAGGCCTTGTCACTGTGGTCCAGGTTCCGTTTGATTTCTGAGCATGTGTATACTGGTAGGAGCTGAGATTAGAATGAGAGTGTTACCAGAAAGGACTGGTGTGTCCAGCCTTCCTTGTGGCTTCGGGCTGAGTTCTCTGTGGCGCCACTGTCCTCGAGAAGGACTTCTTGGAACCTCAGAAATGATGTTTTGCTTGTGAATGAGCCGGGGATGCGGGTTAATTGGTGGAAGACATTGTATTAACCAGGGCGGAGCTAGGATAGAGATCAGAGTGGATGTTGGTGCTCAGGGACACGTTTCCTTGGGTCATTTGCCATCATGCTTTTGCCCGTTGGTCATTGTTTACTGAATTCCTGCTGTGCGCAAGTCTAGTGCTAGAAGCTGCAGTTCTTTCAAAGTGGTCTTGCAGCCAGGACACACGCAGGGAGGGTTCCAAGAGCACCTGGCTCTGGGAAGCCCCAAACTGACCAGGTTCATGTGCCCCCCCGCCCAACCCCACCGACTGAACCGGAAGGCAGAGACAGGAGTGGTGGTGAAACAAGAAAGGAGTTTATTTCAGCAAGGCCAGCATGGGGACGATGGCGGACTAGTGTCTCATCAAAGACTAGTGTCTCCAAAACGCTGACAAGACGTCCAGGTTTATGAAGGAAAATGTGGGACAAAGCTTGGCTGTGCGAAGATCGGATCAGTCCCTGTCTTGGAGTCAGTCACGAGTTGGGGGGGGTGTCTTGCTGGCTCCGAGCAATCTTGTTGTTTGAGGGAGTAGTTTGGGTTCCCATCAGGGGATCCTCTGCCCTCAGGCTCCTCGATCTCAGCCAAGGGGCAAGCTGGAGATTCAACTAAACGTTGAGTTTAGCGGGAGACGCCAACTATGGAACGTTAGGGTCAAGATGGAGGCCGCTGAAGTCCTCTGTCGGTCCTTCTGTGAACTGCATGCAGGGGTTCCCATACTGCTTCCTTCTCGCCACGTGCCAGCCCTACTATGACGTCTTAATATTTACCTTGAAGCCCACCTACTTGCTTTGAAACGTCAGTGCCACGTGTAGCTACGTCCTCAGGTATAAATCTTTCTGGTCTGCTCATCCAGTCTGATCTGTTATATTTCCTTCTAACTCACATTACCGTAAGTGTAATTGTTAAAAATGTCCCTCGTTTACCACCCCGCCGCTTTCCCTACCACGGTCGTTCGCCTGCGTCCAAACAAAAACTTCCGCTTTGGCCTAACTTCTTAGTTTGGCAACTTCCTGACACTTAACGTTTCTTCCCATTGTTTCCTGGGATGGCAAACTTAATGTATGTGTCCCCTTGGCTGAGGCCGTGGGATGCCCTGACAGCTGGTGAAGCTTCTTTTGGATGTGTCTGTGAGGGTGTTTCTGAAAGAGATTAACATTTGAACATTTTTACCTCCCCAGTGTAGCCAGGCATCATTTCACCCGTGAGGGCCTGAATTCGCCCTCTCCGCTTGAGCTGGAGCAACCATCGTTTTCTGCCCTGGGACAGTGGTTCTCCAGCGTTTGGATTCAACCTGGGACTTAATAGCATTGGCTCCCCTGGTTCCCAGACCTTTGGGCTTGGACCAGAACCACACCAGCCACTTCCCTGGGCCTCTGGCTTGCTGACGGCGACTGAGGAAGTTCTCAGTCTCCACAATCATGTGCGCCGATCTCTTGTGATAAATCCCTTTCTGTATATCTGTATATCTCCTTCCGGTTTTTCCTCTGGAGAACACTAATATCAACCCCAGTGAGGGGTTTCTGGCCCCGGTGTTTTAGGGCAAAGATAGGTCTTATGTTCTAGATTGTGTTCATTGTCCATTTTCTGTTTCTTCTACAAAATGATGCAAAGGCAGATACAAGACAGACCTTCTCAGGTCGCTGTTGCTTGACTCCCAGAAAATTCACAGTGGTTCTCCCCAGAGAGACAGGTCAGTTTTGGTGGATCTGAAATGCACTTATTACCTTCCTCTTGCTTCTTGCCTAGTGCCTAGAATGGGACCGTGTACCAGGTGGTCTTTGTCTGGTTTAAGGGTCTGGTGGAGCAGACTTTAATACTCAGCTGAAAAGATGGAAGTGCTGCTTATTGGTGCTATTTGGTGAAGAGGTGAAAATTTTATATATATGTGTGTGTGTGTGTGTGTGTGTATAAAATGACTGTGTTTTCTAGACCCCCTGATATTTTCACGATACGTTATCTGAATTTATCAGTATGCAATGCCCCATGATAGTTGGAAAATCAAATCATCATTAGCAATGTGGTTACCCAGTGGATTTTATTGGAAGAATGACATTCCATGAAAGTACAGCCATTTTGATGTAGTTTTTATATTCATTTATTTATTTAAAGATTTTATTTGTGTATTTGACAGAGAGAGAGCACAAACGGGGGAGTGGCAGGCAGCGGGAGAGGGAGAAGCGGGCCCCCCATTGAGTACGGAGCCCGATGCGGAGCTCGGTTCCAGGACCCCAGGACTGGGACCTGAGCTGAAGGCAGACGCTTAACTGACTGAGCCACCCAGGCGCCCCAGCTAAGACATTTTGTAAACTGAGAGAGACTCATGTCTTGCAGGACTGTGTTGTTTTTCCTTCCTTTAGCTTCATGGCAGGTGGGAGTGCCTGAGCAATGTCACACATGTCCCACCTGGGAGCGGTGGTTTGTGGGGTGGCAGCCTGTGCTTTGTCCCCAGCTTGCCTTCTGCTCCCTCATTGGTTTCAGAATATCCAGAATGTGTGGAGGCTGGATGGAAGGTTCGTCCAAACAGAGGGAGGCTAGGGAGGGAGGGTCCTGTCTGCTCCTAGACACTGGAATTTGTTTCTGTAATCATGGCCCTTATTTTTCCCAAGGAAAAGGTGCAAAATGATGGTGACTCTTGCTGACAGATATTTTTTGTTTTGCTTGAGGAGCACCTGGGAAAAGCAGGGGCAACCGTGATATATTGGAATGTTGCTCATAAGCATCTGGATGTTGGTCTGTCTTGAAACAGAGGTAGCTAGCACTGTTGGCCCCGCATCCCCACGTGGACACAGACTCTGGGAATGGAGCTGACGAGGGCATGCCCCCTTTAGACAGACGTGGGCTCAGCGCTTTGCCACTGGGGCCATCACCTCCTCTCGTCCACGTGCACCATGGCTGCCAGTCACCGTGTATAACCCCCCGGAACCTAGTTTCTCTTATGGCAGACAGTGTTTCTCAGACGCTGTAAGAAAATGGGAGATAATTCCAGAGGGTTATGTGTTCGGGGAACAAGAGAAGAGAACATCTTCATAGAAGTGGAGATCGTTCCTGTGTATTTAAATGCAAGCCGAGTGCACGGGCTGCCTCTGCTCACTTACGGTGGCAGTCTGGTCCCCGCAGGCATTTGACTTTCTGACCCCTGCATCCAGCTAAGAGGTCAGGGAGGAGCCCTGGGAGGCAGACTGTCTATTGGGAAGCCCCTTGCAGGGCCTGGTGCCCTACCACTCCGCTGTCAACTGGTTTCCGGGGCCCCTTGGGGACTGAGTGGATTGGAGTCTGTTTCATCCTTAATGAGCGAATTGAATGGCTCACAGCAGGGGAAGCTTTTACCCAGCAGTTTTCCACTTAGAACTATTCTTTCGCTCCTCAGCTAAACAACTCAGTCCGCTCTTGTGTGTTATCCCCTGGTATGGCGGGGTGGGGGCGGGGAGCAGTCCTATGTCTGTGGGGACACTAATCTCCCCGGCTTGAGGTCAGTCTGTCGTGTCTCCGTACCCTCTGCTTCACCCAACAGAAGGAGAGCTTGATGTGAGCTGGTCCTTTCCTGCCCTGCGGCGTAGGGAGGTGGATGGAGCAGACTCCTTGGGTTGTTGCGCAAGCCGTCTCTCCTTTCTGGGCCTCAGTTTCCTCGTTTGTACAGTAGGCATAGTAAGGGCGACAGTTGTCCTCATCAAGTCAGTGGCAAGTTCTTACATGTAAAGTACTTGGTGCCTGGCACTTGGCAAGAACTGACTGTTCGTTTGCAGTCCTATCCTTGGCCCTCCGGAGTCTGCTCCCTGCGTAGCTTCAGCACCTAGAACAGCCCCCGCCCTTGGTCCCTGCTCAGTCCATTACTGAAGAAGGGGGGAATGAAGGGTTTCAGGAGAGTTTTCGACGCCGGTGTGCATCTGAGGTGAGGGTACAGAGACACAGGCTGCAAACCAGAAGTCAGATGTTTGGTATGCCAAAGGGATGTTGGTGTCCCTTCCAGTTACACGAGGTGGCCTGGGACATGTAATCTTGATGCAAATTTGTGGGTGTATTAATGCTTTATGGGGAGATGGGATGACACGTTTCAGGGAACTATGGGGTAGGTTTGCCCCAGATGGGGCCCAGAGCCGCTGTTTGGGGACCCCTGTCTCGTGTACTAGTTTCCTATAGCCGCTCTAACAGATTATCACCAACATAGTAGCTAAACAGAGTACGTGTTCATTGTCTTACGTGGGTCTTAAGAGCTCGAATCAAGGTGTCAGCAGGGCTGCCTTCCTCCTGGAGGCTCTGGGGGAGAATCTTTTTTTTTTTTCTTTCTTTTTCCAGCTTCCAGAGATGCCTCCATTTTCCTGAGTGCATGCCTCGTTCCTCCATCTCCAGAGCGCAACCGTCTGACCTCTGCTTCCATTCTCACCTCTCTCTGACCCGGGCACTCCTGCCTCCCTTTTAGGAGGGCCCTTGTGATTACATTGGGCATTCCTGGATAATCCAGAGTAATCTCTCCATCTCAACATCTTTAACTACATCTGCGAAATCCCTTTGGTCATGTAAAGTAGCATTCACAGGTTCTGGGAATTAGGATGTGGGCACTTTGGGGGCCATTATTCTGTCTACTCTGCTAGACGGGCCCTGGGGAGTCAGAGAGAGTTTGGTGCACTGGTGGAGCTGTCGTAGCCAGGAGGGGCCCATGCAAAGCAGTCGGGCCATTCTGACGGGTGGGGTAGCAGGCCCAGGATCCAGGTGTGCCTTCACAAGTGCCTGATCAGGACCCAAGTGGTGGCTACTGGAGTGGGAGCCGGGAAGCAGCAGCTTTCCCAGGCTGGGGAATGTCACAGTCTGCACAAACTACTCAAGTGAGTGGTGCAGGAATGTTGCAGGGGTGAGCTAACTCAGGCAGGAAGAAGGTTGTCGGTCATTCCCAGGCCGGGTCTGCGGGGGTCTCTGGGGAACAGGAGAGTGAAGCAGGGCTTGCTCCATGCCAAGCACATCTTCCCTTTTAATAGAAAGTGCACCCCTTATTCTCAAAACACGATGGTCAGTGGCTAAATTTATCTTCCAGTCTGGTTTCTGTCCCCCTTTTGATTGTAAAGGCCATCTGCATTCATCGTAGAAACTTAGAAACTGCAGCAAAGTAGAAGGAAGAAAATAAAAATCATCCAAACTCCCAATTCCTGAAGATAACCGAAAGTGGTGTCTTGGTATATTCCTCTCTGGTTCCTTTTCCTCGTGTGGACGCATGTATTCCCACACAGGCTCGTGAAGACTCAGATCTTTCCCTGTGAAATGCATTGTTTTTTTAAATTTTTTAAAAAGATTTTATTTATTTGAGAGAGCAGAGAGCACAAGTTGGGGGTGTGTGTGGTCGAGGAGCAGAGGGAGAGGGAGAAGCAGACTTCCTGCTGAATGGGGAGCCCAGTGCAGGGCTTGATCCCAGGACCCTGAGATCATGACCTCAACCAATGGCAGACGCTTAACCGACTGAGCCACCCAGGTGCCCTTAATTTTGTTGTTGTTGTTGTTGAACTATGGTGTGTATTCAGAAAGGTGCATGAAGCACTGGCATCCAGCTCCATCACTTACAGACTGACACGTGGGTGTGTCCGGTCCCCCAGAAGCCTCTGGCATCTGCTTCTAACTACTCTGTTGCCCTCTCGCCAGCCCTGGGTGCCCACTCTTTGATGTCTAACCACATAGATCACTTTTGCCTGTTTTTGAACTTCAGAGACGTGAAATAAATCATCCAGGGGGGCTCTGTTGCTGCAATTTACATCTCTGAGATCCAGCTACCGTATTACGTAGCTGTGGCCCATCCATTCCCCTTGCTCGGCAGAGCAGAGGCTGGCAAACTGTGACCTCGTGAGCTCAGAGTGGTTTTTAATTTTTGTGAAGGGTTGTAAGAAACTCCAACAAAACAAATGTGTAACAAAGACTATATAGCCAGCAAAACCTGGGATATAGATTATCTGGGTTTGAGGACTCCTGCTGTGGAGTATTTGCCTTACATGAATATATTACTGTTTACCCGTTCTGTCGATGGACATTAATTTCATTTGAAAATCTAGTAGAACAGCATAATTGTGGTTGAAACAATTTTAAGAGTAATACAGACACATGTTACACACGGGCATAAAATAAAAAGGAAAAGTCAGTTGCTGAGGCCATGTCCATTCACAGAGGTCACCACTGCTAACGGCTTCTTTTTTTGGACATTCTTCTGTTTTGACATAGTTGGGGTTGGAGGTCGTTGGGGTTGGGCTGGGGACTTGGGCTGGGCTAGGCCTTCTCCACTCCACCATCGTAAAAAATGTCACCCACGTTTTCTTCTGGTACGTCTGTGATTTCTGACTACATATTTGATGTTTGGAATTGATCGTCGTGTTCGGGTGAATTGTGTAGTTCTCTATATTTAAATCCCAGGAGTGCATCAGTTATGTCAACATTAATTATCAAATAATTCAGCTTTTTCTGTTTTGAAGTGAAGTCCTTTAATTTGCAATTGAATGTGGATATGGGACTTTGGATAGGCTACCAGTGAGGCCCCCACCGCCCAGGAAGTCAGCGCACGGGCCTAGGGATGGAGCCATGCTCCACAGTGTCGGGGGCCTGCAGAGCCGGGCAGGCCCCGGAAGTGGGAAAGCAGGCTGGGTGTTTGCATGTTTGATCCTTTGGAATATTATTCCCATTCGCTGCGAAACAGGCTTTCTCTCCCCTCTGTCTTTGGGAGCAGGAGAAACTACCGAATCATGGACACTCTGAAGTCCGGTGGCTCAAACAAGGAACAACAACCAGGAGTTTTTTTCTTTCTCGTGTAACCATCCTAATTTAGGCGAGAGGTCTGGGTAGGCAGTTGCTCTGACCTTCGAGGTCATCCTGGGATTGAGGGGTTCCTTACCTCTGCTCTCTCATCCCCTAGGGTGGGGTCTGTATCCCATGATGAGTTTGTCTCATTCCCCACACATTCCGTGGAGGAAGGGGACATGAAATAGGAAGTAGAGTGTGGGGAATTTCCTTTTCAGAGTTTTATTTAAGTAAGCTCTACACCCCACCCGGGGCTTGAACACTCAACCCGAGATCGAGAGTCGCATGCTCTTCTGACAGCCAGCCAGGCACCCTGGGAAATGTCCTTTCCAAGGGATGTGACCTGGGAATTGTCCATATCGCTCAGCTTATGTCCCTGAGCCTGGATCTGAGTCCTGTGGTCATGGTTAGCTGCAGGGAGACTCAGGAAAATCATATCTGGCCTTGTGCCCAGCCCAAGTTTTTTTCTGGTGGGGCGGGGGTGGGGGTTGGTTCTATTGCCAAAAGGACTAAGGGCAGCAAGGAAACTGGAATTAGCGATTTTCTGTTACATTAGCTCTCTTTTCCCCTCTTACTTTCTGAGAAGTACATGGTTATAGAGGACTGTTTCTCTATGACAAGGAAAGTGCACTGCAGGTAGAATGACGAGAGGTAACTGAAACTCACACTCCTGGTTGGGAACACAGTAGGGAGTGGTGGGGATTGTGGCTCCTTGGAGAGTTTGAGCATGGGGTGAGGGCAGGCTGCTGTGGATTAGGGACTGCTGCGTATTGCCCTGTAGGAATGCAAGCTTACAGTTGACAGTTTGATTTTTTTTTTTTTTTAATGAGAAGTATTTTTTTTTTATGAGAATTTGTTTGATTTTTCAGTCTTGGTTCAATTTAAGAAATGCTGTGTTGTTGAATTAATAATAAATTGTGTGAGGCACATTTGGCCCATGGACCCCTGATTTCTGATTTCTGCCCTGACTATGCCACGTCAAGACAGTATTATCCTCTGGCCAGCAGAACTTGGGGAGACCCCAGGACTCTCAGCTCCATAAGTGGGGAATTTGAGACTTTTACACACTGGTGATGGCTGTGTTGGTTCACTTTCTCAATAAGATGATTTGGTATTGTCCAGCAAAATTACAAATGTGTATACTCTGTAACTCATCAGTTCCACATCTGGGAACATATCATTCAGGGAGACTGTGTATATGCTCATTAAGCTATATTTGAGGTTTTCATTGCAACCCTGCAGTAGCAAATCACTGGAAGCTACCTGAATGTCCATCTGGAGGGGCTGGTTAAATACATTTTGTGCATTCCCACAATGGCATGGTATGCAGCCATTAAAAGAGTGAACACATTTTCCATTAGCTGTAACTGAAGGATATTGCTAAGTGAGAAACAAAACAAAGCAAGATACAGAACAGGGCATAGAGTATATGCAGTTATTTATGTGAAAAGAAGGAACAAACACAGAAGGCTGTGTGTGCTCTTTCCTACTTTTGTAAAATATTTCTGGAAGTTTCCTAAGAAACTGATAACTGGTTCCTTCTGCAAGACAGTCGTGGAGGGAGATGTTTTACTCGAGAATCTTATACCTTCTGAAGTTTGAACCATGTAAATGTTTCACCTATTTAATAAATAAATAGAACTAAGATTACAAAACTAGCAGGATTAGTGAGGCCCAGCGAGGGCGAGAGCGGCCCGAGGGTCACACAGCATCTTAGCGGCCGGATCCCCGTCTGGGCCTGCACCTCCCAGCACGTGCTTCGTCTCCCTGGCAGTCTTCCCACACTGCTGGCTTCTGCCCTCACAGGCTGTTCAGAAGAATCACTACCCCATTGACTAGCAAGTTGGAATCTCTTTTACCGACTCAAAGAATTCATTTGGTTCTTTGCTGGAGCCGCTGTTTTCCTCCACCTTGGGAAGAACAGCCCCAAAGCCAGACCTTCTTCTGCAGGATCTCGGGCTCCAAGGTGCAGCTCTGATGTTATCTATGGCTACTTTGTAGCTCATGGAACAGAGCTGGGCCCGTTTCTCCCTGTTGGCTTCATCCCCTGAGCATCTGTAACCGTAGCAGCTGGTTGGGGGTTAGGAAGCACTGAGTGTTAGAATTCTCGGAAGTCGGAGGCTCTCTGTGATGCTTCACCTTCCCCCAGTGGCATCGGGAGAAAGAGTGATTTCTTGGCTGCTAATGGGGCAGGTGGGGGACAGAAATGCAGGGCCTTTGTGAAGTGAGGCAGGCAGCCTTTCTGGTGCCCAGCAGAGGTACTGTTTGAATGACATTGTTCTTGAAGATTAGAGAGATGTTGGGAGCTGTAAAGGGAATGGAGTCTGGTAATTAGCTCTTTACCTGTGTCCTGAGGATTCTCAACACCGTCGCTTGACAGGGGAGCTCGGGAGAGGATATACTGAGTTCTGACCCGAGATGAATTAGAATGTACTCCTTGTTTAAATAAAATGAGAGATTGGGCATTGTATTCTCACCTTAAATTTCCCTAGTGCAGTAGGATCCAGTGTGGGGCAAGACTGATGACTTATATGGTATGTGTTAGCTATAGTACGGATTTGGCCCCAGATAGCTGAGGCCTTAAATAACAAAGGTTTAAGCAAGATAGAAAGGTATATAACAGGGGTAATTATGTGTCCAGACCTGGTACGGCAGCTGTACTTGGCAAAACCCTCAAGTTCAAGTTCCTTTCTGTTCACCACCATTCCTAAGGGGTTGATCTGTCTTCATGGTTCAAGATGGAGCCCCAGCCATCCCTCCCATATTCTAGGTAGCTGGACAGGGAAAGGCCAAGGACAAGAAAGTGTATGTCCATGCTCCTTAAGACCGCTTTTTAAGAAGTTGCTTGTAGAACCTCCCTAATGTCCCAATTCCTGAACTTAGGTTAACTTGGCTTCCTTCTGAAAACAGAACCCAACAGAAGGACTTAGGAGCAGGTAACTTATTTTGGAATGGATTCAGAGGAAGTGGAATGAGGTGCCTGGGAAGAGGAAATGGGGTAGGAGGGAGAACGAGTTCAGGCTGTATTTTCAGCTGGTCACCACTGTGAGCAGCTGGGGCTCTGCAGAGATGGCTTCTGGGAGCAGTGTGGGGGATACCTTAGGGTGATACCTGAGATGTGGTAGCACGGGCTATTCACCTGTTGGTCAAGGGCTGCTCCTGGCTTGCTAATTCTCCTGCATGGGCGGTTTTGCATATGTGCACAGTGGCTGGGAAGAATCTCTTCTGAGACTCTGAGCCGCCAGCAAGGGATCTGCAGTGCCACCATCGTCTGTCACGCTACCCGTGTGTTCGCCTGTGGCCGCAGCAGCGACCAGAATGAGAAGCATGGGCTGAAAGGGTGCTGGGTGGGTGTCAGTTATATGGCCTCTCTTAGCTGCAGAGGAACCTGGGAGATGTAGTTTTTGTTTGTAGTGGTCATGAGCGCCCCCTCCCCTGGCCAAAACAGGGGGCTGATGGTTGCTGAGGGCATGTTGGAGAATAAATGGCGGAATCTTTATTTGTCCATGAGTTAGGGATTTGTTAATCCCAGTGATGGGGAACTCAGTAGGGAGTGTATAAAAAGCCTTCTGAGCGGCCACGGTCGCTGTCCAAGGACTGACGCACATATCTGTAGGGTGGCTTCTCAGTTGCCACTTGAGACCTACTGACTCTTACTTTGGACACAATTCTAACACACACAGTGGCCTGTCTTCCCAAGACACATAGGATTAGATGGACTGGGGCAAGTTTCTCAGGGTCTGTCTACAGGTTGGACCTTAACATTTTCTTCTGACTCTTTCTTCTGTCCGTTGTTGATGTTCAGCATGACTTCTACAAATGTGGGTGTTCCTTCCTCCTTCAAAATCTTTTGGTGCCCTTAGGCGCTGGTCCTTGCCTTCTTCTCTACTGTCTTGCCTATCTCCCTTGGAGCCACACTCCATGCAGAATTTCTTCCAGTGTCCTCTGCAATCATCTTTCCACTTGTCTAGATTCTTCTTCCCCATCTTGTCCCCTGGCCGTGCCTCGTTGTCCTTCAGCTTTCTGCTGAGAATTAGATGGGCTAGAGCCTCCCACCACAGGCTCTGATGGCACATATCCAGTCATTAGTTCTTGGTCAGTGTTCCTTCTACTTGACTGGACTATGTGCTCTGTGAAGGCAGGGATGAGGCTGTGTCCGCCCTGTTCATCCCTGTATTTCCAGGACCCGGCACACAGTAGGTGCCAATAAGTCTCTGTGGAATAGACGGAAACACACCATATCTCTGATCCCAGGTAGCTTTTTTCCAGTGTGTGCCCTTGATTCCTGGATGTGAGAGGGTGTTAGAGTTCATGCCAAGCCTCTCCTACTGTTGGTGTGCCATTCTGAGCTCATGTTTTATTTCTGGGGTGGGGGTGGCACTGAGAGACCAGCATTGTGGCTTTCTGTTAGAACCACTCTTAAGGGCTCCTGGGTGGCCAAGTAAGTTGAGCATTCTTGATTTCAGCTCAGGTCATGTTCTCAGGGTCGTGGGATTGAGCCCCATGTTGGGCTCCGCACTTGGTGGGGAGTCTGCTGGAGTGTCTCTCTCTTCTTCTCCCTCTGCCCCTCCCCCCTTAAAAAAAATAGAAATCTAAAAAAAAAAAAAAGAACTGCTCTTAGTTGCTGCTGGTACCCACGGCTCAACCCAGATTTACAGAAGAGGAAGCTCAGTGAGTGATTCAATCATCCCACGAGTGAGCCGTACTCAAAGAGGGGGACATTGCCTCCTCTACTGCATCTTGGATGTATTGGAGGCTGAGGCACTTGCGATTTGCAAAGCTGATTCTCTTTGCTGCTCTTGCTGCTACCTCTTTTGCTTTCAATTAAAAGTATCCACAAACTTAAGCTATTTTTCCCCAAATGTAAAACAAACTCAGGGATTAGTAACGCTGAGCTATTCATCCTCTTGAAAATTCTTAGAAAACATTCTTCCTCCCAACCCTAGTTTTAAAACTAATATTGAAAATTTACAGAATACAGAAAAATATGAAGAATAAATATAAAAAAATCACCATTAATTTACTTTCTCCAAATCTTTGTTTTTTTTTTTAAAGATTTTATTTATTTATTGGAGAGAGAGAGAATGAGAGAGTGTGAGGGGGGAAAGTCAGAGGGAGAACCAGACCCCCTGCTGAGCAGGGAGCCTGATGCGGGACTCGATTCTGGGACTTCGGGATCATGACCTGAGCCCAAGGCAGACGCTCAACCAACTGAGCCACCCAGGCACACTTCGTTTTGTTTTATATTTTAATTTAATTTACATTCAATTAATTAACCTACAGCATATTGTCAGTTTCAGAGATAGAACTCAGTGATTCATCAGTTGCATACAACACCCAGTGCTCATTCCATCACATGCCCTCCTTAATGCCCAGCACCCAGTGACCCCATCCCTGCACCCCACTTTCTCCCAATCTTTGTACAGTGCAGACCCATATGCAGGTGCACACACACGCACACACACCCTAAATGTAAAGGGTTATACCTTAAATATGCTTTTTTTTTTTCCCACTTTTCGTGAGATTTTGAGTATGGTCCTATGCCTTTAAATGTTCTTCAGGAATGATTTTTGAAGATTCCCGAGCATTTCTGTGCAAGTGCATACCCTTTAAAACATAACCAATCTATATTTTTGAGTGGTTAGATTGGTGTGGCTTGTCACTGCCATGGGTTTGTTGTAATGAATTTTCTTGTATCTCTGACGATTTCTTATAGATTCTTAGCAACACAGTTCCTAGGTTAAGGGTATTATTTTTCAGTCTTTCAGTTCATGTTGCCAGATTAACTTTTAGAAAGATTATTTGTTACTGTCCACCAACAATATGTTTTTTTTTTCTTCTTTAGAACTGCACCTTCAGCAAAGGTTAATTATTATAATTTAAAAAAAAGTCAACTTGATAGTCTCTAAAGTACCTTCTAAACTTCCAGGATTGGAAGGGTTTTTATGTAGCTTTGATCAGTTGTGACTAAAGCTGCTTTCTCTCCTTATTAAAGTGTTTATATGTCACCTATTTCCAAAACCGGATGTGTAGTAGCCCACAGCAAAAGCACAGAACTGTGGCACAAGACTTAAAAACAGCTGTTTTCACTTCACATTCTATTAAAACATTTTCAAGTGCTAGAAATATTCACACATATATTGCTGTGGGATGTGACTGGTGCAGGCAGGCACTCTGTGATTGATTGGCGATGTCTGCCACGGGCATGGCTGTGCATGTGGGGGAAGGATTGGTGTTGAGAGGCTGTTCTCCCTGACCCGTGACCATATGCAGCCATTCACAGTTCATCAGCTCTGAGTGAAGGAAGTTTAAAAAAATGGGTCAGAGTGCAGTGGTAAGAGACCCCTCCGGAGCTGGTACTCCATTTCTCCCGAGCTGTGCCTCTGTTTCCTAATGTCTCTGGTCCTCTGTATTGTCAGCAGCCTCAGACTGTAGAGCCACGAGGCTCACAGCCAGCACGGGGACAGGGAGGAAGGACAGAGGGTGCACTGAGGAGGCCATGTTTCCCAGACTTGGGTCTCTGATGTATGACCTTCGTGATTTGTTGTCACATCTGGGGTGTTCCTATGCTGTTTTTTATTTAATATGTAATTTAAAAATGGGCTCGATGATTCTACTTAACTATGTGTGTTTTAAAAGCAGTGTCTATTGCTCTCTGAAGCCGAGAGCCAGCATTACTTGCTGTAAGTAGAAGGAAACCTTCAAAACAAAGACAATGAAAACAAAACAATGGTCTTAAATTCCAGCTAGATGCTGTTGCTTGCCAGAAGCTTTCAGAGGTGTGCTGTCTCTTGGTTAAAGGGGTGATAAACCAAGTGTTAGAGACTCACTGGCACAAAAAGGAGGCTCTCTTTAGGAGAAGGACTGCAGAATTAGGAAGGGAGTAACTTTCTAATTGTGGATTCCCTGTTCCTAAAACCATAGGTAAACAGACCTCTACAACAGTGGAGGGACCTTGGTAAGTAAGGGCCAGTGAGGGCAGATTTGGGAGGATGTTGGATGCCAAGACAAAAGAGGGTGGTATGTTGGTGGGGAGTCTTCTTGGATCCTTTTGGGGGATTGTGTAGGGTCATGGGAGCAGTTTGTTTCAAGTGTTTTTTTTTTTTTTAAGATTTTATTTATTTGACAGGGAAAAGTACACAAGTAGGCAGAGCATCAGGCAGAGGGAGAGGGAGAAGCAGACTTCCCAACAAGCAGGGAGCCCGATGTGGGGCTTGATCCCAGGACCCTGAGATCATGACCTGAGCCAAAGGCAGATGCTTAACGCACTGATCCACCCAGGCGCCTGGGAGTAGTTTGTTTCCATAGTACAGTTATTGATGAATCCAGCTTCTCTGCTCCCCAGATGGATGTTTCCATTTAGTGGTCCCCCTGTGGTCCAGTGGTGGTGACAGGAAGGCCTGCCCAAGGGACCTACTCCTGTCTTTAAACAGGCACCAGATAGCATCCATTCCTCTGGAGGCGTCCCATGTTCCTTGAGCTCCCGTGAGTTCTGGGCATGAAAAAAATAAAATCGAGCTGGTACCACAGCCAAGTGGCATGTGGTGCGGGTGTGTGCAGTTGGATTATTTTTATTTATGATAGCTGATTCACAATCGTCTCCATGGCGATGGGGGAGCTGAAGGCTGAGGGAAGAAGTCATTCGTCGCATTATTAAATGACCCAATGAAAGGAGAAAAGCCCTCAAACACATTAAGGATTAATTTAACGTCATGGCCTTGCCTGGCGGGTCATTACCCGTCCCTGCTACAGATGTTGGCATTCCTATTTCCAGAGTGTCCTGAACAGAGTGTGGCTCATCTGTTTGCATTTGAATGTCAGTCTTAGCTCAAATGCAGCCAGATGCTGAGGGTCAGAAGGGTCACTAGCGACTTCATCAGGAGATGCTCTCTGCCATAGAACATTTGGAAAGATGTCGTTCTTGATACCAGTTTGTGCGTGCGCACGTGCGTGTGTGTGTGTGTATTTCTTAATGCACTTGAATACATACAAAATCGTGTGTATAAATTATTTGTAAGACTATAACCGTGCAATGGACACACAGGTACCTACCACATAGGGTAAAGGGGTGACTTGCAAAGGACGACAGTATGTCTTGATATCCCCAGACAGTCTCAGCTTATTCTAGTCTTAGCAAAATCCTTAATTATATCCCTTTCACTCTCAAAAGTGTGTTCAGGGTTGGATGAGAGATTGCCTGTCTGCTGTCCTTGTCAGCCCCCTGTATGTTCCTCCCAGATTGGAGTTCCTCCTTCCTTTGCTGTCTCTGTTTCCATCCCTAGATAATACACTGTTTTGGTTCATCTCTCTGAGGTGGTGCCCCGGGTCTTCCTTTGTGTCACTTTTCTTTCCCACTTGGCCTTTCACCTGGGAGCTCACCTGTGTCGCTGTGTGTGGCGGCGGTCCCTCCATGTCCACGGCTGTATACTATTCCGCCGCCGTAAACGTATCCTGATTTGTGCGTTTTACTGTCAGCAGACGTTTGCATCATCGCTCTGCACATTTCTGCGCATGTATCCCGAGGCACACGTGCGTGCCCTCTCTCGGCTCTGTGTCTAAAATCACTGACTCGTGGGTTCAGTGTATATTCCACTCGAGGTGACGCCAGACTGTTTTCCAAAGTGGTGGTACAGGTTTGTGCCCCCACCGCCGACGTGGAGGTGTTCCGGTGGCTCTGTGTCCTTGGCAACGCTCGGCGCCAGACTGTGCAATTTTTACCAGTCTGATGGGTGCAAAATGGTATGTCAGTGTGCATTTACATCTCTAGTGTTGTCTGGGGCTGTTGCTAGCTTGCCCAGCTCTGGGGTTCAGATGAGGACGTTTGCCTTCCTGTAAACAGGAGACCAGAATTCTCCAGTGTTACCTTCATAGTAACGAACTTGTTGTGTGGCTCTCACTAGCGGTACTTCTTTGTCTATCTTAGTTGGCCGAAAACATGGGTGGGGAGGGTGCACTTAGGGGCGCTGAGAAGGAATAACTCCCATGTTTCTTCTCCCGCATACTCTGCTTCCAGAGCGCTTCTGACACCTGATGTGTGGGGCTTTCTCCCACAAACCGACTCTCTGGTGCTTGCCGGGTATCCTGCACTTGAACTCCATTCCGACCCTGTCTACCTGCAGTTAGCATCAGATCCCACAGGTTAAGGACTCGGTCCCACTAGACTGCCCCCATTTCTGGTCCAGTCACAAGTCCAGATTGTCCCCTGTGCTTCTGACCGCCTGGCTGTGGATTGGAGGGTTCCCACAACCCCTCCTTGGGTTTACTGTTGGCTCGAATGGCTCGTGAAATGCCCGGGAACCAGTTTGTTGTAAACTGAGAGCTGCTCAGGAGCAGCCAGATGGGAAAGAAGCAGAGGGTGAAGCCTGTGGGAAGAGGTGCAGAGCTTCCAGGCCCTCTCTGGACGTGCCACCCCCCTCCTGGCTCCTCCAGGATTCATCAGCCTGGAAGCTCTTGAACCCTTTTGGGTTTTTATGGAGGCTTCATTATGGAAGGCACAGATTAAGTCATTGGCCACTAGAGATGAATTCAACCTCCAGCCCCTCTCTCCTCTCTGGGGGTCTAGGATGGGGCTGGAAGTTCCAACCCTCTAATCCCTTGGTTGGTTCCCCTGGCAATCACCCCCCTGCCTAGGGGTTGTGCTAGGGCTTTCCAAAAACCACCTCATTAACATAAACTCAGGTGTGGCTGAAAGCGGATGGTCCCAGACTCTTGCCTACTACTCTTAGCCCTCAGGTAATCCCAGGGGCTTTAGGAGCTCTGGGTCAGAAATGGGGACGAAGACCAAATATATAGTTCTTACTGTAGGTCATGTCATAGATGTCCTGAAGACTGCCACACACAACTAATGACACTCTCCCTTATCACTTAAATTTTCACCCGTCTCAGACCTCGCTGACCTGGGTCTTCAGCAGGGGTCTTCACTCTTCCCACAGAGTTCCCAACTACCCCGGCTGCCAGAGCTTACCCTGCAGGCTGCATTCATAGGATTGGTTTGCGGATCTGCCCTTTTCCCACCCTTTTAATCCTACTATGTTAGCTCTTTGTGGACTGTTCTTGCTTCCTTTATTTGAGATCTTCCTACGTTTTCTGTTTTCTTCATGGTGACACGTCCCTCAGAACCTCACATCGTGTTTTGGCAAGGCTCATTCTTCCAGGAAATGTTTGGCAGAGTCCACTGTGTGCCAGGCCTGATGATGGTAACTAAGTAGTCAAAGATAAAGAAACCCGAGTCCTTGCCCTTGTCAGGGATGTGCATTCCAGAAGAAATGGAAGAAATAAACCGGAGTAAGGTGCTGTGATGTGGGACAGGAGGAATATCCAGATTCTTAAGGAGACTTTCTTTGCCTGGAGAAGTTGGGTAAATTTTCCCAGATGAAGTGGGTTTTGAAGGTTGAGTAGGAGTTGCACAGATGTTCAGAGAGCTGTCAGGAATCTGAACTGGTAAGTCAAGCTTGTCCTGCCCCCCTAGCTTTGGTGATTATTATAGTTCTCTTATTTTGCACCCATGAAAACCATTGGCTGGGAAATTTTTTAAAAGATAATTATTAATGAAATGGAAAGCTGTCCTTTCAGTATCCATGGGGTCCTGACTCTGGCCATTAATGCAATGGAAATGAGGTAAGAGATCGGTGCTGGTGGTGACTTTTATTCATTCATTCCTTTATTTGAATGCAGAGTTTGCATCCATTGGATGTTTGAATAAAAGATACAGGAAAATAGAAGAAACCTCATTCTTAGAAGTGGGACTGCTCTGGCTTCTGTTCTGACCTCACTGGGGTCAGACGACTCCAGCTGGTGGCAGCAGCTGTCACCACCGTGG
Organism: Lontra canadensis; assembly: GCF_010015895.1. Lineage (NCBI taxonomy): Eukaryota > Metazoa > Chordata > Mammalia > Carnivora > Mustelidae > Lontra > Lontra canadensis. The sequence goes on from NW_022631052.1 coordinate 11,773,984, forward strand.
TGCGTTCTCCCAGCATCACACTGCAGGTCTGATCACAGTGGCCGGCTTCGCAGAGAGTCATTGTGGGCATTTGGCTAATTAGAATGAAGCCATCAGGTGAAATGAACTCCTTGTCCTAGACTTTCTTCTAATGATCATTAGATGGGATCTCTGATGAGCTGGCCCTGGCTGGGCTTGTTTCTGGGCGTCTCAAGGCTCTTTTGGGTGTTTGTCAAGGCTGACTGGCTGGACCTGAGCTGGGAATGAGATGTTTTTTCTCAGTCGGGAAACCTTGAGAGACTGTTTGTATGGGTGTGAATCCCTCCTGCCTTTGGGGGCTGCCTGTCTGTTAAGCAATGCTTGCTTTGTCCTTGGCCTTGACCTGACCCTTGGTGCAGCTGTCAGTCAAATCAACAGAAGCGCTGGCATCTCCCCTGACAGCTGGCGCGGGAACGGCTGTCAGAGAGCTGCAAGCTGGGGACGTCGGCTTGCCTTCCAGAAGGCTTGTGTGGTGTTTAAATCTGGAAAGAAGACTGACCCAGGGATTGGGCTGGTGAGAAGCAGGCAGCGGTGCAGGTCCGATCTGAGCACCACTTTGGGTTCTAATAAAGCCATCTTTCACCATAGCGGCTTACCCCATGAGCTTCTCATGCAGAGGCTGCAAACCGGAGGACCCTGAGCTGGATTTTGGGTTGAATTAGGTCCCCCAAAAAGATATGTCCAAGCCCTATTCCCTGGTGCCTACTCATGTGATCGTTGGAACTGGGATTTTTGTAAACAAAGTCAGGTTAACATGCTGTTATTAAGGTGGCCCTAATCCATATGACTGGGCTCCTTCTAAGACAATGAGAGAAGCAAGGGAGGAAGTTGTGTGAAGCAGGAGACCGAGATTGACTGGAATGATCGCGGCTATAGCCAAGGAGCACCAAGGATTGACAACACTAGGGACAAGAGAAAGGCACGACACAGATTCTTCCCCGGAGCCTCACCGACATCTTGCTTTTGGACTTCTCGAACCGTGAACAAATAAATGCTGGTTGTTTTAAGGCACCCAGTTTGTGGCAAACTTTTATGGCTGCCCTAGGAAGCCAATCCTGTGGTTTAAAAAAATTGGACTAATTTGAAAACAAGAGATTTCGTGTAAAAAGTGGGATTTCTGGCATCTCTAAAAGGATCAGCTCTGCACCCATAGAGCCGACGTCCTGAGATGGGAACCGTGTAGACGCCGTCCGTTCACCACAGTCACCACCGCTCCCAGTTGGCTGCCAACAAGCCGGCTTCTCCTGTCGGGTATCCCTTTGAGCCCCCGAGGCATCTGACTCTGTGGTCCCCGCTTTTGCGACAGTGGCCTGTTGCTGGCTTTCCAGCTTCCGGAGCAGGGCTTGGCCAACTCTAGCCCATGGGTCAAGTGCAGCCGGCTGCCCGTGGTGATGACTTTTTCCTAGAAACCCACCACGACTGCTTGCTCATAGATGGTCTAGCATTGCGTTCACACGGCGGCAGCACAAGCAAGTAACAACAGCAGAGGCCGCGTGGCCTTCAAGGCGGAAGATTTATTCTCTAGCTCTTTGTGGAAAGAGGCTGCTGAGCCTTCTTCTAGAGAATCAAGAAAAACAGATCCTTGTGAGAGCTTCCCCTGTCTTTAAGTGAGGGCAACTAACTCATACTGGCTTTTATTATTAAAATTTTATTAAAAAGTGCTGAACATTTGGGTCTAGTGGATGCATGGCGTTCCGTTGGTTTCAGGGGCACAACATAATGATGCATCTTCTTTGGACTCCAGGCTATGCGCCATGTTGGTTTTTAGTTTCAAGAAAAACATATCTGTCAATCAAGGACATCTTTCCATGTCATTTTTAAAATGTACCATGACTTATTGAACCGATTCTTTCCTAATGGGTATTTGGGCAGTTCTGTTTTAAATTTATATGAACTAGTCAGGCCTGGCTAGGAGCCCCACACTTGGGCATTGAACTTCCTTTCTGGGAGTGTGGAGGGAGGGGGGATGGATTGGGGTTCGTTAGCTCAGACTGTAGAGAGCCAGTAGACTCTGCGATTACTCTGGCCAGATCTTGCCAGATCTCAGACTGTGATCCTCCCTGCCCACACTAGAGAAGACGGAGCTAACAGCAAAAAGGACTGGTTTGGGTGTAGGGAGGAAGCTTTTGTTGTTAAGGTAGCAAATCCCAGAAAGAGTAGCTGAGGAACTCCAGAGTGGTTCTGAAGGCCTTCTAAGAAGGGACAGCTCTGCCTGGGTTGGCTATAGCCCAAGGATGGAAGATGTGGTTGGCCACGTCTGCTCTGGCATGAACGGCTGCCACCAGCCGAGCACGGGGCAGATGGCTACAGCCTGTCTCACCCACCAGGAGGGAGAGTCATGCTGGGCGTAGATGCAGGTCACTGGTGGTGGGAATATTTGGGCATGCTGTCACTGCCTTCCTTTGATTAGAAGGTAAGGGCTAGCTCAGCTGATCCCGTATCCTTCTGGCCTCCGGGATCCTCATCTTGGTTGGCTGGCTCCATCCATCTTTACAAGGCCGGTTAGGTCCATTCCAGGCTGTGTGGCTGGTTAGAGTGTGTGGCTGTGTGCAGAAAAGGGTCGACACTGCAGGCTGAGGCTGTTTGTGCTGAGAAAGGGCTGTTTGCAAGTTGGCCTGTTGGTTGGCATCAGGGTACTTGGCACTGGAGCTGTTCCCTAAGTGATGAGTGAGCTTCATGATCCTATGCAAACAGTGGGGGTTGTGGTGGACACTCACTTCCCTTCTGAGCATCTGGAATTTGGACACACACTAGGCAGAGTGCCTACAAGACCAGTTCCCAGCAAAAGTCTTGGGGCCTGAGTCTCGAGCGGGCTACCCTGGGCAAAGCATCACACGGGTAATGCTGCATTGTTGTGGCTACAGAAGAGTGAGGTCTGTGTGAAGTTCATGGGAGGGAGAGAGGTGAGGAAGTGTCTACAGACCCTGCCTGTGTCTTTCCCCCTGCTGATCCTGTTGTGTAGTAAACTGTGGCTGTTAAGAGCAATGACACGCTGAGTCCTGTGAGTGCTTCTAGTAAATCACCATCTGTTTGAGTGGTCATAGGGAACCCCAAATAGGATGACTCATTGTGAACTCAAGTTCAGAGTTAAAAAAAAAAAAAATGGAGAGAGTGCCTGCCTTGATGATAATGATAATGATGAAAAGTATCAGTGATGATATTACTAACCAATACTTAGGTAACGGGTGGTGAGGGGGTGTGTCTCAGTGATAAATCATCTCAAAATTTCAGTGGCGTAAAATGACAACGTCTATTCCTTGCTAAGTCTCTGTGTCCCTCTGAGGCTGGCTGGGGCTTCTGCTCTGGGACATCCTCCCCCAAGAACCCAGGCTGCCGGAGCAGCCACCCTCCTCTCGCTGCTGATGCCCTGGCAGAAGGAGTGTCTCGCCTTTGCCCTGGCTCTTCCGGGCCAGCAGGGACCGCTGTACCCCATTGGCCAGAGAGGCCCATGACTCTGCCCACACACAAGGGAGCCAAGAAGGGAGTCCCCCCACAGACCCCGAGGCCCGAAGTAGAACCCTTTAGTGACAACAGCACATGGAATACTACGTTGGGGATTAGAAGAGAAGACCTTTCCCACGGACACCAGCATTGGGGGAAGATTGCTCATTGAAGGAAGAGCCAGAGTTGGGAGCAGAGGGGTAGGAGGGAGCTGGTTATTGTCAAAGGCAGAAGTGAGAAAACAGGGGGCCAGATAGTTAAGTCCTTTGAGAGCAAATGAAAGTGATTTCCATGACAACAAGTCAATTAGAGAGCTACATGAAGTTCTCCTCTGTAAGGGAACACTGAAGAATTATCGCCACAGTGAACCTTGAGGGTGGAAAGGGGAGAGAAAGTGCCCCAGCAGGGCACCCCCAGCAGTTCCTGGATGTGGGGCACACCCCCTCGTTGGTGAACCAACCTCTTCCCCAAGGAGGCCAGTGCACAGAGAGGGAAAAGGGGGGAAGTTTGCTGAAGTAAGCAAATGCGAGTGGGCGAGAAGAAGGAAGGCAGAGAGGGCAGGGATAAGTGGGTGATGAGGGAGGCACCTGTGTTTTGCTTTTAATATGGGATGGATGGTAAGGTTGTAGAATAGATATTGAAATGTTTCCCCATAGAATTAAAATTCAGACTCGGTGTTGGGGTGGGGGAAGAAGATGACACCCCAGGGTGTGGTGGGAAGAACCAGGCTTTGCAATCAGACACTCATGGCTTTGAATCCCCCTTTTCCATTGCTTTCTGTATTTGAACGGAAGCTCCTTGAGCCCAATCCTCCTAACTACATATGCCTATTAGTAGGATGATACTCAGTAATGATGTGGCCTTGAATCTGGCACACAGAATGTTCTCTATAATGTGCATGTGCTTCCCTGTCTTTGATTAGGGTGATGTCAAAGGGATTCCACCTCCAGTGCAAACTCTGAACCTCAGTAATGAGCTTCCTGGAGCCTGTGTTAAGAAGGATTCTGAAGCTCACCGAGAAAGAGTGCAACGCTGTTATTGGTGTCTCTTATGGACGTGGGAGGTGGTGCTGTGTGTGCCCCACACTTGCCATCCCCGGTTTAGCCCTGTCTTGTGATCTGAGCCTCATCCTTACCACCTCCTTCCACCCCTCCCTGGCTCCAAATCGGTCAGTGGTCCACTCACTGCCCCCTAAACAAGCTGTGCGCTACTTTCCTCTGTGCCCTGGTGCCCCTGCCTTCTCAGGCCTGCGGCACTCTCTGTTCATTCCTCATGTCATCCAGCTGTGTCCTGTCCTTCAAGGATCAGCTCAGACCCCTCCCCAGGGAAGCTCTTCCCACCCACCGCTGCTCAGGCCATTCCAGGACCAAGGGATGTCGTCTTTTTCTGAATTCTTGTAACACGCACCACCTCTTCCATGGCCCATACGCACATGCCCTAACAACCTGCCATGTAGGCAGTGGTGTCCTTCCTGTGTGAATGCGGCTGACCCCTCTTGACCAATAAGCTCCCAGGAGCAGCATGCTGTCCACTCCTCCTCCCTTCTGCCCTTGGCCCCGGCCCAGTGACCCTAGCCCTCCCTCTTCGGGATGATTTAGTTGGCAGAGGATGGAAGTATACTACTTAGGAGCTTGGAGCTGGCAGTCAGGGATTCTGGCTAGGACTCTCAGCCCTGCCCCTTTAGGGCTGTCTGTAGGTAAGTTCCTTGACCTGTCTCAGCCTCAGACTCCTCTTCTAATCTCACTAGAGTCATGGGGAGCATTCAGTGGGACACGGTGTGTTTGGTGCCTTCTCACTTCTGGGCACACAGTAAGTGCTTGCCATGTGGTATCAGCCATTCCTACTCCACCTCGTCTCTCTGCCTGCCCTGTTCAAAGACAGCCATCATCTTTTATGCGGTTCGTCCTACAAGGATTGATTGGGCGTCGCTGGGAGTCCAGCTGGTGCAGCCTGGATGTCGTGGAGGGCTTGGTGTGGGAGAAAGAGGATATTTTGTTGACTTGTGAAAAAACCCGAAGTCCAGGGGAGCCCCTGGCACTATGGTTCCCGACTTTAGGCAGCAGCTGTGTTCTCAAACAACTGTGTGTAATTTCAGTTTGATTAGCTTTACCATGAGCCTCCCTTTGAGAAGTCCCAGGGGACTCGCCAATTAAAGACTTGTTTGACGAATCGTTTTGTAAAATTCAGAGTCACCAAATTGTTCTGCTTTGTGATTTTGGATTCCTGTATATTAGATTTTCTTAACGCAGGTACTGTTTTAGCAGCAAAACCTCCTGATCATATTACGGCCAGATTTTTGAGCTTCAGCAGTCAAAATTAGTATTTATTTCAACTCACTGAATATGTATCATATTCCGGAAAGATATTTCCAACTCATGAAAATTAAGTGAGAAAACCAGAGTTACCAGGGTTTGTCTTCTCTTCCTGCTACGTACTGACTCTCGCTGGGGCGTTACTGGCAGATGCTTGGCTGTCCTTGATAAAGGAACAGGAGTGATAAAAACCAGGAAGATGCTGGGAATGAATAATCTGGCCGAGGAAACACGCAATTACCGTGAGTGTCAGTCTCCATAATGAAGCATTGGTAGGGCAAAATCCGAGCATAAGTTCCCAGCAAAGGGGGCGAGGTAATATGTCGAATGCAATAATTTAGCCTCTGACTAGCTCCCGACAGCAGCCCTGGAATGCGTAGGTGCAGACCCAGGCCAATGCTACAGCGCCCAGATTCAGAGCTCCCCGCCTTAGCCAGCCCCCGCGGACTGCTGCTCTGCCTGCCGCTCCCTACCTGGGGAGATGCTAGATTTTTAGGACAGACCTCGAGATCCCTGTCTGCCCTTCTCATTTTCCCAATGAGGAAGCTGAGGCCTGGAGAGGGGTTGGGAATTCTGAGTCTCCCGGCGAGTCCGCAGCCAGGGGTGGTCCTGAACTGCCATCCCGTGACTGTGGCTTGCCTTCCCCACCTGCACTGTCCCAGCCTCCTCCCAAGGATGCAGAGCGGAGACCAAGCTTGGCTAACAACCCCGTTTCCTAGGGGACGTCGATTTCTAGGGAGAGATGAGATTTTTTTCCTTCTACGAATAGATGGCATTTTGTCTTGTTATTTAGTTAGTTGATTTTTCTGACTAGATGTACGTGTCCATGGTTCAAAATTCGAAAGGCGTATGTTGAAAATTAGGTCTCCCTCGCTCCCATCTCTGTTCGCCAGGCTTCCTGGTCTCCTTCTCAGAGGCGGAAAGTATTATCAGAGGTTTTATGGATTCTTTCTGAGACTTTCCTATGCATATGTGAGGAAACATATGTTTGCTGGTTCATTCATTTTTTCTGTTGTTATTTATTGAGAACCTTCTGTGTTCCAGGCTCTGTTGTAAGAACTGAGCTACAGCAGCAAAGACTGGTTACCAGGGGGCTGACTCTAGACCTCAGAATGAGCGCGCCTCCTCTCCCTCCCTGCAGCATGCACACGTATGTGTAGCTCTGTGTTTCTGTGCCTTCATAACCTCGTATCTGTGAGCCTACTCCACACCAGTTCACGGAGGGTTGCCTCCCTCGTTTTAACCACGGTATTGCATTTCGCTGTATGGATTCCATAATTTAGCCCTCACGTGATTGAGACATTTAGGTGGCCTCCACTGTATGCGTTTTCTATTATACACTGTGCTGCAGGGTCCTTGTACATGTGTTTTATTAGCACACGTGGGAGCACATCCGGCAACTTATTGACCAGTGTGGCTACAATGTCCAGGGGGTTGGTGTTCAGGCACCACTAAATCCAGGTGAGCAGACCATTTGGGACTGATCTCTCAGTTGCTTTGGTTATGTTGACTTCATCCTCAGAAATAAGGACTTGTGACACTTTTATTCAGTAGTATTAACTGCAAAACTACAAGGTACCAGACGTCCTAGGTGCTGGAGATATAGCAGGGAAGAAAACAGGGAAATCCCAGCCTCATGGTGTGGACATTCCCCAAGATGCTCCACCCCCATCAGTCAAAGGTTTAAATTCTCCCAGGTGGAGGGGAAAAAAACAAAAAAACAAAAATAAAACCCTCCTTCTTTTAATAGTAAAAGTCTCAGGGTTGGATCTCATTGGACCAATTTGTGTGCTCTGACAATTTCTGGCCAATCACCTTAGCTGGAGCCAGTGGAACACACTGATTGGCCAGGCTGGGGGCTGGAGTTCTGCTCCTGAGAAGCCACGGGGGGGAAGGGGGCGGGGGCGGCAAGCCTGGGTGTGGGGTGGGTGTCGGGCTGGGGATTCCTTGAAGCAAAGGGGCTCTATTTGAAGAATTCTTGAATTTTATTCTTATTTATTTATTTATTTATTTGACAGAGATCACAAGTAGGCAGAGAGGCAGGCAGAGAGAGAGAAGGGGAAGCAGGCTCCCCCCTGAGCAGAGACCCCAATGCAAGGCTCAATCCCAGAACCCTAGAATCATGACCTGGACTGAAGGCAGAGGCTTTAACACACTGAGCCACCCAGGCACCCCTTGAATTGTATTCCTGAAGAAGGGCGGTACACTCCCGGGGGGCCAGATGTTCGCTGCAATGAACCAGAAGAAGGAGCCAGAAGGGCGAGAAGCCAGCTCTGTGTGTCTGCACAGTAGCTGAGGTCAGAAGCCCGGCCAGGCCTTCACTGGCTACTGGGAGGGGTCTAGGGAGGTGGAGGAGGCTTGGCATGAGGATCCTGGAAGGGGAGTCTTGGGGCGCTCACTGCTCCTGAAAACCCCGTGCTTATGGCAAGAGCACTCTACTCTGCGTCTTTTTATTGAATAGCAGTCATGGGGGAAAAACCATGCTAACCGCTGCATTACCTGAAATTAATTGTAGTAATGATAAACACTTTTATTGAGACCGATTTAGGGCCGGAATCTAACGGGTATGACTTTGGTTTATTCTCTCCATGGGCTTCTGAGGTGGGTATTATTACCATGCTCATTTCTGGAGGAGAAAAGAGAGGCACAGAGAGGTTAATTAACTTGCTCAAGATCACATAGCCGATAAGGGACCGAGCCAGCATTTCAGTCCTAGCGGGCTAGCTCCAGAACCCGTACTCTGCGTATACAGGCTTTTTCTGTCTCTGTGCCAGTCCGTATCAGAGGACTGAGCCCCAGTGCTGGCTGGGACTCCGAGGAGCCCAGGTTTCTTTAAGGATGAAGTGAGGTGTTTGGCAGAAGCACCTTTTGGTGGGAAAATAAGAGTGCTTTTGCACGTGTTCGTTTTCTATCGCTACTGCGGTGGATGGCCACGGATTTAGTGGCTTCAGACGACACAGTTGGGTTGTCTTACGCTTCCGGGGGTCAGAAATTTGACGTCCGTTTGTTTCACTGGGCTAAAATCAAGGGGTCAGCGGGGCTGGCTTCTCTTGGAGGATCTAGGAAAGAATCCATCCCCTTGCTTTCTCCAGCTTTCCTACGGCCGTTCCTGGGCTCACAGGCCCCTTCCGCCTCAAGGCCTGCAGGGAGGGATTTTCAGAGCTGGCCCGTGTGCGCATGCTCCCTCCCTGCCGCCGTGCCCCACTCTCCCCCTCCATCCTCACATCTTTTCTGACTCAGACCCTCCCGTCTCCCTCTTACAGGGACCCTTGTGATTACAGGCGGTGCGGGATAATCCAGGATAAACTCCTCATCCGAAAATTCTTAATTTAATTTAATTACGTCTGCAAATCTCGCATTGCCATAAAAAGTCACATATTCTCAGGTTTTGGGGATTAGGACATGGACACCTTCATGGGCACCTTCTGTCTACCACCGTACACTTACTGATCTTAATTATTTCATTGTCTAGTACCTATGTAGCTATATGTGAACCATTTTTCAGGCTTTTAAAACACATAATAAATAAATAAAATCTAAAAAAAAACCAACCACGTAGATTGATACTCAGAAGAAAACAAAAGGGCCTTAATCTCCCTGCCCAGATAACCCCAAGAGATAGTTTCTCCTGTTTTGACATTTAAACAGAAAATGCAAGTAATATTAGTAGAAGGATAAGGAATGTGAGTGACAGAACCACCTGGGCTGTGAAGTTAACCGTCTTCCCTCCCTGTACCCTCTTCCCATAGGTAACCAACCCCTTTTATAGTTTTAGAGGATTCCTTCTAGAAAAAAACGAAAGTATAAACCAGAATAAGTGCATCTATGAGCACCTTCTCTTCTAAAAAAATAGTACAGATTATATTTTTCAAACCATTATGTATTTTGCTTTTTACAAGATTTTCTCCCTTTTTAGATCTTTTTGCACTAGCACGTAGGGCTTCTTTGAAAGAGTTCCCAGCATTTCATTGCAGGGGCAATGATCATCATTAATTAATTGATTAACTAATTAATTCTTGGAGTTTATGAATTAATTAATCATATTACTTCTTTATTGTTTTTGTAACTAGTCTCCTATTGTCGGTTACTTTAGTTGTTCTCAGCTTGTTATTACAGATGATGCTTTATCAATATCCTTGAACACCACACCTAAGACAGTGTCCATGACTGTAGTTTTAGCATTCTGGGTTTCTCAGCATCCCTGGGGCAGGGTGATTTTCTGTTGTGCGGGCTGTCCTGGGCACTGGAGGGTGTTTTAGCAGCATTCCTGGACTCTACGCATCGGAAGCCAGTAGCCTCCGCCTGCTGTGCTGTGACAGCTGAGCAGGGCTCCTGACATTGCCACTTCCCGCTGGGGGGACGTTACCCTCTTTGAGAACGACCTTCCCAGGGGCAGGCCTTCCTCGAAGAGGGTGGTGGAGTGAGAGTTAGCTTTATAAAGCTGCCCCAGGCTGCTGATGGCAGGTGGCCGGGTAGGCCCTGGCTAGCTCAAAGGGCCGATGGCACTGCTCAGAGTCCGCAGGAAGTTTTCGAGGGAGACTTGCTTGGAGTTGGCAGGTGGGCAACGCCGAGTGTCTTAAACCTTGTGGCCGGGAGGTAGGCAGTTCCCAGCACCTTGTCTGTTCTGGAGAAAATTTGTTCAAACTTTGTGCAGCTTGATCTGGAACGTTCTGTGGGTAATGTTTCCTGCACTCTTGGCTTAGCAGTCTCTACCTTCCCTCCACCTGCTCTACTCTCTGCTCTGAACCGGAAGTGTTTGTATACTATCTTTGTAGAATAAACAACCCCAAAGACACATGTGACAACCAGACTCTTCGAGGGTTTTCTTTTTCCCTCTTTCTGAAATGAGGATAGAACTTATCTCCCCAAAGTGGGGGCACCAGGCACCCTTGTCTGGGCTTCCCTTGTGTTAATTTATTGTGCCCTCACAATCCTGCCCACTGTGATCACCATCCCCATTCTACAGGGGAGAGTAACTGAGGCTCCAGAGGGCAGGTCACTGGCCCCGGGCTCCAGAGGGCAGGTCACTGGCCCCGGGCCACTTTGAGCCCAAGGATCCTAGTTCTGGCATCCATGCCCTCAATCATTTTTTGAGGACCATACTATTTTATAAGGAAACTTGTGACGGTAATGACAGTAGCTCGCTCTCCCCCATGTCTGCCACAGGCCGGCCCCTTCTGGGTGCACATGTTCAAGCTAGAGCAGCCCTGCAAAGCAGTGACTTTCATCAAAGCAGTGACATTTTGCAGACAGAGAATCCGAGGCTCAGAGAGATGAAGGAAGTTGATCAAGGTCACACAGCTAGGAAGTGCCAAGTGTGGATCCAAACCCAGGTGGCCTCAGGGTGCCTGGGTCCAACCATCAGACTGCACTGCCTTGGGACAGATGAAGGAAGGTTTCTAAAGCTTGTCACCTTCAGAATATCCCTGAGGCTCTTGGAAAAATGTGTCCGCTAGTCATGCTGTTGACGGATCTGGGCATGCGTCAATCTCCGCCCCCCCCACCCCCCGCTTATAATCCATCGTGCTTTATGTCCCCCTTAAATCAGGGATGCACTCCACAAAGAATCCACAAAATTTGTGTTTTAAAATCCAAAACAAGTGAGACAAAATGAAAGCTGTCGTGGATCTTGGCTGGCATTAGGCTGTCATTCGTTCGAGTAGCTCATTACGCAATCAGAACCTCCCAAATGCTGAAGCCTTTGAAAGGCAGGCAGTGCTAGAGTTTCACTTTCAACTTTCTGCTCTTCCTGATTTATGAAACCGTACTACCTTAAACATCAGGAAATCTCCTAGGCATAGAGGGAGATGCAGAGACTGGTTCAGTGAACACCAGGCACCCACCAGCTGACCGGGGCATAAAACACAGCGGTGACGGCAGGTGATTCTACACCCTCTGCCCAGATATCATTTCCTTCCCCAACCCCAGAGGACTTCCCTGCCTGGTTTAGCATTTTTCTCTGAAGTTTGCTATCCTCACATGTGATGACGGACTGCAGACACCACTGTGCATGTTTGTAAACTACATAAACAGCATCTGACTAGACACGTCCTTCTGGAGCGTGTTTAGAGGAGTGGCCCATGCGGACAAACGTTGCCGATGCTTAGTTTCCTGCTCTGTGGGACTCACAGCATGCTCGGCCATTCTGTGCAGGGGCATTTGGGCTGTTGGCTATTTTCCGCTCCCATGAGCAATCCTGCAACTTGGGCTCCTGCATGTCTCCTTGTGGTCAAGTCTAAGAACTTCTCTGGAGAATATAGGTGACATGGGGATGGCTGGGCTTTGGGGCACGTGTGGTAAACAGAACTGAAGCTGGTCTCCAGCCTTTCCCACTCCCTGGTGTGGGGCTGTGTATATGTTGTTCCTGAGGTTGGGTTATGTCCTATGGCCCAGCTAGCTTTACAAAGAGAGGTTATCAGGTGGGCATGATCTAAAGAGTGAACCCTCTATTTATTTGTCTATTTATTTATTTAGAAGATTTATTTATTTTATATATAGAGAGAGCGTGCTTGCAGCAGGGAGGAGCAGAGGAAGGGAGAGCCTTAAGCAGCACTGAGCACGGAGCTCGTTGGGGGCTCGAGATCACGACCCCACAACCCCAAGATCATGACCTGAGTCAAGACTAAGAGTCAGATTGCTCAACCAACGGAGCCACCCAGGCGACTCTAAAGAGTGAACCCTTTAAATCAAGGTGTGTGGGCGAGACACTGAGAAGTTGGAGACATCGGAGCCGTTAGAGGGATTTTCCATGCGGCAGATTCTCCGTTTCGGGTTGGAAGATGTAGAGGGCATGTGGCGAGCAACACAGCTGGCCTCACGCAGCCCAGAGCAGCCCCCGGCTCCCTGCCAGCCAGCGAGGAAGCAGGGACCTGAGTCCTAAAACCATAAGGAACAGGACCCTGCCAGCAACCTGAGCAGGATCTTGGGAAAGACCCCGAGTTCCAGAAGAGGACAAAGCCAGCTGACATCTTGATTCTATCCTTGTCAGAGCCCAAGGAGAGAACCCAGACGTGCCGCGCCCAGATGTCTGACCTGTAGAAGGTGTAAAATAAATGTGCATTTTAAAATTGCAGTGCATTGGACCATTTGCAGGTGTGCGGTTCGGTGGCCTCGAGCACACTGACATGGTTGGGCAGCCATCATCACCCTCCAGCTCCAGAACTTTCTCATCCCGCCAAACTGAAATCCTGGACCTGGGAGGACTGGCATGGTTTTAAGTTGCTACGTTTGCTACGTTTGTGGTAATTTGTAAAGAAGAACAGCAAATGAATACAACCCAGAGCCACAGTTGTCTGTTACAGAAAGCACTTTATCAGAGTACTGTCACTCGTGTGCCGATGCCTAGTTATCACCGTTCAGATATTTCCAGGGTGCGTTTATTCTCATTGTATCAAAGAAGAACCAAAATAGCTTCACCTCTGTTTCATTCTCCTGTGGAGGTTTCACGCAGGTAGCGACTTCAGGAAGAAATGGAAATCGTTTTCTAACTAGATTAAACCTTCTAATTCTCCCCCCCCCCATTACCTATATAATTTGTTGCTTAGAAACACTTTTGTTCCCCATTTTATTTTTTAAATTTCTGTGATAAAGAGCTTATGGGAAGGAGATGTTAGGTATTAGCTTGAAAGGTTTTATGAACTGGAACAAATGTGAAATGTTTCCATTTCTCTTGTTTTGAAACTGGTGGCCTGCCGCCAGGGAAGATTTGATTATTTTTCCCCCCTGCATTAGTTGATGTTGGGTATAAGAGAAAGGTCAAGAAAATGACTAAGTTGGCCAAAAGCTAGGAATCTTTGGTTGACAAGTGACAGACTCAACTCAAACTGTCTTAAGCGAAGAATATCGGCTCACAAAACTGTAATATCTGGGAAGAACAGCTTCAGGCATGGCTGGATCCAGGGGCTCAAATGAGGCCATCTGGACTTGGTCTCTTTATATCCGTCAGCTCTCTGTTGGTCTCTTTCTCAGTTGCTCCTTCAAGGAGTGGCCTGCAGCAGTGTCTTATGTCATTCTCACAGCTGGTGATGGGAAGATAGCTTCTATTTTCCACTCATTTTAGCAGAAGCCACAGGACTAACTCTTAATAGATTTTGGAGGGGGGGACAGAGTTTGGACAGTGCTGATTAGCCAGGTCTGGCTCCCATGCCCAAGCAAATCAAAGGAAAACTGAAGTGTTGTTAATGAACGTATGGGGATTGGTTGCTGGGGGTGTGGGCAAGGACAATAGGTATTTAATTCAGCCAGGGGGTTTTTAAGCCAAGGGCATGGGTTTGATTCTTTTGAGAGGTGGGGAGCTCTGCCCTGTGGACCTTGGCTGGGCCAGCCTTCTTATGAACACATCTCCCTAGGATGGAGAGAGGGAGAAAGTGAAGGTGGTGGGGAGGCTTGGTATAGTCTGTTCCTCACTGCTGCCCAAATCTGCCAGGCTCCCTGTTCCCTCACGGTAACTTATTATAGACAAGAGGCGTTGCCCTTGTATTACTTTATTGAGCCATTCCACAGTAAAAAATGTTGCAGCCATTTAAAAACTGGTCACGAGTTTTTGACATTCCTCCCACTGAAGGATATGGGGTTTGTGTTTCCTCCCCTTGGGTCTGAGCTGACTTGTGACTGCTCTGACCTCTGCAGTGTGGTGGGAATGACACTGTGGCTTCTGAGCCTGGGTCCTCAAAGGCCACGTGCTTGGGTCTCCTAGAATGTTCTCTTGAGGGATCCTTTGCTCCGAGCCTAGACGCCATGCTGTTAGGAAGCCCAAGCCGGGTGGAGAGGCTGCACACAGGCACTCTTGGTGCCCGTCTTCTAGCCATCCATGCCCAGGTATAGACATGTGAGTGAGAGTCTCCAGGTGAATCACGTCCAAGTCTTAGGGTCAGCCCAGCCATTCAAATGTCCCAGCTGACGCCTTTATCTCTATGGAGCAGACAGCCCCTTCCCTCTGTATCTGGTCTGAATTCCTGATCCACTGAACCCACGAGCTATAATAAGATGGTGTCAGTCTATACCACTAAACGTAGGTGGCTCCTTACACAGCAGATAACTGGAACAGGCATACTTGCTCTGCTGGCAATATCTGCTGGACAAAGCAAGCCAGAAATGACAGATCTGCAGCCCATGTCCTGTCTGACCCAGTAGTTCTGGGAATCTATCAAAAGGAAATAATCTCAAATGTGGAAAACGGGTCAAATACTATATACACAGTGCTATTAATAATAGTAAGAAATTTAAAACAACCTAGTTTTCCCACGATGGGGATAGGATTCCTTGATAAAATAATTATGACTGCCCCTGAGTGTGACAGGCTCTGTGGAAGGGCTTCCCATATATCACCTCTTAATCCTTTCCACAATCTTTGAGACACAGATTATGGCCCCAACTTCCCCACTATTCAAACGTGGAAACTGACAAGCAAGCTTGTCACTTGCCCAAATTTCCAGGTAGCCACCCCACTGAGGCAGAAGCCACGCTGTGCAAAATATACATGATCTGATTTGCGGCCAGAGAATGATTTAGAAAATCTTTGGTAGAGCCGTTCAAGAGTGTATCAGGTAGTCTTTCTACATGACGTGTATCAGGAATTTTTAATCACAGGAGAAAGTGTTTACGTGGTTAGGTGGGAGGAAAATGCAGAGCGAAACTGCATATACAATAAGATGCCACCTGATTACAGAAAAAAGAGCAAGAAGTATGCAAAACGTGAACAGTGGGTGTAGGACTGTGGCTGTGTGGGCCACCCTGAGCTTTTTGGCACTTTCAGCTTTTCTACGATAAGCAAATGCTACAGAAGAAAAATACACAAAAGGGAAGCGAACCAAAGTTAACCATAGTCAAGCGTAATTAATCAAGGAAACGACAAAAGAGAGAACATAAAAAAGAACATAAAAAGCCTGTCAATATGACAGTAATCTTGCGCCTGGTCTGATAAGTCACCCGGGGGCACTCTTAGTGGGAGGGCAGGGTGGGAGGCTGCAGGGCTCCAGACAGGGCCACATTCCCAGCCTGGGTTCCCTGTGGGAATGTCCGCTAGCATTGGGTGTGGGGACTCAGGTGGGGATCCAGCCCCTTGGGGTGGGAGCTGGAAGGGAAGGTGGAAATGAAATGGTGGAACAGAAACATCCATGGTGGACTGCTGGAGGAGAGAGTCTGAGAAGGTGTTGGCCACGTGGGGAGCCTGTCTCCCTCGTGAGCCTGGTGTGTGCACTTGTGCCTGTATGTGTGTGTGTGTGCATGTGTGTGTGTTAGAGACAGACAGACTTGGGTATCAAGGGCAGGGGTGCTGTACTCGATTAATGTCTATGTCTCCTTAGATTTCTCTACTGGATCAATTGTTAACAGAGACACAGGAGTTATTGGTGTGGCCCAAAAGATAGGAGGCAGGTCTGCCTTCTGCTGAAGGCTCAGATTTGACTCTGAGACTTGACTCCACCACGAATCAGTGGCTTGGCCTTGGGCAAGATAGAGCTTTAGTTTTGCCTTCTGTGAAATGGGAACAAGAATGGTGCTTTCTTCCACACTTATCTCTAGGAAGGACTCAAACCAGGTATCCTGCAAGAGGGAGGCAGTCAGCCCTGTTCGGAAGCCAGCACTGAGTATCCGTGATCCTGTGGTTGGGGTTGGAAACCGTCACCCAGAGCGGAGCCATCCAGTGAAAAAATAACACACCTCCCGAGAGCCATGTGTGTAACTTAATGTTTTCTTGTAGCCACATTAAAAACGTAAGAAGAGTCAGGTGACATTTTAATAACCCAGTCTATCCAAAATGTTATTTTTCCAGCATGTAATCCATATAAACATACTGTTGAGATATTTTACAGACTTAGTATTTATACTCTGGTGAAGGTTTTACGTTTATAGAACCTCTCAATTTGGACATTCGGTTTTCATTTGGAAATACCTGACCTCTGTTTAGATTTCGTAAAATATACAGTTGAAAAAAGTAGATTCATAGTCCATTTGGTCCAGGGACTGAATCGAGGACTGGTTTGTAGATTGAGATTAACTGAAATGAGGGGCGCCTGGCTGGCTTCGTGGATAGGACATGTGACTCTTGATCATAGACGGGGTTATGAGATCGAACCCCATGTTAGGGATAGAATTTACTTATAAATAAATAAATAAGGAATAAAATCAAACTTTCAGTCCCTTAGCTGCAGCAGCCACATTCGTGGTCTTGTCACCGCCCCCACCCCCGCCCTGGCCCCATGTGGCCTGTGCTGTTTGACAGCACACAGGTGGAGATTACCCCCGAGCTGTGAAACCAGTCTTCCTGGCTCCCAGTCTTTACTACTTTCCAGCTGTGTGATTGTGGGTGAGTTACTTAACCTCTCTGTGCCTCTGTTTCCCATCTGTCAAATGGGTATTAGGACAGTAATTCCTGAATGTTGGCCCTCGGAGTGGTGTCTGACTCATGATGCGGTCAGTAAATGCTTCTCGTTAACCACGCTGCCCCAGAATATTGCAAAACATGGGTCGACTTGAAATCTAGCTTGGACTTAGTTTTTCAGTACCAAACAGAGCCAGTGTAATAGAGCTAGAGACAGTAGCCACGTCTAGAAGGCAGTGTAGCATGGTGGCGAAGGGCGCAGACCCTAGGCCTAGACCTTCAATGTTCAGATCCCTGCTTTGCTACTTGATAGCTGGGCGACCCTGGGAAGTCTGGTCGTCATCTTCATTTGTAAAATGGGGTTCATTGGTTGTGGGAGATTTAAACATGTTTCAGTACCTGGTACCGAGAGGATTTTGTGTATACTTTTGCTTTATTCGTTACACTATTTTCAAAAGTCATTCTCTCAGCCTATTACTATTTGGTAATTCCGGTATGAAACCCTTTAGAACCATAACAACCTTCAGAGCCTTTAGAACAGAAGTTGCAGCGGGTGGGAGTGTGGCCAGTCTCTCCCGTGGATGTGACTGGTTTGGCTGGCTTACTGTTTGGCCCACAGAGAATTAAAAACAGAGCTGGTTGCCAAACTTTAAAAATAAGAGAGATATCAAATAAAAAATCCAGATTTCTAGGATTTCTCTTGAAATATCACGAGTGTGGAGCCACCCTGGGCTGGTCTTTCCGCTTGGCCACAATGGGCTAGGCAAAGAGCTGCCCCACCTTGAGGGGGAGGTGAGATCCGCCGTTAGCCACAGTCCCTGCCGCCCGCTTCTGCCGCACTCCTGCCTGCTTCACTGTTGCCCGACCCCAGGAAGAATTTGAGTTTGGGAGTCCTGGGGTCCTTGTTTTTGATCTGAAGGTGGATATAAAAGCCAGCGTAAGCTCCAGTGTAGCCGTGCAAATGAATTCACACCTGGCTTTTGCAGGATTAACTTGGGGCCTTTGGAGCCAAAGCCATGTGCCTGGGTCTGTGTTGAGGCCCTGAGGACTGTCTGTGGCAGCACAGGCTTCCTGGTCTGCGGTCCATCCCAGACATTCTCATCCCCGTTGGTGCCGGCTCTATCCTGGGCAGTCATCTTCGAATCCTGATCTTTCATCTCACACCCTCTTGGCTGTACTTTCGAAATATTTCCAGAATCAGTTTATTTCTACCCCGACTGCCTCCTGCCTCCTGCTTCTTCTGTTGCCCCTGATCTGTTATCTACCTAGCAGCCAGAGGGAAACTTTGTAAAAGAAATGAACAGACTTAAATATTTTTAGAGCCCTGTTATGTTTACAGAAGCAGAGAGCACAGAGAATTCCCATATGCCCTCCTCCCCTGTTATTTTTTTATTTTTAAAAGATTTATTACAAGTGTGTACGAGCAGGGGGAGGGGCAGAGGGAGAGAATCTCAAGCAGACTCCTTGCTGAGCGTGGAGCCCTACCTGGGCGGGATCCCACAACCCTGAGATCATGACCTGGGCTGAAATCACCAGTCAGACCCTTAACAGACAGAGTCACCCAGGTGCCCCACCCCTCCCCTATTATTAACATCCAGCATTTGTAGAACATTTATTACAGCTCCTGAACCCATGGTGAAACCTTATTGTTAACTACAGCCCGAGTTTACAGTAGGGTTTGCTCTCTGTGCTGTGCATTTTATGGGTTTCGACAAATGCATCGAGTCACGTGTTCACCATGACAGTGTCCTACAGAACAGTTTCTCGCCCTAAAGATCCTCTGTGCTCGGCCTCATCGTGTCTCCTTCCCTCCAAACTACCAGCAGCCGCTGATCTTTTTACTGTCTCCATCGTTTTGCATTTTTAGAATGTCATGCAGAATGTAGCCTTTCTAGATTGGCTTCTTTCACTGGGCAGTGTGCGTTTACCTTCCTCGTGTCCCTCCACGGCCGGACAGCTCATCTTTATTGACGGGTAGTATCGCTTTGTCTGGCTGGACCCCAGTGTGTCTAGCCTTCACCTTTTGAAGGGCGTCTTGGTTGCTTCCAAGCGTTGGTAATATCTTCCATATTTGTTACTGTTGGTTTCTGTTGGTCGTCTTGCTTTCTGTTTGTTCATTTTGGTCTTCCACTCTTTTCTGCTTCTTTTGGCTTAGTTGAACATTTTATATAACTCCAGTTTTTCTCTTCTTTTAGATCTCAATTATACCTTTTTGTTGTTTTTACTTTACTTAGTGGTTGCCCTTGAGTTTACAGTATGATTTACAGCTACTCCCAACTCAGGGAGGCTTTTAACACCTAAGTCAGATCATCTCCTCCTGCTCAGAACCCACAAGGACTGCCCGTCACACTCAGATGAAAGTCCTTATGGTGGGCTCCATTCCTTCCCATCTGGTCCGGATCCTCTGAATCCGTCTCCTCCTCCTGCCCTCCTGCTGCAGTCACACTGGCCTCTTTGCTTTTCTTCCAAAACCACGAGGCACCTCCCACCTCCAAGCATTTGCTCCAGCTGTTCCCGCCACCAGGGCTGCCCTTCCCAGACATTTGTTTGGCCAACTCCCTCACCCCCTTCCAGTCTTTGTTCAGGTCCGGCCGGCCCAGTACGGCCTTTGATGACCTCTCTCTTCACATGGTCGCACAACCTGCCCCTTAGCTACACTGATCCTTCTTGAGGCTGCCCTGTTTTCTCCCTCACTCATGTCACCTTCTGACAACCTACCCAATTTACTTACCATGTGTGTGGTTTGTTGTCCAATTCCCCCCATGAGAATGTCCACCCCACGAGGCAGGGACCGTGTGGGTCTTGTTCTCTGCTATGTCCTGAGTGCTGGGCACAGAACCTGACCCACGCAGCTGCTCATAACCGTTTGTCAAATGAATGAGGATACAGGTGAGTATTGGCTGCAAAATGTCTTTGCAAGCAAATCCTTTAATGTTATGCCAAGAATCATAGCATCAGGATCAGGCTGTTTGGAGGACTCCAAAACTCAGCCAGGTCCTTGTGCTGAGTCAGGGATCAGAGTGAAAGGAGCCGAGGAAAGCCGTTAAGCTGGCAGTCCGGGCTGGGTGATCTCTTAACTGTACACAGGAGGCACACAGATTACCAGCTGCTGTGGGGAATGTGTGCTTGGCCCTCGCTGGTCCTTGTGAGTGGCCTGTTGATAAGCTCTTCCGGGGGCGGGGAGCAGGAGCCGTGGGAGAAATGGCCTAGGTTGGTCTCTGCGCTGTAGACCAACTTGAGGGTCTCAAGGAGGGGGTGATGGGGCTGGAAGTCACTGTGCTGGAAACAAGCACTCGGGTCACCTCCTCGGTCCTGCCTGGGTCAGGCTGGATGACTTTCCTCAGCCAAGGGAGCGAGCGTCCTTACACCACAGGGTGGATGGGAGGAGGGACCTGCCTCCCCATGGAAGGGGATTAGCTCATGTCTTGAGGCAGGTGTGCAGGTGGCATTGCTGTTTCAGTCTTCCTGCCTCAGAAGGAGACCTGACATGTGCCAAGGGGTTGATGCGGTCTCTCTCTCTGAGTACTTCCGTTGGCCACTGTCACTAGGTGGCCTTCCGCTGGGGTTGTCTGCATGCAGATCCTGGGGTGGGGGAATGGCCAGCCTTCTGGCTTGCTGCTGCCCCACCTCCATCCACCCTCCACATCTTAAGAAGCAGAGCTGGACCTCTCGGGGGTAACCTGTGCTGGCCGAGCATCGCTACTGGGCATCGTGCGTGGCGCTTGGCACGGGGTTCTCAAGATGGTGCAGTTGTGTTTCTGTCCTCGCTTCTGTACAGCAAGATGAGTGGAATCGATAATTGAGCTGCTCAAAGGTGACGTCCACAGTGTTTAGCGGCCAGTTGGTCATGGGCACTAGGTGATCAGAGTGACGGTGCCTCACAGCGGCAGTGTGCTTTCAGGAATTCGAGCCTGGGAAGGGGCAGGGATGAGGTCTTCCAGGGGCCGACTGGCAAAGGCAGTGAGAGGTCCGGCACGGCTCTTGAGTTGGCTCCCGTTCCTTCCCACATTATCTGGTGATTCTTCTCATTAGTTCTTTCTCCTGTGTTATTGATTCCCAGTAGCAGACACAGTCCATTTTAACAAAATACCTGAGGGGCGCCTGGGTGGCTCTGTCATTAAGCGTCTGCCTTCGGCTCAGGTCACGATCCCAGGGTTCTGAGATCAAGCCCCACATCGGGCTCCCTGCTTGGCAGGGAGCCTGCTTCTCCCTCTTCCACTTCCCCTGCTTGTGTTCCCTCTCTTGCTGTCTCTCTCTGTCAAATAAATAAGTAAAATCTTAAAAAAAAAAAAATACCCTAGACCGCTGGCCCCCATGCCCCACCAGGTACTGCCCGAATTTCTCTACTCCATGTCCTAGGAGACGTCCCTCAACAAGGTTGATTCTACTCACAGCCCTCATTTCTTTGATCTCGTTCTCTCTTGAACCCACGTTAGTCTCACTTTATCCCCTGCCACTGCATGGAACAACTTCTGTCAAAGTCACCTGAAGGCTTCCATTGCCATCTCTCTCACATCTGACTAGATACCAGCTCCCTGCCTCCTGTCACGTTCTTCCCTTGGCTGCCCCTCCCCAGGCTCCTTGTAGCTCTGTTCATCTCCTGCCTCTGGAACTGCGAACAGCCCCGGACCTAGTTCTCGAGTCTGCCTCCCACCTGAGGCGATGTCTTCAAGACTGCGTCTCTAGAGCCCCACTCCGCAGGGGTGAGGCCAGCTCCTCCCTCCTCCCGGCTCCCCCTTCCCTGACTTATGGACCCATGTATCTGGTTGCCGCTCAATAGCCCCTTGGAGACTTTTGGAGACGCCTCGAACTCTGCAATCGGCTCTTCCTTTGGTCTTTCCCATCTCAGAAGATGGCATCTTCACCCCCAGGGGTGCAGACCTTAGGGTCACTCTTGATGTCTCTTGATGTCTCTTTCCTAAACCCACGTCACCACTCCAGTCTCAGTGGCACACACTTGTGCAGTCTCGTCTCACCTCGGTGACCTCTCCCACCCTAGGACAATGCCAGTAGACTCTCAAGGGGACAGTGTCTTGTTAGTCGTCCCTCAGATCATGTCACTGTCCTGTTCCCCACTCCTTGCTGGCTTCTGGTCTCACTCAGAGCAAAAGCCCAAGCTGTGGTCAAGGCTCTTGAGGCACTGCAGAGTCTGGCCTCTTGCCTGCCCGTTCCTGCAACGTGACAGGCACATTCCCACCTTGAGGTCTGTGCTTGCTGTGCCTCTGCCTGGAACGCTCTTCCTCCGGATATTGGCATGAGACCTTCTGTCTCATTTTTCACATCGTCACTCTAATGTCACCTTCTCAAAGTGGCCTTCATTGACCAGATCTCCCCCTCCCAAGAAGCCCTCCTTCCTATCCCAGCCACCCTCTTCTAGCCTGCTCTGCTTTCTTTATATCCCCGGTGACAGCCCAATGGCTGTGGGGAGGAGAAGTCAGCCCCCAGCTGGTACTGGATAGCACCTCGACCCCCACATGTGGTCCAAGAGGAGTGACCCAGAGAGTCTATCGCCCCCTCCCTGTCCGCATCCTGTGAGATGCTGAGGCTCTATACAACGAAGGGGAAAATCTCTGTAAGAACAACAATATGCATACTAACTACAGTTTATGGAGTGATTAGTGTACATCGTGATTGTTCCACGCATGTCAGGAGAATTAACTCATTAAGTGTTCACAGCAATGCCATGAGGTAGGAGGAGCTATCATTAGCCAGTTTTACGGACAGGGGCGCGAGGACACAGAGAGGTGACGTACTTGCTCAAGGTCTCACAGCTGGGGAGGGTCCAGGCTGGGGTCTTGTGACCAGTGCTGAATTCTTAGCATAGCATTGAGAAGCTCGGCTCTGAGTGTTGGGGTGTCCGTTCTGGGACCTAGGACTTAAAGGTGGTGACGTGGAGGGAAGTTCACCGAGGTCACAGCATCAGCCCGTGGTCCTGGCTAGGCAGTGGGAATACATTTCTCTTCTAGCCATGATGCACCACGTCCTGCCTCTTTGTCCTGCTCCATTCGTCATCCCGCTGGGCACCTGAGGCTCCTCCCAGCAACTCCGGGAGCAGAGATGCTGCTCCGAGCATTCTCCTTGACCTGTCTGACCGTCTTCCTGTCTTTCAAAGACTCCTTCTCTCGACACCTTCAGTTCTCATTGCTTTCTGCATTTTTCTTGTGATTAAGAAAGTCATCTGTTAAGCCAAATTATAGCTGACTTTAATAAATTTACTTAAAGTATTTGCATCTTTAATAGGCTTTAGAGGGCGATGCTAAAACCAACAGAGTCTGATGGTGGGGTCTGAGCACTATGCCTCTGAAAAGTAGAAGCTACTTGGGAGTGGGGGTTTCCCTGCACCCCCCAAACATCCCATAAACTATTGTGTCCTACCTTCATGATTTCTACTTTATCCAGATATTACTTTTCCTACGATTTATGTAGTGCTGTCATGAGATTTCCTCCCTGCTCTGTGCTCTGTGTACAGAGTTAAGACCTGGTGTGGAATATCCGCACGGCCACAGCAAAGTGCAGGCAGTTTCTTTCTATTTAAAAGTTAAAATGACCCTGATATCTAGGAATGTTTTCAGAAAACTTTGAGCTCCTAAAAGTACAGGGTTTTGGGGTCCTATTTTTGTTGATGCCAAAACTTTACCTCTGGCAGCTTTTTGGAAACCTCCCCCTGAAGGATGGCATTCCCACATCGTGCTGAGTCAGCCCGGGTCACTACACTTGTTATCCGAAGGCAGTCTTTTCTGTATATTTCTTTACATGGACTCAACTCAGTTTTTAGTAAATCAATTCCTCTCCATCCTAAGCAGTCATATCTGTGAAATCATGAGTTCAGTTAGATTATAGGCTGCCAGCAGTCAGAGCGATGTCATCCCAAATAACTCTACTGTTAATGGTGGTTTAAATAAGTAAAGGCACTTACTTCTTTCTTGCATAAGAGTCTGGTGGAAGCAGTCCAGGGTTGGTGTGTGGTCAGGGACCTGTGCTGTTGTCTGGTTCTACTGCCCTTAGGTAATGCCCTCAACCACGTGGTCCAAGATGGCCCGCCTCCCTGTCCACATTCCAGCCAATGGGAAGGCACACAGAGGGTGTTGGGACACACCCCCTTCTTGCTGTCCCTTCTCAAATTCTATTGGCCAGAACTCAGTCGCATGGGTATACCTAGCTGCAAGGGAAGCAGGGATATGTAGTTTCTTGGGGAAGGCTAAATTTTGGGGATTCTGTTGATATCCAAGAAGGAGAGAGAGGCAGGATATTTGGTAGTTTCCACCACCTTAGGGTGGTTGTATATTTTTCGAATAGACATTAAAATAAACAGTGCTAAAAAATCGGTTCCAGTTCATTCATGTCTCCCCTATGGTCATTTGATATGTGTATCACACGTGAGAAAACAGTCTTGTGAGTCAGCGTTCTCTGTGACACCACCCTGTTGGATTCCTCGCCTTACTGGAAGTAAGTAAGATATAGGCTTTGCGGTTGTAGGATCTGGGACCTGTTGCTTTTTAATGGCACCTGCAGGAGAGGTGGACACTCGTCTTCACGGAGGGAGGAGCTCCCCAGCTAGGGTGACTCTGTCGCTTCCAAAGCCTCACAGTACATCCTCCGGTTCTGTCCAGCGGCTTCAGGCATGGGCAGGACACGGGGGTGCCTCGTCTCTTCTTCCAGGCCCAGGCGAACGCATGTCACCGCCATCCCTGCCTCTCCGCATGCCATCACAAGGCTGGGTTTTGTCTTCGCATGGATGTGTCTGCTGGAGCCGGCCCCAGTCCCCAGGGGTAGCAGGAGTCCCACCTTAATGACTTACCAGCGCGGTGCATGATGGCAGCCACATGTCCCAAAGCCGGGGGAAGCTCGTCTGTTAAAAGTTAATGATCTAGGGAGTCCTGACATAAAGTAAAACCTTGAGTGGAATTCCGTGGTGTTGCGGACGGTTAATTCTTTATTAGGTTTTCCTAAGACTGAGATAAAAAGCATTTTATCCTTTTAAAGGTTTGCGTTATCACGTCATTGCATTTTATAGAAACATTGATCTCCATTTGGCTAGTCTGGGACAGGTAGTGGAAGTCTCTGCTGTGGAATGGCAGTCCCCTCCTAACGCTTTGCCAGTTATTTTTGCTTTGGTGGGGATGGCAAGTGTCCTAGAAGAGGCAATCTGGATGAGGCCCACGAGGACCGGTGGGACGGTTTGTGTTTATTTGTAGCTGGCTGGGGTGGAGTCTCTGTCCTCCTCCGCCGTGTTTAACAGCTCCGATGTTGGTAGAGATCATGCTAGGTTGTTTTGCCTGCAAGAACCTTATGATGGGCTATGGGGATAGAGAAGGAGCAAAAGTCCAAAGTTCCTGGCTTCCCTGGCTTTGTGCCTACATGGGGAATCCGTTTTTAGAGTCTGGTGCCTGACATGTAAACTCAACTGCCTGCTGGGGCCCCGGCCAGGGGGGCAGACACTGCTCATTGTCACACAGAATGGGGGTCCATAGGTGCCAGATCTTCCAATTTTTCAACCGAAACGGGAAATCTGGACTCTTAGGAGACATGTAAGAAATAAATCTAAATTAAGAAATACTATGCAGGCTTACCACAACACACCTGTAGGCCACATTAGCTGTTGGAAGCTTAGGTTTTAGCAGATGGTGCATGAGACTCATTCATTCCATGTCCAGCCAGGGCTTCTCACCTGAGTTTGAAACTTCTCTGATGGTCTACCTGACATCTCTAACTGGATGTCCCTGGGGCATCTCCTGCTTTCCTGGTCTGTGCCCTGAACCCCTTCCCTGTTTCTGTTGATGGCAACTCCATGCTTCCAGCTCCTTAGGTGGAAGAGCCTGGAGCTCTCCATAATTCCTCTGTTTCTATCCTACCTAAGCTATCAGCAAATCTTGAGGCCCTACCTTCTACGTCTCTGCAGGCTCTGGCCCCTGTGCACTGCTGCTGCTCTACTATGCTTCCGGCTGCCACCATTGCTTGCCTGGACTGTTGCAGTAGCCTCTTCCCAGTCTCCCTACTTCCTGTCCCCATGTCTCCCCAGTCCTTTCTGCCCACAGCAACCAGAGAAGCCCTGCTAAAGGTCAATTGGACCACCTCCGTCCTCTGCTCAAATTGTTTCACTGGCTGCCTTCTTATTTCAAGTAAAAATCTATGTTCTTAAAATGAATTCCAAACTCCTAAATAACCAGGCTTCCCCATTATGTCTGTGACCTCCTGTCCTCAGTAGCCCCACTCCTGCTGTTCAGGCACACTTCTGCCTTGGGACATTTGCCCCTGCTATTTCTTTTCCCTGGAACTTCCTCCCGTCTTTCTCTCTCTCACCTCCTCAGAATTTTATCCCAGTGCCTCTTTTTAAATTTTTCTAAAGATTTTATTTATTTCAGAAAGAAAGGGGGAGAGCACAAGCAGGGGGGCAGCTGGCAGAGGCAGAGGGAGAAGCAGGCTCCCCACTGAGCAGGGAGCCCAATGTGGGGCTCGATCCCAGGACCCTGGGATCATGACCTGAGCCAAAGGCAGATGCTTCATTGACTGAGCCACCCAGGTGCCCCTCATCCTGGTAGCTCTTGCCCAGAGAAGGTTCCTGGCCGTCCCATCCAACACTGTGACCACACACACCACTCCTTCCAACGTTCTGTATCCCCCTTCCCGCCTCTGTTTTTCTTCTTGGCACTGGCTACTGTCAAACGCACTATATGTTTCGTTTCTTGATCTTCGGCACTCCTTTTTTCCACTAAAATTTCAACTCCTTGAGGCCAGGGATTTCTGTCTGGCACCTGGAGAGGGCTTGTTTTTAAACGAGTGAATGAAGAGTGTAGGTTCAGGAAGGTTTTGTGTGTTCCTGTTACAAACCCATGGATTTACATGTAGTTCATATGTTTCAGTTGTTGTCACTCTTTTTGGTTCAGGTAAGCTTCTTAAACTCTGGGCTTTGGGATTCTTCTTATAACATGGGGATGATGATGGCCCCCGGCCCCTGAGGGCTGTAGTTGGACTCAGTGGGCTAATGTATGCAAAGCATTTAGGACAGTGTCTGGCATATTGGAAGCACTATATAAAGGTCTGTATTATGATCATTGCTACTGCTATTATTTATCCAAAAATTAAAATATTACCAATAGGGCTAACATCTGTTGTGATCTACACCCCCAACCACGCTTCCCCCCACTCTTCTCCTCAGAAGTAAACCACCATTATTAGCCTTTTTTCCGTGTTTCAGAACTTTTCTGTGCCATTAAGTTATAAATATATGTACCCATAGAAAAACACAGTACTTAAAAAATAAGTACTATATTTCATATAATTTTTTTGCAAGTTGCTTTTCTTCCTCTCTCTCAGGAATGCATCATGGGTGTGGCTGACTTCATTCTTTGGCATCTCTATGGATGATTCCAGGCTGGGGAACCTGCTCCAGGTTCTCCAGGTCCCCACTGGTGGACCTTTAAGCTGTTCCTAAGTTTCTGCTAAGCGCTCGCTTAACGTCCTGGTGTCTGCCCTGTGAGCGCTTACGCCCTTATGCAGGGTCGTCGCTAGGGCATGAGGTCGTAACTGAGGGTTTATGCACTTGCCATTTTAATAAATAGTGCACATTGCTTTCTCAAGTGCTGTTGCCACTTAACGGTTCTCGCCAGCAGGAGGCTAAAAGCCTTTGCCTTTTTTTCATTGTAATTTTTATTTTGAGAAATGAAAAAAAAACCATGAAAAGTACAAAGTGTAATGTAATAAACATCAGTGTACTTAGCACCTAGAAATGTCAGCTGTTAACATTTTGTCACATTTGCCACAAGTCTTTTCATAATTTCACTTAACAAATACCCGAACATTGCAGAAAAATTTCTCTTTTGTACAAGTGTGTCCCCCGTCCTGGAGGCAATCACTGTTCTGAATTTATCGTGCACCTGTGCAAACCAGTGCTATATTTTATTTATGTAGAACCATGAACAATCTATTATTTTTGCACATTAAATTTTTGTTGTTGTTGACCATAGGATTGCGTTTTATTCAGCCAACAATTTATTTTGTAGACCTTCCTCAGTCTTTTTACCTGCTGTATAATATTCTACTGTGTCTCCCTTCATTTATCACTTCTCCGAGTGCTGGGCATTTAGGCTGAATTCTAGTGATAGGATTACAGCCGGTGCTGAGATAAACATCCTACAGGAAACATTCTGATTCTTTGTTACATATTTTTATAACATTCCGGTTTTGTATACTACACAGGATAAGGTGTCCTCTTTTCATAGACACAAACTTGAATAGCAAAATACAATTTTCTTTCTTTCTTTTTTTTTCCTCCTACCGGTCAGATGAGTGTTCTTTCAAGGATAAGAAGACTGGCTATTTGCAGCTTGTTTTCACGAGTTTGGTTATTGTTCTTCTTCTTCTTTTTTTTTTTTTAAGATTTTATTTATTTATTTGACAGAGAGAGATCACAAGTAGGCAGAGAGGCAGGCAGAGAGAGAGGGAGAAGCAGGCTCCCTGCTGAGCAGAGAGCCCGATGCAGGGCTCAATCCCAGGACCCTGAGATCATGACCTGAGCCTAAGGCAGAGGCTTAACCTTCTGAGCCACCCAGGCACCCCGAGTTTGGTTATTGGTCTTACTAATGTACCTGAAGATGGAAAATATCTATACTATGGGATCTTAATTATTTGAATCTTTTTATTTTGGATGTTCTCATTCATTTGCTTGGTATTTTCTGAGTGCCTCGTGCCAGGCACCATTCTCAGCATGAACACTTCCAATGTCCTTGTTATTGTGGGGGAAGCAGACAATGTACCAGGCACAAATCAGCATCTTCTCTTCCCCTTCCACAGTTCATTACTGAGGAGCAAGTGGAGACATGTTTCCTTGGCAAGGTCTGTTCCTTGGCTGAACCCTCCAGGGGATGTATGGCGAAGGGGTTTCTGTGGGACTAAACCTACAATTTCTGAGAGTTATGTTGTGATTATCTATTGGTGCCTAACCACCCCCTTGCAAAACAGACTGGCTTCCAACAGTGATTCATTTATTTTGCTCACTAATCTACTGGTGGGGCAGGGCTGGGCAGGGACAGCTGTTTCTGCAGCAGGGGCCGTCCTCTGGGGCATCTGGAAGGAATCACCTGAAGATTTACTTGCTCACATGTCTGGGGGTTGATGCTGGCTGTCGGGGGGACGTCAGCTGCCCTGTGGCCGGGATGTCTCCGTGTGGCCTTCTGGTGCGTCCTCCTGACCTCCTTACAACAGGGCGGCGGGGTACGAGGCTGAGCTTCCCGGGAGGACCAGTCAGGAGCTGCGTCGCTGTTTAAGACTTAGTCTCCGAAGTCCCAGCAGAATCACTCCCACTGCAGTCTCGTGCTGAGTAGACTCTAGGGCAGGGGACCCTCCTGTCCGTGAAGGTGTGCGATGTCCCCTGTGCGAGGGGCACATGGGTTGGATGTATTTGTGCAGTGGGCAGTGGCATCCCACAAGCTGTGCAGAGCAGTCCTTAGTCCTGTCCACGCGATCAGCCTGATCAGCCCGATCTCCCAGCAGCCGTGGCTCGTGTGACGCCTGCGTGGAGGCAGCCGCGTGGACAGTGGTTGGGATCGTAGCAGAGTCTTGGAGAGCAGCTGGAGGCATCTAGACGTTGCACTGTCTCCTTATGCCCCACAGCAACCCCTGTCCCTCTCGTGTCACAGAGAGGGAAACAGGCTCAGAGCCCTTGAGCCAGCTCCAGGATCGGCACGGTTAATAAGCAGGGAGACTTGGGTCAGAACCCGCGCCCATGTTAGAGTCCCGGCCTCTGTCGACAGATCGCCGCCTTCTTCCCTGGAGGTAAGGCTTCTGTTTTGCTCAGAAAGCTCCCAGTCATGGGACTGCATGGGGCTGTCTCTGAGTGGCCACTTGGTCTGGCAGGCCTCTGGTTACCATGGTGACAGTGGCCAGCCACACAGAGGGCCACTTTTGACCTTTTTTTCTCCCCGCCCGCCTGCCCCCCTGCACCCGCATGCTCAGAGGTTCCGGCTCTTACCAAACAGAAAGGCGCGGGGCTCTGAGAGCTTCCGAAGGGCACCTCCTGTCCGTCTGCTAATGGGCTTGTTGATTTGAGAAATGGTCTTAGGATGTCTCCTTGACTCAAGGCATGGGCTGAGCAATTATAAAAATGAAATATGATGTCATGTCAGGCAGCCCATCACTGAGTTCTGTGTCTGAGACTGTTCAATTATCTTCACCTGTTTCCAGGGCTTCCAAACCCTTCAATAAAAGACCTTTCAGGGCGGAATTTTTCCTGCTCCCTCACTCGTCCTTCTGGGCTATTTTGGAACAATGGGATAAGACATATTCACATTTTCTTGGACATAATTGCGCCTCAAAGGTGCCATGTGTTGGTGTTTGTGGCCAGTGGCTCTTTGAACGGAAAGTTCTCACACGAGAATGCTCCCGGCTCTTAGCGTTTGCCCTGTGTGGCATCTCTGTGCATCAGTCCTAGGGGACCTGGGCCACCGCTGTAGAGGAGAGACCGTACGAACCTTGGGTTAGGAGGGGACGCAGCTGTCACCTAGGAATGTTGGTTCAAAATCCAAGTTAATTGGGATTTCAATGAAATAGACATGACAGTTTTATCGTCACAGGACACACGTGGCATCTCTGAGGTGAGTCCATCCTTCCAGTCTGCCCAGGTTGCAGTGAGTCAGGCCATACTGTGACATCAGACCTCTGGGGTCTGACCGTGGCTTCTCCCCTACCCCATCCCGGCCCCATCACGACCTGTCTGGAACCTCCCTCTTCATGTCTTCTTGCTTTCATGCTGGGCTCTTTCCTGTCTGTCCTTACCCAGGAGCTTTTAAAATGTGAGTCAAATCATGCCACCCATCTGCTCCAGACCCCAAACAAATAGGGCAGAGAGTGGCAGGTCAGAGGGCAGGTGGCGAGGGCTGGAGATTGGATGAAGAATGGACGCATCTTTATTTTTTAGCAGCGTGATGTTTCCTTCCTAGCCCGGGGCTTTGTGAGAAGCAGCTTAGCGAAGCTGGAGTAGTGTCTCCTTTCACTGTTCGGGCCAGATCTGCCTTCCAAGGACTGCCAGATGCGGGACGTGCCAGATTGGAAGGACATTTCAGACTAAAGCGACAGGCAAAGGTCGTAAAGGATGACAAAGGATGAAGTAGGTACTTAGATGGAAACAAAAGGGCCCCTGGCACTCTGTCCTAGGTCAGGCAATAGGGAGTGTTGGGGACCCATCTGGAAGAGACAGCCTGGCACCAGCCAGCTGGGGTCCCAGGATAATGCAGGTTTGATGCTACTAGATCCGTCAGGTTTTCAAGAGAGCCCTGCAGGCCAGCCTCGTGGCCACTCCCTGTTTTTGTTTCTGAGTATCGCTACAAACCCATGGGTTTTAACGTACTTGTTGTGTTTCATCTGTTGAGTCATTTACTGCTTAGATGCTGTAAATCACCCCGGATTTGCAGCTTTGGCCAGCAAGTACGCCTCCAGCCTGGCTCACGTGTCCCTTTGACACGTCCCTGTCAGTTTTGGAGTGCCTTCCAGTTTCCTGGCACGAGCTAGTCCAGGTTCATCTGGTACATTTCCTGCTCCAGACGTGGAACCAACCATTTCTCCAAGAAGCTTGGATTTGAGCTCTGTTTTTAAAGGCTGGCACTAAACCCACGTTCAGAGTGAAAGCTTGGCTGGAGCCAGATCTGTTCCTGGGGTGGCCCCCCGGAGTCCGCGGGTAGCAGTTTCAGCACCAGGGGGAGAGCCCCAGGCTGACCGCCACCATCTCTGGAGAGATTGGCCTCTGCTCCCGGGGCCTGCTGGGCTGATGAACAGCCCAGCTAATGTGTCTGGACGGTTGCATTGCACTCGGGGCAGCCGCCCAAAAAAATGTCTGAAATGCACTTTCCCTGAGAGCTGTTCTCGCAGGCTGCATCTCGCAGATATCTGTCAAGACTCAGGTGTGGATTCAGAGGCGAGGTAGCCCGCTCTCAGACCGTGTGGATTCCACGGTTCCATCATCCGGCATCACGCAGTTCCGTGTCTGGAATGGGTCGTCCCTGAGGCACAGACCTGAGACCGATGGAGACCGCTTCCTTTCGACCTTCTGCCTCCCCTGGCGGCCACTGCCCACACCTCTGCCACGTGGGCCACTGCCGTGTCCTGTGTTTATTCAGAAGCGTCTAGAATGGAGCAGAGCGACTCTGGGTGCGGTTTCTCTCTCACACCTGCCGTGTGCGCTTGGGCTCCCACCGCCAGCGCGCCGGTCCTGGCTGGGCGACGTGCCAGATTCCGAAGGTTGGACAGGCTGCCTGTCCTTCCTGTGCCCTGGTTTCCTCACCTGGAAAGCAGAGACGGTACAGAGATCTACCTCAGAGCGCTGTGCCAGCGAGCCCACGAGTTAATACGTGTAAATCGCTCACAACAGCGAGGCTCAGCGCACTGACATTTATGACTATCGCACTCTCTGTCTAGGCGAGCGTAACCAACTCCCAGATCTCAAGTTGCATGCGCCCGCCCATTTCTTTTCTCCTTTTCCTTTTTTCTTGGCTTTCCTGCCTTTCTGTACCCCCCTTCTCTCCACCTTCTTCCGCTGGTTCGAAGTATTTTCCTGCCCTATGAAGCCTGGGCTGGCCTCATGGATGTGGGACGTGCGCAGTCCTGTGGTTGCCACACTTGGGAGGGGCCTGTGCTTTGTTTAATGCTCTGTTGTCATCGTCTTGAAACTGTTCATTTTTTAATAAGGGCTCCTGTGTTTGCCCTTGCACTAGTCCCTGTTCATCGTGCCGTGGGTGCTCTGGGTCACCAAGAGAGGTGCTGGCTGCCGGGGTGTCTCCCAGCATCCCTGTCTCCAGGCATATGATGGATTTTCAGTAAATGCTGGTGACGTGGGAGTCTTACCCCCCAAGCCCTGTGCATCTGTTCTTGTCTCTGTCTCCTCCTCCAGCACCTGCCTAGGCAGTGTGGGAGCTCGTGTGTGATGGTGCGCAGGAAACTGGGGGCGAACCTGTGGAGGGGATTTGGTTCTTCTGTTCCTCTGCAAGTCTCACTCCGATGCCTGGCCTCCAGGCCTTTGTGAACCAGCCTCGACGTGCCATGCCGGCGTCTGAAAGCAGGACTGGGGGCTTGCTTTCTGGGGACACAGCTCTTTGGACAGGAATCCGAGGTAATGGCAACACCGGAACTGGAGACCTTGCTGACGTCTGCTGCCCACCTTAGACAGCCAAGGATAGGCTCCCCTCCTTCCTCCTTGGGACGCAGGTCCAGTGGAGACCCTGCCTTCTGCCCTGGGTTGGGTGGGGAGGACCAGGGCCCAGGTGGGCTGGGCTGCCTGCACTTCCTGGGGGTGTCTTGCTCTGAACTGGGTTGGCAGCTCCTACACACAGGCTCCCAGTGTGGTGGGGTGGGGTGGGGTGGGGCGGGTTCAGGTTCTTCCCGCGGGCGCCTGAGCCAGCAAATTCTCAATGCTGGGAACAGTGAGGTCACGAACCCTTGTAAGAGAGGCACAAAGATCTTTTCTTCCAGTCCAAATTAGAAAGATTGCCAGAGGCTGTTGTCATTTTTCAGCTAAGTCCGAGGGGTTAGGAGTTGGGATGAACTTTTCTTTCTTTGGTGCTAATGACTAGGTCTCCTGCCTGTTCTTTTCATTAGATTAGAATCAAAATGAACTGAGAACCTTCTTTGTGCAAAGTGGCTCTCCTTGGCTCTGATGCTGGTCCGGAGGTCTGCAGAGCAGGGGAGAGAAGTGACGTGGGGGGAGGCGGCGTGGGTGGGCGCTGTATTTGCAAGGGGTATAGTTGGCCTAGCCTCCACCAGCACCCTCCTCATTTCTCCCCATTTGCTTCACTCTGGTTGGCCTGCCCGGCCTGCTGCTGCTTGGGCTGGTGTTTTTTCAAGGGTGAGTCCCAGACGAGGCTCTCAAATCACATCTCACAGAGGCCAGTAGAAGCCAAGAGTGCAACCTGCACCTGCCTGGTTTCGAATTCTGGCTCC
Organism: Lontra canadensis; assembly: GCF_010015895.1. Classification (NCBI taxonomy): domain Eukaryota; kingdom Metazoa; phylum Chordata; class Mammalia; order Carnivora; family Mustelidae; genus Lontra; species Lontra canadensis. The sequence goes on from NW_022631052.1 coordinate 11,807,998, forward strand.
GCTCCTGCCAGCTGTGTGGCCTTGAGCAAGTGACTTCACCTCTCTGGGCCTGCGTTTTCTCACAAATAGGAGCTGGCCATGGTACCTCCAGTTGTAGGGAGGATGAGTCAGGGTTAATACGTGTCCCGTGCTTGGCATGGCATCTGGCAGAGTGAGCACCAGGTAAATATTAAATGCTGACCCTCAGATTCTTCTGGAACGTTTTATGGCCTTGCACGTACCTGCACAGAAGCAGGCTCCCTACCTTCTCCTCCTCCTGAGAGTCGTAGAAGTGCAAAAGCACTCTTGAGGCTTACCAGCTAGGTGGAACAAAGTGCATGTTCTCTCTCAGTCCTTGCCCCTGCCCTTTTTGGGCTGAGAGCAGGACATTGGGTTTTGGTCCCAGTTCTGCCATTTCTGAGGTGGGTGGTTCTTATCTATCGACTCTCCTGCTGGGGAGCCTTCACCTTCTGTGTCTGCTGAGTGTGGTGCGTGGCCATGACCACACGGCCCCCAGGTCGGCCCTGCCTGATCTAGAGAGCTCTTAGTGGTTCTCTTCATTGGCTTTCCCTGTGAGGAAGTTGATCTTTCCTTAAACAACCCAGAAGCACCACTTCTAGGAAGTGGAAATGCAAAGGTAAACAAGGAGACACATACAAGAATTGTTTCTTAAAACAGTGTATGTCGTCACAGAAACTTGGAAACAACTTAAGTATCCAGCAGGAGAATGGCTCCATATGGCATTTCCATACAATGGGATAGTGTGTAGTAGCGGAGTGAGTGGGTGACAGCAACAAGCATCAGTAGATGTGAACTTCACGAATAGATTGTTGTGTGGAAAGTGCAAATGGTAGAAAAGTAGAATTTGATGTTATTTACACGAAGTTTAAAAGCTCTAGATGTGGTACAACCTCTTGTAGTGCAAGTAGACATTACATTCTTTTGTTTTTAAGGATTTTATTTATTCATGAGAGAGAGAGGCGGGCAGAGGCAGAGGGAGAAGTAGGCTCCCCACTGAGCAGGGAGCCTGATGTGGGACTCGATCCCAGGACCCTGGGATCATGACCTGAGCTGAAGGCAGATGCTTAACCGACTGAGCCACCCAGGCTCCCCAGTAGACATTATATTCTGTAATCAAAGTAAAAACAGACATAGCCCCAGTGAACTCCACGTTCAGGGAGAAGGTGGCTTCTGGGGTCAAGCAGGGGATGTGGTTGGGAGCGGTGTAGAGGCCTTCAGCTATATTCAGGTGACCTATTTCTTCAATCAGGTGGTGATACACATGCATTCATTGCGTCAAACCCTTTTGTAAATCTTAACTATCATATAATAATACATTTAAGACTATTTTGCCTAAACAAAAGGTTAGAGAGTTAAAATGGGACTGGACTGGGCACTCTTGACTTCCTCCCCAGCGCTGACGCTCCAGGATCTCCTTCCCCAGAGACCATCAGTGACTTGGTTTTCTAGGTAGTCCGAGAGGCACACAGCTTAGGGAATCGGGTCCTTAGACAATAGCCCACTCCTCTGTGGAGTCGGTTTCCTCATCTGTCAGCCAGGGAGCATTTAGTTCCTGTAACTGAACCTCGTGGGGTTGATGCGGGTGGGTGAGGTCGGTGGCGCATGCAGAGTGCGGGGCTCAGCTGTGCACATGGGGACAGCAGCACATGGCAGGTGCTGTTCGTAAAGGTGACTCACTGTGCTTTCAACCATGAAGCGAGAGGGACGGTGAAGGGAAGGAAAGGGGGAAGTAGAGGGGCTCCCCCCAACAGAGACCACTGTTTTCCTAGTTCCTAACACTTCCCTTGTTAAAGAGGCTACTGTCTCAAGTTCAAAGCCCCATGAGGGCCAGTTGGTTCTGAATCATACTGCGTCCAAGTCTTCTGTTCTGGTCACACATACTGCTTGTTTTCTCTTGGCCACAACCTGACCCATGACCAATCCCACAGCTAATGGTAACCTCGGACTAACCTCTCCTCCAGCCAGGACAGCACTGGCCCTGTGGTTCCCCTCAGGGTGGGGCTGGGCTGCCCTCCTTCCTCTTTGGTGCTGAGTGCTGGGGCAGCCTGTCCGCATCTGCCCATGGGTGCGCTTTCTCTCCAAAGGTGGAGAGGCTGGACCCTGAGCGCGGGAGCTTTGTTCAAAGCAAGAAGGGGCTGGAGGGCAGGTTTGCTATCCACTGGAGCAGCCTGGGCCCGAGAGGCCCGGAGGAATGTGTCCTGTGGAGGGAGATGTGGGGTCCTGGCTGTCACAAGGTGTGGGGTTTGCATCACGTGGAGGGATGCTGCCCACGCTCCCTACGTTTTCACAGGGCTGGCCAGAGAAGGTTTCCTCGTTAGTAGGGTGCTGTCAGGCTGTTTGGTACCAGGCAGAATGGCTTTGGAGTGCCACTTGTTTGTCAAAACTGAGAATGCCAGCAGCTCACATCCAGGAAGTGTGGGCTCCCTCCTGGGGGGAGAGCAAGGACCCCCATCCTGTGCGAAGCTGGGCTTACTGTCTGGGGAACCGTGAATGCACACCCACAGTCTCAATTGGACAGCCACAGTTCCTGGACCACCCTCTTGCTTTCTTGTTTGCCTGGGACCTGGATCTCTGGGTACTGTGTGGTGGTAGGTGAAATCCCATTTGTGCCAACCCTCTGAGGATGCACAGAGGCCCCCTTTATTATCACAGAGAGCCCAGTTTAATGGTGGGCTCATTTTACTATGAAGTGCTGAGAAGTGATTGTATCAGTAAGGACATTTTTGGTTTTGAGATACAGAAACCATTAAGCAGGGACAATAGGAATGCACTGGCTCATATAGTTGAGAAGCCAGAGAGGTAAAGCTTCAGGTATGGCTTGATTCAGCCGTTCACATAGTATTACCAGGACCTAATATCTCTCCTTGCCTTGGATTTCTTCTGGGGATGGACTTTATTCTGTGCATCCTATGGGCATGAGTTGGGCTCTCAGGCCCAGAAGGAAGAAGGGGTTCTTGCCAAATATTTAAAACAGAAGCCCTGCACCTTGTGATCGTTGGCTTGCACTGGGTCTCTGATTGGTCAGGCTTGGGTCAAATACCAAGAGAGTGAAATTTCCTCTCCCTGAAGTATGGAGCAGGGAGGAGGTAGTTCCCAAAGCAGGAGAAGAATGCAGTTACCGGATGTGGGATGGATGCTGAGGGGCTACATAATCCCACGTGTCCACAGTTGGCCAGAGGGGAGCTACTGGTCTTGGGCAACACGGTTCATTGTTTTGGACAAGGACCCAGCCTCCCTTCAATGTGCCTGAGTCCCGAACTCAGCCTCTAGAACCTGGGTCCTGGCCTTCCTCTGGGAGCCCCATGCTGGAACCGTATCAACAACGGCCCAGCCGGTGAGGGAGTCTAACCCGAGGCCTCATTCATACAGGCACCAGAGAGGAAATAGGAGCAGAGAAATTGCTGGCCTGTGTTAAATTTAGATTTATTCTGTTGAGCTAATTGTAATCTTTATTTGCTCCCAAGTGATTCATTCTTATCGTTCTTATTATAGCTGAGAAAATTAATTTTTATTCTACCATAAAGGTGGCTGTAATAATCTGGGTTCAGGGAGGGGGATTACTTTAATAAGATTTGCCAGTAGGTTTTGAAACAGTCAGCTTTTATTAGCGTGTGGAGCTGCCTGTGGCACTGCTTAGGATGTGAGGAGGTCCGACTGGGATTGCCAGGGTGAGCTCAGCCAGGAAGGGGACAGGTGTGTTTGCTCTGTCAAGAGCTTGGTGTGTTCTCCTTCCTGTCTTTAAGTTCAGGGGTGCCCTGATGGGAGGAGCTGAGCAGATTTCAGCATCTTTGACCGACTGAATGGAAACAGATGTGCGGTCATGAGTCACTCTGCTCACGTAACACAGCGTGACGCAGTAGGACACATGAAGACCCCTCTGGAGGTCAGGCTGTGTGGGGACCCAGGGATTGGAAGGCATGCCCCTTCTGGAGACAGGGTGGGTTCCGGACCCATCAGTTCTTATTTGCAATTCCAAAATCCTGAATGCTCCGAAGACTGAAATGTTTTGGGTAAATTTTCAGCGGACTCATGTAGGTGTAGAACATACTTGAACTCATTTATAACTTTATTCCACTAAGGATAGATGTTCATATCTTTGACTTGAGAACCACTGTTGTGTTTGATTAAAGGGTGCTGCTCCAGACCCCAGTAAGGTTGTGACTCATAAACATTGTATGCATGGGATTGCCCCCTAAGTCAGGAGAGTTAGGACCCAGGAGTTCTGGAAAAGAGGTGTTGGAGCTGCATGGGATGTGGACCCACTATTGTCCAAATTTTCTGATTTGGGGGGAGAGAAATCAGAGCTCCCGACTTTTATGTGAGATTTCTCAATTTCTTTAAAAAAAAAATTTATTTTTAAGTAATCTCTACATCCAACATGGGGCTTGAACTCACAACCCCAAGATCAAGACTCATATGCTCTACCTATATTGATCCAGCCAGGGGCCCCAGATTTCTCAGTTTCTGGATGTTAGTTTCAGTTCAAACTTTTAATTTTTTTTTTAAAGATTTTATTGATTTGACAGAGAGAGACACAACGAGAGAGGGAACACAGGTGGAAGGGTGACAGAGGGAGAAGCAGGCTTCCCGCCCAGCAGGGAACCCCAGGAGTTTGAACCCAGGACCCTGGGATCATGACCTGAGCTGAAGGCAGACACTTAAGGACTGAGCCACCCAGGCGCCCCTTAAGTTAATTTTTTGATGGCAGAAAATACCTCCAACATGATTAGTCATTAGGGAAATACAAATTAAAACCATAGTGAGGTACAATTGCACAACCAACAGAATGGTGGTGGAAAAATAATTAAAAAAAAAAAAGGTTAATGATACCAAGTGTCGGTGCTGGTAGGGAGAAACTGGACTGGCTTACATTGTTGGAGGAAGTGTAGCACAGGCAGTAGCTTTGGGAAACAGTGTGGCAGTTTGTTAGAAAGTGAAACATACACTACCTGACCACCCAGCTATTCCAACCTTAGTTCTCTACCTAAAAGAAAAGACTGTTCATAAAGGTTCATCACAGCGTTATTCGCCATCGCCCCAAACGGGAAACAGTCCACTCGTTCGCCAACTAGTGAGTTCATGAACGCGCCGTGGCAAGTCTAGACAGTGGGATAAAGAAGAATGAGGTGCTCCTACATCAGTGATGGGGTTGACTCTCAGATAATGATACCGAGTGCAGAAGCCAGACACAGAAGTCTACGGACCGTCTGACTACATATGTGCGCGCGTTTCTAGAACAGGCAAAACTAGAGAGACAGACTGCGGATCGGTAGTTGCTTGGGGCTGTGGGTGGGAGTGGGGATTGCCTGCCAACAAGCACAGGGGACTTTTTGGGGTAATGAAAGCATTCTAAAAGTGGATGGCAGGGACGGTTGCACAACCGTGTAAATTCACATCGGATTGTACACTTAAAATGGGTGCATTTTAGGGTAGGCAATGTGTGCCTCGATAAAACTGTTCATATCTTTGGAGACAAAATACATTCTAAAAATGATTCTAATGTGAGAAAAAAGTGATTATCATGGTTATAATAAAAAAAGCCATGGGGCACCTGGGTGGTTCAGTCAGTTAAGCGTCTGCCTTCGGCTCAGGTCATGATCTCAGGGTCCTGAGATCGAGCCCTGCATCGGGCTCCCTGCTCAGAGGGGGGGGGTCTGCTTCTCCCTCTGCCCCTCCCCCACCCTGCTCTTGCTCTCTCTCTCTCCAATAAATAAAGAAAATCTTAAAAAAATAAAAAGAATCCTGCCCTACCTTCCAGCAATCCATTTTCCTTTCGTGCAGTCAGCCCCTAGGATTAGTTTTCCTCCTCCACCCCTTAGGTGTGCAGATTCTTCATACACAGAAAAACATCATTATATTTTTCTATATGCAAAATAAATGCCATATACAGTTTGCTTTTCCCTCTCAAATAGAAGCAGACCACCAATACTGCTTTGTACCTTGTTGTTTTTCACGTAACACCGGGTCCAAGTTGGAGATCTTTCTCGAACATAAGGAGCTGTGGCTATCAGGTGCTGTCATTTCCCTTTCCATCATTTGGTGGCACTCGACTGATGTGGTCACTCCTCCACTGAGGGACACCTGGCTTGGTTCCAGGTAGCAATGCCTGCTTCATAGGTTGTTGGGAATATGGAATGAGCAAACGTAGGAAAGTGAAGATTTTTTTTAGAGAGCGAGGGAAGGGGTAGAGGGAGAAGGAGAGGCTCTCAAGCAGACTTTATGCTGAGCATGGAACCCCATGTAGGGCTCGATCCCACAATGCTGACATCATGGCCTGAGCCAAAGCCAAGAGCCAGACACTAAACTGACTGAGCCAGGCAGGTGCCCCAGCTCACAGAATGTGCTCAGGCAGTCACAGAAACGATGTAAACCTTTAGCTGGTGTGCCCGCCTCCGAGAAGAATGTACGCCTATCATTTTACCTGTGTGCAGTTATATGAGTAGGATAAATTCTGAGAAGTGGAGTTACTCGGTCCAGGGGTATGTGCAGACTAATTTTGGATGGGTTTTGCCAAATTATCCATTGTATTCCTTCCGGTGATGAACGACATTGTGTCCTCTTAGCCATACCAGACTCTAAAGTCTGGTCTTTCGGACTTTTGTCAAAAGTAAAGATGTGGGAAAAAGTAAAAAGTGGGATCTCCTAATTTCAGGGGAAAAAACACAATCCCAGCTTCAATAGGATTCAGTCAAAACTCTACTGGGTTCATCAGCATAGAAAATTTTCTGCCTGATATGCAAGACAGAGAGCATGTGTGGGGTCCTTTCCACGGAACAGCTGGTCATGAGAGAAGGAAGATGTCAAGCCTATCATATTTACAGTGTTGGCAAATCGAATCAGGAATGCAAACTATTTCTCAGAACACACCTGCCAGTTCCTTACGTCTTTCACGTCCTGGCAACATACAGGTTAGGTAAAAACACACAAACTTGAAACCCAGAGAAAGGCACAACACACCAGCCGACAAGAAGCCTTTAGAGTTCTGATCAAAACATGAGCATTTTTTGATGCACCTTAGAATGAAGGACTTTGTGAGAAGCATCTTAAACCAGGCACGGGTGGGACGACGTTAAAAGCACCTGCTTTATGGAAACTGGAGCAATTTTTCCGGCACAGATCGGCTTGGTTTGGGTCTGACTGTTTTTGGAAGAAGTGGCAACATTGGAGAAATGATTACAAAGTAATCTGTTCGTCAATGTATTTATTCATTAAGCATTCAAAGAATTGTTATTTGAATGCACAGATTGTGGCATTTGAAAGTCATTGATCAGGGATTTGACATTTTTGCAAAGAATTTCAGAAACATGGGACCTCTCTTACCTGATCTGAAGCTGGCTGAGCACCCCAAAGAGGGGTTCACTGCCAGTATTTTGCCCCTTGACCTTGACTGTTTCATAAGGACCTTGCCACTTTTGGCTTCCTGTCTTCTGGGTGGGAGTTTCTCTCTATACACAAGCCACGGAGCCTCCCAGGCTGTCATGGGCTCTTTTTTGAAGCACCTCATGGAGTGAGTCACGTGTGTACAAGGATTCCCCATACAGGAGCTGGAGGCTCTATCCCAGCTCAGACTCTGTCTCTAAGGACCTGGATCTCGCTGGCTTCTGGCTTGCTTTCCCGGGTGTTGGCTCCAGCCCGTGGCCCCTTTAGCTCTGGGCCCCGCTCAGTGTGGTGACGTCCTTTGGCAGTTCTGGGCTCTCATCACACTGTCCGTAAGACCAGGGGAGGGCTCTATCGGGAGCCTCTGCAAACGTCAGAATGTTCCGATCTTCCTTAATATGCTGCATTGGGTTATATGACCATCGATGACCAAATAACTCAAGTTTCCCCTAAAGGTAGAAGAGACATAGATGTTGGGAAGACAACGAACAAATACCTGATAATAAGAACAAGACTCCTAAGGGTCTGGCACTTGGTCTCTGTGTGTGCCTTTGACCTTCAGAAGAATTGATTTGAGATCTGTTCATTATTTTGGGGGAGAAGAATTACTCTTTCCTTGAGTGGTTTGTCTTGGGCTCAGCATTCTCTATGTCAGTATTTCAGATAATGCTGGAAAAGCTACCTGCCCTCCTCATTGACCTGTTTTCAGTAAAGACAGTATGAGCTCAAAATGGAGCACACTCTGACATTCCGTTGTCATAGCAACCTGAGTGGTAAACATCAGCTTGATGCTGTTTGAAGGGGGTGGCTGGAGTTAGGGATTGGGAGGTTGGAGGATAGCCAAAGATTTGGGGCCTTAGACTCTGCCCCAGATCCTACAGAGGATGCTCAGTGGAAGGTCCAGGAAGGACACCACTTCGGTCTCCATGAGGGACATCAGAAGGGAATGAGCTGGAGTGAGCGGGAGGGGTTTGAGTCTAGACCCTCTAACTCCTCTTCAGACCCTCTCTTTACAGCCTTAGTTCTGGAAAGAGCTCTCTGTTCCCTGTGCTTCCCTTCCTGGTGTTCTGCTGGCCCTTGTAACCACAACTGTGTCTCTAGCCAGCTGCTCTCCGCTGAAACTGCTCCCCTCCCCCAGGTCTCCAGAGCGGCTTCTCAGGGAGAGCCCCCTCCTCCCAGAGCCCGCCTGGCACTGTACGGTCCCTCTGACTATGCTACTGGCCCCCATCCCGGGATGTCCCTCTAAGCCTTCTTGCAGCCTCTGGGGCTCCTGCCAGGCCTGTGCACGGTGGGGTCTCTCCTCCTGGGTTCCTCTTCCCGCCCTGCAGTCCCCTCTCCCTTTCTTCCAATGACTCCAGTTCCCACCTCGCTCTGATGACGCCCCCACTTCTGTGCTCAGAGCTCTGTCCTGAGCTTCAGCCTCTCCCTCATGTCCTCAGGGGCATGGGGGCTCCCACAGGTCTCAAAATCACTGTATCCCAAGCAGAGCTCGGCAGCTTCCCTGCACCTTCTTCCCTCTCTGTGACTGGCCCAGCCTCGCCCCTGCCCCAAGCCAGCAACACCCTGACTCTTAGATGGTGGTGAGTTTGGGTATGTCAGAGCTGATCAGACAGAAATAGCTGACCACGGGATGGCAACGACCATGAACTTTATCGGGCAGCACTCGGGACAGGTGCATGTTCGGGGAATCCCCACCAGAGGACTTTTCCAGAAGCAGAGGCCCCTGCCCAGTTGGAAAGAGTGGACAAGCACTCCGGGGGGTGGGGGGGTGGGAACCTGGCAGGGGGCTTGTGCCAGCCCTCGGTGGGAGCCTCCAGGTCAGGGGGCTCCACAGGACAGTAGTGACCGGGGGATGTCTTGTAGCTCAGGGCTTTTCTTATTCCTGGGGAGATGTTGTTGCCGTTTCATGGGGAGAGCAAAGCAAGCAGGCTCCAAGTGGCTAAAAATATGCTGATTTGGGCTCTATTTAAAGCAATTGGATGTATAGAAAATTGAGTTTGACACCAGCGATCTTTGAAGTAGAGGGCCAATTTTCAGGGGGCCATCTTTGGCTCATTTATATAACAAGGTTGCCACCCTCTATGACCAGGACCTTTGAATCCATTTTTATCCCAGTCATTCCTGCTTCCAGTCCATTCTCCATCATTCTAGGGTGAGGGTTTGCCGAATTGCATCAAATGGTGCCATGTTGCCAGGACGTAAGCATTTCAGTGGCTTCCCTTTGCCTGTGGGATCGTGGGGCCTCCAGCTGGCCCTCTATGGCCTGGACCCTTCTTCCTCTCCAGTCTACTTTGGAGCTCTTTCTCCCTCTCCCCCGACACCTGCTGCAGCCTCACTGCCCCTCGTGGCCCTTGGCAGGCCTCCGTGTTCCACCACGCCTGCCCTTTGCCCCTGCTGTTTTTCTCTGCCCAGAACCCTCTTTCCCACCCTTTGGCCTGGTTAATTCATTTGTCCTTTGGGCGCTGTGTTCGATTCCTGGGGCTGTTGGAACAAACAACCACAAACGGAGGGGCTTAAAATAACCCGAACGTACTGTCCCACAGTTCTGGAGGCCAGAATTCCAAACTCATGGTGCTGGCAGGGTTCATTCCTGTTGGAGGCACCGAGATAGAGCTCATTGCATGCCTCTGTTCCAGCTCCTGGGGGCCCCAGCATTCCTTGGCTCGTGGACGTTATCAGTCTGGTTTCTGCCTCCATATTCACACGGCATCTTCTCTGTATCTGTGATAATCCCTCCCCTCTCTCTTGAAAATATGCCGATTATTGGATTTAATCCAACATGACCTAATTTCATCTGCAAAGACCCTGTTTCCAATTAAGGTCACCTTGAGGTTGTGGGTGGGCGGGCATTTTGGCAGACACCATCCAACCTTGTCTGTAGGCCCCATCTTTCTCTATTCCATCAAATGGCATTAGTGTCCCTCCTCTGCACCCGCTGTCACACCGTTGCTTTTCTTTATGGAATGCCTTGTTTATACTCATGCCCCGGTGAGGCTGAGCTGGCCAGGGCAAGGCTGTGTTGGTCCACTGTGCACCTGACCCCTCGGCGAGCACCTGATGTGTGAATGACGGCAGGCACTTGTGTTATGTTCCTCCCAGAATTTGTAAATTGAAGCCCTGACCCCCAGTGTGATGCTCTGAGGAGGTGGGGCCTTTGGGGGTGAGGAGGGTTAGATGAGGTCATGAGGGTAGGACCCCCATAATGGGATCAGTGCCCTTATAAGGTGTGGATGAGACACCAGAGCTTCCTTTGTCCACCATGTGAGGACCCAGGGAGAAGCTGGCGTCTCCAAGCAAGGAAGTGGCCACTCAGTGGATGCCGAATTGGCCAGCACCTCGACCTTGGACCCCTCAGCCCCCAAGAGTGAGAGAAGGTAGTTGTCTGTTGTTTAAACCACCCCATCTGGTATTGTTACAGCAGCCAGATGGGTGTGCCTGACCCAGCCCTTCTGAGAACCACAAAACTCTTTCCCGTGTTCCTCGCCATGGTAACCTGCTGGCCCGGAGGTGGCCTGATGTTCCAGTCATGGTTGCCTGCTCTGTTGGTCTTTGAGAAGAGGTAGGGAGGGGGCAGCGTGGCCCCAGAGGGAGGGGATTTCCTCCTGGACCGAATGCATAGGAAATAAAGGAAGGAAAGACCTTTTCATATAAACCGCCAGATTTCCCTGGAAGGATGCCACCAATCTGGGCCCAAACTATTTCCCCTGCTCTTTGTAATTCCTCAGGGGGAAAGGAGCAGGATTGCTGGCAGTTGGCAGGCCATGGGTGCGGGCAAGGTCGCCTGGTCCCCTCTCTGGGGTGCACGCCCACCTCCTCCCAGGACTCAGTGGTGGAGGGCCTCCTGGAGGAACGGACACGCTTCTTCCTGAAACTGCGCTGGGTGTTCTGTGACTTGCCACCAGGAGTCCCGTGATGTGGAGTCATCGTGGTTGTTTAAAGGGCATTCTGTCGGAAAGCGGCTGTGTGCCTTGGCGCACTTCCCCAAATCGCCCCAAGCCTGGATTTTGGCTCTGGAACCAGGGATCCGACCACCTGCTGTCACACAGCTGCGACAACCTCCGCCACTAGGTGGCAGTGTTGCCGCACACGAGGCCCCTGTCCCGCACAGGCAGAGCAGAGGGGAGCAGGGGACCAGGTCAGGGGGCTGCTGGGTTGGGGGCAGGCACCCCGCGGTGACCCCCTCCCCCGCCCCCGCCTCCGCCTCCTGGAGTGCAGACCCCTGTGTCCCTCCCTTCCCAGGCTGACTGCCCGACACTGAGTTAAACCTGAGGAACGAGGACCTGAGAGCTGTTTGTTTTTGTTTTGTCCCCACTGGGATGCCCCCAGAGCCCTTGTTGAGAAGCAGGTTTACCTATGACAGAGGCTCCTTGCATAGTGGCCTCCCCCCAACCCCAGGGGCCAGTGTGGGGAGGAAGCTTCCATTCCTTCCCTTGCGTTCTTTATGGGTTTTGCCCAGCAGACTTTTGGGCCGTATTACCAGTCAAAAGCAATAATGGAGCCTTTATTTGCTTTGGGAAAAAGGAGACCTTTGCCTCCCTGCAGCCAAACAGAGGAAACCATCAGAAGTACTACGGGTTCCAGGAGCCTGCAGGGAAGGCGGTGAGCAGAGCTTAGACTCCACCGTCTTCGTGCTGTGGGTCCTTAGGCATGTTTCTTGACCTCTCTGTGCTTCCCTTTCTGACTTATAAAATGGAAACAACACTACGAAATTATTGAATTATATTAAAAATAAAACAATATGAGACTACTACCCTATCTCACAGACTCAGGTAAAGATTAAAGGTGTAAAGAGCTAATACCCATGAAGCATCCTGGCCCTTGTGGGCACAGCAGACCTTCTCGTTATTACTGTTATTTCTACCACTAGTTCATTCACTGGATACTACTAACGGGAAACTTGAGATAATTTCACAACCAATATTGATCTGTTCCTCCTCTAGGATTCGTCAACACATATAACCTGTGTCCGGCAAGTTAACGACACATGTTTTATTTTTATTGTTACCAGTGTTTTAAATGTAGATTTGTCTTCCGTTCTTAAGGAAAATATTAAGTTCCTCAAAGGCAGGCCTCGCCCTCTGCGTGTCTTTTCATCACTGCGCTGTACTCCCTGCAACCCCAGGCTCCTTTACTTGCTTGATTGTTGTGAGAAATTGATGCAGACAGGAAATGGGCTTAAGGTTTTTTTTTTTTTTAATTATTATGTTTTTTTATAGTAGGTGAAATGGGGTTGTCAAGCAATCAGACAGTCCATAGGACTGTGGGAGAGATGTTCAAGGACCCTGAGATCATGCTGTTTAAACTCTTAACCCTTACAAAAGTACTTACATTGTTTTTATTTATTTATTTTTTTTGAGACAGAGTGAGTGTGTGCACGTGCTGGGGGGTTGGGACGTAGGGAGAGAGAGAGAATCAGCCCTTTGTTGGGCTCGATCTCATGACCCTGAGATCATCACCTGAGCCCAAATCAAGAGTCGGATGCTCAGCTGACTGAGCCTCCCATGCACCCCCACCTTAAAAAACAATCTTAAAAATTCATTAAAGCAGATTTTCTAGGGACCAGTCACAAAGACCAGACATGTGTTTCCCTTCCTTTAGGTACTTTGCATGTTTGCAAAGAGTAGGCTGCATTGAAAAAAATAAGAAAGAGAAGGGAAGGTATTCCACAAATGATTTTGGACTGACCCGAGCTAGCCCAGGTTAGTGGTGTTTCACTGCATTTGTTCAATGCTTTTTGTTCATCTGTTGAGGTGGTCATAGGATTTTTATCTTCCATGCTGTTAAATTGGTGTACCACTCATTTTTTGATTGCACAATACCAGTTGTAAATGCAAACAGAAGAGCAATTAACCCACATGCAGAATCCTCAAAACGACACCAGTCGTATTTCCTAGCTCATACGTGCACATGCTTTCTGTTCTTCCCACCACCGTGAAAATTGTGCCCAGAACTACCTCAGCTATGTCTGCGCTTGACTGGCACACTGTAGGGCTTTGCAGTCGCTGCTGCCTGTGCATCGCTGATCACTGCGCTGGTCCGAGCTTGCTTCCGCTCTCACTGACCTCCCCTGGGTCTCAGGTCCTCCGGAATGCTGGGCTCCGGGGCCACGGCAGACAGTGTGCAGACAGAGCAGCAAGGGACAGCAGAGGAGCGTAGGGCGAGCAAGCTTGTGTGTCTGCTTCCTGGTCCCATGCTTCTGCACTTACGAAGCTCAAGTTCAAAGACAAGCTCCCGAGAGTTTCAGAGGCGTGGAGTGTGACCGCAGAGCATTGAAACAGCCACGGGCCCTTCTGAGCTTGGGGCCCGGTGTCTAGTAGTCTCGTCCCTGCCTGCTGAGCTCACCTCCAAGGCCCAGTATTCTAAAGTAAACGTTTCAGCCCTGCCGTGGATGTTGATTTTGTGCGGGTCCTGGGTTCAGATGACCCAAGTGAGACAACTCAGACGGAGTATGTCAAAGTCTAAAGGTTAAACTCATTCGTTCTGCATGATTGCTGAAATGTGTGGTTTGTGACCGCAGATGTACTCCTGATTTTTTTTTAACATCGACATTGTTGAGAGTGGTACTAGCTGTAAAGAAATTAGCCTTCATCTGGAGGAAATAGTTCCGTTTGGATAACCGAGTGGATTTTTGTGATGCTTCGTACAAAGAATATCCTCGTCCTTGTCAAAATGGTGCCCCGATGATGTTTTTGGGGGGGTCCCCCTGCACCACCATGTTATACTCCCCCTGGAGCTCATCTACCTGCAGGCTCCTGGGGAGAGAGACAGGACTTTGGGTGAGCCAATCAGAACCGGCCGCAGTGATTGATTTGGGGCTGGGCGTGTGACCCGTGAGGGCCAGGGAGATGCCCTGTGGGCTTCCTCCTTGCAGTGTGGTCTTGTTGGATGGGAAGGAAGGAAGACGGGAGGCCCAGTGATGCTGTTGATGCTGTGCCGTGCATACTGAGAATGAAACCAGCTCCATGGAAGGGAGCAGAGCGACAGATAAAAATGCATCTTAAAAAACAACTTTTAAAACTTACTTTCAGTATAATTGGCTCTTTTGGGCATATAGTTCTCTGAGTTTTTGACACCTGCAGAGCTTTGCGTAAGTGCCACCACAGCCAGGATCCAAGACTGTTCCGTTACCCTCACCCCAGTCCTTAAAAAAAATTTTTTTTTTCTGTAGTCAGACCTCCCCAGCCTGTAACTCCTAGCAGTCTATGACCTATTCTCCATCCTTCTAGTCGAGGTTTTTCTAGAACCTCACATAAGTGGAATCATACGGTAGGTAGCTTTTTGTGGTTGCCTTCTTTCATTCAGCAGAATGTATTTAAAATGTATCCACGTGCATCCATCCTTTGATCTCCTTCCTTGTTGAGTACTATTCCATTCAGTGGATGTACCTTGTGTTCACCCACTCTCTAGCTGAAGACATCTGTGAAAACCCCTATTGATGACACTGGTTAGATGCGGAATCTAGCCAGGCCTGAGGCTAGCCCACTCTTGGACTTCTCAGCTCGGACTGCCATTAAATTCTGATTTTGTTTAGACTTGGTATGGTTCTCTGTGACCTGAAAGAATCACTTTTTTCCCCTTTTTTTTTTTTTTAATGTGAGAGAGAGAGAGAGCGCATGCGAAGGAGACCAGGGGAGGGGGCAGAGGGAGAGGAAGAGAAAATCTCAAGCACTCACTGCCGACCCAGAAGAGGGGCTCGATCTCACGACCCTGCGATCGTGACCAGAGCTGAAATCAAGAGTCAGATGCTTCACTGACTGAACCACCCAGGCGCCCCCAAGAATCATGTTGGATATCAACAATGACTGGATATAGGGAAGTCAGGTCTGAACAAGTGAGAAGTCCAAAGCAAATGGACTCCCCACGTGACACTCCTGTAAATGGAGTTATACAGTGATAAGTCACATGCTGAGTTGCCCTCACGGTGGCAGGGAGGGTGGCAGGGGGTGACACCCCATTTGACAGAGAAGGAAATTGAATCTCAGAGAGATGAAGTGACTTGTCTGGGTACATCAGTTGAGCCGTTGGCAGGCCTGAGGGCCTAGCCCAGCTGTCCCTTCGCCTCTAGTGAGCCTCCGCGGCCTCCCCCGCAGACAGGGGCTGAGCTGTCAGCATCACTTAGTGAATTTCCCTTTTTTATTTAAACAATCTCGGAGGTGTCCAATTTAGAATAAATATAAATGGAAATCAGAACAAGGTCATCAACATTTCCTACTGCTTAACAGCTGACGGTGCCTATAGGAGGTCAAAATTACTGTCACTAAGATCTATGTAATCCGTTTAATAATGCTCTTTCTACATCTGGTGCCCACGGAAATCTCTCACATTGGTTTTACAGCCCCTCACTCCGTTCCTCTGAACATCTTTCTCCTTCGCGCGAACAAAAGCCTGTTTCCATGAAGGAAGAGGTGTGTGATTTGTTCTATGTTTTTGTCAGGGCAGGCTCACAGCTGTTGCAGTTGTTAGCTCAGACAACGTGGTCTTGGTGCAGTGTTGCTAGTGGCCGTCACTGACAAACGTCGCAGTGGCTTAGCACACTGGGTGGTTCCTCGCTCACATCCAGTGTGGGAGTTCACGCTCGGCAGGCTCTCCTCCAGGTGGAGATGCAGGGGCCCAGGCTCCTTCCAGCTCATAGCTCCGTCACCACCTGGGGCCTCAGACTCCTCCTCTTTTCCCTGCTGGAAGGTGAAAGATAACAATTTTGGCTTCACGGTAATATGCAATACCTATATTTCATTGGCCAGAACTCGTGCCATGGCCCCTGGATGTAGAAGAGGCTGGGAAAATTCCTGGCCAAGCAGCTACATGTAATGCTATGGAGAGAAGGGCCTCTCTTTTCTTTTCTTTTTTTTTTTTTGACAGGTAGCCATCTCTCCCACAGATGTGATGCCTCATTGTCTAGACTAAAGCTGCTCTCCCCTCGCTCCCCTGCTCCAACTTCCAACACTGTTCAATGCTGCCCTCCCCTGCTTGGCTAGTGTCAGATTTGAGCAGACAAAGCCTGCTCATTGTCACAGCCCTGAGTGCATATGGGAAAAATAAAATGATACGGCATAACTTCCAAAGAGAGGCACTAGTCTTCCATCCCTCTGTGTCTTTGATCTCCCTCCCCAAAGCCAGCCATGGCCTGCCATTTCTGCTTCCAGTTCTACTGCTGATTATTTCAGTCACTGTGCATACTACTCCACATTTATGCCTTGCGTTAACACAAGTAATGCATTTAGACAGCAATACTTTCTAAAGAGAGGAGGACTAAGCTCATGTACACCCCTTCCTACTCTGTTTTCTTAGCAGTTCACATTGTATTTGGCTGCGAGTGACAGAAATCTCTGGCCCCAGGGGCTTAGGCAAGTAGGAGCTTATTTTATTTTGTTTATTCGTTTATCTCGTGTTGTGGTTAGCTCCTTCTGACTTCCCGCGTGACTTTCTCCATATGTAACTTTGGTTCCCGTTGTTGCCCGGCGGCTGTCCCGCTTACATCCCCTCTCAGGATGAGAGCACCAGCACCCACCACACTTGGATGACTGACATTTATCTCGAGGGTTAATGCAGTCTCCTCAGAGAAGGGTTGAGTTTTGACTGGAGATAAGTATTCTGCCTTTTCTCAGGGAGGGGTTGGTGGGAGGAGATCTGCCTGGAACGGGCGTCCCATCTACAGAGTTTAGTTACTCCCCTGTTTTTCAGCCCTCCCCCCATCCTTGCTGTGTGTGCCAACATTGAGTCTGGGTCCCGGTGGGCAGAGTAGCCCAGAGCCCCTCTGCAGCACTCACAGAATGTTCTAGCCCAAGGATCCGTCTGCTGTCTTGCCCTCAGTGCATTCTCATTCACTTGTCTTCCAGAAACTTGTTGAAATACTTTTTCTTCAGATGGCCTTCCTTCATTTCTCTAGATAATAGGTTTATTCCTCCTTTGTACTTTTATGTTTTTATTTCTGTGGGGCTTCTGTGGAGATGTGGGGAAATGTGTTCAGTCTACCACTTGAAATCAAATTCTGTATCTTTCTTTCTAAGGGAAAAATGTCAATATTTCCCTTAGCTTGAGTAAGCACAACATGTTCATTCTACAAGATTTGAAAACACATAGAAAAATATATCAGAAATTTGAAAGGGATTCATAACCCCCATATGCAGGAACCTTGCCTCCAGGTAAGAGTTGGCTTGAGTTCTGGCATGGGAGCTGACAAAATGATTCTACAGTTAACATGGAAGGCAAAACGTAGGGAAGTCCAGCTAATAGAAATTTGATTTAAAATAGTAACCCGGTGTGAGCTTCCAGGACCTCCTTAACAAAAGAACCACAAACCGAGTGGCTTCAGCAACAGGAGTTTATTTCCTCACAACTCTGCAGGCCAGATGCCCAAGATCCTGGTGTCCACAGGTTGATTTCTTCTGAGGCTTCTCTGCTCGCATGGTAGACAGCTTCTCCTGTGTCCCCACATGCATGGGCGCCTGCACACGACCCTGTCCTTATGAAGACACCCCTCGTGCTGGATTAGGCCCCGCCCTGTGGCCTCATTTGAACTCAGGTTACCTTTTTAAAGGTTTCATCCCCAAGTTTTCCCACAACCCCCCTCTCCCGCTAAACTGTGAAGTCAAAGAAAATACTACCACTGGCTGATTCAGTGTATCTGGTGTACGCTACTGCTGTCAGAGTCTCCCTTCACATCATGCACCTAGAGATGGCAGGTGGATTCAGGACTTAAATGTGGTACCTGAAATCCGAAAAGAGGGGATATCTATAATCTCGCTACCAAAAAAAGAAAAAAGGAAAAAAGAATTCAAGCTCATTCACATACCCATCACCCACTGAGATGAGTTAGCTTGACTGCAGAGATGATTTCATTGCAATATGTCTATCTGTGTATCGAATCATCAAAGTGTGCATCTGAAATATATATAATTTTTAATTGTCGAAGATTCCTCAATATCAGTGTAAAAATGTGGACCCACACATGTGTCTGCATGCCCCCACCCCAGAAAACTAGGTGAAAGCATCCATGAGCATGTATTTGATCTTGGGACATGGGGAGGGCTTTCTAGGCATAAAGGGAGTGGTGCACATCATGAGTGAAAAGATTGATACCCTCCCTTCTCTATTAAATATTGTGCGTTGGTCTTTGACTCTGTAGAATATTTGTACCCCCAGCTTTTGCCTGAGGATATAATCTCCAGCGTCGTGCCCTCTACCTCTTTCTAAGCCCTCAGCTGGTCTGGGAAGGAAGCCTGTTCATGGAGGGAGATGAAAAGGGTAGAATTTTTTTTTTTTTTTTGTAAGGTGCTGTGCTACCCTGCAGGATCCCTTCAGGAGCACCCCACAGAGGAATCTCTCTCAGAGCCAGGAAAAGCTTTGCTTCTGGCTTTCATCTTATGGACAGCGTCCAACTGGTGATCTCATCTTGTGCTTTGAGAGCTGGCCAGTTCAGAGGCACATTGGCAGTTCCTCTGAGTCATGGCTCGAGCTCTCCCGGGGTAGATGTTGCTTGCCGAGCTTTCCTGTGGCAGCAGAACGTGGTGGCTGGGACCCCGAGCTCTGCCCGGAGCTGGCCAGCTTGCACGGAATCCCACCTCTGCTGCTTACTGGCTGTGTGATCTTAGGCAGGTCATAGAACCATCCCTCCATGCCTCAGTTTCCCCATCTACGGCTGGGGAGAATAA
The DNA here is from genome assembly GCF_010015895.1 of Lontra canadensis. Taxonomy (NCBI): domain Eukaryota; kingdom Metazoa; phylum Chordata; class Mammalia; order Carnivora; family Mustelidae; genus Lontra; species Lontra canadensis. The sequence goes on from NW_022631052.1 coordinate 11,827,026, forward strand.
TCAAATCCTCCTAACCAAACGATTGGGAAGACGAAGGGTCACTCCCTGTAAGTTGGTACGTTGCAAGGATTATGTAAGTGGTGACGTCTCTATATTTTATGTTTTCCTCTTGCTGTAATTTATAGTCCTAGCTAATCCTTAATGAACTTGTTGCATATGACCCAACACTTGCCCCCCCAAGGCAATGGACGACTTGATTTTTGGGTAGACACAAAGCAGCTCCTATCTTCTCTGTGGTATCATTGCTGTTCAGTGGAGTCATCTAGGGAACACAGAGACAATCAGCCCCGCCTGAGGTCATCTAAATCAAACTGGTGGGTATGATTTGATTCATACCCACCAGGGATGATTCTTATGTTTCCTACCCTGTGTATCTCCTGCACAGCCGGGATTGAGAATTACCAGGTGTTAGGGCCACACTTCCACAGATCAGTGAGGAATGTGTCTTGCTGGTGTTTTTCAAAGACTTTGGCCACCTGGCCCCCTAGAAAGACAGCCTCCTACACCTGGTTGTGCAGGCCTGGCTTTTCTTGTGGGAATTAGAAAAAGAGATTCAGCTGCAGAAATGTCCAGGCCGTTACCCTTTGGTGGGTGACCGGTAGCCACAAGATTGGTAACTAGCTACTACGCTGGGCTGGCGATGTTAGTGAACTCCGCCAGGGTTCCCCTCTCCATGCCCTGTGCCCTGTGGATTGCTTCATTCTGGAAGGTTCCCCACCCAAGCTGCATAGCATCCCTCCCGCACACCTTGTGTTCTCGATGAGCTTGACTCTCTTTCTGGCTCATAAGGAGCACAGTGATGAAAGTGCTGTTCATCTGGGCCTCCTAAGACTCCCTCATTTCATGCTCTCAGGGCCCGCCTCCTCCGGATGGGGTGGTGAATAGTTCTCTCGGAAGCCAGCAGAATGAATAGGGGCTCCTTAGTTCGGGCCACATGGTCTACCTGCCAATAGGAAAAAGAATGGGGCCACTATATGATGTCTGGGGATCAGAGGGACGGGTGGTAGCTTCTCAGGCCATGGGTGTATTTCTCAGCACACAGTCCATGGCTTTATAAAATACTCCTAAATTCGGATATCATATTTTGTTGCAACCTGGTTCGAGGACAAAATGAGGCCCTGGCCGCTGATGTTTACGGCTTCCTATATAAGCTCTCAGACAGAATTTGTACTGCATTTTGCTTGAGTTATGGTGGGGCAGGATTGTAAACCTCACACTGTTATTTCAGATAAAATGCAGGCTTTGGCCACAATAAACAAGAGAGGAGGCACAGCTTTAAATTTCTTGTAAATCAATTTTGAGTTGTATAAAATATTGACATAAATGCTAAAAAAAATGAACTGATGCACAATGAAAACAGGGCATATTAAACTCTGCATAATTTTAATTTCCTTTTCCACATTTATAAATAAGTCAGAATTTAAACATTGCCCTGGGGTTCCCCTGAATTTTGTCAGAAGGTGAAATTTGGCCCCACCTCTTCCCAAGTCTGGTCGGCTGGGCGCCCACTTTGCTCCACTGAAGGGTGGCGATCATGCTGCTCAAGGCAGATGTTTCCTTGTTGCCAATTATTTCATGGTCAGATTCACCTAGAATTGCAATTCCTGGTTTGGAGAGGGGAAATAAACCAACAGAAAAACTAATTTAAATTTCATATGGGATGGAGCTTCTGCATAGCTTGACATTGTCAAAATACAAATTGCCCCTTGGTGGCGGCAGTAGCTAAAACTTTTCTTTAGATGAGGCTAATTCTTCAAAATCATTTCTGCCCCCCCTCTGTGTTTCCTCCAAATCCTACCCAACTCATAGGATACATTCTGGAGGAAACGTGTGTCTGTATCATGAAAGTCAATATATAGTATGTATAGTATAGTACGTATTTTGTGCTTATGTGTATATATTTTAAACAGATTTGGGATAGTTTAAATAGAGTTTTGATGTCTGCTTCTTCCCCACCATGTCGTAAGCATTTTCTCATGATCCTCAATGTTTGTTGAAGTCATGGTGCTGTTGACTGCTCGAGGTCACACACACAGTATGGCTTTCCTCATTTACTCAGTCACTTCCCTTGCGATGGGCTTTTAGGTTCCTTCTGGCATGTTGCCTTGATAAATCACGCTTGTGACGAACCTACTTGCACATTGGTCTCCTTCCTGGTCTCTGGATTATTTCCCGAGCTTGACTGCTAGGTGGGGAATTCTGGGATGGACATTTTTAAAGGTGTTAATGTTTGGTTCCCTAATTGCTTCATGTATGTTAGATGTGCCAGCTCCTTGGGGGCAGAAATCACATCTGTCTTGTCCCTGTGATACCTCTATGTGCCACAGTGCTGGAAATAAGACAAATGAGTGGTAAATATAGCTAGATAGATAATCGGAGGAGTGGATGGGTAATAACTCTGCTTCTCCAATAATTAATCTGACAAGGACTGGCCATATTGGTGACACTTGAAAAGATCCATCCTCCCTCCCTTTTTCCCTCCCTCCCTCCCTCCCTCCCTCCTCCCTTCCTTCCATCCTTCCTTCTTTCCTTGAGATACTGACATATAAAAAGTGTATATATTTAAGAGGTACAGTTTGATGTTTTGATAGAAGTACTCATGTCTACATAATCACAACCAAGCTAATTAACATATTCATTACTTCTACCTAGCTACTGTGTGTGTGTGTGTGTGTGTGTGTGTGTGTTTCGATTTAATTGAAAATCCATCCTCTTAGCACTTTACAGCATATAATACAGGCTTGTTAACTATGTCAGGTGCCCTGCATTAGCTGTCCAGAGATTATTCATCTTGCATGATCGAAACTTTGTAGCCTTTGACCAACACCTTCCCACTCCCCCTCCCAACCGCAGCCCCTGGCAATCATCCTGCTCTCTGCTTCTAAGAATCTGACTATTTTAGGTTCCACATGCTAGTGAGATCATGCAGTATTTTGTGGTGAACTTGCTTTCTGAACACCTTCTCCGATCAATGATGCATCACGCCCTCTATGATTGTATCTTTTCCCCAATCTCCTAATTACAATTTTGTCATCCTCTGGGCAAGGAGAGCTTTAGACAGGAACTCTCAAGGACAGCCCTGAAAAGGGGTCCCCCAAATTATATCAATAGAGAAGTATTTTTTGCAGAATTTGTAATGGCTGCGGGAAAAAAAACTTGCCAGGAGTTAGGGTCTATGGTTTGGTATATATTTGCCTTTTATCCTCTAGCAATGCTACATCTCAAACACTGCTGCCTGGTTGCATTTCTTCTTGTGCCGGCTCTAGGGTTGGAGATTTATTATTTCAGGGCAGGGAAGAGCCCTGTGTGTTCTTAGCCTGATTTGCCAACCCTGGTTCCTGGTGGACTCTCTTTAGTTTGAAAAAGCTTGTTGGGTCTGTGTTTTCCTGCTTGAAAGAAACACGCACATACATACATGTATACAAACACACATCTACACGTTTATGTATATATTTTAAGTAACAAAATAATATATAGTTGTAAAAATGTAAAGAAAGTAGAAATGTAGATGTCAAAAAGTGAAACCCTTTCTCTTTGGTTCTATAGACACACAAACATAATTATATGTACATTTATATACACATACCTATGGAACCTTAAAAAAATCTAAGTAGGATTATAGAGGATACATTTATCATTTGTAATTTTTTAAAAAGATTTTATTTATTTATTTGACAGAGATCACAAGCAGGCAGAGAGGCAGGCAGAGAGAGAGGGGGAAGCAGGCTCCCCACCAAGCAGAGAGCCCGATGCGGGGCTCGATCCCAGGACCCTGAGATCATGACCCGAGCCAAAGGCAGAGGCATAACCCACTGAGCCACCCAGGTGCCCATATAATTTATAATTTTTTATACTTAGTGAGTGGCATATTGTGGATGTTTTTTCAAGTATGTCCATGTAGCTCCACTTCATTTTTCTTACAGCTGCCTGTTATCCCACTGTAAAAACATAGTTTATCTGGTCTCCTTTTGATAAACCTTTAGAATGTTTCAACCAGGAATAGTAATGTTAGTAACAATAGCACGACTGGTGGATATTTACGGGTGTGTCAGAACTGTTCTGAAAGCTTTGTATTACTAACTCATTACTCCTTACAATAACCCACTAAGGTAGAAGTTACATTTACCTCCTACGCTACATGAGGACGTTTGAAGCTCGGAGAGGTTAAAGTAGCTCGCTCAAGTGGCTTGGTTAGGAAGCCACAGAGCGGAATTCTGGCTCTCGCATGTGCGCTCCCAAGTTTGTGTGCAATTCAACAATGATGCTGCGGGGAACGTCCTTGTAGACGGATCAGTCCCTGTGCACTCCCGCTAAAATTTCAGAAGGCGAGCTTTCTAGAAGTGGGGACGCCGAGCCATAGCTTCACCCTCCTTTCAATCAGAATCACAGAGATGTCTGAATGTCTTTGTAGACACCGCGTCTGGGAGGGACGGGAAGAAGTGTAACTATCTAACAAGGAAGCAGTAACAAGTCCTGTACGATGTCACAATGCTGGCTTGGGTGGTCTTTGCAGGCATGCAGCCTCCTCTCTGTGGGGAGATGTAGTGAAGAGGGCTGTGATCCCCTGAACTTGGGTCTTTGGAGAGCAGGTAGAGAGGATGTTTTCCCTTGGGTGGGGTTGGGGGGGGTACTGTACACACACAGACTATTGGATCAGTGGTAAATGAGCTCCTGCCCACTCCACAGTGGCTGGTTTGGAAGATTCCCGTAGAACACTGTGCTGAGGTCAGGGGAGGCCCAGTGTGGCTTGGGGTGGTTTGCTGGGGTGGTGTGTCCAGACTGCATTGTGTTGGTTTCCTGGCTTTGCAGGGCCTGCCCTTTATTCTTCCTTTCCTTTCCTTTCTTGCACAGAGACGGAGAGCCGAGGGATCGTGGATAGTCTGCAGAGGTTTTCCTCACTCCCCGCCTATCTGCCCACAAGCTTCCACATCGCCGACGCGGAGGAGGCCTTCTTCCTTAAGGAAGCCAACCAGGACGTCACGAGGAACTCCAGTCTGCAAGCGCGGGTGGAGTCATTCTTTATCTACCGGACCAGGACCCCCCCGACCATCAATGCCAGCTATGGCCCATTTTCAGCGGAGAAGACAATCCCCCAGGAGCTCTTGTTGACTTCTCCAGCCTTTGGAAATGTGGAGAAGTTTCCCTTCAACTGGAAGCTGAAATCCCACATCCTGGACAGCTCCATCTACTCCAACAGGCCCAAAGTGCAGACCTTGTTTTACATCACCGGGATGGACTGGGATGACAGTGACCCCGAGGAAAATCTACCGTGTGTCAAGATGTTTGCCTTCCCCGAGGCCAGGGAAGTGGCGGCCAGCTGTCGGCTGCAAGGGGACCCGGGGCTGTGTGTGGCTGAGCTGGAGCTGCTGCCTGAGTGGTTCAGCTCTGGGCTGGACCTGGAGCCCGAGGAGGAGATCCCGGCCCTCCTGGGGGGCACCGCGATGGAGCTCTTCTTCACGCTCTACCCGGCTGACCAGGCTGGCCAGTGTCCACTGGAGGAGGAGGGCAAATGGGAGAACAACATCCACTCCGGCCAGGACAGCCCCCAGCAGGTGCCTCCAGCCCGGGAGAGGATTGGGAGTGTGGTGGTCTACCCAACTCAAGATGATCTGAAGTGGTCCCTGGTGAGCCTGGATGAGAACATTGTCATCTCAGTACCCATGAACCTTGTCCGGGAAGGGGACACGGCCACCTTTTTGGTCTCTCTGACCAGCAGCTCTGTGGCAGACCACTTCACTCTTAGGTAAGTGGCTTTGCTGGGTTGGGTGGAGTAGAAATCAACTTTTGGTCATCAGTGAATTGGCAGTTATGTGGTGTTGCTGATTTGCTGAGTATCCCATGTTGAGAGGAAACTGACAAACACGGAATAGAGACCCATGCAAGATGGCACAGTCGAGAAATGGGGTATTAGGGCATGTGCCCTGGGCATCTATATTCTCTATAAGCTCCCCAAGTCATTCTGTTGTGAAGCCAGGATCAGTGCTCTGAGAGCAGCTTTTTGGGCTGACAGGTAAGCTCTCCAGTGACACTCTGAACCCGTCACTGCTGGCCTGGACTTGCTGCCTGTAAGTTGAAACTTTGTAAATGAATTCCACTTTCCAGCTACAGGAAAGAGCCTTCCAAGACAATGTGTCTGACCGCTCAGGTTTTCATCAAAGTGAAGAATCAGTAAAGAATCCTTTGGTAAGGTAGGTTGTAAAAACTGTGTTACTAATCTGTGCTAGGGGGGCAAACCTGCATTTAGCTTATTTTGCTCACAAAACTTTGCAGTGGGATACAACAATGGCTTTGCCCATAGCAGCTGTGTGCCCTGGGGCAAGTCATCTAACCTCTCTGGGCTTCATGGGTGAGATGGGAATTACGATGGGCTGTATGTCTCCGATTGCTGTGAGGATCAGTCAACTTGGTGAAGGTCTTGGAACAGTGCCTTCCCCGAGTGTTAGCCTGTGGTGGTTTTCCCGGCTCTCAGATGCTGAGGTGGTGGTGCCATGTAAGTGAGCCTTGTTTTTCTGGTTGCAGGTGAGAAGGCGGAATTAATCATAAGTCCAGTGTAGTCCCTTTGATTCTGAGGGAGGCCGATGTGCCAGAAAGTGTGTTCGTTCGGGGCCTGCAAAAGGATACCGAGGCTCCCACAGATCCCAAGTGGGTTTAGAAACCAGCAGGAAGCCCAGTTCCCGTTTGAAGCCTCTGGAGTTAGTTTTGGTGATAACTGAGCCAAAATTTAGTTTGGACCCAGCCCTGTGCTAATCACTCCAGTGGTGGGGTTGGGATGGTCCAAAGCCCTGTTCTTGCTCTGCAGAGATTCCTTCCATACAAAGCAGTGCCAGATGCTTGCTCTAGACCAAGAATGGTAAAGGTATGGATTCTGCACTCATACCACTGAGCGTGCCTTCTGCATGGACAGACATTATTAATCTACTGCAGCGCTTCAGCTGTCCCTCTGCCATGGCAGACATCGTTAATCAGTTATAGCATTGAGTCCAGGACTCCTGGCAGCCCCTACATGTCCCTGTGAGATGGCGTGGTTGACACTTAACTTATTCGCCATCCTTGGTGTAGAGAGAACATTGCTGGGTGAGAAGTTTGGGGAAAGGGAGAACAGATGGTCTGGTGGTCAGGGAAGTGCTGCAGCCTGGTTGGAAAAGGCATTTCCGGCCAGGGAAATGGTATAAATGGTACTAGCTAACTTTCACCGAAGACCGAGAATGGTCCAGGCCATGTTTCTAAGTTGTTCACATGCAGTAAGTCACTGAATTCCAGCAATGAACAACCCGAGGAGGGGAGTACTACTATTATCCCTATTTTTCTGAGGCACAGAGAGGTTCCCTAGCTTGCCCAAGGCTGCACAGCTCGGGAGCGGAGGGTGTGCACGCAGGCGGTCCGGCTCTGGGAAGGCTCTAGGGGACCTTCATTCCTTCGCAGCCCCTTTCCTGGCTGGAGGACAGGAGGGGCAGCTGCGGCACCCAGGCTATGCGCCCCCAGTAGCCATGCCAGAGGTTGGGGCTAATTTAGGGAGAGGGAGGCCAAGGAGGCTAGAAGAGGCCCCCACATGGAGACTTGAGAGGCCCCGCGGTGTCACCGTGGTGCGGGGCAGAAACCCCTGAGTCCGGTTCCCTCCCGCGGAAGCTGATGTGAGAGCTGAAGTGGGCTCTCGCCTGGACTCGGCCCGGGGAGGTCAAGCACGGACTGTCAGCACGAGGGAAGGAGTAGGAAGAAGCAGCCACGGGCCTTCTTGGTTTCAGCGCTCTTAGGGCGTCCTTCTGGGGAGAGTTTCCTGGGCCTTTCTGCTCCCACTTGGGCTCTGATGCTGCGGGGCAGGAGATGGAGAGGGACCACGAGGAGGCGGGTCAACCCGAGGAATGTCCGCACACCTTTGTTTCAATTGCAGTTGTAGAGCCTTGGTGCTGCCCCGGAGGACAAGCATCTATCTGGTCTAGAGTCTGCACTGTCGGCCATGGTGAAATCTAGGCCGCATGCGCGTGTATATGTGGGAAGGGCGCGCGCATGTGCGCATGCGTGTGTGTGTGTGGGGGGGGGGTGCGCGTGCATGTGCGCACATGCGCAGGGGTGTGTGCGCGCGCGCACATACGTGGGGAGGTACGCGTGCATACGTGGGGTTTCGTGCATGTGTGTGTGCGCGCGCGCATGCGTGTCAGCGCATTTGGCATTCTCGTGTAGATTGGAGAGCGCGGCCACTCTCTAACCTTGGGGCTGTGGTGAAAGATGCGTTGCGCCCTGCCCAGTTTCCCGCCAGCCCCAGACATCCCAGTGTCGCACACCGGCCTTCCTCTCCCCCTTGGGTCATCCTCCGGCTCCTGCGGGCTTGTCTTGTGAGGCTCCTGACCTACTGTTGGAGAAAAGGGGGATGCGATGCTAAAGAGAGGGGCTAGAGTCTCACCCCGAAGGGCGGGTGTCACCACCGCGTTCCCTGCGTGTGCCGGGGGAGCCCAGACGACCAGCGGCGGCATCCCAGGCAGTGAGACTGCCCGTTGCCACTGGCATCATTTAGGGAATTAGGGCAGGAGAGGGCCTGGTTCACTGAGGTGCGAAGTGATGCGGTTATTTACTCTAGTTGATACATTAGGGCGCTATGATGTATGAATTGATACTATTAATGCAGGTTTACTTTTTAAAAAAGAATTGTGTTTATTTATTTAATTGTTTTTAGAGAGAGTGGGCATGAGCAGGGGGTGGGGGAGGGGCAGAGGGCGAGAATCTTAAGTAGGCCCCAGGCTCAGCACCGGGCCCAGCACTGGGCTCAGTCTCACGACTCAGACCATGTCGTGAGTGGAAATCAAGAGTCTGATGCTTGAGGGGCTGAGTCACCCAGGAGACCCTCATGCTTTACATTTTTGTGTGTCCCTGTGCTGGGCTCTACGTGAACCCTTTATTTATACGCGGGGCGCCGAACGAAGTGTTATTCATGTCGGTTCAGTGGATGTGGAAGCAGACTTGGAAAGGTTGGGGGTTGCTTGCTGAAGTCGTGGGGTGGGGAGGCACTGGTTTTGGGGCCTGGTCTGCGTTCGTGCATCAGGAGCTGCCACTTGAAACCACTCTTCTGGGTTGTTCTGCACGTCTAGATGGGGACCAGTCTGCACCTATTGAACTTTTCTGGGCCAGCCTGCAGTTGCTTATCTTCATGCTTTCCTAGACAGGATTGCTCCTTATAGCACGCTTCATTTCATGGCCAGAGAGAAATGCACGGAAATTGTGGATCACCCGAATGAGTACACACAGAGGCTATGCCCAGGGAGTCAGTCACCATCACTTGCGTCTGGTGGAGACTCAAGGGCAAGCTGGAGTGGGGGAGCTTAGTGGAAAGCAGGGAAGGCTCAGGTCTGCTTGGGTCAGAGGTTGCTACATGCAGAGGCCAGAGGCAGGTTAACAAGGAGTGAGCATCTTATGTGATGACTTTTCCTGCTTAGCCCTGAGCTGGAAGCAGAGGCGGTAAAAAGGGACACAGACAGTCCTGCGCCAAGTTCAGACCTTTCTGGGCTGACGACTGCAGAGCCCATAGTCTGGCTCTGTGTCCTGACTGCTACAAGGTGGTGTGTCGGAGTTTGATTATTACATTTGGTCTGGCTATTGTCCGTTTGTATATACCATCTCTTAAAACACTGTTTTTCAGCCTGGGGAAATGTGTGGTTTCCCAGCGTAACTGAATGTCTGTTTTAATCATGTCTTTTATGAATGAAATGTGACATTTCATTCTGGCTCAGATGTGGAGCCCTGGATCAAAGCGTGAGTGTGCACGAGATTTGCTGAGATCGAGTTTCAGAGCTAAAGATGTATAGAAAGGGGACAGATGTGTGTGTTTTCACATGTCACTTTGCTATTTCAGACTGCATATTGTATTGAGGCCAATTTGAACAAAGTTGAGTTGATTATTCTCTAATACCTAAATAGTTTCTGTTAAACATTAGTATCTAAATCTGACCAAGCACTGAAAAGCCTTTTGGCAAAGGGCTAGTAAAGTGGTTTGGAGGGATTGAAGGCTGCTGGCAAGGCCATGCTGGGCTGGACTTGGGTAGATCTGTTACACTTCCAAGAAAGTTTAAAATACTATGAAATTTTCTCCGCTCCAGTTCTCCACACTGCTGTGATGTGAGGCTTAGAGAGATCCTGGAAAACTTTATGTCTGATTTATTAAAATAAATCTCTCCGAGCGCTTGGGTGGCTCAGTTGGTTAAAGCCTCTGCCTTCAGCTCAGATCATGATCCCAGGGTCCTGGGATCGAGCCCCACATTGGGCTCCCTGCTCAGCGGGGAGACTGCTCCCCCCCCACCCCCCACTGCCTGCCTCTCTGCCTACTTGTGATCTTTGTCTGTCAAATAAATAAATAAAAATCTTTTAAAATAACTCTCTCTCAGCTCACACAGAGAGCCGCTTTGGCCGACCTCCCATCCTGTTAAGCAGTGGAGCCCAGGAGTTAAGATCACGGACTCTGGAGCCAATCTGCCAGTGTTCGAATCCTGGCTCTGCCACATACCAACTGTGTGATCTTGGGAAAGTTACTTAATCTCTCTGTGCCATAGTTTACCTGTTAACCTGCAGATAGGGACACTGTATGCATTAAGTGACTATGAAGCGTCACCTTTGTGCTTAGATGATTCTTCTATTTCTTTCTTCCTTCCATTTCTTCCTTCCTTCTTCCCTTCCTCCCTCTTTCCATTCACCTTTCTCTTTCCCTTTCCATTCCTTTCCTTTCTTCCTTCCTTTTTAGAGAGGGATGGGGGCAGAGGTGGGGGGGGGGAGAGAGAGGAGAGAGAGAGAGAGAATCTTAAGCAGGTTCCATGCCCAGCATGGAGCCCAATATGGGGCTCGATCTCAAAACCCTGGGATCATGACCTGAGCCAAAACAATTGGGCCCTTAACTGACTGAGCCACCCAGGTGCCTCATTCTACTTCATTTGGTGTCGTCATTCTGGTTGCTCAGGCCAAACACCTAATAAATGTGACTGGCTCTTCTCATTCTCTGATACCCTACATATGAATGACAGCAGACACTGGGACTCTTCCTTTCTAATAATATCCAGAATAAAACCTCCTCCATTGCTATGACCCCAGGTATAAGCCAGGGTTCTCTCTCGGTGGGACACCTACAAGAGCCTCCCGACCTCCTTCCTTTCCCCTTGAAGTCTCTTTTTGAGCTGAAGCCAGAGTCTTTCCACTGGCCCGCAGGCCCTGCATGGTCTGCTTCTGTCATTTCCTTGAGCTTGTCTGTTACAACTCTCCCACTCACTCCAACACCAACAGCGACCAGTGTGCTAAAGGACCCAGCCTCCTCCCCATTCAACACTGGACTCCTGTTCCACTAACCCCACCCTGCCCTGATTTCTGAACATACCACTTTTGTGAGTGATGTGATATATCAGTATTACTGGTTCACCTCTTCCTGCTAGAATGTGGGGTCTGTGAGGCAGGGAATTTTGTCTCCTTTGATGTGTCCTACGGATCTAGAACAGTGTCTGGCATGGAGTGAGTGCTCAGGAAACATGTGTTGGTTGAATGAATGAGTTTGGAGGTATTCCAAGTCATTGTTCTTTGACAAAGAGTATATAAATTATCAGGATTGTGTGAATTCATGATGCATGTAAATAAGAGTTTGCTAAGTATTGAAGGTTGGGACACTTTGAGGCTCCAATTCCGACAAGAGTGTCCTTTTGCCTATAATGTGAGAACTGATTCATCATTTCTAATTCTACATGGGCTATGGCTCTATGTTCTGAACTTCAGTAATTCACACACCATCTTCGGGATCTTTTTGTCACATTAACTACCACCATCTCATCCCTTGATAAGTCAAGTCATAGCCCTGTGCCTTCTTGCATTAAAAAAAAAAAAAAAGACTTATTTGAGATAGAGAGAATGAGAGAGAGTGAACATGAGCTGTGGTGGTTGGGGGAGAAGAGGGAGAAGAAGGCTCTGCAGATCCAGGAGTCCCACATGAGGCTCAACGCCTCCCACTCCCCAGGACACTGAGACCATGACCTGAGTTGAAGGCCGATGCTTAACTGACTGAGCCACCCAGGCGTCCTCTTCTTGCACTTTTTATTTGCTATTTTTCTTCAGATCAAGTCACTTTCACAAAATGTATAAAAATACATTGAAAAAAGAAAGCTGACATTTGCCACCTTAAATAGAAACCAGTATATCCTGTTCAGATGAAACGGTATGATAAAAATCAATTACAGTGAGAAGACAGTACTAAGTTCTAAGTGAGTTTCCTCCATCTGCAGCCTGGCCTCTCTTTCCAAGGGGCTGGAGCACAAGCTGCAGAGAGTGGGCTCACACTCCCTCAAGTTCAAATTCAAGTTCACATTCTCGGTGGAGGGAGATAATAAGCAAATGAGCAAAATCATACATAATTGAAACCTGTGCTAAGTGCCATGATGGAAACAAACAGAACGCAGTATATTTAAATTTTATTTCATTTATTTTTAAAACCTTTTGTTTCGGAATAATTTTAGACTTAGGGAAAGGTCACAAAAATTGTAGTCTCCCCTAATGGTAACATCACACACAATCACAGCAGGAATTTCTGAACCAGGAAATTAACATTGGTATAAATTATTAACCAACCTTCAGGCATTATTAAAAACCTCTGGTTGCTCCCATCATGTCCTTTTTCTGCTCCAGGACCCAATGCAGGGCCGCACATTGCATAGAGGGTTCATAGCACCTTAGCTGGCTGAATTCTGCTCCCTGGTCTTTTTTTTTTTTTTTTTTTCTGGTCCTTTTTCATGACCTTGATGCTTTCAAAGCATGCTGGCCAGTTATTTTTTTATTTTTATTTTTAAAGATTTTGATTTATTTATCTGACAGAGAGAGAGATCACAAGTAGGCAAAGAGAGGGAAGCAGGCTCCCCGCCGAGCAGAGAGCCCGATGCGGGGCTCGATCCCAGGACCCTGAGACCATGACCTGAGCCGAAGGCAGAGGCTTTACCCACTGACTACCCAGGTGCCCCCTGACCAGTTGTTTTTGAAAGTGTTCCTCAGCTTGGGTTTGCCTGAGACTTCCTCACGATTTAGGCTGAAGATGTACATATTTGGCAGGAAAACCTACGAAGGGCTGTGTCCTAGTGGAGGTATGTGACATCACTGTGTCCTATTGCCAGTGACGCTGATGTTGGTCACTTGGCTGAAGTGGTGTTTTTTTCCAGTTTCTACACTGGAAACTTGCTTTCCCGCCCTTGTAGTTAGGAATCATAACATCTGGGAAGATACTGTGAGACTATGCAAATATCCTTCCTTACATTTTATTTTCACTTATAAATCTCAGTGTCCGTCAATGCTTCTTGCCTAGAGTGGGGTAATTTTTGTTAAAAAGTGTCTGTTTATTCATTTATTTTGTAAGTAAGCTCTGTGCCCAGCATGGGGCTCAGCTCGTGCCTCCACAATGAAGAGTCACACGTTCTGCGCCTGAGCCAGCCCGGTGCCCTGAATGTGGTAATTTTTAAAAAACCAATTAGAAATGAATATTACAGAAGAGTCTTGGTTCTTCCTGATCACTTCTTATTTGAATATATATATGAAGAAGTAAGCCAGGAGCAGTTAGTCTCCGAAGAAGTCATTAGACTTTTTCTGCCAGGTTCTGGAATTAAGGAAGATTGTCTGGGCCCTCTGTGCATCTAGAAGGCTTTGCGGGGACTGGCATTTTGACTTGGAACATTACCCAGAAACACGAGGTACAGAGTAAGTCCTTGAGGAAGCCGTATGGGCAGGAAGTGACACCAGAGAAGGGAGACCAGTGTAGTCCATGGGGGTTAACCAGGGCGGACTTCCCAGAGGAGAAGGCTGCAGAGGACGAGCAGCTTTTGACCAATTAAAGGAAAACAAAGAAGATACATGTATGTAAGTAGGACAGAATGACCAAAGGATGCGGTGCTCCCAGGACACGCGGGGGAGGCAAGTTTTCCAAGTAGTTAAAATTAGGGTACTGGTCAGATTTCAACTCCTCCTTACTGGCTGTGTGACCTTGTATGAATTACTTCACCTCTCTGAGCCTTGCCTTCCTCTCATATAATAAAACTGGTAAGAGCTCCTGTGAAGAATAAACAATATAATGCAGGAAGGCACTTGTTTGCAGTTTTGTTTGTAATGCTTGGTGCCCCTGTCAGCAGCATCTAAGTGGATTCTGGAAGCTCCCTCCAGTACACACTGTGGGGAACCCGAAGCCCACCATATCCGCCTAACGAGCTCCTGTCATGTGCCAGGCTTCCCACTAGATTCTATGTGTGTTGTCTTGCTCATCATCATGACAGCTCTGGAACTTACCTATTGTCACTGCTTAGGGATCAAGGAAGAGGCTCAGAAGCACTAGGTCACCTGCCCAAGGGTCCTATAGCCAGAAAGCGACAAAGCCAGGACTCCAACTGGGCCTGCCTCCTGCAACGCCCATACCCATCTCGTGGTCCCCCATTTCAAACGCTCATAATCTCAGTGCTTGCCTTCACACTGAAACAAACTGCGGCCTGTTCAGCGAAATGTTACTCAGGTGGTACCCAAAATCCAGGCTTTATTAATTTTTTCCCCGAATAAAAGTCAGATTTCCCTTGAGGAATCTGTGCATAGACACAGGTGCTCTGATGTCTGCAATCCTGAAGCCTAGATCACATCTAGGGCTTAGAGCTAAGATTTCAGCCCCGCTTAGACAGGAAGGAGGGTGACTATTTTTCAAACACACATTAATTTTCATACAAACCATGACTTGTGCAGTGTGTTCAGCTAGTTCCAAATGTCGTTCTCTGCATTTAGTGAGCCCGTTTCCATTAGTTAGTGCACGATGCTAAGCTCCACCTCTGCCTCGTTTTCCCTCTTGCCTGGGAGAGCTGACAGAGGACGGCAGGAATGGGTGTCAATTTCAGAGGTTGGAGGATTCTGGCTACAAAAGGGGGTTTCGATTTGTGCAGAGAGCTTTCTATCAGGTCCCAATTTTGGAAAATTGGAGTATGCTTAGATTTTGGTGGTGGCTGAAATTTAGTGAATGCTTGGCTTGGGCCAAGCTACTCTTTGATGTTGTATCGATTTGACCCTGGAAGTCATGGTGGGGTCCAGGCTAGGAGGTCGGAGTAATTATTTTCAGGGCTCTCACACAGATAAGGAAAGCCAGTAGTGCTTCTGAGCCCTCTGCTCTTCAGGCTGTCCTCCTGCCGGTGTGCACAGCGGAGTACCAACAGTAACAGTGGCTGCTTCCTTGTTGCAGATGTTTTTCTGCAGGTGGCTGGTGACTGTGCCTGACCATGGCATCCAGACTCACAGCCCTCTTTCCTGTCTGTGCTTAGGGTTTCCTTGTCCCTGGGGGCCATTTCTCTGATTGAAATGTTTGCAGGGCCTGGCTCCACAGCATCCAGGGATGTGTCTGGCTCATCACTACCAGCCTGGCAGCCCAGACATCATTGGATGAGTGTTTCTGTGTGTGTGTGTGTGTGTGTGTGTGTGTCTGTCATCTGGTTTTGTTTGACCAATGTTAGGCATTGGCCAGAGACAAGACAGGGCAAAGAGAGAAAGGACAAGATAACTAGTCTCCTTCTCCCTCTCCCACTGAGCCTCAGAAAGATTCGTGACTTGCTCAAGCCTGCAAAGCCACGATGTCAGGATTTGAACCCGGGTCTTTCCATTCCCAGAATCTGGGTGCCCGGTGGCTGTCCTCTGCTCAGAGAGGCCACACCTTGAGATGGTTTTGCTGAAACATCCACCAGAGAGAATGGATGAATAAATAGCTAAATCTTCACACAAGGACTTCATGTCACAGTTGTTGGACACATCTCTACAATCTACGGCCAAGGGAAAGAACACAGCAAAGTGTTGGCTCATACCTATGGCAGGGTACGGTTCAGAACATGAGATCCGATTCTGTTGGTTGTGCATAAGTGTGCCCATATGTAGTCAGTGGCATGAAACCTGCGGGGGCATCATAACCACCAGCATCAGGGGAGGTGGGCTGAAGGCATCCAGGAAACTTAGGCCGTATCTGATATTCTTTTGTTAATCCTGTTGGTAGGAGATGGGAGTGTTCATGTGTTCATTTTATTATCCTTCATAGTCATTTAGATGTTGGGAATATATCATACTTATAATTTTCCCAGCATTTTATTATGAAAAATTTCACCCATAGGGAAAAGATGAAAGAAATTTACAGTGAATATTCTCATGCCCTCCACTGAGATTCTGCCATTAATGTTTTAGTATTTTACTGTTCTTGCCTTACTATTTATCTTTCCATCCAAAAATCCATCTTAGGTTTTTTTTAAAAATATTTTATTTATTTATTTGATAGACAGAGATCACAAGTAGGCAAAGCGGCAGGCAGAGAGAGAGAGGAGGAAGCAGGCTCCCCACTGAGCAGAGAGCCCGATGTGGGGCTGGATCCCAAGACCCTGGGATCATGACCTGAGCTGAAGGCAGAGGCTTAACCCACTGAGCAACCCAGGTGCCCCCATCTTAGTTTTTGATGCCTTTGAAAGTGATCCACAGATATTCATTCACTTTCCCTTAAGTAGTTCAGTGTGCCCATCATTAGCAAGGATTCATTATTCATGGGATTCACATATAGATCAACTTATGGAGATTTGCCATCATAACAATATCGAGTCTTTCAATACACAAACAGGGCTCCTTTCTCCATTTATTTACATCTTTAATATTCTTCAGAAATACTTTGTAGTTTTTAGTGTACAGGCCTTGCATGTTTTTGTTAATTGTATTCTTTAGTATTTTGTTTTTTTTAATGATATTTTAAGTGAAGTTGCTGATTTTATTTTCATTTCTCTAATTTTTCACTGCTAGTGTGTACAAATACAGCTGCCTTTTAGATAGTGAGTGTATCCTGCAGCCTTACCAAATTCACCTATCTTTGTCTTTATACTTCAAAAGTGTGTCTTTTGTAGATGTTATATACTTGTGTCCTGTATTTTTATCTATTTTGGCAATGCTGGTCTTTTAGTTAGAGAGATTAATCCATTAATATTTAATTTAATTACTGATGTGGTTAGACTTGGGTGTCACCATTTTATTGTTTTCTGTTTGCTTCTTCTGTTTGTTGTTCCTCTGTTCTTTCTTTTGTGCTATTTGGGTATAATTTGAGTGTTTTAAAGAATACAAGTTTAACTTTTCTGTAGGCTTTGTAGCTGCACTTTCTTGAATTTTCAGTGGTTGCTTCAGGGATTGCAATAAACACACTTAACTTTTCACATTCTACTAAATGTAGATAGTAGGTTCATTTAATCACTCCTTTTATGCTATTTTATGTAGTTATGTAGACATTTAAAAATCTCTAGAAGACAATATTATAATTTTGGATTAAGTAGTTTTATGTATTAAAAGGGAATTAAGAAGAAAAAGGAAAAAGGAAATGGTTTTTTGTATTCATCCAGACTTTTGCCATTTCTGATGCTCTTCATTCCTTTCTAGGGGTCTCTGTCTTCATTTGGTGCCACTTTTCTGCAGCATGAAGGATTTCTCTTGGCAATATTTTTGGAGTGCATATTTGTTGGCAAGGAATTCCCTTGGTTTTCTTCTATATGAAAATGTCTTTATATTATCCTCATTCTGGAAGTGTTTCTTTGCTGTTTATGGAATTCCAGATGGAAAGGTTTTTTTTTTTTTTTTTCCTTTTAACACTTTAAAGATGTTGTTCCATTCTCTTTTGGTTTCCATAGTTGCTAGCGAGAAGACAGACATTTAATGGAATTATTCACCTGTAGGTAATGCGTTGTTTTTCTTTTGCCACTTTGCTTGTTTTCTTCGCTTTCCAATGGTTTGACTATGATGTGCAGAAGCGTGGCTTTTTCATGTTTATCTTGCCCTGGGTTTGTTGTGTCCTCGAATTTGTACAGTTAGGTCTTTCTTCCACTTTCGGGAAATTATATATTAAAAAATATTTTTCTGTTTCACTTTCTCGCTCCTCAGCATGTCGATTTTAGGACATCATTTAGATCATTTGCTATTATGTAACAGTTCTCTGTGGCTTTCTTCATTTTTTTCCCCCTATTTTTATTCTTGCTCTTTTTACACTGGATAACTTTTATTGACTTATCTTCAAGTTCCCTGAATCTTTCCTTTGTCATCTCTATTTGCCTATTAAGTTTATCCCGTGAAATTTTATTTATAGATATTATACTCTTTAGCTCCAGATTTTTAGTTTTGTTCTTTTACTATAATTTTTATTTCTCTCCTGTGATTTCCTGGCTTTTCATTGAGAGCATGTTTTCTTTTACATCACTGAGGATAGTTATAGATCAGTTTAAAAATCCTTTTCTGGCCATTCTAACATCTAGGTGATCCCAGAGTTGGTCTCAGTTGATGGTCTTTTCACTCTTGAATGAGACTTATTTTTGAAATCTTCAAATTTTGAACAGTATTGTATTGTATCTTGGCTATCGGGAATGTCATATCGTGGAGACTTTGGATTTTGTTATTCTCCGCTGAGTGATGTCTCTTTTGTCCAGCAGATAATTTGGATGGACTGGAACTGAAACTCTCTTGGGTCACAACTCTAGTTTCAGAATAGATCTTATGTCTTTATTAAGATACTTTGAGGCTGATCTGCATATACATACACTCTTCAGGATTCAGCCAGAGATATTGGCAGGTATAATTTGGGCATGCCCTCTCCTGCACTTGCCTTTCCATGATTCCCTTATGTCTCTTTAGCTGCCTCAGCTACTCTGGACTTACTTCTGTGCTCCCCCTGCCAAAACACCCCTCCTGTGTCCCTTCTATGATTTGTGCTTCTCCTGCCTCCCACAAGGATGACCGTACTATCTTCCAGGCTAAATGCAGCAAAAATTGGGCAATCCTTTCTTAGAGCTGTCCTCCTTTTCTAAGTGTGTACTCCCCACCACGATCTGCCTGTTTCTGTTCTCTCTCTAGTGCCTTCAGGTTAGCTGCTTTTTACATTATACCTAGGGCTGGAAACTGCTATTTGCAGGTGAGTGGGATCTTCCTCGGTCATTACCTGAAGTAGGTGTAACCTATTTATATTTAATGTAATTACTGATAGGATTGGATTTAGGTTTATTTGTCTCATCTTGTTTCTTCCCTTCTCTTCCTTCTTTCTTGATTTCCCTTGTGTCCATCAAATGTATTTTATTATTCCATTTTAATTAATCTGTTGGGGTTTTTAAAAGCTGTATCTCTTTGCATTTTAAGTGGTTGTTATAGGGATTTAAATGCATCTTTAACCTTATCACGATCTAATTGGAGATGACATCTTATTACTCTGGGTAAAATATAGTTACTATGGAGTGGTATTGTGTCATTCTCACCTTCCTTTGTGCTATTATTGTATATATTGTATGGATATATATTATGTTTTGACACTTTTAGGATTCCAGTTAATTTGTAGAATGTTGCTCAGTTTGGATTTGTCTGATGTTTCCTCATGATTAGATTCAGGTTCTGCATCTTTTGCACAAATGCCACGGATGTGATGCTGTGCTCTCACTGCATTCTATTAGATGGTGCCTGATTTTAATTTGCTCCGTTGCTGTTGATGTTCACTGTTCACCTAATTAAGGTGGCACCCGCCAGTCCTTTCCACTGTGAATATACTGTTTTGCTGTTTGTAATTAATAAGGTTTTGTGGGGGACTTACTATCATTCTAGAAACATCTCATTCATCATCAAACTTCCAATTTATCATTTGTTAATTTACATTTGCATGGAGTTACGATTTCCTTTTACTGAATGGCTTTGTCCCGTGGAGGCAGTAGTGAGAGACTGCAGGGTGGGCAGGAGTAGAGAAACCAGAGTAATTATATTCCTCCTGTTCTTCTTCCTGATACGACTCTGGCAGAGGCAGCTTTTCCCCTGTGGCTTCACCTCCTGTAGGACACATGCTCTTTTCCAGTTGACCCTGCCAGGATTCCAGCCCCCAATGTTGGCCACAGTTCTGGGATTTTAGGTAACACCACTCCCTCCCTTTATCTCTCTAGTGTAGGGGATAGAGTGGCTTCTTGCTGTTGCTAAAGCATGGGCTGCTTCACCATTGCCAGGTGGGTTCTTACTTCCCTGCCATATATAACCAATTCTCCTTAAACTCCCTCCATTGAGTTATAAAGAGTTGCTTCTGTTTTCCTACCTGGACCCTATGGGTTCAGAGCAGAGTCATCATTTCAGTTTGGGACATTGAGATTGAGGTGCTTTTGGGACATTTTGATGAAAAGGTGGGAAGGCCAGTTAGGTATGTGGGTCTGAGGCTCAAAATTGATGTCTTTCCTGGAGACATATTTAGGTGTCTCTGGCAGTTTGACCATAAAAATCGAAGCCTTGGGAAGGATGAGATTTTCTGAGAAAAAGATCATGAGAAAAAGTGCTAAAGGTGAGCCTTCAGAAGAACCACCAGGGAAGGAGCAGGAAAACCAGGGGAACGTGATAATCACATAAGCCAAGAGAAAGTGACAGGAAAGAAGGGTGGGATAATAGAGTTGGACACTGCCGGGTGGTCAGGCAAGAAGTGCCCGATCCTTTGCACTTTACATGTGGAGGCCATTGGTGACTTTAATAAGATGTTCAGTGGATTCATGTGGCTAAAAGCCAGATTGAAGGGTTTTGGGAGTACAGTTACAATGCGTGGGGTTTTTCCCACACCAAACAATTCTTCTGGAGCCAACTGGCTGCTTGGCTCATGGGGCCCACAGTCTCTTGTTTATCACACTCCTCTCTGCTCCCCACTCCTCCCCCAAACTGTCTAAAAATTCTGAACCTGGTTCTAGTGTGTGTGTATGTGTGTGTGTGTGTGTGTGTGTGTGTGTGTGTGTGTGTGTTGGTACAGTGGGGGAGTTCCCCCCAAAAAACAAGCAACTCTCCTACAGTAGCTGGTGTCCTACAGGTCAACTCAATTCTGACACTCTCCACCCCGAGAGAGTGTTATCAGATCCTATAGGCTAAGGGCTCTGTCCCACAAGACTGCCCTTCCCCACTTCAGATGTCATTTGTGAGTCCAGGTGGTCACCTGTGCTTTTGGCCAATTGGTTGTAAACCATAGGTTCCCACAGTTCTCTCCATGGGTTTGACTAATTTGCTAGAGTGGCTCACAGAATTCAGGAAATCAGTTTACTTACTAGATGCCTGGTTCTTTGCAAAGGGTATTAAAGGATACTAATCAATAACCAGATGAAGAGATACATACGTAGGACAAGGTCTTGAACAAAGGAGTTTCAAACCCTCATGGGGTTTGAGGCCCATTATGGAGGCAAGTAGATGCATTCTGGCTCAGCAACCTGGAAGCATTCCAAACCCCATCCTTTGGTTTTTTGTGGAGATTCATTACACAAGCATCATTGGCCATTTGTGATTGAACTCAATCTCTAGCTTCTCTCCCCTTCCTGGATGATGGGGGTGGGACTGAAATTTCCAACCTTCTCATCACATGTTGTTTTCCCTGGTAACCAGCTCCCATCCTTAGATGTTGTCCAAAAGTGACCTCATTAACATAACGCTCAGGTATGTTTGAAAGGGGCTTGTTATGAATTATCAAGGTACCATTCTCACCATTTAGGATCTTTTAAGGGTTTTAGGAGTTTTGTGTCAGAAATGGGGACAAAGGCCAAATGTATATTTCTTTTCTCCCCCAAATATGTATTTCTTACTCTAAGTCATGATATCACAAAGGGCGAGTGATCTCTAAGGTATATTAGTTAGGGATTCAGGTCAGCTACAGGAAGAAACGCCAAAGAACAGTGTTCTCACCCTCAAAACAGGGATAGATTTGGGGAAAGGCAGGAATGTGCGTAGGTGGATGTCAGTGGATCAAGGATGTCAGGGCATCAAAGATTGTATGATTCTCTTGAGCTTTACTTCATTGCCACAAGATGGCTGCCACAGTTGTGGTCATCAAGTCTACATTTCATGGAGAAAGAAGGAAGAAGGGGCGTGGGGGATAATCATGTAGGCCTGAGTGTGCTCCTCTTTAAGGAGCCTTCCCAGAAGTATCAAACAACATCTTTTGACTAATGCTAGGTGGCCAGAATAATTCTCATGATCAAGCCCATCAAGCACGAGTAGGGAATTGTAGGTGTTTAACTGGGCATATAACCATTTCCCTCACCCTAAATCAGGTTTCTTGATAAGTATGCAGTGAAGGATGGGTATTGTCTGCCACACAACGTTTGATGGGTACAGGGAGGGCAGTATCTTCTAGCATCATTCCCAGCATTTGACTGAGAAGAGGAGGGCAGGGTAGAGTATAAACTGGGGGCCTGAGGTGTCAGGGGGATTCTTTCTGCTGAAGCCGAGGGGAGCTCCAAGTCCTGGTGGTAATGTGGGACTGACTTCCAGGGGCCTGAAGGAGCTCTTCAGTGTACCTTGTCAATTTCCAAGACACAATCAGGCAGCCACCTTACTTTTTACGAGAGCGGTAGAGAAGTTTACTTAAAAGAAAAAAAATGAATAATTCTGTACACAGTAGATTCGCTCCCAGTAATTAATGTGGTGCTGGTGTGCTTTGCTCTTCCAGCATTTTGTAGTTGTCTGCCAATGACTGGGGCAGTAAATAATTTTAGAGGAATCCCAAAGGGTGGTACTAATCAGAGACTCAAGCTACGCTTTATGTCCTCTCATTCTGATTGGTGGGGTGTTGTATGGTGCCGGTCACAGGATTTCCAATCAGAGTGCAGTGTCCTATTCATCTCTCTGTTGGCTCCTTTATTATTATTATTTTTTTAAAAGATTTATTCATTTTAGAGAGGGAGGGAGAGAGTGAGCAGGGGGAGGGGCAGAGGGAAGGAGAGAGAAACTTTAAGCAGAAGCCCCCCATCTCTGCTGAGCACGGAGGCTGATATGGAGCTCATTCTCATGACCCTGAGATCACAGCCTGACCCGAAACCAGGAGTCCAACGCTTAACCGACTGGGCCACCAGGTGCCCTCTTGTTGGCTCCTTAAAAAGAAGAGTACATCTCTACCTCCATCATGTTGAGATTGACTGTCACTCACCTTTAGGTAGATTTCATAAAATCAGGAGGAAGACCGTGTATTGCGTAATGGTGTGACCTCTAATCTATAATGGTAAGGTTAGACATAATTTTTAATTGCATTCCTTTCTTTCTGGGTGGTCTAAATCTATAGAAAATCTTGCAAGAAATTCAGTACTCATACCACTTTGTGCTTGCAGTATTTTATTCAAACTTCTGGTCCATCGTTTAACCCAGCACATTACAATTAACTGAATTTGTGTCAGTCTGTTTGATTATGAGCTTCTTAACACAGGGACTGCTGATTTGGCAGTCTGTGTCTCCAGCCGGGACTTTCAGCCTGTTAGAGCGCGTGAGGTATCCCTTGAGTCGAATTAAATTTGAAATCCAGAATAAGAAAAGTTGCCATTTACCTCCAGGGCCCCAAGTAATGATTTTTCCTCACTAACAGCAACATAGTTGCACTGGCTCTTTAATAAATCCATTGGCGGTTTCCTTCTAAATGGGAAATCAGAATCTTTCCCAGTTCTTGTGCCCTGTTGGGTTTAGCCAAAGGGGCTTTCTGCCTGCCCTTGGAGTTGGGATGTCAGGATCAGTGTTTGGAGATGTTTTTCCAGAAGGAAGGTGTAGAAATGAAGATGTCTAGTTTGCATTGGTCAGGATCGTAATTGGGGATACTTTACATGCAGTATTTTGAAATTCTGGTTGGGTTAGAAATAGAAAGACAGGTGGAGGTCAAAGACCCCTCTGTTGTTGCAAATGTGCGGCAACTGAGTGCAACCTAAGGGAGCAGGGCCAGCTGGATGTTTGTAAGGCAGTAGCCTGCCTGTCCTACCTCGTCTCCCACCACGCGCCTCTTTGCTTACCTTTTTCCAACTGCGTACAACATCTTTTAGTTCCTGGGAACCACCAAGTTCACTCCCATCTTGGGCAGGGCTGACCCCTCCTCACCATTTCACTTTATACCTGGAATAACCCCGTTCAGAGAGGCCTTCCCGACCATCCCTACGTGGTCCCCGATGCTTACCTCTCTTCTGTTACCCTGCTGCTTTCTTCATGGCGGTCATCGCTGCCTGAAATCAACTAAGCTATTTATTCATTCGCTTATTTGCTTTCTGTTTCCCCCACACTCAGCTCCATGCAGGCAGGGACACGTGTCTCCTGTGCTAAGAATTGCGCCCGGACTGTCAGTTGGAACTCAGTAAATGGGGGAACAAACACATCTTGAAGCATCCTGGATACAGGAGTTAACTCATGTGGGTTAATGCCTGTTCCGGGCTGAATTGTGTCTCCCCCCAAATCTGTATGTTGAATTCTTAACTGCCGCTGCCCCCACCCACCCAACCTTGCAAACAAGGTCTTTAATGAGGTAAAATGAAGTCAGTAGCATGGGCCCTAATCCAGTACAATTGGTGTCTCTGCAAGAAGGAAGAAATCTATGTAGGGACACAGCAGGTGGCTGTTGACTGGCTGAGAGAAGAAGAAACCAACCCTGCAGGCACCTTGATCTTGGCCTTCCAGGCTCCAGGGCTGTGAGGACATAAACTGCTGCTGTTCAAGCCGCCCAGCACGTGGCCTTTTATGCCTGCAGCCCCGGCGCGCTCATGCGACGCCCTACGACGGACGGGAGTGCGACAGCTCGATACAGTCAGCTGGTGACTCACAGGTCTCTCGCCCTCCCTAAAC
The DNA here is from genome assembly GCF_010015895.1 of Lontra canadensis. Lineage (NCBI taxonomy): Eukaryota > Metazoa > Chordata > Mammalia > Carnivora > Mustelidae > Lontra > Lontra canadensis. Next base: position 11,851,626 of record NW_022631052.1, read on the forward strand.
CACGTCCTTTCCACCATCCTTTGCTTCCCATTCAGTTTCGTTTTTCATGTGAGACTAACGGGAACCCAGGACTTTATCTTTGGAATGGGTTGATTTTTTGGGGCTACCATTCGGCAGGTGTGTGATCCCCAAGGACCATGCTCTGGGTTTGGGTCTGGAGAACAAGTGTTGGAGCAAAGGGAGAGCTTTTACCAGCATCTTCTTACTGAAGTCCTCTCCCTGGAGCCTCCTATTTCCTACATCTGAGGGGACTTTTCCACTTCAGTTCTCCTGGGTCATAGGGACTTCTCTGGTGTTCTTCAGATTCCCAGGAGAGCTTGCAGAGATGTGCAGACCTCACTCAGCTCACCCACAAACACGTTGCTTTCCTTGTTCAGATTCAGAAGGTGGCTGTTTTACCTATCAATTAGTCAGTCCCTGGAGTTTCCTGCCAGAGTTCAACTTGAACTAGGCAGACACATGGAAGGAGACCTCCTTTGGGGGCTTCTCTGGGGTTTCAGCCAAGCCCTCCAAATGCACCTTCCCCTGCAGACCCTCCCACCTCCACCAGCAAGGCTTCTCTTTCTTCCTTGCATGTCTAGGAGCCTTTACTCATGCTTGGCAATCTCATACCCCTTGGTGCTCACTAGCTAATTGCAATTATGTGCTCTTAAAGAGAATGGAGAGGAAAAGGAGACCGTTTGTGGCTTGAATGAGAAATGAGGAAGAGGGGATATTTCCAATGCTGCACACAGAAAAACAACCCCTCAATGTTGGTGGCTTCGTGTTGCAGAAAAATGTTGAGAGTTAAATTTCATTTTGTAGCGGGGCTGGAATGCACAGCTGAAATCCATAAGATCAGATATAACATTTCCATCACTGAGCAGGTTAATAAAGCCCCTAATAGGATTTGCTGACCATAAGAACCACAGACCAAGCGGCAGGAAGGTTTTATTTATTTGCCATCTGTATGTAAATTTTGCTATTATGGAAATTGTGTCAGAAATTGGACTGCAAGAAGATAGCACACAATGTACTATAATATTTGAGCTAAGATAAAAAAAAAGCCACCTCTGAGTGTATATATGTATGAATAATCTAGCTCATTGCTTTCTGTAAGAAACTCGGTCTCCGACTCCAGATCTCACCTGTGATCACAGTGGACGGGCTCATTTAAATATGCAACAGTCACTCAAAGGCTAGGAGCCGGGGGCTGAGTTTTCCTGGGAAAAGAAGTGTCCACGCCTGGTGGCATTATTAGCTCTCAGAATCCAGTGCCAATCTGTCATTTAGTGGCTCCCCGGGTGACTGTACAGAGACTGTTGCATTGCCAAGGGACAAATATTTTTGGAGTTAATTATAGCTAGTCATGGGATGGAGGAACACCTCTTTGCTTTTCACTCTTAAAGAAACTCAGCTGACATGAAGAAATGAAATCAGGGCTCAGGAGGGCTGCTGTCAGTGTCCTGGGGTTGCAGAGGGAGTGGTTCACGGTGCAGCCAGTGGCTCTCCTTAAGGAGCGTGCATCACACTCCGTCACGCCCGTTTACAAAGTTGGCCTTGCCACCGCTTCCTGTTTCCATAGCAACATGATTGGGGTCCAGAGAAAGTGGCCGGCTCGCTGTGGTGAGAGCTGTGCATGGATCAAATCACCTTCCATGTTCCTGTGAGTTCTGAATTTCCTTCCTCCAGAAGTTTCTAAGGTCTAGAGTGACTTTTGCCTTTAAGTTCATATTACGTACCACCTAACATCAGCCTGCACTTGCGCCTTGGGAACCACTCGTGCCGGGGAAAAATCATGTCTGGTGATGCCCGAGATGAGTGTGAGGTGTCCTAGCGCCAGAGACAGTTGTGTGGGCAACGCTGAATTACCCAGTGGGAGTAGATGCCTTCTGCGTCCTCGTCTGTCCTGGTTACGTCAAGGAGACTGTCTGTGTGTGACGCCCAGCGTCTCTTGCATCCTCTGACACTTGTTTGTGAGTTTGTTTTCATGCTGAACAGTGGAAGCCCACGCCCCAGGCTGGGAGCCTTTGGCATGCGGCTGCATCTGGCTAGAATTTAATAACATTATTGTGTTTTTATTGTACTTATTTTAGGGATTTCTTATCTTTATGGAAAGCGATATTGCCTTTTTCATTTAAAGTGCTGATCTATTACTTCCCCCCCGGATAAATTTATGTGAACCCAGGGAGCAGATTTAAAAGAAAATATGAAGTAAGTAATAATACAGATGGTCCCCAGGATAAAGCAAGAGAGTATGGCGTGGTACAGTGACTCCCGCGGACGGGGGAAGCTCGGCGGGGGCAGGTGCCCCAGGTTCAGTGAGGCTCTTGGGCTCCTCTCTTTGGGAGCATCTGGGGATGGTTGACTAGGATGCGCGCATCCTTCTCCCAGCGTCTGCCTGGAGGGATGTCTGATCTCTCCCTGTTCCAGCTCTCTCTCTCTTTCTCTCCTCTCCTGGAGGCTATGCGGTGAGTCTAGAGGGAGTCCCCTGCAGGGGTTAATCACCCAGGTTGAGGGAGGTGTTCAAAGAGGGCAAGTTTGTCCCCTCCTCCCCTGAGAGCTGGGGCTGCTTCAGGACATCTGTCATGCCATGGGGAAGCCGAGTGGTCCACGCAGGGACCCGCACAGCCTCCAGCCAGCTGAGCTGACGCCCACGGGCACACCTGTGCATGATGCTCAGGTGTCAGAACGCTCTGGAAGCAAAATTCATGTAAAATAAATGCCTACTCTGCTGTGGCGAGGGGAGAATAACTGGACTGACCTGCTTCCCAGGGACCCCAGGTCTCTCTCCAGTTTCACTGAGTGCACCCTGGGGGTCTCTGGTGGCAGAATCCCTTGGGGGCAGGCTCTTAAAATGCACATCCTGGGCCACATCCAGAGCCGCTGAGTGCCACTCACTGCAGGTGGGGCCAGCAGCCTGTTGTTCCATTTGCCACTGTGCACTCATGTCCCCTGTGCCTGCTGCGCACTGCGGGGGAATGCACCTGTGCGGGTGTGTGGGTGGGAGCAGGTGGTTGTGCTGCTTGAGGGCGTGTCTACTTTAGGCCAAAGGGAGCTACCCGCCAGGGTATAAAATGCAGAGGGTTCTCCCAGGCGGGCTGGTCCTGGGGGGGACTTATTCTGCAGGTCCGGGAGCAGCCGAACCAAAGGGAAACCCTGGGTGGGAGCCCAGGTCCGAGGTCAGGAGAACTCAGTCGCTGGGTTAAACTGAGAGAGAACCATGGAGCTGGGGCAGTGGTTGGGTAGGGTGGCTTAGTGAGGTCACGTCTCATGTGCACTTACTTTCCCTTCTGTCAAATGAGGAGAACGAAGCAGCTACTTCAGAGCGCTCTTGTGAGGGATATACAGATTTATATATATATGTGTGTCGGGGCATGGCACATAGCTTTCATCATGATGCTTTTCCTTATTACTATAATTCTTTTCCACCTCTGCAGGCCCTGCTGTATTGCATGGGGCATGGTGGACATTCTCACAGGACCTTCGCTGGGATGGACAGACCCCCCCAGTGAAGGCGGAGACAGCATTTTCTTTAAGGAGCCCCTCCTTGGCATATGCCTGTAACTCTTGCTCCTTGCTATGGGTGTCAATAGCCATTTACTGGGCACTCACTCGGTTAGCAAGGAGTCTTGGATGGGGTGTTCACCTGTAAAGATCTTAAAGATTCTTTTGGGGGTGGCCTGCAAAAATGCAGACAGATGAATGACGATGGGGCAAAGCTTGATGCAGTGGGTATTTCGGGAATGTTTTGAAACATGGGTGTTTAGAGAGACTGGAAAAGAGATGTCCCTTGATCTTGGCTGGTAAAGGATGAGCTGGATGAATGAGGGTATGAGAATGGGAGGGCAGAAGGCTTTCCAGATCTGGCAGAGATGGCAACATGGAGTACGGAGTGCTGGGTGGCCCAGCCGTGAGGGCTGTTGGTGTTGTGGTCAGGAGGCTGATGGGACTTAAAACCTGTGGACACGCTGATCCATTCCTTCCGTTTGCCCCTCATTCCAGGAAGCTGTGTGGTCTCATGGGAAAAGCATGGACAGTGAAGCAAGGAAGGTTGAAATCCCTATTTTTAGAAGGAAGGCAGCTCCAGTGACGTCTTGCTTTTAGCCCATTTTGGGTTTCTGACATCCAGAATGATGAGACATTCGTGTCGCTTGAAGACACTAAATTCTTGGTCCTTTGTTTGCAGCAGCAGTTGGAAACAAATACAGTCCCTTAATCAATTACTTAAGAGGATGGCTTTGCCAGTGAGCCGAGCCCATTACAGAAGGGAAGTAGACTGTGAGCGTGACCACCGAGATATTCCTCACCACGGTCAGTGAGCCTTCCTGGCTCCAGAGACGACTTGCCATCGTGAATGAAACAAAGATGCCCCCTAGATGCTGCCAGTGCTGGGGGAGGCATGTGGGATTTGGGGTTTTGAGACATGGGGGCTTTTTGGGTTATAACTCCACATTAAATGCAGAACCTTTGAACTACTGGTTGGATCCCATCTTCCTGATTGAGGGTTTATGTTCAGTTTGGAAGGAGAGAATGCTGTGGTACAGAAAGCTGGAACCAAGGATGGGTGCATTCCTACAGGTTCCAACCTGTTGGGGGTCCAAGGCCCCATCATCCCCTGCAAGACACTGCACGGTGCACAAGTATGTGTAGGAAGTGCATGTGGGCCCAAAGCAGACCCTGAGACAAGGATTTGGGGCTGGTAAAAGGGCACTGATGAGTCCTTGGGGCTTGGTCCACTGGGGCTCCCCCTCAGAAGTGTGGAGTAGGTGTCCCAGAACTGTTCCACTGGAAGACGAGGCAGCTGGAGCATTTACCTACTAACCGGCATCCCAGGTGGTTGAGGGTTGCCTCCGGGCAGGGAAAACAGAAAAAACAGCAGAGAAGCCAGATCGCTTTGGTGCAACCATGGGTCAAGGCTTGGGGAACTGTCCACCACTGCAGTGCTGAAATTGGGTGGGCCCGGAGCAGTGGTGCGGAGTGGCTTCTCATGTGCCTGCTACTGTTCTTGTGTGTGTGCACGTGTGTGCGTCCACTTGCATAGTTCACACAGGGACTGAGTTGGGCACACAAGCAGGGTCCTCCTGCTGGCTGCTCCACAGGTGCTATGCCTCTGCTGTGGAAGTACGTCCTTTCAGGGGGCCAGTGGGAAGTGCAATTATGACAGATCCCAGGAACCTGGGCTGCCTGGTGCCAGCTGAAGTGGGGGCTTGGGGGTGGGGTCCGGTGATGCTGATCAGGTGGTCTCTCTGGGAGTCTGCCAGTCACCTGCCCTGGATCTTGACCCCCTTGCTGGCGTTGGGTTTCCAACCTTCTCCTCCCTTCTATGAGATGCCCTCGATCTCTCCTATAAATCCCTTTCTCATATGCTGACCAGAGTGGGTTTCTGTTGTGTGCAAACAAAGAACTCTAATGCCATCTTTCCTTGAGCATTTGATTTTTTAGGTTATTATCACATGATTTTATATTAAATATCAATAATTTCCACTATACACCCAATATCTTTAGACTCCTAAAGCACAGACACAAGTAGGCTAGGGCTCATCCTTTCTTCCACAACCATTGTGGTTTCTCAGTGCAGTCAGATAGCATCTCTGTCTTTCTCATTGAGATCATCTGGTTTTATCTTCTTTATTCCAAGAGATAGTCCCAAGACACTGAACAACTCTGAACAGGAAGTTTTGTGCCAGAATACGTAGGAGATGCTTTGCTGCGCTTGCTACTGAACCATGACACAGGGTGATGGGAAGAAAGGACACATGGCAGTTGGATGTCTGGCTTCTGGTCCTGGTGCTTTAGAACCTTACTTGGGTCCCTTCACTTCTCTGACTCTCAGTTCCTTAATCATAAAGCCAATAAATCAATGGAGATGTAACCAAAGAGGCTCTTGGAAGAGTTGAGAAGTCTATGAGAGATGGGTGATTTGATTATTGTAATTGGATGCCAGAAAGTTACATGAAGCTCTCAGCTCAGAAACACTGTTCTAGAAATGTGTTTCAGGGTTGAACCCCTCATCAAATTATTCTAGCTCAGTCTAAATTTGTGAAAGTTGTGGGTGTTTTGCTTTTTAAAAATCTGTTTCCCTTGCCTTCTCTTTGCTTGAAACTTCTTTCCGTCTGCAGCTTCCCATTCTCAGTGGTTCTGCAAGCCACCAGCGGTGGAGATGGGAGATGTGGGCAGGTGGAGGTGGGGGGCCATGTGTTCCACAGTGGTGGGTTTTTTGACAACTAAAGGTAAACTCCTGAACTCTTTCTTGGCAGCTTGATTCCTCTTCCAGATGTGTTTTTTTCTCTCATCTGAGCTGTTGAACAAACCGTCCTGGGGTGGAATTCCCAGGTTGAGGCACCAACTGCTGAACGGAGCTGGATGGGGACACCTCTGGTGGTGGAAAATTGCTTCTTTGATTCACGGCTTAAAGATCCTCGGGGTGCAGCTGTCAGGGTTTGGTGCAGGCGGAGGCCGCCCCTGGAAGCTGGGCTGGGTCACCCCCAGACCTGACATTTCTGAGCCCCAGTGTCTGTACACCACTTTTCCCTTCCTAGTTTCATTGCAACTGATACACTTTTTTTTTTTTGGCAATACATTTTTCTTAAAAGGCAATTTTAATTCACTCCCTTAAGGTCAAGATCTGTCTCTTGTTTTCCTGGCTTTCCTTTCTCCTAGTACACATTAGAGTAAACGTGTAGCTACAACAGTAATGACTTTATCATCTCAACCCATCTCATCGTGGGTGCCGTGACCTCAGGGGCTGAGCGGTGGGCCCTCTCTCTCTTTACCACCGGTTTTCACTAATTTGTCCATGTGTACACATCACCAGGGCTACTGTTCACTTCATATTTTCTTTAAATCAGCTGATATTTTGACTAAATTTGATCACCTACAACAGAAACTTTATCTATCTTCTATAAATGGGAAGCCAGTGTCATTGCTGTAAATAGAAGGCAACTGTTACACACAGAAGCCAGCGTTAGAGCGTCAGGCTGCATAGTTGAAGGCTCCAAAGTGCTTGGATTTTGAGGCTCATTAGTTCTCTTTGTTAAAGGGGGAGATTTGAGGGTGTTGGAGAAGGTTAAATGGTAGTGCTCAACTGCAGTGTTCCACTTGATTCAATCAGAACGGCTGATAAAGATTAGAAGCTCTTCTTTTCCAACTTAATGTTATTTAATATTATGTCCCTGTCATGCCACCTAAAATTTTCTCATGCACCCTTAGGGAGAGGGGTGCCTGCCACCTTCTGAGAACACTGCTGGCTTCCTGTTTGTTAAAAGAGATTTTTTTATCATTTAATTTCAGACATATAGAAAAATGAGATGAGTTGCCAGGATTTTTGTTGTTGTTGTTGTTATTTGTTTTTTCAGAGGAGGGGGGAGGGGCAGAGGGAGAGGGAGAGAGAATCTCAAGTAGGCTTCATGCCCAGCACGGACCCCAATGTGGCACTCAGTCTCATGACCCTGAGATCATGACCTGAGCTGAAACAAAGAGTCAGACACTCAACTGACTGAGCCACCTAGGCTCCCCCTCCCCCTACCTTTTTTTTCTTTTGGAGTTGCCAGTATTTTTATTTTTATTTTTTTAAGATTTTATTTATTTATTTGACAGACAGAGATCACAAGTAGGCAGAGACAGGCAGAGAGAGAGGAGGAAGCAGGCTCCCCACTGAGCAGAGAGCCCAATGCCAGGCTTCATCCCAGGACCCTGAGATCATGACCCGAGCTGAAGGCAGAGGCTTTAAGCCACTGAGCCACCCAGGCACCCCTTTTGAGTTGCCAGTATTTTTAAAATTTGGCTAACAAATGGGCGAGATGAGGGTTTGGTATTTTATCTATCTCTTTCTTCCTGATAACATCTGGTGGGCTCATAACAACCGTGGGGCCTCTGGAGACTCGCCTGCCCAGGGTGAGGGGACTGGGCCTGAACTCTGGCCTCTTGGGGGCATCTCTGCTGAGCCCCCTCTTGGCTGTTTGTTTCCCATCCTACAGAGGGGCTCAGCACCTGGAGGCTGCCCCATGGATTTTATCATTGGAGGTGGCCGATGCACCTTGAGCTTCCGTCCAGAGGGAGGCTTTTCAGTGTCGGCGAAGCAGAGTGTTCTAGGTCACATGACAACAGAAACTGATGGACTTTGTGTTGGGCACAGACCTACTGTAACTGTCAGACTGCAGTTTACCGGGGGAAACGGCTTTAATTCTATGACTTCCCTATACTTTATGGTAGTTTTGGCAACAAACAGAAATATGAGCAATTGATTTAAATGAGTCTCCAAGGAATACCATATTTTTAATTGAACTCGTGAGAGGCAGGTCAGTGTCATTTAAATTTCTCTTGTGGAAGATTCATTAATTTCTTAATCCAACAAATATTTGAGTGTCTTTCATTTGCCAGGCACTGGTTTTTGTAGTGACTCTAGCGGGGAAGGGTCTGGTTCCCTGATCTTCTGAAGCTGTGTTCTAGTAGAGGAGGAACAGAGAAATCCTTAGTATTTTGGTGTTTGTGGTGACCATATTTTCTGAACCAAACAAGGATATATCAGAGTACTTGCTGATTTTAGTTGGAGCCAAGTCTAGATGGGTCCCTAGTGAGAAGGCGGTGAGGTCAGTGAGTTGGTGAGGAGAAAGAACGTGTGGCCAAGTGTGGTCAGCACCAGGGCCACTGATGTCTTTTAAATTGGGGAGTGGCGAATTGAAAGTGAGTTTTGTATCCCTGCCCGCAATGAAGTAAATGTCCACCGCAGATGAACGAAGTTGTACATTCTGCTTGCCTTTGCCTTTCGGTTCTTTACATGAAGGTTTGTTGCATTTTTGTTTTCTACGTAATGGTTAGTTTGTTGGAATTTAAAATGCCTGTGAACGTAAGACAAGGGGAGTAGACTGTGACTAGGGGAACAGCCAGTGAGGGAGCGAGTGGAAAGAAGTTGGCCAGGCACAGCAGAGGTGCTTGAGGAGAGCAGGAGAAGGAGCAGTGCGGGCAGGACGCTAAGCTCAGCTCAGGTTTAGGAGGGACAGAGAGGAGGTGCTTTTTTTTGGGATCCAGCAATACGTAGTTGCATTTTTGGGTCTGTGAAGATAAGAACGGCTCACCAAATGCTGCGGCCCGGGGAGGCACAGTATGCCCAATGGTGTCGCGACCTGGCTCGCATCCCACAGGGAGCTGTTAGCCAGGTTCAAAGTAACTCTCCAGCTCTCTAAGACGTGCGGCTTCTGTGGTTTCTTTTCCTCCGGATGTATGAAATTTCTATGTCTCTGGAGCCGGTTTCGGAAGTGAGGATACACAGTTCAGGAGTCTGAGGTGCGGGGAGACGTTGCCTGAGAGAGACAGCTCTGAGTGTCCGTGACTGCATCAGACGTGGCGTTGGATATCCCAGACGGAAATCTGCTCTCTTCATGCCACTTACCCTTCTATTTTTTTTTTTTTTAAACCCCAGGTTGCATTTACGCCCCATCGCTTAGGAAGTCTCTCTTTAGAAAGAAGGATTAAGGAAGGTTTCTGTCTCTCATTTTCCAAGTCTCTGCCTATAACATTGGAACTTGTGTCACAAACGCAGCTAAAACTATTAGATCCTCGAACACACGAACCCAAATGGGTGCTCTGGGCATTCCCTCATTAAGGAACAAATGGGTCTCTGGTCGGTGTGGAGAGGACACATTTTCTCTTGCAGGAAGGCCAAGCAAGGCAGTGTTACCCGGAGTCCGCTGTCATTGGCCTTTTGTGTGTCCCTCACAGTTATCTCAGCAGGTAATGGATGGCTTACCCTCCTCCTTTCTAGCAGGATCTACACTCCTGAGCCTTTACTTCTGTTTCTCACAGCACGGAAGAGCACTAGGGTACTGTGTGTGTCTGTGCACATGCATGCACCCAGGTGTCTGACCCGCTTACTGTGTCCAGTGTAGTCCTAGGAGACTATTTTCTTGGACCGAGGAAATGGAACAAAATTGTCAGGCTGGGGAGAAAGGAGAAACTCATCCAAGAATACTTCTGCCTGGGTAGCCTTGGCGCTGCAGGCCTGTTGCAACTAAGTCGTTCCAAAGTCACACTGTGCACCATTACAGCTACACGGGTGGAAGTTCTTGTCCCCGGAGTGCGGCTTCTGTGGGCAGAGGGCAGTGCTTTTGGGGTGTCCCCTGAGACTGGGGCATGTCAGTGTTCGGGACCTGTTTACTGTGGTCTGTACCCTACTCAGCTCTTCACCTTTGTTACCTGCTTGGTCCCTGGGGACACTTGGGCCCTGGTTAGAAGGACAGAAGCGGCACCTATTTCCTATATGCTAGGCGTTGTGCTGCGTGATGTAAATACCTTCATTCATGTAATACTCAAACCTACCATCCAAGTGGACACTCTTGTCCCCACGTTACAGGTAAGGAGGCTGAGGTCCAGAGAGGCTGAAATCATTGGTGTCAGGTTGCACAGGTAGAAAAGGGTGGCACCTGGCTTAGAACCCGGGCGCTGGGGTCTGCAGAGATGCTCTTCGCTTCTCCGTTGTATTGCTTTTTAGGCACTTTCCACGCCGAATGGAAGAGACGCTGGAGAGGAGAGGCTTGGAGCACTTCCCCAGCCAAGAGGAGGCAAAGCCCGCGTGGGCAAGGCTGGCTCGCCTCCTCCTGGGAGGCGCCGTGGGCTGGGACCCGCGACCACGGGGGCCCAGCTCTGTTCTGCGGCACCCCGTGTGCGATCGTGGGTGTGTGAATAATTCCTCTGCAGCAGCTCCCCGGTTTTCATGAGGAACAAATGGGATAGCACGTGTGAAAGCTCTCGGCAAGCACTGGGGCTGCCGCGGGACGTGAGATGCCGTCTCCGCTGCTACTAGCGAGTGACGCATGAGGTGGGGCCTACCGCTGCCCTGGGGCCCTGAAACCCACACCGGCTTCCCTGCCGCTCATCCTGCATCTAGTGCCCGAGTCTGCTATGCAGACTCTGACACAAAGCTTGGTTAGGGCGCACTCGTAAGCAGCCGCTGTTGGTAACCGAGACACGGCAGGTGTCCGTACCTTCCGAGAGCATATCTCTCAGCTTGAGAAGCCGCTTGAGTGGCTTTGTTTGTGACATCAGTTTCAGTGTTTCTGCATCAGATAAAGCCGGTCATTTCCATGGTGGGGACCTGCCGTATTTCACTGTTGGATTGTGCGTCCAATTCAACAGGTGTGCAAGGGTGTGCAAAGCATCATTTGAAGATGGGGTTATAATAAGAACAAGTGAGATGTGCTCAAATAAACTAAGCTAGTCCTGTGCATCTAGGAAGGCTTCTCTGAGGAGGTGTGGATGTAGTTGAGTCAAACATGGATGGGAGTGATCCAGATAACCGGAGGTGGGGGCGTGGCGCGTGAGGGATGAGGCTTCAGGCGTAGTGAACCATCTCTGCAAAGGCCTGAACTAGTCAGGGTTTGGGTGGGAAAGGACTGGCATGGCCCCAAGAGAACTTAAGGATGGGGGCTTCTGACTAAGGTGGGGGCAGGGCGAAGGGAGCCAGCCAGGGGTGGTGAAGCACCCAGGACGGTTGACAGGGCCGAGCATTAGCACCCTGGCCCAGGAGGCAAGGCGCCGGTGGGATTTGCAAGAACCAAGGAGAGCATTAGTTGAAGGCAACCAGGCTTGTCCACGGGAGCCGTGTGCACAGCGAGAGGAGCTCGGCTGCCCTCACCGGCAGGGAGAAGCCAGGGCGGTAAAAACCGCGATCTCTTCTCTCACCTTCTCATCTCCTGCAGTGTTTTCTGTTGATTGATCCCACTGGAAGCCCCAGGAGCCCAGGTGGCAGAAGGGAGCCTCTTGGGATGCTGTTCACAGCTGTCAGCCTCCAGCAGTATGGGCAAGAGGAGAAGGCTAAGAAAGAGGTCTGTGGGAGAAACAGAGAAGATCCAGTAGAGCCAGGTGGGAAAAAAGCCCCGGGCCTCTGAGGAGTTGAGAAGAATCAGTAGGGAAGCATGAAGCCACGAGCCTAGAGAGATAATGAAAATAGCACCTACTAAGTTCTCCTAGTTCAGTCCTCAGATAACACCTAGAAGGTGGCTACTGTGAGCCACGGTGAGTCCATTTCACAGGAGGAGACTGAGGCTCAGAGAGGTGATGCAGCTCACGGAGCAGCTAAATGGTAGAGCCAGGACTGGAAGCCAGGCAGCCCGGTTCCAGAGTCTGTGCTGTTAGCGCTAAGCCGTTAGTTTCGCCACTTCCTGCATTAGGGCAGCTTCACGATCTCTCAGTCGCGGTCCACACCATGCAGGGCTTTGTGGGAATGTGGATGTGTCTGAACACTGGCGTAACCAGTGAGCTTTAAGCTTGGAACTTTGATGGTTCCAGATTTTGAGCAGGTCATCCTCGTGGCCGGGTAGCTTGTACCAAGGGTTGCCCATGCTTACTGCCGCGACACACGTGAGAACGATGCAGGGGTGTGGAGAGAGGATGGGGAGACAGTTACAGAAAGGAGGGTGTCAAGGCTGATCCCCAGGTTTCTGGCTTGAGCAGTTTGCTGGATGGTGGTTGCTACTGTCTGAGGGCCCCCCTCCCCAGTTGATATGTGGACACCCTAATCCCCAGCATAATGGTACTTGGATATGGATCTTTGGGAGGTACAGGAGTCACAAGGCTGGGGCCCTCATGATGGCATTTGTGCCTTTATAAGGAGAGACAGAACAGAGCTTTCTTCCTCTTTCTGCTCTCCATAATATGAGTACACGGCAGGAAGGCGGCAGACTGCAAACCAGGGAAAGAGCCCTCGCCAGGGACAGAACCCTCCAGCACCCGAACCGTGGGCTCTCCAGGTTCCAAAACTGTAAGAAATAAGTTTCTGTCGTTTAAGGCCCCTCCCACCTCCGCCACCCCACCCCACCCTGGTCGATGCTGTCTGGTCATAGCATGTCTCAAACAGACTGAGACAGTGTCTTTTCCCAAAGAGGACAAGAGAAGCAAGATGGCTTTGTTTTTTTATTTTTGGGTGGGCTGCTCTTGAGTTCTGAGTATGTTGAGTTTGAGACTTCTAAGAGATGATTTCAAAGTATTCTCTTGGCCACATAGCTGAGACTCAGGAGAAAGTTCTGCGTTGCGAAAATGACTCTGGGTCATCACGCTGTAGATGATAGATGAAGCTGTGAATATGGATGTGTGTGTGTGTGTGTGTGTGTGTGTGCGCGCGCACACTGTGGTGGCTGTGAGTACCCAGATTACTAGCAAGTGTTCACTGACAGAGAATACCCAGGGTGTCAGGGTGAGCCCTTGTTCATGTCTGGGCAGGGAGGAAGAGATGAAAAAACTCAGTGTGGCTCACAAAGTGCTTTCATTTACTAGACAAAATGGTTCTTTACCAGGCATTTGAGAATTTATATCACCAAACATTGTACAAATAACAGAGATGACAGAAAAAGAGTTTAATTCCAGAAAAGGTCAGGTTATTTGAGTTTTTTTTTATACCTTAGCTTTGTTTATTAACATTTATTACTAAAGTGATGGATATGACAAAGAGAGAGGAGCTTGGGTTGTTTCCATAGATTCATTTTGTTTAATATTTGCACTCGGTACGCACATGGATGGCTGAAATACGGAACATCCTTCCACCATCTGTTCTCTTGTCCTTGGATTACATGCTAACTTTACATGTGTATCTTTTGTGAACTTTGGGATTTCATTTGGGACTCTGAGCAGCAGAAATGTCAGAGCCTGATTTTTCGTTGGTGCACTCTCAACTGCAAATAGAAGAAACCCAACTCAAAGAAGCTTAAAGGCGATTTCCTGGCTCTTGTAACTGAAAAGTGCCAAGACAGCCTCAGGTCTGGATGAATCCAGATGCTCAGACAATGGGCCGGGAAGCCATCTCTTTCCCACCTGTGGATTCAACCTCAGGCAGGTGGTGGAGTCTTGCAGCGCTTCCTCCTTAGTGAACAGAGAGCTAGGCTCAACTCTCCCCAGCAAATCCCAGGTCCAGTTCTCTTTGTGAGCCCGTCCACCACGGCCAGGGGATGGGATATTTCTGATTGGTGTGGTTGGGTCATGTGGTTTCTCCTCGGACCAATCAGTCTCTTCAGGAGGACGGGATGCTGTGGCCACTCACACACAGGTTCCTGAAGCAGAGAGTGGAGTCAGGTCAAGTGGGACTCCCTGGTCTGAGCATGCGCTGCTCCCAGTGGGAAATCCAACTGCTTTATTAAGGGACGGAGCTGGGTGCTGGGCTGACCCCACAGTTCCACCTGGTCTTCTGTGGGTGAGGTGACCAGGACCGGGAGCTTGTTGGATGGCTCTCCCAACAGCTTTCCTGTACTTCTCAGTCTGTCCCCTGAAGCATCTTAGCAATGAGGGATGGTTCTTTGGAATGTCAGCATTTGGGGGGCAGGCTGCTGCTTTAGGAAGGGGACCCACCTGGGCGCTCCTGTCACCACCGCCTGCATCACCAATGCTGTGTGGTTCTTATTATATGCCGAGCTCTGCTCTAAGCCTTTCCTACATAGTCTCCTTTCAAACCTCGCTGGGAGGTATTATTAATAGTCCCCTTTTCTAGATGAGGAGACTGAGGAGCTCAGTGACTTTCCCAAGGTCACGCAGCTGGAGTCTGGGTTTTCAGCCAGAAATGTAGTTTCCAAGTCGGCGGTAACTTCATTATTCTGTCTGTCTCCTAAGACTCTCCATTTGTCCTGCACAGAACAGCTCATTAACGCCTGACGTGTAGTTGGTACTCAGTGAACAGACCTTAAATTAGACACAGTACCCCACAGTAGCATTTTGAACCCAAGCCTTGAGACTGTGTCCACTTTCCAAATCCTTTTCATTTCAGAAGCATTTCTGGTTCCTAATTACTCCACATTTACTAATCCTAGCTTCCCATGAAACAATCTTGCCTTGCTAATTGAACCATGAGAAGCCATTCATAGGGCCCTATGAAAATTTCCATGTCCCTGCTTCTGCCAAGTGTGCTCATGGTGCGTGTGTGGCATTTCATCGCTTTCCTACCTTCTCTTGGTCAGAAGCAAGTCACAGGTCCTACCCGCACTCACAGGGAAGGGACAAAGCTGTGATCCCCAGGAGTCGGAGATCAGAGCAGCCACCCTGGAGTTTATCCACTTTGCCCAGTGTGGACCAGCACTGAGTAAGCGGCCAAGTCAAGAGGAGCTCTGGGCTCTCCCTCCAGGCACCTAGTGCTTCAGAGAGGAGAAACCTTTGCTGTCCCCTCACCTCACCTTCTTTATTTTGGCCTTTGTGCCTGTAGAGAATGTGTCGGGTCCCCCAAATTCTTGCCCGCCCAAACCTTAGAATGGGACTCATTTGGAAATGGGATCATCACTGATGCCCTTGGTTGGGATTAGTGTAGGTCCTCAGTCCAGTGACCGATGTCCTTGTAAGGAGAGGAGAGACACAGAGACATGGGGAGGGGGCCGTGTGAAGACAGATCCTGAGATTGGAGAGAGATGTCTAGGAGGCAGGCATTGCCGGCGACCCTGAGAAGCTGGGGAAGAGCCAGGGACCAGACTCCCCGAGAAGGAACCCACTCTACCAGCACCCTGATGGCAGAGTTCCAGCCCCCAGAACCGAGAGAGTGCACATTTCTGTTGTTTTAAAAACCTACTGCCCCCCCCCCCCCCGCCCCAGTTCGTGGTCATTTGGTACAGCAGCCCCAGGAGACTCATACAGCAGCACAGAGCAGGGGAGACCCTGCAGGAACATAGGGGGGCAATTTTGTTCTGTTGGATTACCTGTGGAAGGCACTGTGATTTGAGATCGTCCAAGTGTCTCTAAAGCCGGAATCAGGGAAGGAATGATTGTACTGTAGAAGCCATCATTTGGTTGGGCAAACAACATAATTACAGTCTCAACAAGGCACAGGAGAGCTGGCTTCATGGGCCGAGTGGAACTTCCTGCAAGGGGGAACCCACTGGCATTTCCACACTCAGAGCTCCCTTGGCCAGAGCGGAGAATAAAATTCTAGAATTGTAGAAATTGCTGCAAGCTCATTCTTATTTATCATTCTTCCTTGCTGCGAGGGACCCCACTGCTTTGCAAATCGACTTTGCGGATATCTAGCTGTCTTCCAGGGGCTGGACAAACAAACAAACAAAGTGACAAGATTGAGGCCCCACTTGTGATAGGAACATCGCAATAATTAAAACCATTCTTCTGCTTGTGAAAACGTTAAATTTCTGATTTGTCCAAAGCTATACATAGAGTTTGCTTAGCATCTGACTTTCCTAGATAAAATCTAGAATCAAACAGGGAGACAAGAGAGGGGAGATCACTCCAAGGAGGCAGTGGGCATTGCTTGGGGAAAGTTCTCCCGTACATCGAGATCCTTCTTAGCATGTTCCCATGCTCAGAGCTGAATTCCAGTGTCCTCCAACACTCTGCTCAGAAGGACTATGGGCTTTTCCAGCACGGGTTGTCTATTTGTCCTTCAAGATGATTCCTGTTCTCTTTCAGCCTCAGAGACTGAAAATACCTATTCTCAGCATCCTGGTTTTCAGCCACTTGGAGAGGAGGGAACCCCCCACCTGCCCCACCATCATCTTGGCTGGTCCAGGGTGGGAGGGCTCCCTCCCAGACTCTTTTCCCTATCCTGCAATCTTCTTGAGTTTAAATCATGGTCTGAAACGAGTTCTCAGCAGGGCCTGACTTTGCCAGCCTCCAGGTGCCTGGTGGGAGATGCATACATCCTTCTCTCTCTCTGGTTGACGGATCACACTGAAAGTGGTTTGCTGGGAGGATCCAAATTGGAAGTATCTTCATAGTTTTCCTGAATCATACCCTGAAAGTGCTCCAGTGCCCAGGGCTGGGCTTATCTCAAGAGAGAGTGTCGAACACCAGATGTTCCCTGGCATTCCTCTCCTTGACAGCATGTGATTGTCTGGAACATGTCCCAAATGCTGTTACCCAAAGAGTGTTCTGAGGACCACACGTGTCCTCGCAGCAGCTTGTTTAAAAACAGCGCTGCTGGGTCCTGCCCCAGACCTAGTGAATTACAGTCTCTGCAGTTTGGGTCTAGATATTTCTAAGCAGCAGCAGGCGATTCTGCCATGTTCAAGAGTTCAAAAACCTCTGGTCCAGTGGCTTCCCATGCCTGTACCCCTCCCCTGCCCTTGGTGGCTTTTTTTTTTTTTCTTTTAATGGGCCTCTTCAGGTTTCAAAGTCTGATATTTGTGGGGTCTCCAGGGACAGATGACACCTTAGATAGAGACCCTCTGTTCGACCAATATTTATTAAGTGCCCCCCATCCGCTGGGCCTGGTTCTCAGAACCATGGATAAAGGAGGGAGTAAGACTCCTAAAAACACGTGCTCTCCCGTGGTTTCCTCCAGTGGGGGAGACCGCTAATATGCACGGGAAGTGAGGTGTTTGTGTGTTAGTGTTCTGTTTCTGATAACTACGAAAGGCTCACCAAGAAGGTGACATTTGCCCAAACCTGAAGGAGATGAGGGAGCGATTCCTGCAGGGGTTGGAAGGCACTCCCTGTTCTAGGAACCAGAGGAAGCATGTTCCCCACCAATACAGAATGTTCACATATTTTTATGCGTATCCAACATGCTTTTTGAAGGTGCATTGCCATCCCAAGCTCCAGGAGTGTTAGGACTTTAATCTGAGACTGTCTGGGCTATTGGAAAGAATCTAGTGAAACAGGAGCATGAGGTTCCTGTTTTGGTAGATTTTGGTAGACAATAGCAAGCAAAAGGAACCTCAATTGGGACTTTTTTTTTTTCTTCTGTGAGAAATGAAATACAAATTATGACGGGTTTATTTTATCTTATCTTAAATAAAGTTTAGGTTCAGCAATTCCCACTCTGTGCCACTCAGGACAAAGCATGCATCGCCTGTCGACATTTTCCTCCGATTTTCTATAACTATGCAATACCACGTTTTTCATTTCACACCTGGCATTGTCAGTAGGGTCACGAAGAGGATCAACTTAGCAGAGACATTTGAGGGCTTCCCCAGTGTCCTCAAGAGCTTCACAGTGCTTTGCCATCGCAACCGCTCTCTTTTGAAGAAAAGATCCTTGTTGATTGTCTCCTGTTCAGTTGTTAATGGTCCATACAGATCTGTTGAGCAACCGTGGGGACCCCCTCCTGGATTCTCTTTCTCCATAGCTTTGCTGGCAATTGGCAGTCCTCCCGGACTCCAAGATCTGCAATGTCACTTTGCAGTAGATTTGCATTACATTTGCATTGTGCTTATGGCCAATAGCCAGCACCACTGAACCAATCCCAGGGGCAGGGATGATGGAGTGGTGGGTGGGCACAGATGCACGTCACCCAAGGGCCACCTGTGAGTGGGGACTGATGATCTGAAGAGTCAGCTCATCAACAAGTAGTTTCTCATTCTGCCACTGTGGTCTTCTCAATGGACTCCCATAACTACAAGAATTCAGATAAATATTTGTATAATGAAGACCCTATGGAAATATAAATGTAAGGTTTTTTGGTAAATATCAGAAAGTAGTTGTTACGTAAGTGAGCCAGAGATGGTCCCTGTACATTGGCCCCTGTATTGTTTATTTCTTCACAGCAGACTGGGACTTGTTAGCTCAAAATCCTGCCAGCGCCAAACTCAAATCTTTATACATCTGATTGTTATAAATATATCCCAAATAAACATATATTTAGCCATTTGGAGCCTGCCTGCTTTGCACACCCTGCAAAAACCCTGCATACCCAATGTCTGTTAGCCATAAACGCTGGTGAGAAGACCCTAACTAAGTCTGCTGTGATCTACAGACTTGCCTCTGTGTTGCTTAGTGACATCAGGTAGACACGAAAAACCCCCCTCAGATCTTCCTGTTCCCGCAGCTCACTTGTCCTCCTCCCCTTTGGGGTGGGGCTGGTGCCATGTCCTTCTTACCCAATGAGGGACTCCATAGCCTGCAAACCTGGCCAAGGGTTGCCCCATAAAGCTCGTTGTGTGCTCCTGCCACCTTGTGGTCGTGCCTTTTACTGGTTCGGCCCCCGGATCCCCGAAGCTCATCATGGCGATGAGACCATTAATAGTTTTCCTATAGTTTTGGATATTGTTGTTTTTATACATAACGCGTGTTAAGAATATCACCAAACCTAAAAATATTTCTCTAAAACACATTTAATGAATATTCAAGACACGGATTTTTCTGGGCTTAAATTACTCTAACGAGTATAATCTAAAATCGGGAAGGATTTGGGCTTAGAACTGGAGTGCATGAACTGGTTTATAACTTGTATTCAGGAGAGGGGCAGAACCTGAGTAATTTGCCTTTAGGCTAGTGTTTCTGATACCCAGCATTGGTTTCTTCTCTTGTGACTTGAAATTCCGGAGCCACCACTTGTGGTTGCTGCCACGTGATTCAGATGGGCTTAACTCTATTCTTAGTGCAGGGATGGTTGTTAACTGGCTAAACCAGTGAGCTTTGGTCTTCTACCCCCTAGGCCACCTAGTTCTTGGTCCAGGGTGGAATCCTCAGTCTGATTCAGCCAATGAAAACCTAGCTCCAGGATTTTGTTCTGAGGGAGAGAATCTTGCTTTTCCTTTGTGGATGAGGATGCAAGATCTGGAGCTGCTGCAGCCACACTGACCCCAAGAGGAGAGTCTGTCAGTGCACAGGATTAATCTTCTACTGCACGCCCACTGTATAGGCAACCAGATGGCCAAAAATCCTGCCTAGAGTTGAGTATTTAATTCTAAAGTGGGTGGCCTAAGTATAAGAAAGACTCAGACGCACTCAGCAGACAACTTTTCTTGTGTCCTGCTAGGTGTTAGATAAGGTGGGCTGGAGAGATATAGGGAGAATGAGATGGAGAAGCTGTGGGTCTCTGGCCTGTCTCTAGTCCCTGCTGGGTAGAGGCTGGCCTGGAGTCTAGATGTCTTCCTCATTGCTTACCCACAGCAGCTGGAATGTCACTGGTCCCTGGTCCAACCAGCAGGGGTACTCATCTGGATTCTAAGACCCTTCCCCGTCACAGACAAGGTCAAAGTTTCAGATTACTCTGTGCACCTCAGAACAAGGGTGGGGCCCTGGGCACCCGGGCAGCACCAGGTGGTGGAAGTTGTGAGGGAGAAACCCCTCTGTGTGTCCAGGGTGGTGGTAGTCTGACTCGTCCTTAGGCCTCCTGCTGAGCTAGACCAGTGGGGAGGTCACATCCTGTGGTAGGTGTTACCCTGGCTGCAACTCGGTGTCCCTGTTACAGACATGAGATCTGCTTGCTTTGCCACGACGAACTTCATATGGCATTAGAACCCATGTCCAGAAAAGTGCACATGAGTGAGCACACCCTGATCAATTCTCAGAACTCAGCAGCAGGCACACCCAGAAGGAGAAACCAAACATGGCAGGGGCCCCAGAAGCCCGTCTGGGGACCCGCCCAGTTTCTTTCCCGGAGAGGAACTGCGATGCTGAGCCCAACCTCAGAGATCTGTCTGCTTGTTCTTCCTGTAAATGGGATTTTGCAGTGTGCCCTTTCTTGCATCTCTCGGGGTTCATCATGTGGCTTTGGGTGGCGGGAGGTGCTCATTCTTGTTCTTGAGGCTCCGTATTCCCTGGTGTCTGTTCTATTGTCAGTGAGCAGTTCAGGCTGTTTGCATCGGGCCTGCATAGGATGGGCTGCCCCGAACTCCCCCTGCTCTTCTGGGGACCACAAGCATGCATTTCTCTTGGGCATATGTCCAGTAGTGGAAGTGCTGGGCGATTGATCTACAGAAATCAGCTTAGGAGACACGGCCAGAGAGCATTCCAAAGAAATGGCACCACGTCCACGCACCCCAGCAATGCGCATGAGTCAACAGGGGTCAATGCTTGCTGTGTTCTCGTCGTTTCAGCCCCTCCGATGGGCAAGTGTCTGCTTTTTATGCTTGAGGCTGACGAGAGTGCATTGTACTGACAGTAATGATAGGGATAATTAATATTCATAATTGAGAATAAAAGCTAAGACAGGCCCCATGATGCCGTGCATCTGTCCTGTGTGGCTCCCGGCCCCAACGGAGATAGTTCGTGTCTGACTGTTGAGCTTATGATTCCTGCCCTTTGGGTATAAAAGCTGGCCTGTCTTTATGGTGGTTTTGGTAGTTATTTAGTGGCTTGAAAGTCCACTTTCTGGGGGAGGGATGGGCCCTAGGAAGCCTGGCAGGGGGCGAGGTAGGTATCTGTTTTCTTGAGACTTCCTCTTTGCCTCGAAATTAGCCATACGGAAGTTTCTGGCTCGCCTTGTGCTCCCAATCTCCGGTGCAGCCTAGTGAGCCTCTCGGGTCTGACTTTGTGGAGCTCAGGGGAGCTACCAGAACCAAAGGAGACCGGGAGCACAGGAACCAGGAACGTTAGGGCAGAAACTTTCCTGGCATGCCCTGGGTCAGGCAGGAGGTCGCCGTCCTCCTCGGTGGCTTGGGAGGAGGGTGGGACAGAGAAGAAACTAACTGGGTCTGGAGCCCTGATGCTGAGCACAGTGCCCGGGGGGGGGGATGGTGGAGTAGAAATTGAGAGCCGGTGACCCTGCAGGGGAGAACATAGAGATGCCTCTCACCCCCGATGGCTAAACCTTGGGGGGCTAACCCAGTAGGTGGCTGGCTGCCCCTGGAGAGGGCAGCCAACGGGCTGGGCTCCTGGTAAGCAGCAAGAGGTGAAGGAGTCAGACACGCTCTTGAGAGCATCACAGCAGGTAGAAAAGCACCTGTGGTGTGCCGGGCCAATAATCCCACCTGAGGGAAACCTGGGGAGGCCACCATAGTCTGCTGTCTGCCTCTGTCCTCAGGCACAGTCCTGGTCACTGGTGTGACCCTGTTGGGTGACCTCTGTTGGTTACAGGTCACCATCCCAAGTCTGCCTCCCAGCCTCCCCTGGGATCCCCTGGATCTCTTTAGGACCAGCAAGGACAGTGACCGAGGTGAGCACAGTGGCTGGCCTCCAGACCTACTTGGGCCCTGTCCCTGCTGTTGGTACTGTGGTCACCCTGGTGGGAAGCCTGCTTTCTCAGCACTCCTAGGGAGAGTTGGCCTATTGCAATGGCCGCTGTCTCAAAAAACAAAAAAGACCGCAAAGGAAGGGCAGTGGGGAGGCCCTGGCATCCAGTCATGTGAATCCGTTCAGAGAGGCTGCGTCCCTGAAGATGTCTCTGATGACAAGGGGACCTATGCTTTGTTTTTGGGTCAGAATGAGAGAAAATAAAAAACCCCAAGGGTGGGAATCTTCAATGGACGTGTTGTGCTGGAACCTCTGTGACCCCCAGCAGGCCACTCCATGGGGAGGGGCGGAGGGGCCGAAATGTGTTCATCCGGACTTTGAAGACAATAGTAATAATGCGGCCCACGGGGCTGTCTGATGGAGGGACTCCCTGAGCAGTCGTGTGCGAGAGAGAGGACACCCTAATCGTTAACAACAGCAGGGGCCACCAGACAGGAGGTGCGAGTTCTGGAACATTCTTTCCAGTTGCCTCTTTGCTGGCAGGACGGAATGGCTGACAGTGGGGACAGAACAGGACACCTCTGTTCATGGTTCGCCTAAGTCAATCCCGGGAACAGCCGGGGGTGAGAAGGAACGCTTGGAGGAGGTAGCACCCTTAGTCCGCAGTGTCGGGCAGGAGGAGAGACAGGTCAGAGCAGGGTGTGGCGTCCGCCTCTCCCTGGGGCGCTGCCGGGTCTCCAGGGACTTCTCCGGGGTCCTGGTGTGCGGGCTAGCGGTGGAGCATGCTGGCATCTGTGTGAGGACTTGCACAAGGCAGACAAAGGAAGCAGAAGCATTTCTCCTCTGTGTAACTAAGTCTGCAGGTATCTGAAGCCCCCAATTCCATCCCTGAGCTCCTCCAGGGAGGCAGCAAAGCCAGTGGCGTTAGGACAGCCCTCGAGTCCAAAATGGTCCCTGCTGCTCCTGGAAATTCTGCTTTTATAAGCTCCCTTCTTCGGTTCTTGGAGACTTGTGTGTGTGTGTGTTGATAGTTGCTTTTTTATTTTTGTTATTTATTTATTTATTTATTTAAGTTTCAACCTCTCCTAGGAGGGGCTATTTGCCTGTTTCTACCTCTTTTTCTTTTTCTTTCTTTCTTTCTTTTTTTTTTTTTTTTTTTTTCCAGTTGAGGCAAAGTTCAGGCAACCTACAATTGGCCATTTCCAAGGGAACGGTTCAGCGGCATTTAGCACATTCTAGTCCCGAACAAACCTGTGCTGGTTAGTCTGGCGGTCATTGCCCCTTCTCCCCAGTGCCCCTAGCCCTGGCAACCCCCAGTCTGCTCTCCGTCTCTACAGATTCTCCTCTTCTGGACCTTTCACATAAATGGAATCACACAGTACACGGCCCGTGGTTTCTGGCTTCTTCGGCGTTGACCGATGTTGTCCAGGTTGATGTACCTTGTAGCATTGTAATGGGTGTCAAGGCTTCATTCCTCTGTATGGCTGAATTGTGCTTTTTTTTTTTTTTTTAATTTTACATTTGTTTGAGAGAGAGTGAGCAAGCAAGAAAAAAAATTGAGAGAAAGAGCACAAGCGGGGGGCAGGGTCAGAGCTTGAGGGAGAAGCAGGCTCCCTGCCGAGCAGGGAGTCCCACATGGGGTTCAGGGCTCAATCCCAGGACCCCAAGATCATGACCTGAGCTGAAGGCAGATGCTTAACCATCTGAGCCACCCAGGCACCTCAGTCCTATTGTACCCACAGATGTATCCTGATGTATCCACAGATACATCAAAATATTCCTTTTGATGTATCTGTGGAAAGGGTGCCCAGGGCCTCCCTGGGCATTGCTTGTGGGTCCACAGGCCTCTGGCAAGCAGAGGGATGTCATGCCCCCTCCCAGCCAAGCCCCCGCTGACCCTGCATGGTGATTGTTCCTGGACTCCTTTTGCTCTTACTTCTACATGGTTAAGGCACGGCGAGCAGGGGGCGTTCTGTGGCTCTGTCTTCCTCCTGACTATTCCCAGACATGTCCCCAGCTCATCACAGACCAGTCCCAAGGCTGCTGTCCAAGAACTTGGAAGATACCAGGGAATCCTGCTGTTAGAGAGGAGGACACAGACTCTGGTTAGTCACAGCTGAGGGTCATTTGAGGAGCAGGGAACATGGAAAACAACCAGGCTGTGAGCTGGCCTTTTCTTGGTGCTGGAGTACTTGGGTCCTTGGGTTCTTCCTTGGGGAACTGAGTTCTGCCCACACCATACCAGGCATTTCCATGGCTACCCTATCCTGCCTGGAGAATGAGTGTCTTTTTTTTTTTTTTTTTCCTGATGATGGCGTGCCCCATCCTTCCTTTCTCCCCATGTGCTCAGGGCCGCCCCTTCCTCCTCGTCCCCTGGGCTTCCCCAGCCCCAAGCTGTGTGTGCTCCCTCCCTCTCGTGGACAGCAGGCCGAGCAGATCCCATCCACTGCCCAGACACACCTGCCTCACCTCCATCCCTTGGGGGCCCCGAAGCAGACAGTGATCTGGCTCCTGGCACATTGATGAAACAGAAAACGAACGTGCTTGGCAAGACGCTGGGGCTCCTGCTTCAAGGCGCTTATAAAAATAACAGGACACTTAGTTTTCAAAGGAAGCCACTAACGGCCTCTCTTCCCTGTGTCTCCCAGAGGAAAGGGAAGATGTGCTCTGACTCTGTGTATCTTACCACCTGTCTTGAACTGCTGTGGTCTCATGCACGCATACATCTTCTTCCCACCCCACAGAATTAAGGCTGCAGCAGGGGTGAAGATATCGGCCGTGCGAGTCAGCAGCGACCAGCAGTGGGCTGTCCAGGAGGAGATAGACAGCAGCAGCGAGCAGACGACAGCTGCCCTCACCTGCGTGGGCCACCACCCGGACACGCAGAACAGGTGAGCGCCGACGTCCCCGGGCGAGGCTGCAGCCGTGGTGAGGCTGGGGGGCGGGGGGAGGGCAGGCTGCCAGAGCTGAGAGCAAAACGATGTGCACAAACGGGGTGACGCCTCTGCGTTGACGGGCGACTCATCAGTGCTGCTCCGCCGTTCAGCTTCCGAATGGCTCCATTATGGGGCCGCGTCGCTAAAGGAGGCTTTCAGTCTTCACGCTCTTTTATACACCAATGGCCCAATTAGGGGAGCAGTCTCACCAAATGGCCTGAACTCGCGTATGCGCGGGGTTTGAGAACCGCATTTTAGGAATTTATTATTATTATTGTAATTGTTTGCACTGAAGACTGAAGAATGAAATGAGGACCGTAGACATGATCTAAGAGGCGAGGGGGAAATGTACATTTTTATGAGCAAGAGAGGCGGCTAGAGCGACTGAGTGATTGTGTCTCAGTGCGTAAATGCAGTCGTCTGGCAGGTATCACGCCTGGGTATCGGCTTATGGAGTCAGAAGGGGAAGGCGGGTGAGCTTGGTGTTCCCGGCACACACTTGTCCTCCCCGGCTCAGACGGTCACCTTGGGTTTCATGGGGCTGTGCTCACCTGGGAGGTGGAGGGCAGTCATTGCTAGTTATCGTGCTTCAGGACCCCCAAAAGGCAGAGGGAGCTGTCCCCACTGTGGTAGCAGCCTTTTCTCTCAAGGGATCAGGCCAGAGAGCCCCTAGATGTGTCATCCCGGTCCCCGTCTTAAAACCACAATGGATCCCACTTCAGCCAGGACGAGACCCCGAGGCCTCAGCTTGGCGGGGGAGCCCATGTAGATATCTGCCATTGTCATACCCTGTTCTCTTTTCTTTCCCCTCTAGTATTTAAACTCAGTAGTGTTAGGCCCTGAGGGGATGCTCTGTGGACTCACCAGGGTGTGGGCAGGTGGCTGGGCTCCTGGGGCTTGGGGAAGTTGGGTGGAGCTTGCCTCCTTTAGAGGAGTCCTGTGCGGAGTGCGCCCTGCCAAGGTGACCCTGGCCAACCTCAGCTCGGGTCGTGTCCTGCCTGCTTCCAAGAGCTGTCTCAAAGGGGAGGGCATGAGGGTCCGGTTAGAAATACCGACGACGCCAAACTCAACATTTTGACTTTCCTGCTCTCCAGCCCTCGACAGGGCTTTTCCTCTGCAACCTCGAGTGGCCCAGGGTTTCCTGCGAAACTCGTCTGCCCTCTGAGCTTTCCCCCACCCTGGATTGTCAGTATATAGGGAGAGCCTGAATTCTTCTGTTGGCTCAAGTGCTTTCATCCGCAAGTACTAGGTTACCCCCGGGTCGTGGCTGCTACGATGTGGTTTTATCACCTCACCTGGCAAGAGGTTTAGGGGCGGGTGGTTGGCGGCTAGTTAATGTGGCCTCACAAACTGATTCACCCAGGTATGTCCTGCCCTCCCCTCGGTTGTGCCCAGCTCCCTGGCTGTCATCCTTCCTTCTGTTTGCTCGTGGCCACAGCAGTCCCAGGCTTCACCAGCTCACCCATTGTTCCCTAACACAGACAGGGAGGCATTTCTCTGTGTCTCTTTTTCATCAGGGAGGAAGACCTGGAAGTCGTCTCTTCAGCTCCCGGGGGAGCAGCGAGCTCCTGCCTTTGCCCCAGAAGCAGTCTCGGGAAAGCAAACACCCGGAACTGTTTTGGGGAGTTGTTGCTGCTGGTGGTCTTTGTTATAAAGGAAGAAGGGCGGGAGAATGACGGTCCGCTAGCACCTGGCCACACTCTTCAAACGTGGTGCCTGCCAAGGGCTGTGGCTTCCTCTCTGTGTTGTGCTGGGGCCCAGACCCCCTCTGGGTTCCTTGGGGTGTTGGTCAGGTGGGCTTTGTCCAGTGGCTGCCATTGGGTGCCGCACTGATGAAGCCCAAGAGAAAAGGGGTCTTGGGTTCCTCGCGATGATGGAGAGGGGGGCTGCCACCAGGGACGTCTGGATCCAGCTGTCCAGCAGCATCCTTAGTGACCTGTCCCCCATCTGTCCTCTGGGTTGGCAGCATCTCCAGCAGGATCTTCCCTCCTGGTGGCAGGTCGGCCACCAGTAGCTCCCAGTGTCCATCCTGCCGGTGGGTCACTTTAGGGAGGACGCCGCTCTTCCCTGTCAGGTCCCCTGGCCCTCTTTGGCCCAGCTTGGACCATGGGCCCACCAGAACCCGTCACTTTGGTCATACCACCTGAACGACACAGGGTTAGAGGATGAGAGAAGTTCTTGGGGATGGCTGCTGGGGCAGACACAAGGGGCCTTGCGGTTACCACAGTCCTGATATGCTAGAGGGGCCCGAAAGTGATGCCTGGATGTACACCCTCCGAAATCAACATTTGGGTATACATCTTGGGTGTAGATCTTTCTTGACTCGTAGTGGGGTGAGCTCTTGATGACACCCATCGTAATTTGAAGTACTGGAAGTTGAAAATGCATTTAGCACAACCAACCTCTTGGCAACCACAGCTTGGCCTGGCCTGCCTTCCCCGTGCTCAGGGCACCGACATGAGCCTCCCACTAGACAAATCACCCACCACAAATCCTGTTTTAAAAGGAAGTGTCAACTCTCTTGTGTCATTTCCTGACTCCTGCACTGACAGTGACAGACAGCTTGGCCGTGAGGGTGCAGGGGGCGACCAGGACCCTTGTGATCGTGGGGCTGATGGGGAGCGGCGGCCGCTGTCCAGCATCACAGGAGAGGATGCGCCCGCGGATCCTGAGCCCGCGACAAGGTCTTGATTCAAAAATCCAAGTCCGGTTTCTACCGAACGCATTAATCGCTTTCCCACCGTTGTCCAGTAGAACAGTTGCACGCACCTCAAGCTGTCCTGAGTCGGAAGGGTCTGTGTGGGGGCGGGATCCATGGTCTCTGTGTAGGAAATTGACTTCTTGAAGTATGACTGATCACGTGGTGATGTTTTACACTGAAGAAAAAGACGTAGGCTGTGGTGATCACTTTCGGTTCTGCGAGAGTCAATTTTGCATTCTCTTTAGGAGAGAGAAAAAAGTTGCAGCAGAAGAAAACTCGTTACAGAAACAGAGTTACATAATCGTGAGATGCTCTCCCATCCGGCGTCCTACCCCTCCTCCTTCACCTGGGGTTTGACCTCCCCGGGGCTGGACGAAGGACAGGGATTGATGTTTCCGCATGACAGTTTATACTCATCTAATATCCCTCTAAAATTCATTCCATAATCTAAATAAATAATTGCCTCTCTTTATACTTTTCTGTTGAATTGTGATGTCAAATGAGGTGTGAAATACAAGCTCACGGACCGCGTTTGCCGGCTAACAAAGTGAATATGTGAATAAATCCCCAACAGAACATCCCCCAGAAAGCTGTAATCTCCGAATTGTGACAACCTCGGGCGGAATAGAGTTTTTAATAGAATATAATGTACAAACTGCCTGAAATTCTGTGATAAGAATTAAAAATGTGTCATATGGGAAGACATGATGAGCTCAGTGAGAAAGGCAGTATCTTAATTTAAAATATTTTAATGAATGCTCATTGTGAGGAAATGTGAGTAATAAAGATGAAGACCACAAGATAAAGAGTCGTGTTACCAAAGGAGGAGAGAGAAGATTAGAAAAATAAGCAAATTTGAAAGTGTTCAGAACAAATAACAGGGCAGCGATAGAAATGGAAGGTAGGTAGTTTGCATGGAGACCGCATGTGATCAGAGAGCCCGAGACTGGGTGGCTCCTTGAGTGGTTTCTCTCTGGTCACCGGGAGCCATACCTCGGTGGAAGTAAGCTACCACTTTTTCTGTGTTCAGAAACCACAGTACAGAGTTCGTTCTCACTTGAGCATTGGAGAGGAGCTCGGGGGCACAGCACGGAAAGAGGAGTTTGTGCCTCTCTGTAGGATAGAAAAGCAAAAACCCCCGAATAGATTTCTTTAAAGAAATCGATTCCCCTCCCCCTGTTGTTGTAAACCCAGCTCAAGGTGAAATCAAGATCGAAGTCAGATGTTTAGTGTGAAGCGTTACCCTGTTGGGAAAATCTGGAACCAGTCTCTCAGGAGTTTTCCTTTGCCTGCTCATCCAGAAAACACTGGGCAAACAGAGGTCGCCCTCCTGAATAGCTTTTTCTGAAATTCGGCTGTTAAACATTAAGCAGGGGTGTTAAAGAGTCACCATGTCGAGTGTCCTTCCGTGGATTCAGGGTACACAGTTTACTGCACTTCAAGATTCTTACTTACGTTTTTTAGAAGAAGGACGAAGACAGAGGTAGCAGCGGCCTCCTGTGTCTCCCAGTACAGCCGTGTTTCCCGCCTGACTCGTTTATGTTGGTTTTGTTCCTTCTTTAGGAGGTTTAATGACAGGTAAAGATAGAACACACAACACCCTTCAGGAAAGGTTCTTTTAAGAGTCGGCAATGTTAGAGCCCCGTGAGCCTTGATTGCCACTTAACAGACGTGTAAGTTGACCAGTTCAAATGACTTCCCAAGCTCTCCAGGCCAGTAAGTAGCCCAAACTGTCGGACCTTAGAGTCTACATGCTTATCCGAGCCCCCCGCTGTGCCCATCTGCACCTTCTTCCTTCGCCCTCGTTCAGTGTTCTTGTCCGTTAGAACTGAAAACTCGGTGACAGCTTGCCCATGGGCCCGGCAGGCCATCTGGCGAGTGGGCACACATCCTCACTGCAGAACATGCAAATGTTTATTTGGGAAAAAAGAGGTGTAGGGGTAATTAAGTGAAGAATCTTGAGATGAGGAGATTATCGTAGACGGTCCAGGTGGGCTCTCACTCTAATGACAGATGTCCTCGTAACACAAGCACGGAGGAGAGGGCCCTGGAGATGGAGGCAGAGATCGGAGCAAAGTGGGCACAAGCCGGGGAGGGCAAGCAATGCCTGGGGCCCCCTGAAACTGCAAAAGGCAATGAACGAACATCCCCCCAGAGCCTCAGGTGGGAGCGCGACCCTGCGGACACCTTGATTTTGGAGCCTTGGCTTCCAGGAATGGGAGAGTATAGATCTCCGTTGCTGTAGGCTATTAAGTTCATGGTAATTTGTTAAACCTGCGATAGGAAACGAATACAGGGGCTTAATGATTACTTGCTGCATGGGTAAATTAAGACTTCTCAACCTGGATGCTTATCAGAATAGCCCGGAGGGTCTTAATAGTACACGTTCCCGAGACCTCACACCTCAGTGGGTCACAGGCATCGGTATTGGAAAGACTCTCCAGGTTTTGTGTTCTTTATTTTTTTAAAGACTTATTTATTTAGATTTTATTTATTTATTTGACAGCGAGACACAGTGAGAGAGGGAACACAAGCAGGGGGAGTGGGAGAGGGAGGAGCAGGCTTCCCGCTGAGCAGGGAGCCTGACGTGGGGCTCGATCCCAGGATCCCGGGATCATGCCCTGAGCTGAAGGCAGACGCTTAGGGACCGAGTCACCCAGGTGCCCCAAGATTTATTTATTTACTTGAGAGAGAGAGAGAGAATGCGTGTGAGAGAGAGTGTGCACATCAGGAGGGACAGAGGGAGAGGGAGAGAGAATCTGAAGCAGACATCATGCTGAGCACAGAGCCTGACGTGCAGCTCAGTCTCACGACCCTGAGATCACAACCTGAAACAAAGGCTCTGACTCTCAACCAACAGCACCACCCAAGCACCCCTCCGAGGTGATCTTAATGTGTAGCCAGAGATGGGAATTAGTGGGATGTAGGAATGAGAGAAATAGTAATGAATTCAAACACTGTGAGACGATAAAGGTATTTTATTTTTAACAATTTTAGGATTCAAAAATAGTGGGTTTAGAAACACAATTGTTAGGCTTACAATACAGTTTGCCATGGGACAGCTCTCAGCACCAGCTGCCACGATAGTTCAAACCAGGATTTAGGTATAGAAACCTAGCAGGCCCTGGCTCGGTCTAATTCAGGCTACGAAGTCACAACAGGGTTTCCTACAGGGAAATGAAGGGCTCCTCTCCCCCTTCCAAAAAGGAATCAGGCCAACCAAAGAAAAGAAAGAGAGGAATATTTTAAAAACACGCCACCTCTTTTCCTTTCCCTGGCCTCTGTGAAACTCTGAATTTATGCTGCTGGTCAGTTTCAGCTCAGGCCTGCTGGAGGTCTTCTGACTTCCAAAGTAATAGGTGTTCAATTAAAATTTAGAAGATACACTGAATAAGATATAGAGGATAAAAACCGTCCCTGAACCTGTGTATGATTCAAAGGGAACCATTGTTAATATTTTGACGAGTATATTCGTGTGATTGTGTTTGCGTATATGCGGATGTACACAAATGTCATTTTTGTCAATATTAGAGTTTGTTTAGTTTTGAAAGCTGTTTTTGTAACAATGTGGAATAAATATAGGGCAACATCTTCTCAGGTTGTTAACTATTTGGAACTGTAATTATCAGCCTCTTTGAAAAACTAATGAAAGGGGTGGACTCTTTTTCTCCCCAAATATAAACACATAAACAACTTTACCCCAACAATTTAAAGATTCACAGAGCCTTTCAATGAACCCGAAGTTTTAAGTGTAATATTTAATAGTGGTGTAATATTCTATTGATATTATAGATTCTCTGTTTATTTACTGTGTTTCATTTCCTCCCCTTTTCAACATTCCTTAAAAATGTAAAATGTCTTTTGAGTACTTCTGTGGTCAGTCTTCAGGAGAGAGTGCTAGAAGTGAACAGGTAGGTCACAAGACATGATGAAGTTTTAAATGTTTGTTGATTGGGTGACATTTTCCCGTCGGTTTGCACTGGCAGCTCTGTGTGAGAATGCCCTGTTCTTGGTTCCTTTGCCACCACTGGGCAGTCATTGTCTCAAAATGATAATCTGATAGTTGGAATATGGCTGTGTTCTTGTAGGCTTAAGTTCCATTGGCCTGATTTTTGGTGAAACTTGAGTTTTTCCCCGTGTTTGTCTGCAAGTGTCTTTCCCAACTTTGTTGTGTTTCCTTTTTTATCACTGTATTGTCCCTTTGGCAATGTTTTGGGGTCGTGTGGTCAACCTAGCCATCATTGTTATTCAAGTGAAGGACTCCTGCCTGGAGGAGTACAGCGGGATGCCTGAAGACTCCACATCAGGCCAGCTTCTGAGTGTCGTCTGGGAAGACCAGAGCTAGCCCCCAGCACAAGTGGTAAAGATAGATTTTATTTGGAAACTGTTGCAAGAAAGGGAAGAGAGAACTTTGCGTGACCTGTAAAGACATGTGGGAATTTATAGCGGAGGAGCAGAGTGGGGGGTAGGAGGGTGGGGTCAGTCGATGGTGCCGGACGAAGAGGAGTCATCCCGGGTCAGGGGTGGTCCTGGCCAGACTGACCAGATCAGATTCTTGCTGAGGGCAGGCCACAGTGATCAGAAAGCAGGGGTGGGGTAAGGAGTTTGGTTAGAATATAGAGAATGAGCAGGTTGTCAGGAAAGGGGGTATTCTCTCTAAACTGACTTAGCAAGATCCTTGCTATCACTGGGCTCTGAAGGTGTGGCGGGGACAGAGAGGGACTGCTCAGAGGAGCCCACCCCCCATCTGGCTAAGGAGAGAGTCCTTGTCTGTGACTGTGAGGAGCAGAGCCCGCTGCTGACCTGGCACAGCCCGGCGGTGTGAGTGACCACTGCACCACTGTCATCTTAGGCCACCGAGGTTCGGACTTTAGCTGTTACCAGGCATAATGATGCCTGCACTGGCGATGCAACGGGCTTTCAGGTACACATTTCACACGTAGTAAGACTTTTTTCTGAGCACTTACAGGTTATAGAGGAATTGAGCAGAAATGACAGGGAATCCTCATCTTCCCCCCGCACAGCTTTTCCCATTATTAACATCCCGCATTAGTGGGGTGCATTTGTTTCAGTTGATCAGCTAACACTGATAACATTCTTCTTTTTTAAAAAGATTTTATTTATTTATTTATTACTTAAGAGCGTGAACAGGGTCGGGACAGAGGGAGAGGGGAAGAGAGAGTCTTAAGCAGACTCCCTGCTGAGCATGGAGCCTGATGCCAGGCTTGGTCTCATGACAATGAGATCGTGACCTGAGCTAAAATCGAGAGTCCGATGCTTTGCCAGCTGTGCCACCGAGGTGCCCTCTGATACATTCTTTTTAAGTAAAGCATGTGGCATATAGTAGGATTCACTCTTGGTGTCGTGCATTCTGTGGGTTTAGACAAATACGAAACGATGTGTGATGTGTGTCTGCCATTCCAGCGTCGAAAACAATAGTTCCGCTGCCCTAAAAACCCTCTGTGCCGCACGCATTTCTCTTTCTCTCTCCTCCAGAATCCCTAGGCAACCACTGATCTCTTTCCCATGTCCAGTCGTGCCTTTGCCAGAATGTCACGTGGCTGGAATCATGCAGCCTGTAGCCTTCCCAGACTGGCTTCTCTCAGGAAGTAATATGCGTTCAAGGTTCCTTTGAGTCTTTCCATGGCTTGATCGCTCGTTTATTTTCAGCACTGAATAATATTCCATTGTTTGGGTCTGCCACCCTTTATTTATCCATCATGTACTGAAGGACAGCTTTGTTGCTTCCAAGTTTGGGCAAATTATGAATAATGCTGCTATAAGCATCCGTGTGCTAGTGTTCATGCAGACGTAAGTCTTCTGCTCGTTTGCGTAAATACCAAGGAGTGTGATTGTTGGATCGTATGTAAGGGTGTGCTGAGTTTTGCACAAAGCTGCCACACAGTCTTGCTAAGTAGTCGTGAGTAGGAGTCCACTGTCCTGCGTCCTCGCTAACATTGGCGCTGCTGTGTCCTGGATGTGGGCCATTCCGATAGGTGTGCAGGGGTATCTTACTATTGTTTGGGTTTTCAGTTCCTTAAGAACATATGATGTCCCGTATCTTCTCATAGGCTCATTTTCCATCTATATATCTGCTTTGGTGTGTGTTCAGGGTTCTTTTTGCCCATTGATAAATTGGGTTGCTTGTTCTCTTACTGTTGTGTGTTAAGAGATCTTTGTCTATTTTAGATTCCACTACGTTATTGGTTATGTGCTTTGCAAACATCCTCTCCCAGTCTGTGGTTTCTCTTCTTATCCTCTGATTCAAATAAACATTTTGAGTCGTGACTGCATGTCTGGAGTAAGTTCCTAGGTTTCAAGGTGACTACATTTAGATGACTCTGACTCAGAAGTTTCCCTAATTCTCAAGATGGCTGGTTTGGGACAGAAAAATCCATAATTGGGTGTTCCGATGTGGTTGAGGAAAAAACATGTTTTACTTTATGACTCTGAGTCTTCCTGCTGACCAGGAGGGCCTCGCTGGTTGAAGGTGTCATCGCTGGCAACGTACAGGCTCACACAGCTCATTCCTAGAGGGTCACTGTGGCCACCTGTGACCACTTCCCACTAATCCATTCTGCCACCAGCTGCCAGACGAATCTTAAAACACCTTCTTCTTTGAGACTTCATGGCTCCCTATTGCCTGTTGCCTGTCTCAGCAGGTGTTTACAATTGGCTAGACTTCTGCAGTACTTTTTAGAGCAGGGCTCTGTCAAGACGCTCAGAGCTCTGGTGCGAGTCACGGATGCGGGGACAGCCAGGAGGGCCACTCTGCACAGTCATAGGACAAGAGATCAAGGACAGTGGAATAAAGAGGACAAAACGGGTTCTGTAGGGAGGGATGCTGGAAGGCATCTCAGAGGCATTGACATCGGAACTGGTACTTAAAGGATGAGTAAGAGTTTAAAAGTGTTTAAAAAGAAACATTTCTGGCAAGGTGACCTATTACGCCATTCTTTATATAATGTTAACACTGTATTGTGTTAGACTTCCAGAATCGTCTTTAATGCAACAGTTGTTACTGGTTGGATAGACTTAGGGTATAGAGTTTCTGTGTTGGGTGGACGTGGATGGGACACTTTGAGTAGTCTAGGAAAGGTGCTAATGTGGGATGCATTTTCGGGGGTTATTGGAAGCAGATCTTACCAGATACAATGCCTATGCTATATGCCACCCCCTTATATATAAAAATATCCCTGTGAGGAAGGTAGCACTATTAGCCCCACTTCCAGAGTGGAGAAAGTGAGGCTCAGAGATATGAAGGGCCTCCAGTTGCATAGCTAAGACTGGTGGGTCTGGGATTTGAACCCAGACTTTAAGATTCTAGAATAGTACGTGGCACACAGTAGGCATTCAGCAGATAAATGTCAATAATTCTGAGCTTAGGAGTCCTTTCTCAGCACCAGAGTTGCTTCCAAAAGAGAAGGGAAGGGGGTGGTGCCAAAGGAAAACACTCCCAAAGGTCAACCCTTTGGCAGGATTTCTGTGCCTTCTCCAGATCCCCGATTTAAGCTACTCTGTTCAAGCCTGTGGGAAGCTCAACCTTGATCACCACGTTGCCAGCTTCAGGCACTGTGGGTCCTTCATGAAACAGGAATGGAGGAGAGAGATTCTCTTAGAAATTCCAAGGGTCTTTTAGGTTCTGACATGCCCTTTCTTCCTGAGGGCAGATTTTATTTCTACTGTGAGATTTAGCTCTTGTAGTTTGCTTGCACAGGCAGAAATGGAGCCAGAGGAAATTGGAGGTTTTCTTTACAGAGGTCTGCCTGCGCAGTGGTTTTAATTTGGAGTCCTGACACCAGGTTGTTGACGGGCAGTGGATGAAACCAACCAAGGGAAATTGACAAAGTTGATGCCAATGGGAACGACCCTTTATTCGGCCTTTTAATTGGTATTTGCTTGTCAGAAACCTCAGCTGCTCCATGGAATCATTTCATTCTTAATGTCATTGTTTTGATGTGTTTACTCACTTATTTCGACATATTTATTATTATGAGATGAGAGATATCCTTGAGCAGATCGACCACTGAAGCCGTGAAACCTTCCTCAGCTCCGGTGCAGCTCTTTCGCGGGAGCCACCAAGTGAACCTGCGAGTGGTTGCCGACCCCTACTATGTCTCTGTCTCCCCCTACCCCCCCCAAAAAACCCCTTTCCTTCTCAAAGTTTCCTGGAGAAAATTTTCTGTGATTTGAAAGTATTCATTTACCGCAGGCTGCCTCTGCCAAGCACAGATTCTTTTTTTTTTCTTTTTAAGATTTTAAAAAATTTATTTATTTGACAGACAGAGATCAGAAGTAGGCAGAGAGGCAGGCAGGGGAGGGGGGAGCAGGCCCCCTGCTGAGCAGAGAGCCTGATGCGGGGCTCGATCCCAGGACCCTGAGATCATGACCTGAGCCGAAGGTGGAGGCTTTAACCCACTAAGCCATCCAGGCGCCCCGAAGCACAGACTCTTTCACTGTGACTTTAATCTAGATAAAAGCTGGTGTGCCCAGGTATCATTCCCTTTCTGTGTGAGAAGAAACCTCAGTGTCTTTTGAAAGGACATTTCATTGGATTTTAACCAGTCCCAGGGCCAGTGTCCTGTGCGGGTTTTCATAGGTCCTGGCCCAATGTGGCCACATAGCCAGCGGATGGTGAGCCTTTTACAACCCATTTCCGCATGTGGCTGTTGAGGCACCTCGATGCTGATGGGAGCAGGGGAGTGCAGCCTTTCCCGCTAAAGAGCTTCCTCTGTGCTACCAGATGGTCCATTTGGTCCTGGGGAGGACTGGCCATGCCGGCTGCAGATGTCTCCCTGTTGGGATTTGCCTGGTCTCTCAGTTATGGGTTTTTGGGGAGGAAGATGACAGAGGTGAGGTGTCATATTTATCACAGCGTACGGAGAGTACCAACATTGTTCATCAGTCTTCATACTGGCCTTGGTTGCCTGGCTGCAGGAGTGTTTGCATCTCTCTGCTGTGAAGTTACATCCCCTGCCACTCCCCAGGACAAGGAAGTCAGTGTACACAGCCCACACTTCGGTGGTGGGAGTTCTGCTCCTAGCCTGGGGTTTTTTCTTCACCAAGGGTTCTGGAAATCCTGAAGAAAATCCCCTCAGTGTACCTGAACCATCCCCTTTCCCTGTCACTGTCACCCAAGGGGATAGATGGGTTGGAACCATTGTCTCTGGTTCCTGAACAAGGAGTGCCCAGGCTACTTCTTCCAGAATGGTGCTGTGCAGTGAGTATGCATAATATTGCAGACTCCTTGTCTAGAGCTTCCTGGCTGGGCTGCCTTGCTTTCTCATGCTTCTGAGTTAGACCATCCAGGGGAGACATTTGACCCTTTGCTTTCCAAAAGAGGAAGGAGAGAGTTATGATTCACTGCTCCTCTGGGTCCAGAATTCCTATCCCATAGCCCATAATAAGAAGGATTTGGTTGGGAACAGAAGGGACTGGAGCCTCCAGCCCTGCTCGTCCAGGGCTAGGACAATTTCCTGATTTCACTCCAAGGGTGGGATATAGACTGTTTGCCCAGGGCACCAACAAGGACGGGCCAGCCCCAGGGTCCACGACTGCTCAGAAACTGTCACTCAACATCTCACCTTTGTGAAGTCTGCATTCTAGTGGGCTGAGCAGACAACAATATGTGTTTACTCTTGGGTGGGGGGAAGTCCTAGACAGCTGAGGTCATAATGGAGTGGGTGGGCCTTCATCCAGTGTGACTAGTGTCCTCACAGAAGGGGGAAATTTGACAGACCCCCACACAGAAAGAATGCCACCTGAAGGAGAAAGCAGGAATCAGGGTGATGCTTCTAGAAGCCAAGGAACACCGCAGATGGTCAGCAAACCACCAGATCTAAGGGAGTGGCAAGGCACAGATTCTGCTTCTGGCTCTCAGAAAGAACCAGCCATGCTGCCATCTCGATCTTGGGAGTCTACAGGACTGGGAGGGAATCACTTCTGTTGCTTAAACCACTTGTTCTGTGATGCTTTGTCACCACAGCCCTGATGCACGAATGCATCTGCCTGCTTTGTCCCTCATCCTCTCTCGGGCATGCGGCTCTGTGGCTGAACTCTTCATGGTCAACTGGCTGGTTAGTTCTAGGTCATCTCCTCCTCCCTGTCTCAGAATGGTCCCCCCCTTCAGAAGATGCCATCCCCAAGTCTACTCTGCTGTCTGTGAGGTTTTCTCAGACTCAGGCATGGCCGCTCATCTGCAGGGCCAGATGTGTGCAGCTGGATAATTCTGGTGGCTACAGTATTCACGCGCTCATGCCACACACTCACTTGGCCAGTAGGTGTTGGGCTGAAAGCATCAGTGGAGGAGGGCAAGCCAACACCTGAAGTGCAATGCAGACAGCTCTGCATTGTGACAGCACGGCCACAGCGGGGCAGCTTGCACACGTCTTTTCAGTTCTTTGGGGCATAGACCTGGGAGCGGAATTGCTGGCTCATCTGGTCATTCTGTGTGCAACTTTTCAAAGAGCCGCCAGACTGCTTTCCATGGCCGCTGGCCCATTTTAGGTTCCTGTTAGCTGTGCGTGAGGGTTCTAACTCCTCCTTATCCTTGGATGGCTAAGGGGTCTCTCCACATGTTAGACTATGATTCAGCCAGAAAGAAGAAGGAAGCGTGGACACATGCTACAACCCAGAAATACCTTGCGAGCATGGTTCTCCATGACAGAAGCCAGACACAAAATACTACAGAGTGCGTGGTTCTGTTTGTATGAAGTGTCCCCAGGATGTGCATCCACACAGCCCGAAAACGAATGAGTGGTTGCTGGGAACTTGGGGGAGGTGGGTGTGAGGAGCGGCTATACTAGGGCTGGAGTTCCTTGTTCGTCTGAGGCAAACGTTCTGGAAGTAGGTGGCATGATATCTGCACACCTTTGTGAACGTGCTCAGAGCCACTGGTTGGATGCTTTCCAATAGTCCGTTTTATGGTATGTGTCTTCCTGGGCTAAAACCCAAGACAGCAACAAAAAAGAGATCTTTTCTCTGCAAAAGTCACCCATCCTGTGCTTTCTGGCCGGCTTAAGAGATAGCCCAAGGCTATTTCTGACATGTTGTTTTTACCTTCCATGTAGTCTTTTCCACAAATCCTTTCCTAAGCGTGAACTCCACTCCAATGAGAGTTTCTGAGAGTTAAGCACATTTTGGAGACTTGGACGCTATTGGTATCAGGGTCTACAGTTCCCGTGGGTAGGAGCTGTGTCAGGGAGTACCCTAAGGAGATTTTGTGCAGGTGAGCAATGGCTCCGGGGTCAGGCTCAGAGAGCAGTGACTCCTAAACCAAGGAGTTAAAAGGACTCTTGCCGAGGAGCAAAAGCCAAACTGGGAAGAAACGGGACAAAAGGGGGTCCCGTGGTCTGCCAGGTTCTGCATGCAGGTGTGAGGGAAGAGCTGCGAGGAAGAAGCTGGCTGCCGCCCCCATCCACGCAGACATGTGGTTTTTCTTCCCCTTCCGTCCATGACTCAGGATTGCTTACCAGCTTCCTTTAAAATCTAGAGGATATCGTAACAAACACCCATCTATTTACCACATAGCTTTGTCCAGTGGGATGCTTTCCCAACGTGGTATCAGCAGAGCTTAAAAAACAAACAAAAAAGCCCACCCCAACCCAACCCAATCCTACAAACCTCTCCCTGTTGTGCTCTCCCTCCTCCCTCCTTAGAGCGAACCACTCTCCTGAATTACAGGTGCTTACGTCATCGTGCTCCATTGGTAACTGCTGTTGTCGCAGTGTTGGTGTCCCTCCAAAAACTCACATATTGAAATCCAAACCTCGAGGTGATGATGTTAGGATGCCGTTGGGAGGTGATGAGGTCATGAGGGTGGGTCCCCCGTGCACAGGATTAGTGCCTTATCAAAGAGACCCCAGAGAGCTGGCTCGCTCCTCCCACCACGTGAGGACACAGAGCAAAGGGGCCGACTGTGAGCCCTCACCATACGCTGAATCTGTGGGCACCTTGATCTCAGATTTCCCAGCCTCCAGAACCAAGGGAAAGAAATTCCTGTTCCTTATACGCCACCCAGTCTGTGGTCTTCTGTTACAGCAGCCTGAATGGTCTAAGACAGATCACAGATGAGTGCGTTGTGTTTTCACACTTCATCTAAACGGCACTGTGCTATAGGAGTCATTTTGCAACTTGTCTTTTCTGCTCAGTGCAACGTTTCCTAGATTAAACCCTGTAGGGGCACGTGACTACACCTCTTTCCCCCCCGCTTTATAGTATTCCATAGTATAGACATTCCATGATTTATTTACTTGTTCTCCTGTTGAGGGAGGACATTATTTAAACTTCTTCTCATATTGATCTTCGTGCCCCTTGTTGTACGGACTGTATTAAATGTTTGCACCTGATCCTCTGGGTTAGTGGTTTTTAAAGGAGAGGGGGGCACGAGGGGGGCATCGCAACCCATTCATGAGTCATGACACGGAATAAAAAAGAAATTAGAGTAGCACAGAATAGAAAACATCAGAGTCCCTAGCACAGAATAAGGGAAGCATTTCATGAAACTTCCTTGTAGTGTCTGGTTTTCCTGAGTCGCCGTGCCAGATCTCTTCTGTTCTGGAGGCTGGAGTGAAGACAGGCAGGGTCGGTGAAGACTGTCCTGCCTGAGTATGTGCAATGTAAGCATTTTTTTTTTTTTAAAGATTTTATTTATTTATTTGACAGAGAGAGATCACAAGCAGGCAAAGAGGCAGACAGAGAAAGGGAAGCAGGTTCCCTGCTGAGCAGAGAGCCCGATGCGGGGCTTGATCCCAGGACCCCAACCAAGATCATGACCTGATCCGAAAGCAGAGACTTAACCCACTGAGCCACCCAGGCACCCACAATGTCAGTTTTTTATCTGGTCCCGAGTTGCTCTCAAAGGTCCTGGTACCAATTTGATGAGTTGTGTTCGAGGTTAGAAGGCTCCTGAACTTTCTGAAATGGGAGGCTTTTTCCAGAAGCTAGCTCTGAAATGTCTTATTTCGGGTTGATCATCCTTCCGGCTGGGTTTATATGGATCGGCTGGTGGTGGTTTGTCGGAGAGACACTCATCTTAAAGACACGCCATTTAATTTCCCTGCTGTCAAGAGGCAGCATTAAGTTATTCCTCTTTTTTAAAGAATGACTTAAGTAGGAAATAATGAATGAGAATCGCTGTAGTTAAACATGGGCGGACACACTGACGGATCGGCTGTCACTTGGGTCTTGCTCTAAAGGGAAAGAAAATGATATTTAATCACTTTCAAAAAATAAAAACAGGGATGATGAATTTGATGCATTTGGACGCTGCGTGACTCATTAGGGCACATTATTATTTTCCAGTTAATAAAGGAACCTTGCGTCTCCCCCGTGATTAAACCGCTGCAAAGCAAAGACGTCTTTGTTTCCAGGAGCACACTAGGTCTCCTGAGCTGTGTGAACGCACGAGCTCTGGCTGCCTGCGCCCGCTCGGCTGGGGCCTCCGAAATCCAGGTGGCAAGCTGGGCATCCCAAGATCGACCTGCTGAGTGTTTTTCTGCTTTTTTTCCCCCTTCAATTTGGGCCAACGCTAAAAGCATTGGGAGTCTTGACTAAAAATGCACAATTTGAGGCATCTCTGGAGGAACTAGAGGTCTGGACAGATGAGATTGAATGGGTACGACTTGCTGCAGCCTAGGGGCTCCTCAGTTCACAAGGGGTCCATGCTGGCTTGCTTACCACTGTCCCCGCTGCTCCCCACTGTTCCCCCAAACCCAGTAAAAACTCTCAACCCAATTTCAATGTGTGTGTGTGTGGGGGCTCCCCTCCCCACCAAGCAACAACTCCAACCCCAGCCAGGCGTCCTACAGGTCAACTCAGCGCTGATGCTGTCCACGCCCACAGGCTGAGGGCTCCGTCCCACCAGACTGCCCCACTTCAGAAGCAAGTTGCAGGTCCAGATTGTCGCCTGTCCTTCTGTCCAAAGCGCTGTCAATTGGATGCCCCGTGATCCCCTCCTTGGGCTGGATTAATTTGCTGAAGTGGCTCACAGATCTCAGAGGAACATGTTACTTACTGAGTTACTGGTTTCCTCCAAAAGGGCAGAACCCAGGACCAGCCAGGTAGAGGAGAAGCCACAGGTGTGGGGAAAGGGTGTAGGGCTTCCCAGTCGCCCTGTGTTCACCAACCCAGAAGCTCTCCCAATCCCATCCTTTTGGGTTTTTTCCTGGAGGCCTCATTACAGAGATACGATTGATTAAATCATGTCCATCTGTGATTGATTCAGTCCCCATCCCTTCCCTCTCCCTGGTGCTCAGTGGGGGTGGGACTGAGTCCCCCTGACCAGCAGCCCCCATCCTCAGCTGTGTTCCCAAAGTCACCTCATTAACATGAGAAAAGACACCTTTATAGCTCTCTCTGCTTAGGAAATTCCAGGGGTTTTAGGTGCCCCAGGCAGAACCAGAGAAAGACCTAAATCCCCCCTTACACGCAGTTTCAGTTATCCGTGGCCAATGAGCTCAGAAGCAGGTCATTGTCCTGACGTCGCGTCACAACGCCTGCTCGTTACCTCCCTCCATCGCCTCACGCAGGCCTTTCATCATCTCATGTCACAGGAGGAAGGAGGAGGGGTACAGTACAATATTCTGAGAGCGGGAGAGAGCGCATGTTCCCCAAACAGTACATTGGTAGGATTGTTCTATTTCATTATTACTGTTACTCTCTTACCGTGCCTAACGTATGAGTTAAACTTCATCATGGGTGTGTGTGTAGGAAAAACCTTAGTACGTATAGGGTTCGGTGCTACTGGGGTTTCAGGCATCCCCTGGGGGTCCTGGAACGTAACACCTGCCGACAAGGCAAGGACGCCTGCTTTTCTTGCTATAAATCACAGTGTCACCCTGGGTTTGCTTGGCTCTTCGTTGGCATTATTTACCCATTAAGCACCCGCTGGTGTTTTCTTTTAGGAAAGAAGTATTTCTTGATGTCACTACTTATTAACTATGCAACCTTGAACAAGTTACTTAAACTCCCACCTTCATCTCCTTGACTTTAAAATAAGGACACTATTGGTATTTACCTGATAGGGGCGATGGGGGATTAAACTCTTTTATCTGTATCCCCCCAAGCTTGGTGCCTAGTAAGAGACCTGTAAGTCTATTTCCTGAGTTAATGTTGTTAGTATCCAATTCTGCATCCAGGCAGACGGAGAAATATGTTTCAAGTTGAATGAGGAAGGATATTCCTTTGTAACAAAGAAGGATATCCCTATATGACTAATCCGGAAACAAAAGATTTCCATGTTGAAAGAGACAGTGTAAGGCCCCCACTGGAAATTAACCTTAGTACAACTCTGTGATAAATACACAGAAAAGGTGTATGATGAGAATTGTAATGTAAGTGGGCTTAGATTTTAACCGGGTTTGTTTCTGAATGCAAAAGAGCTGAGTGTTGCTTTTATGAACCACGTCAGTGTGACCTGCTGGTGCTCTATCACTGGCAGAGGTGAAAGGTCGGTCCCTTCAGGCGTTTGAGACCCCACATGCCCCCCCCTGCAGTCCCGTGTGATCTGGGAAGAACCCCCCAGATCCAGGGAAAGGAATCACTCTGATCTTGCTTTTTCAGCAGGGAGCTGGGTTCTGCGGTACCGCCTCTGTCTGGTGACACCCTCCATCGGAACCTCTTCCGGAAAGTGGGAATTCTCCTGCTGGCTCACCAAGGGGCTTACATGGCATAAACTATAAAGAACAACCCAAACTTTGCAGATGTTCTCTTTTTTCTTTTTTATCATTTTTAAAAAAAATTTCAGCGTAACAGAATTCATTGTTTATGCACCACACCCAGTGCTCCATGCAATCCGTGCCCTCCCTAATCCCCACCACCTGCCTCCCCCAACCTCCCACCCCCCGCCCCTTCAAAACCCTCAGATTGTTTTTCAGAGTCCATAGTCTCTCATGGTTCATCTCCCCTTCCAGTTTCCCTCAACTCCCTTCTCTCCATCTCCCCATGTCCTCCATGTTATTCGTTATGCTCCACAAGTAAGTGAAACCGTATGATAATTGACTCTCTCTGCTTGACTTACTTCACGCAGCTTAATCTCTTCCAGTCCCGTCCATGTTGCTACAAACGTTGGGTCTTCGTCCTTCCTGATGGAGACGTTCTCTTGATAGTTTCTTCCTTGCACAGAAATTCATCCCAAAGACCTGAAACCAAATGCAGTGTTTTTGAAGACCTTTTTCCCCCCTAAAACTGGTGGTCTTTACCCAAAACACATACAATTAGGTGAATGAAAGTAGATTCTTAAAGGGAATTTCAAGGTACATTTTTTTCTTCTCCCCAGAAACTCCCTTGGATTCCACCTTCCCTTGTTTTGAAGGCAGTCGCTCTGCCAGAGGACTAGACCATGACCGACCGAGGAGCAGAAAGGATGAGGTGTAGCGGGCATGCAGGAGAGCAGGCTGCTGGGAAATCTGGTGTCCTCGCTGCTGCTGCCTTGGGCACGGCGCTCGGAGGTCTGATGGGAGAGCAGCGGGTCGGCTGAATTTCATGCCAGCCAATGCTCTGAGGGTTGGGACTGTGACTATTACCTCTGAGTTGGGGATATTTTTGGGA
Source organism: Lontra canadensis (assembly GCF_010015895.1). Classification (NCBI taxonomy): domain Eukaryota; kingdom Metazoa; phylum Chordata; class Mammalia; order Carnivora; family Mustelidae; genus Lontra; species Lontra canadensis. The sequence goes on from NW_022631052.1 coordinate 11,895,603, forward strand.
TTTGCCTGAATCCTCTCCAGGGAGATAAATACCACATCATCAACAATTGTGTGGTCAAATGTGGGGTCAGATTTGGCCGTTTCCTAGCCGTGTGACCTCAGGTGACTTCGTCCCTCAGCAAGACAAAGCATATGGGGGTGCCTGGGTGGCTCAGTCAGTTAAGCATCTGACTCTTGGTTTCCGCTCGTGTCATGACGTCAGGTTCGTGAGATCGAGCCCAGCCTTGGGTTCCGGGCTCAATGTGGAGTCTGCTTGAGATTCTCTCCCCTCCTTCTCCCTCTGCTGCTCCCCCTGTTTGCACGCTCTCTCTCTGTCAAATAAATAAATAAATAAATAAATAAATAAATAAATTTTAAAAAGGAGAGATAAAGAGACATCCTGACTAGGAGAAAGGATCAAGTGCCCAATAAGGAGATAACACCCCGGGGGGTGCCTGGGTGGCTCAGTAGGTTAAGCCTCTGCCTTCAGCTCAGGTCATGATCTTGGTTGGGGTCCTAGGATCGAGCCCCGCATCGGGCTCTCTGCTCAGCAGGGAGCCTGCTTCTCCCGCTCTCTCTGCCTGCCTTTCTGTCTACTTGTGATCTCAGGTCTGTCAAATAAATAAATAAACTCTTTAAAAAAAAAACAAAAGGAGATACCACTCTGAGCCAAGACCACAGGAGGGGTGTTTCTGTGTGACTCCTTTGATCATAATGTGTAAAATCTTAACCTGTGCTATAAGTGGAGTTGAGTTTTGGACACATAGGAATACTTACCTTCGTATGACATCTACAGAAATTAACTTAAGTTTTGACAAATGTTGAGGGGGACAACCAAAGAAGATCCATGGGTCACAGTTGGCCCCTGGTCTCCAGTTGCCAACTCTCAAGCACAGGCCAGTCCCTCTGAGTGGTGAGAAAGTAGACCAAGTGATGGGTGTGACTCTCAGTTTCCCTTATCCTGGGATGCAAGCAGATTTTCACTTATTTTTTTTTTTAAGATTTTATTTATTTGAGAGAGAATGAGAAAGGGGGAGCAGCAGAGGGAGAGGGAAAAGCAGGCTCCCCGCTGAGTGGGGAGCCCGATGTGGGGCTGGATCCCAGGACCCTGGCATCATGACCTGAACTGAAGGCAGACGCTTAAGAATCTGAGCTAGGCACCCCCAGATTTTCACTTAGGATGGTGAGTCTCTTTCACACAGATCTGCACCTCATGTCGCAGGGGGCCTTTCTTGCTTGAGTGAGAGGTCATGTAGGGAACTAGAGTCTGAACGGCATTCCAGGGGGCTGTGTCTGCCTTGGCTGAAGCCTCCCGGGTTCCTTCTATTATGTTCCTTCATCAGGGTAGAGGGTGGGCCTCTGCTGGTTTTCCATTTCCCCGTCCACAGCAGGAGACCCAGGTGCGCAGTGGAGGCTGGAGCCCGAGCTTCGAGAAGAGCCCACCGGTGGGAGAAGGGGCTGGTTTTGAGGTCTGGGTCTGTGACGGAAACATTCCCAAGGCCGCTGTGGTTGTAAACGTCCTTGATTTGGAGCCGGCAGGGGCTGGAGGTGTCCTCTCCATCTGCGGACTCCACGGAGCCAGACAGCTTCATGAGGACGGGGCGGGGGCACTGATGGGACCTCGGCTGTGACTCCTGTCTTCCCTGAAAGATGGCTGAGTGGCAGTGGTGGGACCCCTGCTGGGAAGACCCGCCTGGATCCTCTGCTTTTAGAGCCTTTCAGCGAGCTGAGTAAGGATCATTGCCGGGGATATTTTTCCACTCTGTTTTCTTGGTAACAGTTCTTAAGATAGAAAGTGAAGTTATCTTAAATTGAAATGGAAACATTATAATTAAACATTTACAACCAAAGCAGATTGATGGCTATGGTGGTTACATTTTTCATTGTCAGCAGATGCCATTGAAGCTAAATAACCCATTGAAATTGTAAGAAAAAAAACTTTTTTTTTCTTTTAAACGTCTGTTAACAATGGTAGTCTTTATTCTATTTGTTTTCTCTGGTGCCTTAGTGACAATAAAATAGAAGGCAGTCGTGCACCGTGAAATTGAACTGAATCGGGAAGGGCAAGGCTGGTGAAGTGTATTTATTTTTTCTGTCATAATTTATTATAGTTGCCTGCACAGTGTTTGGGAGACGTGTATCTGTTCACGGTGGTTGCTGTGTTGAAGGAGGTGTCATTTTTTAATTCCCATTTCTCTTCTTTTTCCTAAAGATGAGGCTAGGTGAGAGCCCTCATTTGCACACAGGACTCAGGCTCTGTAAGGACAAAATTCTCCTAATTACTGGGATGACATCTCACTCTTATGTGTGCTTCCTGGTTTTGGGGGCGTGTTCTTCTTTACTTCACTCCATGTAATTTTAAAAGGAATGCAAGGTCATTGTCCAAAATTGAAAAAGAGAAAACATCAAGAGCTGTTAAATGTATTTTTCTAGTTTGACCCAGCGCTCTTACACATTCTCTATAAACGACTTTCTCTCCTGCCTTTTTTCTTTTTTGTCTTTGTGTTTTATCACAAGCATTTACAGATGTAATTGCAAACTTTTTATAAACACTTTTTTTTTTTTTTAAAGATTTTACTTATTTGTCAGAGAGAGAGAGAGAGAGAGTGTGTACTCAAGGAGGGGTAGGGGCAGGTCGAGAAGCAGGCTCCCCGCTGAGCAGAGAGCCCGATGCTGGACTCAGTCCCAGGACCCTGGGATCATGACCTGAGCTGAAGGCAGAGGCTTAAGCGACTGAGCCACCCAGGTGTCTCAAACTTTCTGTAAACCTTTCAGTAGTTCCTCACTATTTCTTCATGTGAATGTTACATAATTTACTTAATGGGGCCAGTTATGTCGTTTCAAATACTGTGCTGCTGTAAATAATGCTTGAATCTTTCTTTCAGATTATTTCCTTAAGTACATTTCCAGAAGCCATGTTGTTGACATTTTTAAAGTCTTATCACACTTTGGGAAATTGCTTCTCAGGGAGGTATCAGGCAATACTTGTGATGGTCAGTTTTGTGCACTAACTTGGCAAGGCTGTAGTCCCCAGTTATTTATTGCCCTGAGGTAGATGTGATTAAAGTTCATAATCAGTTAGTTTTAATTAAAGGAGATTATTTTAGGACATCTGGTGGGCCTGGTCCAATCAGTTGAAGTACCTTATGAGCAGAACTGAAGTCTCCTGCAGGCAAGAAGAAATCCTGCCTGTGGACAGCAGCTTCCTGTCTGAGATGTTCCAGGCTGTGCTTCTGGAAGGACGGCCTTATAAGTTTTTTGTTTTTCATGTGTGTTTTGTTTTTGTTTTTGTTTTGCCCTATGGGTTTTAAAGTTGGCTAGCAAGTCCCTTGCAGTTGCTTAAGTCAATTCCTTCTGACATGTTTCTTAACATCTATCTCCTAGTGGTTCCGTGGTTGAACCCTGCGTGATACACAGCTCCAACAGAAACTATATGAAGTGCTCCTCCTCATAGTACTGAATATTATCATATTAATATTTTTACTTATTTGATTAATGTAAAATGTATCCAACTGTTTTCTAGATTGCTTTTCTCTCTAATGGCACCAAAGAGTTTTCAGATGCTTACTAACCATTTGTACGTCTGCTTTTGGTAATTGTCTTTTCCCATCTTTGGTGGTGAGGCACGGTGGTTGAGAAGGCCAGCTGTGTGTCTCTGTGCACACCCCACCTCTGTCATTTACTAGTGACTGTGATCACCTCATTTTCTTTGTTTGTAAAATGGGGTTACTGATAATACCCTCCTTTGCCAGTTATAAATGTTTTTCCTCTCCACCCCTGGCTCACCCTTCAACACCTGCTTGGAGATCATGGGATGGACACTAAACATGCCTCCTTTGTAGTGAGCATGATTTACATGTTGTCAGTAGAGAGTGCTGGAAGGAATGCAGAAGCAAGGGCTTTCTCCCTGGGCATCTGGAGTGCTGCTGTTTTGTCTTCTTCCTGCAGCCCTTTTGGCTGCAGTGTTCTATGTGGAGGACCCGGAGTGTCACATCACACTAGACACAGACCTGAGCATGCAATTGCTCTGTGAGCTCAAAGCCCCGGCCTGGCCCAGGGACCACTTTGCTGGGACCTTCCCAAGTTGGACACTGTGACCCCCAGGTCTTGTGCTGCCCTGCCAGGTAGTGGTTGCCCAATACCCCTTTAGGCCCATGTGCTAGCCTTGGCCTTCCTGTGGCCCCTGGTGTAGACGTGTTACACCCCAGGCTTTGTGCTGCCCTACTGGTGAGTGGGCTTCTGACACTGATCAACTCTGTGTGCCCGGCCACTAGCATTGGTCCTCCTTCATGGAGGTCTGGTGAGTGTGGGCAAGCTCTGGGCTGGGCAACCCGATGTGCCTCTCTGCATTCTGGGGGCTGTCATCTTGCTCTCTCCAACAAAGTCTGAATCTCAGCATTATGAAGGCCTCCTCCAACCCCTGTCAAGCTGTCCCACTCTCTGTTAGCTCTAGGGCATTCTTTTTTGAGGGTTTTTAAAAAACTATTATGTTGGTGACTTCTAACCCATTGTAGTTAATAACTATTCATATTAAAATTTTCTTATTCAAAGTCTGATTCAACCCTGGCTGTTACTTTACATCACAGAATTACTGTGAAGATTTTGTGAGATAATTTTTATGTCACTGGTCTGTAAATAGTCAGTGCTCGATGAATGTGAGTCCATATTACTCTAGGCATTTTCTTATTGATTTCTATGAGCTATTTATATGTTAAGGATGTGAGCTTTAAAATAGAACTTGAGAAAGGTAGTATAACAGAGTGGCCTTGGAATATCTAACTGGAAGGTCTGATTTTGTATTCATTAAGAAGTAACCAGAATTAAGTGTAACCGTCTAGTAAAAGAGAGTTGGATTTGAATTCTGGCTCTATAATTTGCTATCTTTGGGAAAATCATTTAGCCTCTTCTGGCCTTTTGTTTCTCCTGGTTAAAAAGTGAATACAAAAAATAACTATCAGGTTGCTGGAAGATTACATAAAAGAATAATACAGCCTTTATTATGCTTTTTCCTACATGGTATGCCCTTCATAAATTACTCCTTCTTTTCCCTTCGTAATTCAAGTCACCAAGTTTCACTGCTAATGAAGAGTGTCATTTGGCATTCACAGTCAACCTTATGAAATCATCAATGTAGGTATTATTTTTCGATCTAGTTTTGCAGATGAATAAAACAAAGGAATAAAGTCATTACATTAAACCAGTTAGCATGACACAGCCTGTTAGTGACAAAGAAAGGACCATAGTGTTGCATTTGGGACTTGATTTTACCCTACTTACAATTTAACAAGTTAACCCATACTCTGTGGATTCTGGTGAATTGGACCTTTTGTCACTTTGAAGTTACCCTCTTTTTGTTTTTTTTTTTTTTTAAGACTTTATTTATTCATTTGACAGAGAGAAATACAGGGAGAGAAGGAACACAAGCAGGGGAAATGGAAGAGAGAGAAGCAGGCTTCCTGCCGAGCAGGGAGCCTGATGTGGGGCTCCATCCCAGGACCCTGGGATCATGACCTGAGCCAAAGGCAGATGGTTAACGACTGAGCCACCCAGGCACACCCGAAGTTACCCTCTTTATATATTTTTGTGCTTCTTGTCTTAAAATCTACTTTGATATTAATATTATATCAGTTTTCTTCTGGTTACTCTTCACATGGCATATTTCTCAAACTTTTAACTTTAACCCATATTTAAAATATTTTGTTTGAGTCTCTTGGGGTTTTTATTTTTATTTTTTTTGCCAGTCTGTCCTTGTTTATTAATTGGCATATTTTGTTCATTTACATTTAATGCAGTCCCTGATACTGTTGTGTTTTAATCCGTGATCTTACCACCTGTTTTCTCTTTATTATTCTGGTTCTATATTCCTTTTTTCTTCCTTTTGGATTGATTAAGGGAAAGGGTGGAATAGTAAAAAAAAGTTCTCAATTAGCTGTGAATCTGCACACTTTTATTGTTTTTGTGGCTACTCTAGAGAATTCAGTGTATCGCATTTGCTTATCAACATCTAATACTATTTGGTAATGTTGCCATTTTTCCAAACATTTCCTTATAGTATTTTATTCCATTTGTCATGTTCCCTAACTGTATTTTATTATTGTATAAGTTAATGCACTATTAGCATTATTTTTTATAATCAATATTCATATACATTACCCACATGTTTGCCATTTTCTTTGCCTTTTTTTTCCTTGCTTCCTGCAGCTCTGTTCTACCATCTGGGCTCACCTTTTCTTCTGCTTTCTTCAGCATTTTGTTTAGTAGTGTCTGCTGTCAGTAAAATATTATCAGTTTTCGTTGGTATGAAAATGCCTTGCTTCATTTTTGTTGTGGAAGAACATCTTCCCTGGTTATAGAAATCTAAGTTGGCAGTTATTTTCTTTCAGCACTTTGAATACATCATTATACTGTCTTCTAGCTTACATTGTTTGTGTTGAGAAGTTACAGTCAGTCTGACTAGTTTTACTTTCAAGGTAATAATTTTTCTTCTTTCTGTGTCTGCTTTTTAAAAAATAAAAAATTCTTGAGGTATAATTTGGATACAGTAAAACACATCCATTTTAAATGGAGATTTTGATGAGTTTTGACAAACGTATTCACTTTACTAGTCAGTACCACTAGCAAGATGCAGAATATTGCCATGACAACTGATGATTTCCTTGCACATTACCCCAACCTCCCCCACCCTTGTTCCCAGGCAACCACTGACCTGCTTTCCATCTCCATAGATTGGATTGGCTGTCTGTAGGTTTAATATAGATGCAAAGATGGTTCTGGTATCTTTTACTCAGCATGATGTTTTGAGATTTAGTCATGCTGTTGAGTGTATCAAACTCCTTCCTTCTCTGTTTTTCCAGTGGAAGTTCATGGCATAGATACCATTTGTTATATATTTGCCTATTCACAGACGTTTACGTATTTTCTAGTTTTGTGCTAATATGAATAAAATTCCCATGGATATTCATAGACAGATCTCTCTGTGGACATATGTTTATATTTCATGTGGTTATTAATTAATCCCCAGGATTAGGATCACTGAATCATAGTATAAGTGCAAGTTTAATTTTATGAAAAACTGCCCAATTGCTTTTCAAAGTGACTGTATCATTTATACTTCCTACGGCAGTGTAAGAGTTTCAGTTGCTCCTCATCCTTGTCAACATTTCATGTTGTCAGCTTTGATTTTAAACACTCTTGCATCTATACAGAGTATCTAACTGTGGTTTTATTTGCACTGCATTAATCACTAAATATTTTGGCATATTTTCTTGTACTTATTTGACATTCAAGTTTCTCCTTTATTGAAATGTTTGTTCACATCTTTTGTCCATTAAAAAAAAAAAAACCCAGGTTGACTGTTTTCTAATTATTAAATTATGAGAGTTGTTTTATATTTTGGATACCAGTCTCTTATTACATACATAATGCAAACATTTTCTACTAGTCTTTGCTTTCCTTTTTATTTTCTTACCAGTGCCTTTTGGAGGACAAAAGTTTTAGATTTTAATGAAGTATAGTATATCAGTTTTTGACTCTATGGGTCATGATCTTTATGTCCTATCATTTTTCACTCTACCTGAAGTCCTAAGGATTTTGTGCCACATTTCCTTGAATGGGTTTTGTAGTACAGTTTTAATGCTCAGGGCTAGAATTCATCAGAGTTTACTTTTGCAAATGGCTAAGAGTAAGCATCCAGGTTCTTTCTTTACTTTGTCCTCTCTGTCTATCCTTTCTTCCATTTATTTCCTACCTACTTTTTTTTTTTTTTGGCCATTTGTTGATAAAATTCTTTCCTTGTTGAAGTACCTTGATACCTTTGTTGAAAATCAACTGACTATATATTTTTTCAAGTCTATTTGAGACTCTCTAATTCATGCCGTGTAGCTACATGCCTGTTTGTCCACACTGTTTTAATTACCTTGAGTCCAGGGGTATAAGCTCTTCAGTTTCATCTTCTGTTTCAAAATTGTTCTGCTGATTAAAGTCTTTTGAATTTCAATATAAGTTTCAGAATTAGTTTATCAATTTATACCAAAAAACCTGCTGGGATTTTTGACTGAGCTTAACTTTGAATCCATAGATCAATTTGGGGGAGAATTAACGTACATTTCAATAAAATTGAGTGTTATGTGAATAGGTTATGGCTATCGATTTAAGTCTGATATATATTTCTCTCAACAATGATTTATAGTTTTTAGCATATAGATATTATAAATATTTTGTTGCATTTATTCTCAAATATTTTTAATGCTATTAATGATACTCTTGTTTTAATTTAATACTCTAAATTTTAATTTAGAAACACAATTGTCTTTTTATATTGATGTTATATTCTGTGACTTTTCTAATCTCACTTTGTTGTTCTAATAACTTTTTTGATAGTTTTCCAAAAACTTTCTATACAGATGACCATCAATTAAGCCACCTGTTAATAAATGCAGTTTACCTCTTTTCTAATTTGAATACCTATTATTTCCTTTTCTTACCTTCTTATTGAGAACACCAGTACATAGAAGTGGTGAGGTTGGACAACTTTCCCTTCTTCCTGATCTTCCTGGAAAAAGCACTTAATCTTTCACCATTAAATATATTGTTATCTGTGGGGTTTTTTGGTGTGTGTGTGTGTGTGTGTGTGTATGTATTTTATGAGATTGAGGGAGTTTTGTTCTATTTCTGCTTTGCTGTGAGGATAAGTTGTGTTGAATTGTGTCAAACTTTATTTCTTCATTTGTTGAAATCATGTTTTCTTTTTAAACTTATTACTAAGGTAAAGTACATTGATTGATTTGTATATGTTAAATCAGAGAGAAGGAGGGAGAGGGAGAGACAATACACACGTTTGAGGGTGAGTAAGCAACATGTAAATGATAAATAGGTTAAAATGGTAATAGGCCCATCTGGGTGTTCTTCATAACATTCTTATTCTTGCAACGTTTCTGTAAATTTGAAATTATTTCCAAATAATATGTTAAAATATATGAAAAGAGATCTAAGACTGTGCCTGAAAACTGCCGTAACACAGTCCCCGGTGGGTGCATTTTTGTAGTCTGTTCTTTTGAATGTTCATGTTTTGAAGTTCATATTGCCTGGTCTCCCTGTGTGTCTGGTTAGTTTTTGTCATGAACTAGACATCGTGTTTTCAGAACTGTTTGTGGAAATTCTTGGAGTCCTCAGATGAGGTTACCTGTCTTCAGGAATGTTTATGTTTGCTTCTGCGGGTGATGAGGAGTACTGGCATTCTAGGTTACCAGAGGAAACTCAGATCATCTTGCCACACCTTCAGGGACTGACGTGATTGGAAATAAAACTGAGTGGCAGCCCCTTTTTGGCTCACTTTCGTTCCCACGATATGGCCCCGGGGGTTCCCAAACAAATTTAAGGTCTCTGTGGGGTGTGTCTTCACTAGGCCTCTGCCACTTTGAGGGCTCTGGACTTCATTACGTGTCTGTAGCCCTGTGAGGTGTCAAAAGCTATCATCCACTCAGCTTCCCCCTCTGATATTGAAAAATGTCCACGGAGGGAATGAAACCTCCAATCCCAGGCTCATCTCCCCTGGCCTCTGTCGTCTCTTGCAGTCTAGTTCAGTAGTTCTTTGTGTTTCTGTTTGTTCACTTTTTTGGCTTCCCTCAGTAAATCACCCTTATATTTTGATCAGTTTTCCTTGCTGTCCTCTGCAGAGTTGTTGGTCGGGATTATCCAGATAATCATTCCTGAAAGCAGTGGTCTCCCATCTTGATTGATTTAATTGCTGTTAAAGAGTGGACGATAAGGATAGATGACGGCTTAGTTAGTCATTCCTTTATCAGTGGACATTTAATTTGTTTACACATTTTTGCTGTTTCTAATAATGGTGGGTTAATTGTGTTTGCACATGTCTCTTGTGAACTTTTGTAAGTGCTTTTCTAGCAAAGGTTCCAGGAAATGGAAATACCAAGTCATGGGGTTTGCATATTCACCAATTTTTTATTTTGAAGTAGCCAATTATGTTCCAAAATGGTGATACTTACCAAAACCTTATCTGTCTTGGTAGAGTAATGTGGGAGAATCTTCATTTCCCTGCATTCTTTTCAGTGCTTGATAAAAACCTTTTTAATGTAGTCAGTTTGGTGAGTGACAATAATATCTTTTTTCTTAACAGTAATATCTTCATATTCTGATTTTCATTTCAGTGACTGCTAGTGAAGTCAAACATCTTTTCACATGTTCATTGGACATTTGTACTTCCTTTTCTATGAAATCCCTTTTCATATCATTTGGCTATGGGCTTATCTTTATTGATTTATAGGTATCCATTATGTATTTTGGATATTAGGTCTTAACTTATGCACCAGATATTGTCCCTGATTTGTCATATCCATTCAGTTTTTATGGAGTCTTTTTTCTTATAGATGTTCAAAATTTTATGGTTGTCACACTATCAATCTTATGTTCTATGACTCCGCACTTTATCTCTCTTACCAAAATCTTAAACTTTGTCTCCTATAATTTTCCTAATAATCCTGTTTATTTTTTGCATGTCAGTGGCTTACAGCCCAACATTAAACATTTTTCATTGTTTGCACATATATTTTGAGTTTGCATTTTGCTTTCAGATTTCATGAGACCACTTTTAAATGAGAGCATTTGGTGACCTTTTCATAGACTGTAAAAGTTGCTGTTTTTCCCCATCACACTTTTTTCTATTTTTTTTTTTTTTCTTTTTCCTGATGATGACAAGAAGCTTCAGCATGAAATGACGCAGAAGCCTGGGCTGAGCATCAGGGGAAAACAGATCGGAATTTTGGCTGCCACCCAGCTTTCTATGTGTCCCTCTAGGCACAAACGTCTTGTCCCTTTGAGCCTCAGTTTCCTCTGTCTCAAAATAGAGCATTAATCAGTAAACTCCAAAGTCTTTTCTGGCTCTCATAGTTTTCTAATTCTATCTTGATGAAATGTAATCTTTTAAAAGATTGGTATTGGTGTTGCTTAAGACCTTTGAACTGAAAGTAAGTTATACATTGAACACCAGGGCAGAAAAGTCATTGAAAACCTTGTCTCGTGGAATTATTTCCCAAATGTCATATACAGTATATTAGTCTGTTTAGAGGCCTTCCGTTAAAACAACATAAAGGATGGGTGATCGAATACATTTGGAAAATACTTCTTATTGCTTGCTGAATTCATATACTACTCTTGGAGATCCCAAATGCACATCAGCTTCTAAACTCTGCCAGTTCACGAGGGCAGGTGACTGTCACCAAACCCCAGGGGAGGCGGGCGTTCTCAGCCCGTGTGTGCCAGCCCCGCTTGTCTCTGTGCCACGGCCAATCACACTGCCCTTTTGGGTTGTCCCTGTCTTGTTAATTACTGTTTGGGCAGCTGGTCCTAATCCCCTACCCCAGGAACAGGGCCAGGCCCAACAGAAGACATCTCTTGTCTCTGCTGAATTTACCATTGTTTTGCTTCTGCACATGGCTCTGGAGAGCTGAATGGAGCTTTCAAGTAGGGCTCGTCTGAACAGAGATTTTTGGGTTCTGGCTTAGACCCACCTATGCCATGGTCCCCTGTCGTGAATGCCAAATTTCCGTTTTCAGAAACAGGCAGCGGAGTGATCATCTCGGCAACTTTACAGCCGAAAGGCGCCCCGGCCTAACTTTGATCTGGCATCTCAAATAAAACAGTAAGTGTAAGATAGGAAGCTGGTGTTGAATTCATGGCTTCTCTTCTCAGTTTCTCATCGTGAACCTGCTCACGGTGGAAGGTTGCAGCCGGTGCCTGAGTCAAGCGGGGGCGTGTCTCTGTGATTCCCAGCGGCCCAACGCGGGCGAGGTGATGCGGTGAGCCCTCCGTCTGGATACCAAGTGCCAGCAGTCCGCTTGGCCTCTCCGGCGACTCGAGGTCTTCCAGATAGGCATTTCCCAAGATAGAGCTGTGATAGCAAACGTCTTGCTTAAAGCTTAAACGAGAAAACATTTCTGTCATCCAGAAATCTGCTTATTTATCTCTTAGGAAAACATTTATAAATATAGTTTTAAGGAGACAGAAACCATTCCGTTCTGGGTGATCTTGTTAGACTCCTCGGTTGGTTTAGTTTCCATTTGGACACTTTCCTTTGCCTCTGCTGCCACTTCTCCCGAACGAGAGCCCGCACTGTCGTCTTTGTTGCTGCCTTTCAACCACGACAACGGCCCAATGGCTCTAGGTGAGATGGTGCAACTTTCCGTGCCAGGCACCAGCCCTTTTTGTTTGTCCCCTCTGCGAAGCTAATAAGGAAGCTTTAAATGTAGACTGTAAAATGAGTCGACACTGAATCGGACTCATTAAAAACTTAAACTAACACCTCACCATCCAAGGCCCTCCAGCGATTGGAACAGAAGGTGCTCTATGTATGACAAGAAGAACTAAGCATTTTGAGCTTAATAGAACGCAACAAACAGCCATTGATGAGTCAAGGGAACGCTGGAGGGATTCCTAATTGGGGGTGGGGGAGGGGAGACTGCAGAGGCCCAGAGGCCGCATTTCAGGGGTGGGGACCGTGGTGGGGTGGGAGGATGCGGAAGGGATGGGAGGAGGAGGAGGGAGGGATGAGAGGGAATAAAGAGCCTTCCCGGGGGAGGGGTGGGAGGCGAGGAAGTGAGGAGCCAGCAAACACAAGTGGGGACTGCTCCCTTGGGAACTGAGGGACTGAGTTCAAAGGCAGGAACAGAGCGCTCCACAGGGATCAAGCCCGTCACTTCAGGACATTTGTGGCATCCCTGCTTGTACTTGGAAACTCAAGTAAATCAGATTTGAAATTCTGCCCAGCCTGGGAAGGCACAGAGGACTCTCCTGAAGGTTTTGGGGGAAATTTGCAAAGATATGTTGGCGCCTAGCGGTCTGAATAAGAAAAAATACTGATCAAAGAAAGAAGTGTGTGTGTGTGTGTGTGTGTGTGTGTTTGAGAGGTGTCCTTAATCTTTCTTGATTATTTTCCGAGTTTCCTGAAAATGATTGCTTTTACGCATGGTTCTCCTGGGATGGATTGTCTTTTAAGGGTTTGCAGAATTCTTAAAAAGAGGGAGAGAGAAAGGAATCTAAAGGTGTATGTGGTACAATTTCAGGCCAGAGCATTTAGTCCCTGCTGCAGAACTTTCTGGAAGTCTTCCCCAGGTGGTTGAGTCTGGAGTGAAATAACATGCAGTAGATCAGGGACTGACACACATTTTCTGCAAAGGGCTATCTAGCCAATATTTTTGGCTCTGCAGGTTTTGCAGGAAAGCAGTAAATGGACGAGCACAGCTGTGTTTCAGGAACCCTTTGGTTGTGGAAACAGGTGGCAGGCCCCTTTTGGCCGCCCGTGGAGTAGGGCACCCAAATGATCCCAGCTGGTCATGCAAACATGAGAAATAAACTTATTTTTTAAGCGACTCTCAGTGCTGGGATGGTTTGTCACCCAGGCTTTTTGACGGATCGAAGGCAAAATGGGGCCAATTTCTGGTTTATAGAAATGAGACAGTTTTCCCAAGAAGATGGTCAGGCTAAACCCCAGACCACATCAGCTAAATGTGCATTTATTGATCACCAGCTGTGTACTCCCAACTACATTTTTCTGAGGCTCCTATAACTGTCCCCAGGGAGCAGTCTAAAAATGTCTTGTGGGAAGGATCCACGAGCTGGGGTTTTAAAGGGCTGTGGAGGACACATCTGATTACCCAGACCTGGCCTCTGGGAGTCAGGACTGTGGGGATGGGCGGCTGTTCCTGCCCCCACACCTGCTGGGGAGCCATTGGCTTTTATTTACCAGCTTTTATTTACCGGCCATGACTTTTATTTACCGGCTACCTCCCTAACACTCCTCTGTGCACCCCCTTACCCCAGGTCTCTCTCCTGGTCCAGCCATGCTGACCCTACCCTCTATCATTGCCCTTATTCCCGCATCTCTCCCCTAAAATCACTCTGCCCTCCACCAAGAAAAGCACTGGTCCTTACCCATCCTGTGTCCTCGGAGCCTGGCACCTGGCAGGTGCTTCAGAAATTCCTGCGAACCTTCAAATCCTATGTCTGAACTTTTCTGGGTTTTATTTATAATTCCCGTAGCAAAATACACGTTTTCTAATGCCCACTCCAAATCTCTGCTCTCTCAGCCGAGAACCCCTTTCTGAAGCCCAGTCTCTTCCACTTCCCTTACAGTTGCGTCTTTTTTCCCCGCTGGAGACACACAAACCATCTGGCCTCAGTCACCCTGCAGACGGTGGGGGCGGGGGGGTGTCTTGCTGCTGCCCTTCTGAAGTTCATGCGTGTTTTGTGGCTCAGAGGGGACCTTGTTCTCTCACTTGGTAATGAAGCCGTGGTGCAGCAAGTGACAGAAAGCTGATCCGTGGGACCAGAGGCTGCGAAATGGGTCTTTAGCTCCTACTTGATCCTTTTCATGTTCTTCTCACAGATTCATTAGTTCCTCCCTCAAGACTGCCGTTTTCTTCCTGATTTTGCTTGGCTTGAATATTTTCCCCCCCTAACTTGTGTTTGCCAATTTAGTTCTGCCACTTTGGGTTTGAATTGGGGTGGAAGATGAATTGGTCTCCTGTGCTCGGAGCGGGAAGACGGGGTCCCTGATTTCTTTATTAATCACTGCTAGCTCTTGTCAGCCATGGCAGCATCATTCAGTTTGGCCGGACCATGGCGGGAGCGGGGGTAGCAGCGGAGAAGATGCAGTGACCGCTCTCTGAGTGGTCGCAGCTGGCAGCCGCTCAAGCTGTATGCGAGGGGAGGACAAGAAAGAGGAGGGAACAGTGGCTCTGTGCGGAGGGTCATGCAGCTGACCTTGAAGGTGTCTGGGGCTCTTCTAGGACAAGGCTGGAAGAAGAGTCATCTGGGGTAGAGGAAAAGGCAGAGCAAAGGCACACAGATGTGCGTATGCTGTGAGCATGGTTCAGAGACCACAGGTGTGCACCTGCAGGTGAGCATGATTCAGAGGCCCACAGATGTCATGGCCAGGTGAGCCTGGTGCAAAAGCACACAGGTGCGCGTAGCCAGGTGAACCTGGTGTAAGGGCACACAGGTGTGCATGGCCAGGTGAGCCTGGTGCAAAGGCACACAGGTGTGCATATGCAGGTAAGCCTGGTACAAAGACCACAGGTGACCCATGCAGGCATGTTCAACGGAAATAGCAGGAACTGGGCCAGACAGGCAGGTGTGGATGAGGTGACCTGAGTGTCCTCCTCATGGAGTGCAAAGCCTGCTTTGTGCATGGGGTGGGGGTGGGAACAGAGCCATGGTGACATGGTGTGTGTCTCAGGACAAACTCTCGAAGGGGGTGTGAAGAAGGGGGAGGAGGCCTGTCATGAGGCAATTTCAGTAAGATTTGATGAGTGGGAGAGAGGAGGACAGAGATGCAAGAGAGGAGCCTGGCTGGAACCAGCAGGACTCGGGGACAGATTCTATGTGGGAGACAAGAACGGGGTAGGAGGCGGAGGTGTCCCTGAGGCTTAAAATGTGGGCCGTGGGACGGGGCTGAAATAAAAGCCCTAGTTCACGTGTATTTATTTTAAAGTATAGCTCACAGCATGTGCCCGCGATGGTGTCCCTGGCTGGACGTCCCCTCCCTCCACAAATGGGGAAAACTGAGCAGAAGACAGAAAAGAGGGGCACAAATTGTGACAGAAAAGAGGGACACAAATTGTGACACCGAGAGAAGGAAGTGAAGGAGGCTGTACCCCCAGGAGGCCGGCGAGGGCCATCCGATTTGGGGAGGACGTTTTAGGGACTAGGGAGCCATGAGCTGAGGACCATGAGAACTCCTGTAGGAACCAGCCGTGTGGGGACTGGGGCCCATGCTGAGCCTTGAGACTGACCCGCGGGCACGAGACCTGTGTGCGAGGGTGCAGCTGTCTCTGGGGCACACCTCTGAGGACTACTGGAGCTGGGAGTCCGGACAGAGATGGGTCCTACCCTTGTTACACTGAGCAGCAGCAGGGTGAGTGAGGTGGACCTGGGAACCAGAGACTAAGCATGAAGAGAGGAAGGAGGATACCTGTTCACAGAGCCACCCCAGTGGGAGAACGAGCCCAATCCTTGCTCACCTGGTTGTCTTGGTTTTCTTTCCACGATTCCCTAATGGCACAGATGAGGCAGTGGAGGATTCGGGAGCACTCAGATTTTCTGAGTGCCCAAAGACCACATCAGTGAGACATAAATATGTGGCTAAAGAGCTCACGGTCCTCTTTGTATGCCATTGACATCTTCTCGGGACTTCACCGTTTGGCCACTGCCCAGCCCCTTCCAGAACACCCCATCAATCCCATCCCTGTGAGGAGCCAACTCAGTCTCCCCAGGTTTTGTGCTAGTCACCCCTTTCCACAAGGCCATACAGATCAATACAGATGTAGTCCTGTTAATGGGGGTTGCGGGGGAGGGCTGAAGCCCGAGCCACCAGGAAAGCTGCCTCCTAGTTCCAGCAGATGGACCCCTGGTAGATGGTCTACACTTGGGGAAACACCCATTTCTGTTCTTGACTCAAGAGGCATCTAGAGGCCACTTCTGCAGCCTCCCACTGCAATCCTCTCCGCACATCCCAGGGTCTTCCTGACCAAGGCACGTCTTTCCAAAGCTGTTGAGAACGCGTCTGAACGTTTCTCATTAAACCAAATACATCATCTCCCCTCCCGTTCAGTCCATTTTCGTTGAAGAGCATTGCTCAGCTGTTGGAGTATCACATCGATTGCTGCTTTCTTTTTGAGCAGGGAGCTAGCCCATTGTTTCCGTCTGTAACCCAGGGTCGTATGATGACACAGCACTGGGTCCCCGTGAAATCACTGGGCATTGTTGGCACATGTCATTGGCGCTGACTTTGAAGAGAAACTGCATTTTGTAGGACTGGCACCTGCCTGCTTACTCATGAGGAAGGAGCTGGAAAACTTTCACAAAATCTAATGTTGGCCATTCTGTTTTTTTTTTTTTTTAAAGATTTTATTTATTTATTTGAGAGAGAAAGAGTATGCGTGAGCAGGGTGAAGGGTAGAGGGAGAAGCAGACACTCCCTGTTGAGCAGAGAGCCAATGTGGGACTTGCTCTCAGGACCCCGGACTCGTGACCTGAGCTAAAGGCAGATGGTCAACCGACTGGACCACCCAGATACCCCTAATGTGGGCCATTCTTTGTAATCTTGTAATTCTGCTCTTTTTGAAGATGATGGAACATCATGTTTGTTGTTTTTATGTGCCTCTCAGAAAGTTATTTTGCCTTCCTGTTTTCCCACCTCGCCTGTGTTTTCCATTAATGAAACAAAGGGGAGGGTTGTGGGTCTCTCCCCAGTAGTACAGTCTGAGTTATGAGTCTGCTTATTGCTAAGGGTTTCCTTAATCGTTTGAATAAGAAAGGTGACCAGGAAGGTGATCCTATTGAGAAATAATATCAGAGTTAGATCAGAACGCCCAAGACAGAGAACGTGGGCTCTTCTTTAAGTGGTGCTGTGGGTTCTCCGAATTCACACACACATGAAACCCCTGAGTCAGATAGCAGGCAGAGGTCTCTCTCCGTCAGGGTCACTCAAGTACATGCTCATGTGACCAGGCTGATGACGTGAGGCCAGGAGAGGGCCACATAACACAGTGGAGAGGGACAGGGGGCCACAGGCTTGTGCCCCGTCTCATCGGGAGGGGTATGTTAGCCCATGGTGGCCACGTAGACACTGGGGCCCAGGGCCATACGACCACCTGTTGGTTGTTTCACATCCAGATGTCTGGAGTGGATGTAAAGTATTTCAGGTTTCAGCTGTGGACACTTAACCCCAAGAAGGGCAGCACATCTTCCTACGACTGTACAAGCTTTGCCCTGAGAATTGCTTATTAATGGCCCTCTCCCATCATTTGCTAAAGGGGCTTTTCACCCTATGGTGTTTTTTTCTCTCTGGAGCCTCTGATCTCATCCTACGTCCTATATCCAGGGCATTTTCTGGCTGCTCTGCTGTGCACACCATGCTTTATTTCCATGGTGTCTTCCCTCATCAGGCAAGTGGCTCTCCTGCCCCTTCCTCGTGCCCAAGTCCTGTGTTTTCCTCTGCGCTGTTCTCCTGGACTCTGGCAAGGCCTCCTCCTCTGCCTGCCCTTCTGGACCTCACCCACCTTTAGGGCCCAGCCCAGTCCCATCCTCTTTTGAGAAATCTTCTTTGGCTAGATTTTATATTCATTCTGCCCTTCTTGGGAACACCAGGTGGTGTGATGGAAAATACACCTGTCTCGTGGTCCCTAGACACTCCTTAAACAGCAGATGCCTGACTCCACTGGCTTAATCCATAAGGGAAATTAATTAGCTCGCCTAATAAAATCCAAGGGGACAGGGGCGCCTGGGTGGCTCAGTGGGTTAAAACCTCTGCCTTCGGCTGAGGTCATTATCCCAGGGTCCTGGGATCGAGTTCCGCATCGGGCTCTCTGCTCAGCAGGGAGCTTGCTTCCCTTCCTCTCTCTCTGACTGCCTCTCTGCCTACTTGTGATCTCTGTCAAATAAATAAATAAAAATTAAAAAAAAAATCCAAGGGGACATCTGACCTCAAGCCCAGCTGGATTTAGGTACCATCATAATGGCCTCAAGAACCTGTTTCTCTCTCTTTCAGCTTTGTGCTGCCTGTGGTAACTTCCTTTGGAGTGACAAGAGGGCCCTCAGTAGCTCTAGATCTTGACCCTGTCAGCTGGACAATCTACTCGCAGAGTCCTTTTCTTTCCCAGCGATCCCAACAAAAATTGCCACTTGCCCTTCACTGGCCCTATCTGAGTCGTGTGCCCATCTCTGAACCAAACTCTGGGACCAGTGGAATGGAATACGCTGATTGGCCTGCCCTGGGTCACCTGCCGACCCTGGAGTTAAAGATAATATGAACTCCATCCACACCCCATGGAGTGAAAGTGTGAAATGGGTTTTTCCGCCAAAGAAAACTCATCTGTTGTTATCAGAAAAAAGGAAACCGAGACTAGGTTGGCTAAAATCATATACGTTCACTGTCCTTAGGTCTCCAAGTAAATTAGAAAATTTAGCATTTAGAATTTGTCAACCAGAACTCTTAACCAGTTTTATTCTCGAATAGATATTAATGCATCTTGTTATTCAAACAAATCGATACATAAATAATTTTGTTTTTATTCACTGTGTGGTGTGCTGGGTTGTGGGTTACTGTGCTAAACAGAATAAGACAGTTTCTCATGAGTCTGGCACTGAAGCTGGATCTGAATTACCCAAGGAAATATGATTATGAGAAATGACGTGAAGGAGAACTATTAGAACATCTGCGTGTAAGACAGGGAGGCCTGGTACAGTCTGGGAGGTCAGATATGACTTTCCTGAAGGGTGACACCAAAGCCGGACCTAAACAATGAGTAGGTATCACTCGAGGGAAGGGTGGGTGGGTTTGAGGCTCTGGATCTTGTTTCTACATGATCGATAAACTCAGATTGGATGCTGACATTTATACCAGCATGGATTGAGTTTCTTGTCTTCTCTTTTTAAAAGATTTTATTTATTTATCTGAGAGGGAGAGAGACAGAGCGAGCACGAGCTGGGGGGAAGGGCAGAGGGAGAAGGAGAAGCAGGCTCCCTGTGGGGCTGCATCCTAGGATCCTGGGATCACAACCTGGGCCGAAGGTAGGTGCTTAACAGACTGAGCCACCCAGGCACCCTAGCATGGATTAAGTTTCTGTAAAGACTTCTTAAGAAAAAAGTTTCCGTGAATTTCCTGGGGATGATTACCACCAAGAAAATTGGTTCTTTTTTTCTGAACGGAAACTCGACTGATCCACATTAGTGACCTCTGGATTTTTGGTCTCTGCAATTTTGCTGGCATTTGCTATTGTTGGAAAGTCATCTATAATGCCTCGTGCCCAAGACCCAAAGGCCCACGTTAAGGAGCTGACCAAGCTAAGCTTAGGGACGGATTTTGGGACCCAGAGTACAGCTTCCCTCTAGGACTCTCTTGTCCCATGGTGTTGAGACGTTCAGTCTTAGTCTTCACGGACTCATCTTCTGTTTCAGCTGCATTACAGGTTGCAGGTAAGAGTGAGTTTCGTAAATATTAAGTGCACTGAAGGCAATTGACCTTTGTCCTCTGAGCCAAATAAAACTTCCACTTGATGACACTTCCCATTCTCTCCTGACCCAGACTACTTGACTCAGGTCCTACTTGTAAGGCAAATGGGTTTTCATTAGCAGCAGGATATTTTTAAAGTGCAACCTTCATAACCCTCCACTGGCTGGGCTTCCCTTGAGATGGGAGCAGGAACCAGCCTGTGGTCCAGACCGCTGCGTCCTTTCATTGTCGCCAAGGGGTTGGATGGGACTGGGCTGTGTTCAAGTGTGGGGTGCGCTTCACAATTACTGTCCTTCTTCCTTTCCTGAGATAAACACTGTGCATTATCTGTAGATTTCCTTCTCTCTCTCTTTCTCTTTTTTAAAGATTTATTTATTTGACAGAGAGAGAGATCACAAGTGGGCAGAGAGGCAGGCAGAGAGAGAGGAGGAAGCAGGCTCCCCGCTGAGCAGAGAGCCTGATGCGGGGCTTGATCCCAGGACCCTGAGGTCATGACCTGAGCCTAAGGCAGAGGCTTAACCCACTGAGCCATCTAGACACCCCTAAATTTCCCTCTCTTTGCACTGTTTTTCTCACATTTTCAATTTGCAAAATCAATTTTATTTTGGTCCATTTTCTCTGTTTACGGTTGAGATGGCCTGAACTGCTTGTCTTTGGAAATCCATAACTGTGCATTTGAGGAAAACCGTGACTTCTCAGTAGAATCCTTGGTCTCAACTCTCCCTGGTTTGAAAGGAAGTTCTGGAGTGACACCTCTAGCTTTACTTGGCTGGGGGACTAGATTCGGGGTGTGGGGGGTCATGGAGAACAATGTTCTCCCTCCCTCCACGGTCCAGGAAAGTCACGGTTAATATCTGCCCATTGAAAAGACTGGCCTGATGCTAATGGTAAAATGTACTAGCTTGAAGCCAGCTGAAAGTCCTTCTCAGCTGGGGTCACCTCTGCTGGGAGCAGGACATCAGTGAGCCTCCAGCAGCGGTCAGGTGACAGATGATTGCTTGGGCTCTGTGCGCCTCTCTGACTTGGTCCAGAATGTCAAATGTGTGCTTGGGACCAGACCACACGTCTCCTTCTCTTTAGGACTGGGGGTTGGGCAGAAAGTAGCCACGGCTCCCATTTCTGCTGTTCATAACGGCAGCCAGTGTCGATTAGCCATCGTTGGCACTCTGTGCTCTGAGGTGCCCCGGGCACCTTTGGTGTTTGCCATAACTGCTGTCTGTAAGTTAACGGAATTGCCCCGAGCCCAAGTCCTGGACTTGATTTCCGGACCTGCCTGCAGGAGTGTTAGCCCAATACTGAAATTAGCAGTCAGCTTCAAGGGCACAGGCTAATTATTTATTTTGCTAAATAATGCAGACAAGATCTGGCTTAGTTACAGTAGTTTTACTGTGAAAAAGAATTGTGTCTCTGTGTTACCATGGCTCATTAATGACACTTTGCTCACTTTTCTTGGCTACACACCCTGCAGTGCCCTTTGGTTTGAAATGATTTTCCAATTTGCCGATGTCATTTATGAAAGAAGAACATTTCCAAACCATCTTTTGTAGGTGAAACGCTTGTGTTTTGGAAAAGCCTTGATGTTAATCTCTTCCTGACTTTCAAGACCTGACTGTAAAAATAGATCATGTTTGCCATCTTCATGTGTCTCCAAGTCAGCATTAGGTTCAGTCCCAGCATCAAGGATCCCAGGTGCCAAAACCCTGTATAGGAGTCCCGAAGATCGAGCCCACCAACTATAAAGAGTCCGATGTCTGAGTCCTAGCTGGGTGGCCTTGGAGAAGTTACTGAACATCTACGGGTCCCAGTTTACAAATAGGTAAAATAAGTGGGTTCATTCTTTTTTTTTAAGGTTTTGTTTTTATTTATTTGAGAGAGAGAGAGAGAGAGAGAGTGAGCACAAGCAGGGGGGTGGAGTGGCAGAGGGAAAGGGAGAAGCAGACTCCCCACTGAGCAGGGAGGTGACTCCGGGCTCAATTCCAGGACCCCGGGACCATGACCTGAGCTGAAGGCAGACTCTCAGACTACTGAGCCAACCAGATGCCCCTAAGTGGGTTCATTCTTGTATTCCAATAAGGGACTCCTATGTGCCAGGGACTGTTGTAGGTACTAGGAGTAGAACAACAAACAGGGTTAGACAGGATCCCTCATCACTAGGAAAAGACAATGGGAAAGACAGATGATAAGCACAGAAGTGAATAAATGAGATCATTTAAGGGAGTGTTAATTCTAAGTCACATATTTAAAAAAAAAATTTACGTATTTGAGAGAGAGAGAGAGCGACAGCATGAGAGGGGAGGGTCAGAGGGAGACGCGGACTACCCACTGAGCAGGGAGTCCGATATGGGTCTCGATCCGGGGACTCCAGGATCATGACCTGAGCCAAAGGCAGACGCTTAACCGACTGAGCCACCCAGGTGCCCCTCTATGACATGTATCAAAGTGTAATTGAGACAGTTGGCGGTAGGGCAGACTCCTTGAGGGAGGGACATCAGGGTCCTCCTCTCTGAGAAGGGTGATTGGAAAATGGTGATGTCAGAAACCTAAAGAAAGAAAAGGAGCCGGATCGGCAGAATTTGGAAGAAGAGCTATTCAGGCAAAGGAAAGAGCCAGTTTATAACCCCGCAGGCAGGTCCTTAAAGCATCATCGGCTCTTCAATTCAGAGAGTCAAGTGCCAGGAATTTCGAACTGTGCCCCACGGGTTTTCCATGGTGGCTTGTGTCATCTCGGCTTTGGTTTTGGGCTTTGTTGTCGTTTTGGGTTAGATTTCTGTGTCCTTATGGAGGGTTAGCGTTTGTCATCGGCACCATCATGTGTTAAACCCGCCTCTCCTCCCAGCCCTTTGCCTTACCGACCGTGTCCCCACCAAGTGAAACCCAGTCTAGGCATCGCCCTGTTTTCCCCCTGCTGGTTTCATGCTGTTACTAGCTGGTTGCTGGGAACGGAGCCGAGGAATGAGAAAATTCTGTGGAAACTTCTTACAGAGTCACACGTCTCACTCCTTTCCCAATGATCAGAAATCATCTGAAAATAATATGCAATGTAAGATTGTAATTTACCTGTTATTTTCGGCAGGGTCCCACGATGAAAAGTGCTGGCACTTTCAGCTAGTGTTGATATTGTTCTAATTGACGAAGTCAGTTTGGAGAACAAGGCAGCTACCAAATAGTGCGTTCATCAGGGAAGGCACTAACTCATCTAATATAAATACAGGACACCTTTGTGGGTCTAGCTGGTGTTTAGATGTGAACTGCTCAGCGACAGGGTCCCATGTGGCTTCATAAATTGCTCAAGAGCTAGCAGGAAAGTCCAAGAGTCTGGTTCACGTCATTCTAGGCAGGCCCGGATCTGGCTCCCCACCACCTCAGCGGCCACCAGCCCAGGGCGTCCCATGTGGAGCAGACTCTGGCTCTTGGTCTCCTTTCTGGTGAGCACTACCCTCTGTATATGATTATAATTTTGTCAGGCCAGTTACTCCATGGTCAATCTGGTTAATCCAACGTCCTGGAGGGGCATCTGGTCAACCCATCATCTCCTTATTTATCTTGATTATTACATGTTTTGGTGCCCCCTTAAATTGTGTGCCCTAATCCTGGCCTTGAGTTCAGACTTCAGTGCCAGCTAAAGGGCTCCTTCTTCCTGTTGGCCTGTGTTCCATGAAAATGTGTGGGCACCATCAAGGCCACACAGCATTGCCTCAGTCTCCTTGTTTGGTCATGCCAGTGTTTGGTCTCTAAAACTTTCTTACAGGATCCTCGTGCAGATATATGTGACTAGACAGCAGGTAGCACTAGCCCTTCTCATCCTGGCTTCCACTTACTAGTCTTCTGATCTTGGGCAACTACCTTCCTTCCTTCTATCCTTCTTCCCTTCTCTTCCCTTCCCTCCTTCCCTCCTTCCCCTTCCTTCCTTTCTTCCTTCCTTCCTTCCTTCCTTCCTCCTTCCTTCGAGTGGGCAGATAGCTTTAGTGTTTTCACCTGAAAAATTGCATAATGGTATCAACTTTAATAGTATATGATAAAATAGTAATATAATCCTATCTGAACTCTCTGGAGATCTTTGCATGGGTGGCCCCTTGTGGTCATTCAGGTCTCTGCCCAAATGTCGTCTCCAGAAAGAGACCTTTCTTGACCACAAATCCATAGTGGTCCTCTCTGCCAGTCACTACCCCATCAGGCCATTTTCCTTCCTCGGTAGCAGTGGCATTTTGAAATTTGTGTCCTGATGTATGGTCACTTGTCTCTCTGTTCTAGAACATGACTCCATAGGGGCAGGGCCCTTGTTGGCTCTTAGACCACTGTGGGAGGCCCAGCACCTCGAAAATAGTCTGGAGCGTCCCAGATGCTCTGCAAATATCCACTGAATGCGTGAGTCCCCCACAGAGGGTCGGTGCGAAGGTCCAGTGCCCTGCCAGTGTTTGTGAGAGTGTTTTGTTCCTTCTCACGGTCTGTATATCAGAGAAGGGAGGAACTTGGAGAACTCGTGCTCAACAGTCTTTAGGGAAAGCAGTTTTAACTTTCAGAATCTTTGTTCTGTCACCGTAAGTGGCAGTAACAATAGCGTGTGCCTCAGGACTGTTGTGAGCGCCGATGTCATAAGAATTACCTTATTTGTGCTTAGCGCGGGACTAAACATTCAGCCACTGGAGTGCAAAGAGTTCACGGCACCAGCCTCTGTCTCTGGTGAAGTCACAGAACCACCCAGGGTTTGTTAAGATCCCACGAGGGATTTTTTCCCCTCATGAATCGATCCAGAACTTTTAAACCTACTGCAGTGTGAATTAGTTTTTATAGTGGTTAGTTTTCTGAGTTTACTCTTTACTCTTCGCTTGTTGGATTGGATCTTCCAAAAAATTTGTCTCAAATCTCCAGGTGTGATCTCAGCTTTCAGTCGACTTTTCCTAGGTCTAGAGCCTTGTCCTCTGCTGGCGTGTCTCCTTCTTCTCTGTGCTGTGCATGCATTTGTTCCTCCGGTAATTTTTCTTTTGAGCACTGACATGGTGCCAGGCTCTGTTCTTGGGGCTGAGGCTACGGTGCAAGGTTGGCAGGGTCTGTGCCGTCCATCCTGTTGATGGAGAAGCAACATATATACACACACACACAAATGTACACACACACCCACACACACATGCAAACTGTGTTAGCAGTAGGTGCTGTGAAGAAAACTCAGAGTACGACAGGACAGAAGAGGAATGTGCGTGGTTGTGAGTGGGGGTGGGTGGATGACTGTTTTAAATAAGGTGGCAGAGAAGACCTCCCAGAAAAGGGGCACCGAAGGGAGTGGGAGGACCAGGCATGTGGTTAACTCCAGAAAGCATGTAAGGCAGGGGGAGGTGCCCTTGGAGAGGCCCTGACGCGGGAAGGAGGTTGGCCATGTCAGTGGAGCAGAATGAGCCAGAAGGGGGCGAGCAGTCCCGGAGGACGAGGCCAGGGTGATGGTGGTGAAGTCTTCGTCTCATGGGGCTTGTAGGCCACGGTGAGGAGTGTGGTTTAATTCTGAGTGAACAGGGGAATCACTAGAAGTTGTGACATGACCTGGCTTACATTTTCAAGGGACATCCTTGTCGGCCTCTGGGGGGTTGCTTGTGGGGAGGAAGTAGGAGCAAGGAGATGGGGGAAGAGGCTGTCCCATGGGGGTCCAGGCCTGGCAGCTGCGTGGAGTCACGTGACCAGCTCTGGCCACCGCAGGTGTGAAATGCCTGGTAGACCTCCATGGAGGCAGGTGGGCAGGGATCTGGAGTTCACAGGAGAGGTCCAGTCTGGAGATAGAGCTCTCGAGCCACCCGCATAGAGAGGGTGTTGAACACAGTATCACTTCACAGTTCCTTGGAGTGTTAACCATCGCTCCCCAAAACCCAACTTTTCCCACAGTGGCTGGGCCACCCACTGGCTCCTCCCCCTTTATCCCCACTGCTTGTCGGGGTGAGCTCAGGCCCCATTCAGGTCAGGGCAGTCACTGCAGCCAAGGGCAAGCTGCTTCGTGGGATGAGTGGCCACTGGTATGATGAAGGTTGCCCTGTCCCTGGTTATTGGTGGGGAGAGGAAAATGGAACCTGGTCTTTGGCGGGTTGCTCTGGCAAGGACAACCCGAGCATGAAAGCCAGTCTGGGTGATAGATTTAATTTCCTGCCCTGTGGGGCTTCCGTTCCTGTTCTGAGCATCCCCGTCCTGCTCCCCAGGGTGACTTACATGACTCACGCCCAGTAGCCACCTCCATGACCAGCCTAGATTTTCTGAGCTATGAGTATTGTACGGGCTTGTGGTTGGGAGTGGAAAATGAGGTTCTTTTAACTGAGGAGAAAGGAAGAAAGCGCTGGAGTAGGAGAAGCTGAGCACGGGCACCTCGGGCCGTCCAGATTAGGGACCTGAGCGGGGGCCGCACCTTCCCCAGGGTCCCGCAGCGCTTGTTCACCCAACACCCACTCGTGTGTGTGTTTCTGCGGCAGTGAGTCGCGAGGGCTCGGTCTGGGTAGTGAGTGGTGGGAGATGTGGTCCCTGCCCTTAGGAGCCCACGGTCGTACGGGCAAACCGACAGATGAAGTTGAAGTGCACAGTGATGTTCTAAGGACGGACGGATGACCCCTTCCTGCGGGATCACAGAAGATGTCTCAGAGGCCGACCCGGCACCTGCCTGCGGTGCGTGACGCCAGGACGGGCCCGCATGCCTGCTCTGCCCCGCTGAGCACCAGCAGCAAGACGTCTCCGTTACTGCTGGGAGAGAGAACAGCCCCCCGACCCCGCCAAAAGCTGCTTTGTGGATATATGTTTTCATTTCTCCTGGGTACATCCTGAGGGGTGCCGTTGCTGGAGCGCGTGCTGATTCCCTGGTTAACCGTGTGAGGAGACACGAATCACTTCCCACAGCAGCTGCGCCGTTGTTCACTCCCGTCAGGAAAGACTTGTCCACACCCGGTGCTTACTTCTCCTTTCTGTTGACTATTTTTGATTTTTGATTTTTTTAAATTTTTATTAAAGGCACCCTAGTGGGTGTGAATGTCTGGGTTTTAAGCATTTTAATTCTCTCTTCTATTCCTTGCCCTGAAGAGCTTTATTTGGGTCTTGGAAAGATGCAAATAATTAGGGAAAATAATTTCAGGCCAGAGGAACAGTGTGAGCAACACTGATGCGTGTTCCGGGCGGCGTGGTTGGGGGTACGATGTGTGAGGGGTGATGACGAGCATCTTGCCTGTCGGGCTGAGGAGAAGCAAATGTAGTCACTTTATGGACTGATGGGTTTCCCTCACTGCAGTTAGTTTCTAACCAACCCCTGGAGAGCCGATGAAAAAACCCCAAACGCAAACCAAGAACGATGATGAACGCCGTGGGAAGGGCTGCCTGTCTCTTTCTCGGGTTTCAGGCTCTGCCCCATTAACAGGGGAATCGTGTGTGTCCCGGATATTGTCGTCTTCTTTCTGTAACGATTAAATGATTTCTCTTTTAGTTAAACAACAGTATGGTCAAACCCAACAACTAAATAGCACAGAAGAAACAGACCTACGGTCCTGTCTTTCTAAACGATGAAATCACTTTCTTGTTCATGCTCATGGGCAAGGCAGCTCGCACAGGGCTGGTGTGTGGTGGGTAACCCGCAGGTATCACGTGACCGCCTCTTCCAGTACATACCTACCTGCGCGCACACGTATTTTTGCATAAAACAACGTGTTTTCTATTCTACCTTTGCACTTGCTCTTCTCGCCTAGGAAACATCTGTGTCATCACAGCGTCCAGATGCCTTTTTATTTGTTGCAAATGTCAGTCCAGGGAGCTACTGTAATGTAACTCCTTCTTTTCCATCAGGCATTCATAGGGTTAAGGTCAAGCTCAGGGTTGACGGCTCTTACCCCATTCAGCATCTAGCCTTTATTTTTCTGGCATTTCACCCCTACTGTGTTATGGGAACCACTCGGCCCACCCTCAGTCTGTGTTATTTAGGGTTGGGACACATATTTCCTGGTCCCCGGTGTGGCCACATGTCCCGGGGCCGGACACGTGGACGACTTCATTCCTTTGGACACAGTGTGTGGTTAAGGCTTGGCCATGTCCCCCAAGCCTCGCCAGCGAGACTCAAGCATGGGGCTTTCATGTGAACAGCTTGGAGAAAGGGGTTCTCTTTCCATGGAGACAGCCAGCAGGAGCATGTTGGGATCTGGACCCAACTCCCCAAACCTGCTACATGAAGAGATGCTGTTTGAATGTGGGGTCAACTCGAAGAGACAGAGAGAGAGAAACTTTGTCCTGATACTGTTGTTTGAGCCCAAGACCCAGTCTGCCCACCTGGGAATATTCTGTCATACGAGCCAATACACCCTCCGGTGTTCCTTTCTATGTTATGGTAAATAAACTCCTAAAATTTGTGATGTTAACCATTTTTAAGTGTAAGCACAGTAGTGTTAATTGCATATACTTTGTGCAACAGATTTCTGTAACATTTTCATCTGGAAAAACCGAAACTCTATACCCATTGCACACGCAGCAGGACTTCCTTCTTTTTCAAGGCTGAGTAATATTCCATTGTGTTTATGCACCATGCTGTCTTTATCCGTCATCCATCTGTGCACGCTCGGGTGGCTGCCACCTCTTGACGATTCTGGAAAAGGCTGCAGCGAACATGAGCCTTCTCATAATCTCTCTGAGATGCTACTTTTACTTCTTTTGGGTATATACCCAGCAGTGGCATTGCTGGATCATGGGGTAATTCCATTTTTAATTTTTGGGGGAGCATCCATACTGTCTTCCATACCAGCTGCGCCATCCAATACCCCAACCAGCAGTGCATGGGGTTCCGATTTCCCCACATCCTTGCCAACACTTGTTATTTCCCACGATGGTTTTGGGTTTTGGGTTTCAGATTGTGAGCTTCCTAATGGGTGTGCGGGGACATCTCATTATGGGTCTGATTTGGCTCTTGCTGATGACTAGCAACACGGAACATCTTTTCATCTGCTTGTTGGCCATGTGTACGTCTTCCTTGGAGAAAGGTCGATTCAAGTCCTCTGAGCATTTTTTAATGGGATCATGGTTTTGCCGTTGTTGAGTTGTGGGAATTCTGGTTGCATTCTGGATATTAACTCCTTACCAGATATGTGTTTTGCAGATACTTTGTCCCACTCCAGAGGTCGCCTTTTCAGTCTGTGGGTTGTTTACTGAGCTGCACTGAAATTTTGAAGTTTCATGTTTGAAGGGAAAGTTTTAAAGAGCGGAGTCCACTGGAACTCAGGTCTGCCAGCTTCCAGCCCTACGGTGGGTGGCTGGGTTTTATTTCATGTCATTCCAGGAGAAATCCTTCAGCTGAAACTGCTTATGGAAACATCTGCTGGGTGGTTGGGACAGGATGTTCACTTGTGAAATAAAAGCAGTTTTCCTCTAAATTCCGCAAGAGAGCTGTGTGCGGTGTCAGGGAATCAGGATGCACACACCATGCCCTGGGCCTTAGAGGGAAGCCTTCATCCATGTCCCCCAGGAGGCTCTCTGGTGTGTCACGAAGAGAGCTTGCTCTCGGAAACGTCCAGCAGGGGGTTGTGGCCAAGGCAGGGGCGCGGTTGACTCTCCAGCTTGAAAATCGGATTTGTTTTGTTTTTTGGTAACCATTTTCAAAAGGTCCCGGTCGTGGATTGTCCTCACAGGAGGCTGACAGCACGGAGTCAAGTCTTAAAATGAGGGTGAGGAGCAAAGCTGGACCACACGGGTCATACACGGGATCTGCTCACGGGTCAGAGCAAGGAAGTGGTCCAGTCCCGCGTTTCTCTCCAGAAGCTTGTCCCCCGCTTCAGTCATCTGGTGTCCCTGTGCTTCTGAGTGTCTCCTCACCAACCAGCCTCAGCGTCTAGGTAGCTTGTCTTCCGGCACAAATATGGGTCCTTTACCAACTTTGTTTTGGGTCCCGCGTTAGGAGAATTCTCTGTGGGAGGGCCGCCCGGGTGGCTCAGTTAAACCTCTGACTTCGGCTCAGGTCATGGCCCTGGGATCGAGCCCCGGATCGGGCTCCCTGCTCAGTGGGGAGTCTGCTTCTCCCTCTCCCTCTGCTGATCCCCCTGCTTGTGCGCTGTCTCTCAAACAAATAAATAAATAAATAAGTAAAATCTTTAAAAAAATTAAAGTAACCTAAAAAAAAAAAAAAAATTCTCTGCGAGTAAGTGCGTTACTTAAAGCTGTGGCAAATGTGTGTGTGTGTGTGGCGTACACCGCCCCATCGGCCCCGACCCCTTACTCGACATGCTGCATACAGACTGGCTTTGCTTGTGCTGCCCTTCATGCTTGGCTCATTCCCACTGCAGGGCCTTTGCACTTGCTCTTCCCCTCTGCCTGGCGTCCTTTCCCTTCCCTCCACACCTCGTTCCATTGGTCTCAACCCCAGCCCCACTCCTCTTCCTCCCATGCACGTTTCCCCAGTATGCTGTCACAGGACCGTAGCGTTTGCTGGAGCATCATTTGTAAGCATGCACGTTATAAACTATCGGAGGTATATGTTGTTTACTTTTCTCTCAAAAAAGTCTGTTAGCTCCACAAAGGTAGGAAATATTTGTTACCCACTGAATTCCCAGCAACTATCAAAGTGTCTGACCTGTAACAGGTAACAAATAAATATGGAATAACTTTTTTAAAAAATATTTTTTAAAAATTTATTTGAGAGAGAGTGAGCGAGGGAGCACACAAGCATGGGGAGCAGCAGGCAGAGGGAGAAACAGGCTCTCCACTGAGCTGGGAACCCGAGGCAGGGCTTGATCCCAGCCGTGACCTGAGCCGGAGGCAGACGCTTAACAGACTGAGCCACCCAGGCATTCCGAATATGGAATAACTTAACTAACGAGTCGGTCTTTATGCAAAGGGATTGCATAAGTTGCATAAATTGTATAAATTTGCATTCTGTAATGTCGATCAAGGTCGGCATCTCTTCCGTGAGAACCCACTGTGGACCTTCCCTTGTCGTTACCCACACCCGGGCTTTGAGCAAATTCCATCTTCACACACTCCACCAGTATCTGCAAGGCTGGGCCCATGGGGGACCTGTTTGAGGAAGGAGACCCCTGGACACATGAGATGGGGTTTATCTATAGCCTTCTAGTAAAGGTATTTTTCTGTAAGTCCCTAAAAGACTCCTTTGCCTTAGCACAGAGGGTTAAACCAGAATGCTTTCCCCTGGGACTTCCAGGAACTTCAAGAGAAACCCAGGTTCCTTATTCTGAGGATTATTAAAAACAAAACAAAATGACACAAAAGTTAGATCTTTTTGAAACAAATTCCAAGACCGAGTACTTGATTTATTGAAAGAGATATTCACTACTTTATTGGCAAATCTCTAGTGTTTCCATCTGGATTCTTTTCAGGGTAACAGAAAACTTAGTTAAAACTGACCCCAACCCAAGGAGAAGCGATGGGCCGCTTTAACTGACAAGTGCAGGGCAGGACTGGCTTCAGGAACAGCTGGATCTGGAGAAACTCACTGCTGCTGTCAAGACATACCTCTTCCAGCCTCTGGGAGCCCTTGATCCTGGGCTGGTGCCCCCTGTAGGGGGCTCTCCTCTGGGCGTGGTAGAGGGCTGCCGGCAGCTCCAGCCGCAACTCCTGGCCTTGGACAACCACCTGGGAAAGGTGTCTGTTCCCAATACCTCCAGGGAAAGTCCCAGAAATAGGCTCTGATTTGCCACACCTGGATGGAGCTGGGGCCGAGTCATCCCCGCCTGACCCTTGTGGACAGAGCTCGGGAAAAGCTGGTCCCTGAAGGAGGCTGGGTTTGTGACCTTGGGGGAGGTGGTGGTGACAGGCAGACAGCACCTCATCTGGATGACACATTTGCAGGGAATTTTGAATGAGCGTACGTGTGTGTACACGTGTGCACATGCATGCACACGTTGGGGGGGGGGACACACTCAGCACAGACCCTGACTCATAATCCATAAAAGTAGTAGTTCAGGTTAGTATCATTAGTCTGTTGTCATTATTGTATCTTATTTTACGTTACTATTTCATATAACAAGATGTATCCAGATATGTATTCCCTTTAAATAGTTGCTGGACTGAGGAGATCAGCAGAGGAGACAGGCTAATTCTCTACCTTTCCTTGTGATGGTGAGAAGAAGTGAAAGGTCTTGTTTCCTGTTTCTAGACCATCCAGGGAACGTTTGAAACATGGGTCAAGCTTTTCTGTCGTGTACCTGCAGCTGTTACAAATCTTGAGTATAAGTGTGCCTGGGAAATTTCGCTCTGGTTTTTCTGTTGATGTCAGTTGGACCTGTCACCTTTTTACCTACTTTTGTCCATTCTAGTGAAAACACTGTGTCTGAGTTTGGGGAAATGAGGGTGATTGAAAAAGTGTTAAAATAAGACAAATTCGATAACATGAACCTATTTATTGTAAAAATGGAAAGGATTGATTTTTTTTCATAAGGTAAATTATTATTTTTTTTAATTGAGGTGAAATTCACGTAACATAACATTAACCATCTGAACGTGAACTACTCTAGCATTTAGCATGTTCGTAAATGTTGTGCCCCCACCACCTCCGTCTGGCTCCAGAACGTTTTAAACATGTGCTCCCTATTTCTCCACCCCTGCCCTCAGAAACCAACAGTGTGCTTCTCATCTCTGTGTACTGGGCTGCTGTGGACATCTCGTGTACGTGGACTCACGCTCCCCGTGGTCTTCCCAGGTGCCCACTGTGGCAGGTGTCAGCACCTCATTCTTCTTTATGGCTGAATCCTAGTCTGTTGAGTGGATACACTGCTCGATTGGTGTATCTGTCCCCTTCCTTGATGGACGTGAGGGCTGTCTCCACCCTACAGCTGTTGTAAAGAATGCTGCTCTGAACATCCGTGTGCAGGCATCTGTTGGAGGGCCTGTTTTCAGCAGGGAGGGGGTCTACACCTCGGAGGAGAATTACTAGCTCCTTTTGTAATTCTGAGCTTAACCTTTGGAGGAAATGCCAAGCCGGTTCCAGAACGGACTTTTGAAACTAGTAATAACATACACCTCCATACTCACACTTGAATGCCAACTGGGAGGCTCCAGTTGTCCTGGAAGCAGCCTTGTCTAGAGCTGGCCTTCTCCCAGACACAGCTCCGAGGGCAATCAGAATAGAGACCTGAGTGAGGTTCAGCCTCATTGTGGGGGCTCAAGTGGCGAGTAACGATTTGTGCGTGATATCGTAAAGTGGGGTCTTCCTCTCCACTCGAGTCTGTAACTGCTAATGGCCAGCAGCCTGCTGTAGAGGGAGTGCTGCAAATACTTCTGGAAAAGTTGCCTGGATACGCAGGAAACAGGCGCAGGAAATCACTGGTGTGGCCGGGGTTGGACATCAGCTCTGTTAGCACCAGGCCCTCGCCGGCACCATGCAAGTGTTAATTTATGTCTTCATTGTCCCCACACTTCACTTCTCACGGGGTTCCCAATCAAAGCTGGGAGTACATCCCAGCTTTTAGAGTACAATATATTTTCACTTTCACTTAGAGGTGTCTGATTGGATTACGAAAAGATTCAAACTCAAAACCGATCTTAATTTTAAAAATTTATTGGGAGAAAGCTGAGCCAGGAAGACAGCCAAGAAATGCAATTATTCTGATTTACGATGCATATTCTCTCTGTCTTGCTCAACCTACCCCTTTTCTTATGAGACATTTCTGAAGAAGCGTTTAGCTAAGGTGGTTAACTCTTCCTTTACTGGATTCTTCTTTCTCAAGAGAATCCCTTTATTTTTTCCTCAAGGAACCTAATTTTTTTTTCTCTTCCCATTCTGAGGCAAAATTATGAAATTTTTGGTCCCAGGACTCTTCTATTCTTATAATTTTAATGGATATTGATCAGCTGTTGTGGTCTTGGGGAGTGAAGTTCAAATGTTCGTATCTGGGCGTTTTAGAGTTTTAATCTGCTTTCTCTTAAAGTGTAGGTAAATGCATTTGGGTTTTGTTTGTTGATTGGCTTGTTATTTCCCCCTTATTTATTTATTTATGTATCATTTTTTATTAACATAAAATGTATTATTTGGCCCAGGGGTACAGGTCTGTGAATCATCAGGCTTACACATTTCACAGCGCTCACCATAGCACATACCCTTCTCGCTGTCCATAACCAACCACCCTCTCCCTACGATTGGCTTGTGTTTTTTTTTTTTTGCAAAGAGAAACACCAAGTGCTTTAGTAAGTGTCTTCTGGTTAGCTGAGGTCTTGTGAAATTTCTACCTTGGGCTGGACAGGGATTATTGCTTTGGGAAGGAATGAACCCAGGTATGAACAAAAAGGGGAGTTTCTTGGGAGGGTACTGGATTAGCTCATGAAATTCAGAGGGCCACTGAATGACCGGGCCCCAGGAAGGTTCAAAACCAAGGGTATTTCCAAAGCCCTCTGAGGAAGGAACTTCTTGAAACTCATTTCAGTTTCAGGGGTTCTGCCCTCAACATAATCTAGGCTCTCAGTCTTACTTTCTGGGTCTCTAAACATCATTTATCCAGAGAAGATCTGACTGGCTGTTTGCTAGCCCCTGGCTTGGTTTCCACGGGCCAGACGGTGCCCTGGTCCAATCAGGTGTGGGTGAGGGGAAGGCTCACCCACGCAGACAGAGGGGCTGGAGTCCAAACGTTTGAAGAGCCTTTTTCGAGGAAGTAGGCTCTGAGCTGAGCAGATACCCCAAAAGTGCCCTCTCACAGCCTGTGTCTCTTGTTGGGCAATATTTAAATAATCCGATCTCCTGCACCTTCTGTGTGCTCAGACTGCATGGTGAGAACGTCATTAGGTTTGGGCCGCTGGGCGTCAGTACCTGTTCCCTTTAGGGTCAACTTGATTTCCTTCTGGGGGCTTCCCTTCTCTTCTCATGACCATGATGGGCAGGGAAATGATGTCCCACCCCGCACTGGCATTGAGGTGGGGACCTGACCAATGGCCAGTCAACCAGGTGTTCTTTCTGGGACTTTCAATCTTGAGGGCTCTGATGCAAGGTTGGAGAAGACAGTGTGAATGTATTCATTTTATCTGTACAACTGATGAGCCTGTTAATCCCTCATGCTATCCACACCCACATTCTCCGTAAATTATTCAGAGTAAGTGTCTGTTGCTTACAACCAAAAATCCCTAACTGACTCACTGTGGACAGTCAGGGTCATGGCTCTGACATGTTGTGTGCGGGGCTCCTTTGTCAGGAAGGGAAGCATGAGTTCCACGTTGCTAGATTGCTTCTACGGAAGCCAGTCCAGAAATTATTCATAAAAGAAGGGAAAAAAAGCCTTTAAAAAATTCCCAGTTAGAGCAATCTGGGTATATCCTGCTTGAGCACTCTGCTTAACTAAGCATCTATCAAATTGTCATCTCTCTTAACTGCATGTTGAAACTTTTGACTTGCAAAGTGAGAAGCTGCCTCACCCCATTTTCCCCTGACAAAGTTCCCCTTGACCTACACTCCCATTTTGCTGCCTCAGCCCCCTGCCAGCCACACTCACAATTGAGTCTTTTGTGCTACCATGACCAGAAATATGATCACACTGCTGGAAACTTGGCTGGGACAAATTCCCACAGTGTCTTGGTCACCATCCTGAGTGCCAGTCCTGGGTCTCATTTCTCTTCTTACCTGTTAGGCCAAGCCCAGTCCTGGGCACTTCCTCAAACTCCACAAACCTCTATCAAGTTGAACTACTCTGCTACTCCTGTCACCCCATGTTAGAGTTCTTTGAAGTTCAGAGCTCCGGGTCTCTTCGCTGGTAGGGTTCTGGAATCAGAATCTTATGCACGAGGTGTGGTGAGCTTAGGCAAGTGGGTCAGCAAAGAACCCACCCACATCCTGGTGGCTTCTTGGCTCAGTTCCCTGCAAACGGAACTGCTCCATGCTTGTCTCTCCCCATCTTCAATTCCGAGGACCAGTCACAGCCCAAACTTGGTCTTGCTCTCAACCTTTTTTTCTTCCTAGTAGCTTTCAACTGACGAGTCTGCTTGTCATTCAGCGTAGGTATTGGCAAGAATGCTGGAGTTGTCTGGGACCAGGACAATAATGTGCACACGCGTGTCCGTGTGTGGGTGTGCACAGGCACGTGCATATTAAGACAGATATGAGCAGAGTGGTGGTGGTACAGGGAATCATGGAATTATCCCCGGAAGGAACAGAATGGATGGCGAGGGTTATGCTGTATTCTTCCAAGTCCTGAGACCTGCCTGGTTAAAAAAATGGTTTTTGAGCACAGAGAAGCTGGTCAGGAGACCGCTGGGATGATTCCTCAGTGCAGAGGGCGTGGGTGTAATTCAGGTGTGACCCTTGTTTCATTATAGCGTGCTATTGCATTGTGTTGTATTATTAGTGTGTCCACAGTCCTAGAGCATCAAGTTGTTAGCGTATCGTTACATGATAGTGTGTTGATTATGGGACAGATGGATGCTGGGCCTCAGCCGCTTGGGAGTCAAATCATGACCCTGCCATTTGCCGGCTGTGTGACCTTGGGTAGGTCAGGATGCTTTGACTAAGAAACATATTTTCGAGGTTTTATTAGAATGGAGCAGAGAGTCTTTCCATCAGTCTGCTGCCGATGCAAGCAATTCTGGGCCTATGGGATCACGGCACACACTGCGGGATTGTGTTCAAAGGCTTTGAGAGTCGCTGTGGGAGGCCTGACAGGCTGTGACCCTGACTCTGGAGCCCCTGAGCCCCCGGGCACTGCTCTGCCCTTGAGTCAAACTATCTTCCCAATCGGAAGCTTCCAGGCACTGTGAGAATCCTCCAAGGGTGTGGTCACTGTTAAATCTCTATTTCCTGGTGTCGGGAGACAAATGTGCGTAATTACCGACTGTCCTGATTTTTTTTCTTTTTACAGGCTTATTATCTTCATTGGAATTAATTACTGTCTTCCTTGGAGATGGGTCGGTTTGATGGGCTTGCTTGTGTTAATTCCGCTAGCTGACAGGGGTTGGAGTTGGGGGGGGGGTTGAGTGAAAACCTGCACAGTCTGAGGGTCCCTCCAGGAAGGTGTCCGACCCCGAGGAGCGTCGTGCTAGTTTCCATTACTGGACTGTTGTTGTTTTACAATTTGTGTTGAAACCACAGGGAGTCTGGATTCCGGTACCGAGGGCCGCCACACCTCTAGTCTGCTTGGGAACAGAAGTGTTCCGCCTGTTTTCTACCTTTCCCTTTGAAAATACTATTTAGCATATGTTCCGTGACCCCATTCTTCAGCAGCCTTGGTGGAAGTAGGTTTACTACAAACGCATCCCTCTTCCTGGGAAATGCAAGGAGGTTCTTTGGAGCTTAGGAAGAAACATGAAGGCTGTCTCTGAAAACAGGAAGTCGAAGGCTGGAATTGCAGGCCGTTGTGTGTAGCTCAGAGTAGCTGGTCACTGAGGAATTCGCCGAGATATTCAGGTTATTGGATTCTTTGAACTCTGCCCTTTGTAGCTCTTTGCATTAGTGAGGATAATTAACATTAGCTGTTGTAACAAATAACCTCATATCTCAGTGGCTTGAAACGCCGTCCGGGGAGGCCTGGGTGGAGTTTCTGAGCTACATTCAAGTAGCTTCATCCAAGTTCAAGAAGTTATCAGGGACCTTGGCTGCTTCTGTCCTATGCCCATGCCATCTGGAAACTATGTTTGTGGCCATGCCACACTTGAGGTTTCCATGGAAACTCTGGAAGATCGTATAGGATGTTTCCAAAGGCCAGGCCTGGATGTGGTTTACGTTACCTCTACCCACGTTTCACTGGTCAGTATGAGGAGACGTAACTTCAAGGCAGCCTGAAAAGCGTAGCCTGCCTCCAAGCCCCTGAAGAAGCAGCGGCCAGCTGAACGTCCGGGTTTGCTTTCTTGCTCTTGCCAAGCACATCTGCCATTTTCTACCCTGATCGTATGTCTTCATCTCTTGCTTTTCTCTCACCAAAATATTTGTTTCCCATCCTCAGTTTTCCATGTAAAAAACCAAGTTCATATTCTCCTCTGCACTTGAGTTGAGCTTGAGCTCGTGCCTTCTCTGTTCGTCATTTGATCACGTGCGGTCCTGTGTGGTTACGTAAGTCCTTTCTGTGTGTAGGTCTTGTCTCCTCCGTTGCTAGCTGTTCAATATGTTCCCAAAGTGGCCTCCTTGAAGAAGTTTCCCGTTTGTCTGTAAAGGGCTGCGCAGCCCATACAGAATGAGAACAGTTTCTATTTTAGCTCATAATTTATGCCAAAACTCTTAGCAAAGTAGACATAGGAAGGAACTTTTCCTCACTTGATAGACAGTATCTTCCAGAGCTCTAAAAGAAACATTTTATTAAATGGGAAATCCAGGTGAGGAAGAAGGAGGGGGAGGTGTGCGGGTATCGCCGCCAACACGGTGCAGAATGTCTAGCCGAGACGCTGAGACGGGGCAGGAACGAGTTATGAGGATTACGTATCTGTTTCTGCTGTGGAGCAAATCACCCTACTGTGAAGTTGTCGGAGACAACAGCCATGTGCTTCCTGCCTAATTATCTGTGTCTGCCGTTCTGGTTGTGCTCAGTGGGACAGTTCTTTCTTTGGGCCTTGGCTGCACCTCGGTCCGCTGCCGGATAACCCATTTGGGACACTTCACGACACAGCGGCCTAACCACGACCACTGGGAGAGAAGGACACGCTGTCCTTCCTGCAGGTGGAGTCCTTGTCAACTAAGAAGGTGAGCTTCCGGAGCAAGACTGAGTTGAAGACGGGATTTGTCGCACTCCAGCGTGTATGTGTAGACACCAATCCAGTTTGGTTTTTTTTCTGGTTGTTGGTTCTGAGATACTTTCGTCCTAAAGCGACTCATCTACCGTCTCCGTTTGCCTATGCAGACTTCCCTTTCCTTGTGTCTGGCTTTGTGTGCATGAGCCTTCTGGTTACCCACTCAGCTAGCATGCAGCCAGACGTCTGTGCTGTCAGCATAAACATTAGTATCACACTGGGCGCGTGTATTCTTGGTGCCGGGGTCAATTCCCCTCCAATATCACGATTTTCTCACTTGACTTCTGTGGAAAAGGGAGGTGGCCAGTTTGAGTGGCCCTAGGCAGAAGAGGGCTGAAGTACGACCCTTAATTATTTCTGAAATCTTTTGATGGCAGAACCCACCTGTGAACTTTTATGAAATTTGCACATTGATTGTGTCATGGTGCAACTCAGAGCATCTTGGAGACATCAGTGACCCTATGTCATGTTCTCTTTCGGGCACTATTTAAAGCTTCCCAGTTATAAATGTAGAAGAATTATTATTTAGCTACATAAAGCCATCTATGATGTTTTAGTTTCATGATGGTGGGGGTCACACCAGAGGTTAAGTGTGGAAAGAGGGCCAAACGGTTCTCCTTTACCCTTCATAGTAATTCTGACATTAATCCTGAGGAGTTGAACTCTTTCTATGCACCAGGCGCTATAATGAATATTTTGCATTTAGTATCTAATTGGATTCTCGCAGTAACCAGGCAATGTAGACATTGTTGTCCTCATTTGCAGATGAGGAACTTGGGGTGTGAGGAGGTTAAACCCAGGTAAGTAAACGACACGAGGCTGATGCGAACCCAAGTCCATCTAACCCCAAAGTTCCGAGTTCGACTCCCGTTAAGGCTTGATCAGGAGGCTTGCGGTAGTTTTAAAACAGGTAGACACACTCTTGTGACACTACTCTCTCCGAGACGCGGAGCTTAGTTCCTCTCCCCTTGAGCATGGGCGGGGAGACTTAGTGACTCACTTTGAAGGACTGCACCGTGGTGGGAGTATTGGTTTGTGACTTCAGAAACCAGGTCACAGAAGGCACCACCCCACCCTCCTTCTTCTCTCTTGGATCTTGGCATGCTGGGGGAAGCCAGCTACCATGTCATGAGGACACTCAAGCAGCCCTCTGGAGAAGACTGCTGGTGAGGAACGGAGGCCTCCCCCCAAGCACTGTGTGAGTGCGCCATCTTGAAAGTAGACCCTCCAGCCCCAGCCGAGCCTTCAGATGACACAGCCCCAGCTAATGTCCTCACTGCACTCACCAAAGACTCTGACTCAGAACCACTCAGCTCAGCTGCTCCCTAATTTCTCACCCAAAGGCACTGTGGAATAGTGTTTATCGTTTTAATCTGCCAGATTTGGGGATTATTAGTCCTGTAGCAGTAAATAACTAAATATACATCCCTTCCAAGTAAAGATGAACCCAGGCCGGCTTGTCTGAGCGATCACCAAGCCCGAGCTCACAGGTCTGCATCGGTCAGGTTTCCTTGGAAGCCTTGACTCAGGAAGGCTGGTGTGGCTTTGCCCCACTTTGCCCCATGTCATACACTTCATTGCACATTCAGGCAATGCCACTTGTGTGCCACTGGTGCCCACATCTCAGAATACTTCTCTAGGAGCTGAGAGCCCTATTTCAACCCTCCTACCCTCTCTGGTGTGGCTGCAGGTACACCTGTGAGCTTGTAGTTGCGTGGGGTGTTCTGTGGATGGCCACTGGCCTGCATGAACCGGATCAGGCTCAGTCCATCCCCCAGGCGCTGTGTGGCCCACTGACTTGGTGGGTCGGTAGGTGTCTGATTCAGCTGTGGGGGCCCGACGTGGGCAGAAAATGCAGCCAGTTGTCTCCCTGCATCAAAGACCAAGAGATTCCTTTTTAGCATTTACCCGAGGCCATCTTGGAAGAAATATTTAAAATAGACCATGTTTAATGAGCAGGAATGGAAAAGTCAATCTCTCTCTCTGGGGAGAGGTAAAAGGGAGGGTCAGGGTAAAAGGGAGTGTGGAAAGGCAGCTGTGAGAATGACACTTAAGCCAAAGTAATAAATTGGATTTCAGGAAGATTATGGGAAAGGGGGAAAATCCAATCAAGGAGGACCTTGAGAGCGGCTGGCAGTTGTGGGGATCTGGGGTCTGTGGGTTTCTGAGAGTGCCCCGCCTCCCCCTCCCTCCTCACCTCCCAGGATAGGGGAGCAGAATGGGGTCTCCTCCCCTTTGTACAAACTCTGATGTGTTCGGCCAAAATCTGGGGGTCCTTGTCCATGCCCGACAGGACTACTGGGTAGCTTCGTGCTGCCCCCTTTGCCACGTCCTCCCCATACTGCTTCTTGCAGTTTATGCAGCCAACTGCACACATCCCACATCTGACAGCAGAGGTGTGGACCTGTCTCTTGAAACCTGAGGGGGAGGGAGGGGGAAGTGGGGGGGCTGTTGATTTTCCTGTACCACATTACCAGGCACCTTGTGCCCCATGTCCCCTGGCCTTTCAGATTGCCCCCCAAAGTGGCCCCTTGCAGCTCCATGGGCCATAAGGGGGCCAGTGGCCGGGATCTGGTGGGTGCGGGTGGAGAGAACGTTACGAAGGGGAAGGACGGAGTGCTCGGAGGGGAAGCTTACACGGGGCCGAGAGCAGCCTTCCTCAGACTGCGGGAAGCATTGTGTCAGGGGCATTCTTGGGTCAGTGACCGCTCAGACAAAGGAAGGAAAGAGCTCCGGGAGGACGTCTGCCATGGGGAAAATGTGCAGTGGATCAGTGTTGCCATATATCTCCCTTCTGTGCCCAATTTGCCCCAGAGTCCCTCACTGGAAGCGCGCGTGAAAGAGAAGGAGGCTGGGGAGTGCGGGTCAGCCCAGCCAGGTCAGCACGCTGCCTAGCCCATGCAGCAGGGCACAGGAGAGAAATCTGGGAGGTAGCCTGGGGTCACACAATGTGAACCCCGAATTCTGGGCATGCTACTTGCTCTCTGGTGGCCCCATTTCCCACTCTTCTTTCCGCTCTTCTCTGCTGGTCACTTTGGGGGGTTCATGCCAATGGGCCGCTTCACCTGGGCTTCCTTGCTGCTGGCTGGGCTCAGCCCATGTCGGACACTGGTAGGAGACCAGATGGCCGGCCAAGGGAGGGGGTACTCCCTCCTTCCTGCCTTGTCCTGGCGATGGCTGCATCCCACCAGGGCTCTCGCTGTCCCCAGGGGGTGCAGGAATGTCATTTCCCTGCTAGCCCTGCAAACACGGGTGGTCATAGCTTGGCGCTCAGGCTCATCTCTGAGTTCCCCATCATCCCTTCTTAGTTCTCTTGACCCTGCTCGTGCCTCTGCAAAGCACATGTTCCCTCCGTCCAGTACTATTCCACCAAACCAGCATGGAGTCCGGCTTCCTGTGGGGGCTGCTGGGACCCACGGCCTATGGGGCTCGGGCTCTGCCACGTGAGTAGCAGCAGAAACGTATGGGTTTGCTCATCTCTTCTGGGAACAAGGCCCCTGTCGAGGACACTGGGCAGAATGGAGAGACGGCCCCCTCCTGTGTTCACGTGTGTGCTGATGTCACTACGTTTTGAGAAAGGCTGGGGTGAGAGGGACGTCAAGGCTTCTTCTTCTTCTTCTTCTTTTTTGATTTTATTTTCTTGTTTGTCAGAGAGAGAGTGAGAGAGAGAGCACAAGCAGGGGCAATGGCAGGCAGAGGGAGAAATAGGCTTTCCGCTGAGCAGGGAGCCCAAAGCGGGGCTTGACCTCAGGACCCTGGAATCATGACCTGAGCCGAAGGCAGATGCTTAACAGATTGAGCCACCCAGGTGCCCCTCAAGCCTTCTTTTCGGTGGCAG
Organism: Lontra canadensis; assembly: GCF_010015895.1. Lineage (NCBI taxonomy): Eukaryota > Metazoa > Chordata > Mammalia > Carnivora > Mustelidae > Lontra > Lontra canadensis. The sequence goes on from NW_022631052.1 coordinate 11,938,081, forward strand.
TTCATGGCTAGTATTGGACTTCTCATTTAAAGTCCTTTAAAAAATGTGATACTTTGTTGCACTTGCTAAAGAGACTTCTCAGAACATTTAAAGTTCAAGAGGGCTGAGAGGCTGCTGGAGGCGGTGGTGCCTTTGCTTTGATGCATCTGAGTTGTAACAACACGGGGTTGTGCCCTCCGGAACCTGAATTGTCTTCGACCGTAGGCGCTGTGCTCGTTTGCACAGTGGTGGGATTTGCACGGTGGTGCGATCCTGACCACTTAGCTCTGGATTTTGAAACAGAAGAAAAAAAAAAAGGGAAAATGGTCTCCCTGGATTTTTCAAGACAGGCTTGTAGCCTGGCTTTGGGAGATGTGTCATGGTAAGTGATGATGTAGGAATTTTGGGGAGAGTTCACACTGGCATTGGGTCTTTTCTTTTCGAAACATCAGGCTGCCCACGGAAGAAAGTACTAGGCGTTAAGAAGAGAGACGTCTCCGGCAATTGACATGGGTTTATGGCTCTCCTGGTCTCTCCCCATCTTTCTGCTGGAATATGCTTAAATGTCAGTGGAAGTCACCACAGTTGAGATGATGAGGCAAGTAAAATCATGCCACCAGCGGACCACGAAACGCCATATCTCCACATCGTGATAGACTTTAATGCTGTCATAGTGCATCAGTGTTTTTGGTGCAGGTGGCACGAAGCTTCAATCAGCTTCACCCAACATCGGAGGGAATGGATGGCACCAGGCAAGCCAGGGAATGGCTCCGGCACTGGGCCACCCAGGGGCGAGTTGGGGGCGCTGTCCAGGTCCTGGACCATCCCACGTACCATCTCCCTCGCTCCCTGCCCTGCCAGCCCTTTGCCATGCTCTTTTGTCTCCCTCACACGCAGAGGGCTGACTTCTGCCCGCTCAGAATCCCTTCCACGCGGAGCACGAGTGTTCAGTGCCCTCGATTGTGTTTCTTTCTGTGCTCGCAAAGATCCTTCTCCGTGTACGAGTGCAGACTCTGTTTAGGGTGTGAATAGTGTCATTGATTAGATCTCTGCTCCTTTCATAAAAGGCCTATTCTAGTCATGACCTTGGAGCCAGATCTCTACCACTTTCTCAGTGTGGCCCTGTGAGCAAGTGACCCCACATTTCTGAAATCATCTTGTTGTGTGTCATTTGGCAGTGACAGGGCCTGTACCGGGGGCAGTGACCGGGTCTCCTGCGCTGTGCATGGGCCAGCTCCCCAGAGGGGTGCTGCTAGAGAGCACCCAGGCTCAGGGCCTCATTTGCAGGCTGCGGGACTGTGACATCTCTTATTTCTCTGCTTGTCTCAGCGGTTGGGACTTTTTTCTTTTAATTTACGCTAATAGGGGACTGGATGGGGTTAGATCTCTATAGCCAGGGACCTGGGGTGGGGAGTCCACATTGCAGCCAGTGTCTGGAGAGCTCGGCCCCTTGCTGGGACATTGAGGTTTTGTGAAAAGGGACTGTCTCACTGAGGACTGTCTCTTCGGGATGGAGGCTGGCTGGTGGAAGCGTCTGGAGGTGGACCACAGGGCTACTGCCCAGTCATGCTCTGCCTCCTGCTCATTACTCCTGCCTTGAGTTTGTGCCAGTGTGTGTGTGTGTATGCACATGTTCAGATGCCTGTGCAAGGGTGCAGGTGTGCATGTGAGTGTGTGTGTGAGTGCACGTGTATAGGACATGTGTACTTGAACATGGCAAGCCTCTTACCACCTTGGAGCCTCTGCCCATGCTGTTCCCCTTATCTGGAACACAGATCCTTGTCCTCCACTGAAACCCCAGCTCTCACATACCTCTTCTCAGAGAGGGCTCCTTTGTTGGCTCTGTCTGACGGTCCCTACCACCTTATTGCATTTTGTCCTCATCTCTGTGTATCTCTGCCACCAGTTCGGGCTAGTTGATCCTGTGAAAACACACCACCCCCAGTCTCAGTGGTTTAAAACAACAGAGGTTCATCTCTCATTCAAGCCATTTTCCCACTGAGGTTCGGCTGGGGGAATCTGACCATCTGTCAAGTGACCCACACAGTGCCTCACCTTGGAGGCTGCTGGTGGCGGTGGCAGGGGGCTGCAGGGCTTGTGCTCTTGCGTGGAAGGGACACATAAAATGTGCTGGTCATGGTTGGTCGCTTGGCTCCACCCAATGTCATGTGAGTCGGAAGCACAGTCCTCCCCTGTGTCCAGAGCACGAGGAGCTGGAAATATCTAGGGAAGGTGGTTAATGACTGCTACACTCACTATTTGATTCTTGCCTCGTTTGTTTTCTTACTAGCTTGTTAATGGTTTCCCTCCAGTAGAGTGTAGAGTCCAGGAGAGCAGGAGCCTCACCTGCCTCATCCACCACCAATCCCCAGTACCAAGGACAGAGGTTGGCATCCAGTAGATGCTCAGATACATTTAACTGATCGTTTGAAGGAATGAGTTACAGTCCAGAACTTAGAGATCCAGACAGAGAGTGTAAGTTGGTGAAACTCTGACAGAGTTAGGAACTAGGCATGGACAATGGCTTCTTTTTATGTCTTCCCAGGCATGCTTACCTTGGTGTTCTGGGACAGTCCCGACTTTAAATGTTTGGCTCCCATTTAGAAGCTCACATATTTCCAATAACATGCTCTCCTTCCGTGTTCAGAAAGTGTGGTCCCAGACTCCTAGCATCTCCCACGAGGGTGAGTCAGCCAGACGGCATCAGAGGAAGCAGACAGATCATTCCCTTGAGACTGAATAGAGTTTTCAAAGAAACTGACTTTGCAGGCTCTGACCTTGAAGGTTCGGAGCTGCAGCAGGGATTTCTCTTTACCCGGATGTCAGGCCCGGGCCCCCACCTGTGCTCAGTCTCCCAGGATGCTCACTCCATGCCCCCGCCCCCGGAGTGGTGCTGGGTGCGCCAAGGGCGTTCTCATGGTGCCACAGGTCAGCTAACCCGACGGCCACCACACCGCCGCAGAGCCCCTCATTAGTGCAGCAGGGCTCCGCCGCCCCAGCAGATGTCACCTTTCCTGCTATTGTTCTAGGCCAATTAACGGTCGCTTTCCTCCAAGGGTCTGACCTGGTGTGGACTCACTTCGGATATCGTCATTATCTGGAGTCATTTTCATTCCTTGAGGACATGCAGCGTGGACACATTTGTGAAGTTGAGATTGATGTGGGGTGAGCGCTGGGCAGGTTTGAGGTGCTGGTACATGTGAACCCCTGTTCCTCCCCCAGCACCTGGACAGGGATGTGTTTCCCTGTCCTGAACCATCTCGTGTGTGCGTCTTATTATAACTGGGTGGATGAACCGCCTTGTGGGGTAAAAAATCCAGCTTTTTACTGCTGTTCCCTATTCTTTCATGACTGATTCCGCTTCAGAATTTCCTCCTCTGGACCAAATCGGTCTCTCCTAGTCAGAGTACAGCAGGACGGGTATAGCCTAGTTCCATGTAAAGAATTTCAGGGGTGCTTGAATAGGTATAATCAGCAAAAGGAGAAGTCAGAGAAGTTACAAGCACATAATCCTCCCTAATTGTGGTTGACTTAAGACTAAGACCTAATTACTATGGAGTAATTGGTCTATAAGAAAGATTTGGAAGCTGTTGTAACTCATACAATGGGCCAAGCAGGGGATGGGATGGGATCATTGGATTTTAATTAATTGGTGACAGGGGAATTCCTGTTTCCTGAAGGAGAGCTCCTCATTTAGGGAGATTTACACACTTTGGGATTATAGGAGCTTGCAAATCACTTCCATTGAATTTCTGCCCAGCTGACATTTATTGAAAAGCCGCCAGGTAAATGGAAGGTTGCAAGAAGTCTAATCTGATTTTTGACCCAAGTGGTGTTCAGAATGTCAATGTATTTGTGGGCTTCTCTTAACTCTACTCAATTTCAAGGTTAATGAGGTTAGAGACTCTATTTGTTTTTTTTTTTTTTTAATGCCCCAGGGTGTCTGTCTGTCTATCTACCTTGTCTTCAATTTTTTTTTTTTTGTTTGTTTCCTTTTGTGGTGTTGAAATAATTCCTGGTGATTTAGAGGTGCATGAACTTTGGAAATGTCCAAGTCCAGGGTAAATATTTTACCGTCTTAGAGAGAGCTGACAATCATTATCATTTGTGGTACTTCTTGGAAAATGGTTCTTGTAGCCCTTACTGATTGTCAACCCATCGTAACCGTGCCTGCCTTTGAAACATTAGCACTGGATGCAAGAAGAATATGTTCTAGAGGTCTGCTCTACAACACTGTTGCCTGGAGGTAGCAGTACTGTATCATGCACTTGAAGTTGTTAAATGTAGATCTCACGTTAAGTGTTCTTACCACAGTGAAAAAAAGCAGCGTTGAAGATTCCCAGTCCAGTGATGGCTGAGGAGTTGTCATCATGTTATGCCCTCACGGTGGACAGCTGTGAACTGGAGATGATGCAGAAACAGCTTTCTAAAGGGTGTAGAGAGTAACCGAGAGAAGCAGACACTCGGGAACAGAGAAGAGCATTGTGGGAATTTCCCACTGTACGACTTAGAGACTGATGGCAGTCCCTGTGCAGGGAAGCCAACTCGCAGACAGTCCAGCCTTTCCCTGAGCTATCACGCAGGACGATGAAGATGCCGTAGGCGAATATGCCCATTGAGAGAGGGAGCGGGAAGTGGGTGGATGGACAGGAGTGACCTCATGCACAAGGATCCTAATGTACGTACACGTGTCCTCATACATGTGCACCCCGAGGTCTCCAGAAATACGGTGTTGAAGCATGGACTCTAAGGTTCACGGCTCTGTCGCTCACTCTTTCATGACATATTTATGGAGGGCCTTCCATGGGCCAGGTACTTTTCTTGGAGGTACTGCAGGAACATAAAGAAAAATCCCTGCCCTCACTGAGTTTACAGTCTAGGAGACAGAAACAGCCCATAGCCAAGGCTAGGAAATAAAATAGAGTAAGTTTGTGGTGGTAACTGCTATGCAGAAAAAGCAGGGGAGGGTGACAGGGATGGCCAGTATGGGAAATGGGTCTTTCCATGGGGTCTCCAAAGAGAACCTTGCTTGGAAGGTGACATCTGAGGCAGGTCCTGAAGTTGAGGGGTACGCGGTACAGATGTCACAGGAAGGAGCAGCCCAGGGAGAAGGGAGGGCCGCAGCAGCTATGCTGCCTGGTGCCGACGGAGCAGCAGGGTCTGGTGGGGCTCGAGCCGTGAGCAAGGGGACAGCAGAATGTCAGGGAGGTAGCAGGTGCCGGGTCGAGGGTTCCGGGCTATGTAGGGCCTGTGGATCTTTGTAAGGACCTGCACTTTTATGGGAACGAGCAGAGAATTCCTCGAGGATTTTGACCAGAAGAGTGGAAAGAGCTGACTTCCGTTTTAACAGGAGAGCTCTGGCTGCTGCTTCGGGCAGTACGGTGGTGGGGACCTGTGTGGAAGGGGTGGACAGGGTTGGGCGGGGAGAAGGCATTATAAAAGTGTATGTTTCCCAGGTAGAACTGGTAGGCTTTCTGGACAGATCGGAGGTGGGCTACCGAGGAAGGAGGGGTTCAGGATGAACGAGGGGTCGGCCTGCATGACTGGAAGGGTGGATGGGGGAGAGCACGTGGTGGGGGGGATGTGAGGGGCGGGATTAGGGCATCAAGTCTGAGATGTCAGATACCCGACTGGAGCTGTCCAATAGGCAGTTGGATGAAAGAGGCTCGAATCTGGGAGAAAAGTCCAAGCGGTAGGTAGGTAGGTAGAACTTCATGATTCTCACACCTTAAAGCCCCACTCCTCCGCCTGCAAGCAGTGAAGTCACCGGGCACTTACAGTCAGATGTCTGTGGCCGTTAAATACCGCTCTCGGTGAACATGGGCATTCCTCTGATGGAGGGCAGCAGGAGGCCCAGCTCGGGCTCGATCTTTGCTCAGTCGGCCACAAAAGCAGCCCTGGTTCCCTAGTTGTTGCCGTCCTGTAACGGAGAGCCTAGCCTAATCCCTGGTGTAGGATGTTGCTCTCGTATCTCAGCAGGGAAAGCACCAGGACCAGGAACAGATTGGTGCTGATTGTGGCTGCCGGCTAGGCCCTGGTGCTCCCGGTGGCCTGCAGGGTGCCCGACTTAGCAATGCCCTTCACGGCCTCCTGGAAGAACCCAGCTAGCCAGCATGCAGAGGGCACGACCCTGGGACCCTGGCCTCATTAGTAGCTGCTCTCACTTGGAGAAGCCAACCAACCCATTAGGCAGGCGAAGACTTCCTATGTAATGAGGCCCTTCCCAGTATAGGTGCACAGCAATCCTGGGCCACGCAGCAGGAGGCAGGTTACTGCTCAGAAGCAGACTCTGAAAAGCAACTAGAATATTCTGTGTGTGATTCTGGTCTTCATGACTGGGCCTGACGCAGAGCTGGGGACACTGTCATCTCTCGGTAATGTGCAGGCCCAGGGAAGTGACTCATTGCACTCAGCGTCTCGTGCATGGACTCTGGAGGTGACCCTAGTCAGTCCTGGGGGCACCCCTCTCCTCCCCGCCTTGTGACCTGCTTCAGCCAGGTTTCGGCCACTCACTGCACCCCTTCTGGGCGCGCAGGCGGATTGCCCTTGCCAGCTGGTCCCCGTGGCTGGATGGTGGCTGGTTCTGTCCTCAACTTCCTGTTGGGGCCTCCGTTGTCAGGGAGGAGAAATGCCAGAGCTCCCCTTCCCTTCGGGTCAGAGAGCAGGGCTCTAGAGGCTAGAACAGAACGCTCAGTGTGTACCGTGTCATGCCTGTTCATGCTCGCAGACACACAACCCTCTCTGGGGGGCCGGTAAGAAAATGAACAATGACTGTTGTTGGCGGAGGGGAGAGGGGCTGGGGGTCTGGAGGCAGCAGGGGAAGGAGGACGTTTCACTGTTGTCTTCTTTGTATTTTTAGAATTTTTAAACCCAGCAATCTATTATTTATTCAAAAATTAACATGTTTTTTAATAATGTTATTAAACCTTATTTATTAAAAAGCAACATTATGGGGGCTCTTGGGTGGCTCAGTTGGTTAAGTGTCCGACTCTTGATTTCGGCTCAAGTCGTGACCTCAGGGTTCTGGGTTTGGACCCCCACTGGGCTCCACGCTGGCTTGGAACCTATTTAAAAAAGTAATAATAAATTAGCAATAGGATTCCCAACTCCGTATTTAGGTGTGGCCGAGAATGTCTTGGGAACGCAGAGGAGAACTAACGGACCCCAAGGCCGGCCCCGTGCACAGGCCAGAGCCCCTGGTGCTCTCTCTCGTGCCGGCTGGCGCGTCTTTGTCTCCCCTCTTTACGGGGACCTAATGGCATTTGATTCCACGAGTCATCTTCTAGAACAAGAGTTGTCCTCAAGGTTGGGCATAGGAAGGAACAGAGGGGCCGACTCGGAGAAGTTCTATCTCGGAAGTCGGTATGAGGGATGGTTTCTGGGTCGGCATTTCCTGGAAAGGTTTTGGGGATGTTGTCAGCAAGATAGAGGGGGAAGAAAAAGATTAATTGTGGCAATTGTCTTAGCTGTCTCCGGGCTTGTCATGGTGACGCTGATAACATCAAATATGCTGCAAGTGAGGGTGAGTGTTGGTGGGAGAAATAGTCCTGGGTTTGGCGGCTGAGAAGGTGGGGGGGGTGGGGGGGCTGCCCAAGTGTTCACTCATTCCCGGGATTTATTGTTCTCAGCTCTGGGAAAATAAGCAAAACTCAGGTCACTCATACCAGCCTGCGAGGGACTCTAAAATATTTAAGAAAGAAGAAGCAGATGGGGAGTGCCCTGGCTGGATGCCAGCAGGAGTGCGGGTTTGAGAGTCAAACAAAAGAAGAAGAAACCAAAGGAGAGAGCGAGAGCGAGAGCGAGAGAGAGAGAGAGAGAGAGTTGAGGATGGCTTTCTATATTTAAATAAATGTTTATTTGTAAACAAAATGTTCCTTGATTAGACAAACGCATGGATAACACTCCCAACACACCTTCATTGTTGTCCCCCAGCTTCTTTTCTTACTACCCGGCTTCATTCTCTTCACATTTTAAAAGAACGAAATACTATATACCCAATCGGAGTCTTTCCGTGCCTCTTGCTCGTTTCATTCTCTCTCTCCTCTGAGGTGGACCTTATCATCATGGTGCACGTTTTCATGGTTTTTAATATAAACTACACAGAGAATGGCTGCCCATGTGCTCACCGTTTTAATACGAAGTATTAGGCCATGCGGATCCTTTTGTGACTTGATTTCTTCCTCCCATTTTTTTTTTAACTTTAGATAACTAAGATATAATTAACACACTATAAAATGCATCCTTCCAAAGTGTACGATCCTGTGGTTTTTTTTAGTAGATTCATCAAATTGTGGAATCCTCCCCACTACCTAATTTCAGGACATTTTCATCACCCCCAAAAGAAGCTCTGTACCCACCGATGGTCGACTCCCACCGGACAGTTGGATTGTTTTCACTTTTTGGCTATTCTGGAAAATGCTACAATGAACATTTGTGTCCAGCTTCTTTGTGGACACTCTGCACTTTTTCTGTGCCAAGCTGGTAATTTTCTAGAAGGTTCTGACATTGCTAGGGAGCGCTCCTCACCCAGTTGAGGTCAGGGTTCACTGCAGAGTCCAGAGTCCTGGCTAGGGGCTGGGTGGCAGGATAATACCACTGCAGGAGGTTGGGGGCGGGGCTGGGGGAAGAGAAATGTTCCCAAGAGGAGGAGGAATCCTGAGAGCGGGAAACAGCTCATCAGGTGTTTACTAGCAGGCCAAAAACAAAACGTGTTTTCTCAGAGATCACGAATGCCTACAGGGACCCGAGGGACACAACACATGGATAACGTGGCCTGTTGGAGAGTTCCAGCCCCAATGGTGGGGACAGCCTTCTGTGGCTCCGGCTGATTGTTGCCACATGGGGGATGTGGGGTAATATCGCCTGGTCTCCCCATCTTCCCGGAGAAGCCAGAAATCCCATTTCTTTGGGGGAGCATATGTGTGGATTCTCTGCATTTAAAAATATTGGCAGCTAGTTCAAATTTCGTAAAAACGCGGTGTTGGGGACAGTTCATAAAGGATGGGTCAGGCCATCGTGAGCCCAGGGGACCGCGCTCTAACCTCTGGGCTTTCTGTTTAGCTTTTCCTAGTCAATCAGAAATGCAATAAAGGAGCCTCGACCCTTGGACTGTCCCCAACTGACACAGTCTCAGAATTTTTTTTCCAAATTCTATATAAAAAATTGATGATGGGAAGTCAGGAAATCAAACCAACAAGGAGAGAATGTTTTGAGTCTGAAAGATTCTAAGTCCCTGCTCGAGACTTCTGGCTGTTAAATATTTTTAGACCTTTGACTGCCAAACACTGCCCAACTCGTCAACCTGAAACACTCTTCCCACAGCAATCTTTGGCAGTGCTGCCTTTGACAAAACAGAAATGAGGAGGGAGTGCCTGGGTTTTATGGAATTGCAGAAGGAGATGATTTATTCATCCCAGATCCTGAGAGCTGGTCATTAGATCAGGATGAAAAGAGCTGCATGACAGGCAGAGTGATGGACTATGGAGCCTCTGCCCCCTTGATGGACCTGATGGGCAGCGATCACTTCTTTCCCCTCTGGGCAGACTGGTGTGGGGGGGCAGTCAGGGAGTGAGAGGCATGTCTGGAGGGGAAAGGGTATGAGGAGGGACCCCAAGCAGTGGGGCTGCAGCAACTGCCTGTCTTACTAGTCTGTTGTTCAAAGATCAGCCTGAGTCCAGCCTCCTCCAGGAAGTCTTCCCTGACTTGCCAGTCTGTCTTCTCCCAACACCTAGTCTCAGAGTTCGCTAAGCACATGTTCCTCTAAGATCTCGTTCCAACTGTTGTTGGATAGTCCTTGATACCAAATGAGGACCAACCACATCCCAGGCAGAGTTCTAAGTGCTGGGGATACAATAACGGGCAAACACATTCGTAGGAATGTGTGTGTGGGGGCGTGTGTGTGTGCACTCGTGCACGCTCATGAGTGGGGGTGGGAACCAACATAACTGATCAATCAGTTAGTTGAAAAATCACTTAGTAGGTGGAAAGGTAAAAGCCACAGGAAACACAGAGCTGGCTAACGGGGTCAGAGCTGTAGGTACGGGGATGGAACTCTAGATAGCGTGGTCTGAAGGGGATTTACTGAGCAGTTGGTGTTTGAGCAAACGCTGAGTGGATGTTCTTTTGCCTTTAGCACCTTGTGCTCATGCTGAATGGTTTGGGATAAGCTTTTCCCACGATTTTTTTTTTTAAAGCTTAAAATAGATTTACTCATTTATTCAACAAACATTTGCTGAGGGTCTGTTTGGCTTCTCGTCATCCTTTGGGTCTCAGCTCAAATGTCATTTCCTACATGGGCAGGCCCCAGACCTTTCATTGTCTCCTGTTGTAATCTATATTCTAGTTTAAAATAAAAATGGACTTTTTATTTAATTTTTTTTGTATTTATTAGTATTTAAATTTTTTTTAATTAAAAAATTTGTTTAGCTTTTTTAAAAAAGAAATTCAATTCTATTTCATTTTAGGACAACATCTTCCACGACCAGGACTTGCCTTCTTTATATACCTGACCAGCAAGACAGGGAACTTATCTGTTTCGTCTACCAATGAATTCTCAGTACCTAATGCATAATATGTGCTTATTAAATGTCACTGCATAAATGAGTGTGCCGGGGACCATGGTGATGTCGTGTTACAATAGGCTTTGGCCTTTGAAGAGTCAGGTTCATGCCACCCAGCAGTCATCTCCGTGGTATTTTGCCCAAAGGAGTTGAAAGCTTATGTCCACCAAGATGTCCTTCAGTAGGTGGGTGATTAAATAAATTGTGGTCCATCCCGACAATGGAAAGTTATTCGGCACTTAAAAGGAATGAGCTGTCGAGCCACGAAACGGCACTTAAAAGGAATGAGCTGTCGAGCCACGAAAAGATGTGGCTAGAAATACCTATTTCTAAGTGAAAGAGGCCAGTCACACATAGGATTCCAGTGATAGGACATTCTGGAAAAGGCAAAATGATGGAGACAGCAAACAGATCAGCGGTTTCCAGGGAGTGGGCAAAGGAGGGATGGATAGGCAGAGCACAGGGGACTTGCCAGAAGATGGTGAGAATTCTCTACAGGACACCACGAGGGTAGATCGAGGTCATCCTGCGTTGGTCCAAGCTCGTCGAATGTACGCCATCGAGACTGAACTGGGAAGTCAGTCATGGATTTTGGGTGGTGGTGATGTCAATGTAGGTTCATCGGTGGTGACAAATGTACCGTCTGGTGGGGAGGCTGATAGTGGGAGGAAGTAGTGGGGAGGGCAGGGGGCTTCTGGGGGTGTCTCTGCACCCTCCCCTCCATTCTGCTGTGAACTTAAAACTTTGTGAAAAAACAAAGTCTTAAAGAAGAGAATGACATTGTGGTAGTGGAGACAGACCTACCTTCTCAGAACAACGAGTATGAACACACTGGCCAGCCAGGCCCAAGAACATGGCTCAGAATTCACGAGCTGGTAACTCCTTGTCTCCCGGAGTGCAGACGGCGGTCCTGGGTCTTTACAGGTGTCTGACGGGCCGCTCAGGTGTGCTCAGTGAATTAAACAAATAGGCACTAAGGCCTACAGTTTGTTGGGTGTGTCAGCTGCCGCAGGCGCCTCCTGGTCCCCACGGAGTGAACAGACTAGAGGGAGGTCGGAGTTCAGCCTTCTTGTGCCCACTGGGAAGAACCAGCCCAACCTCTCCCAGGACCTTTGCTCAATGTGGTCATGAGCCAGTAGGTGCCTTGCTTTTGGTCACTTAAAAACGCAATGCCAGAGAAAAGCTCTTAAGACGGAGATCCCGACAGAGGTCAGCCTTTCTTGCTCCACTTCTAGAGAAGCTCATATGGGGAAGCTTCAGCATCTCAGCCTGGGAGCTCAGAACCATCTAGAGGTTGGTGGGGGTGGTGGGGTAATCATTGATGTAAATGGCACAACTTGCTGGAGAAGAGTTCAAGGTTTTGAACCCTCCCCTCCCCCCTTCTCTTATCTCTCTCTCCCTTCTTCCTCCCCTCCCTCCCCCAGACAGCCATGATTGTCATCATGAGTTATATGCTGAGAAATGTCGGGATGTGGCTCTTGGGGACAAGCTGCTGGTTTGGGTCCCCCATGCCCCTCCCCTGTCTCCATCTCTCCTTCTCCTTCTTGCCAGCATGTCTGAGCTGCAGTCACACTGTGCATTCAAAAGCGGCCTCAGACCCACCTTAGGGGTCCTAGGGTCCCAGGGAAGATGCTCAGCTCTACTAAAGGAGAAGATTCCGTGGGAAACAGGGCTTTGGGAACCAAGTCCTTCTGGGAGGATGCTGAGTGCTCAGCCTTGAGGGGAGCAGCAGCCAACTAGCAATTCCTGCCTGACCCCTCCGAACACACACACACACACACACACACACACACACACACTTCTCCACCCCAGGGAAACATATCTAATGAATATCTCATAGCCACAATACTGATCCAGATTCCTCAAAGGCAGTTGGTAATTAGTAAATTGAGAGGATCGTGAAGCACTTTTCTAAATTTGAAAGGTTTATCCAGGACAGATCAGGAACAGGCAAAGTTAACAATTGTAAACCCATTTCCATAGAAATGGACTTATTAGCAAGCATGCCAGCTGCCTGAAACTAAAAAGACCCCTTTCCTCCGGTTTGAAGGAAATGACTTAAAATAAAAACCTGTACATAAGTGACTCTGAGTTGATCCGTTTGTAGCTGGACTCGGGAAGATTCCTGTAGCTCGTGCAGCTCATGGGCTGGACGGTCAGAGAGGACCAGGAAGGGCCTGCGAAGGGAGGAGGGGGCTGGCCCTTTCACACAGACCCTGCCCCCTCTGCCCTAAGACTGGCTGTTTCTGTAACCCTGAGACCAGAGTGCAGATTTCGCAGGATCAAATCGCTGAGAACACAGAGAGTTATGCTCCTTTTCTTCTCTTGCTGGGGGTCTCACTTTCTTGGCGTTTGCCTTGCTGAGGTCTACCAAGTGCTGAGAACCCAGGAGGTATTAGAAGCAACTCCCAAGTCATGGTTCCAGGGACAGTGCAGACCAAAGAAGAATTGAAGATCTCGTCCGATAGGACCAAGCATCTCTCGTAGGAGACTCAACAGATGGAGAAGTGATGACTTGCTGTGACCAGAGAGGAGACTTCAGGCTCAGAGAGGAAGGAGTGTGGCTAAAGTGAGGGCCTCCGTCCCTAAGACCCTGAAATCCCATCGGCAACTCAGAGTTAGCTCTTAGCCTCCCCTTGCTCTGCCTTCTCACTAGAGATGCCCAGGTAAACTGGGGGCCCCTGGTGGGGGTTCTCCCGTGTGCCCACTGTCCGTCTTCTCACGAAGCGAGGGATCTCTATGCCATACACGCTGTCTTCCCTGTGCAGAACACCGTGACAAATAGATACTTGAGAACAGAGCTCCCATGTCCCAACCCAGCTTAACTGGGACACCCAGCTGTGTCATTTTAATAAATTGTATTTCAAGGTGAATAGCCATTTCTGGCTGCGGGCCACAGTATTGGACAGAGCACTATCAGAGAGTTTCTTAAAACCTTGCCTGCCTGGAAAAGGGTTGGGCATGACCAGTTCTATATGGAGTCTAGTGTAGTTCTGATTTGAGTGGAATTCTGCATCGGGCAGGTCAGTTCTGTCAATACTATCACTATGTCTGACCCTTGCCTCTGCTACCTCTTGGCTGCCTCTAACCATCCAGTTGTGGTTTTCACCCTCTTCTTAAGTCAGCAGGTGGGAGGGGAGCTGTCCATGGTATGACATTTCTGGTGGGCGACCAGCAAGCCCAGGTTTATTTTCAAAACTCTTTCTGCAGACCCTGTCCACACCCTGAAGGCTTCCAAGCCCATTTTGGTCTAGGCAGGCCCACTGACAGTAAAAGAATAGGATGGTTTGTGTGACTCAGGCCTCGGGGAACCATGAATCGGTCACTCTGCTGTCAGATTCCTGGGGTGGGGATAAAGTTAGCATCAGGGGTGATGGAAAAGGCTATAGAACAGGAGTCCTTCACAAATCCTGTGCTGGATAACTCTCTGTTCGGTGACTTCTGCTGCTGGTACAATAGGCTGCCTATAATTTACAACATCCCCGTCAATGACAAGGTGCTCCTGTGTACAAAAATACTGAGAGTGACGCTGGTCTTTTTCATGTTTCTGTGTCCCACCCGCCTTCTTCCCCTCCTCCAAACACATACGCAGTGCTGCCACTCCATGAATTAAGGCAGGGAGATTCTTATGTCTCATCTCATTTCAGGGTCATGAAACAAGGAATTGCTGTACCATCTTATGTGTCGCTCATAGTTACGTAGTGGACAGGGAGTTGTGGAGTCCTTCCCCTGCTTGGTCTCATGATGCTCCCACCAGCCCATGACGTCACCATCCTTCTCCCCAAATCATAAAGCTCTGAGTTTGAGCCACGGGTCCACAGCCATACAGATACACAAATGTGGAATTTGCCAGAGTCCAGGCTGTGCCTCAGGAACGGAGGGAGGCTCAGGGCTCCTTGCTGTGTGCAAACATGGGGGTGGGGAGAGCTGTCTGACCTGTTTACCCAGGGAAAAACAGACGGGTTCCCACTGAGCCCTGCAGTTGGACGCCCACCCACTTGGAGGTGTGGGTCACTGACAGGGCATGAATCAGGCTCTGTCAACACTGTTGTGTTGGGCTTTCGACTGGCAAGGAGGAACATGGCATTCATGCCTTCTTGCTGTTCTACGGGCCCTCAGGTTTTCAACTGCACTTCGACATGTGTTTGTTTTCCAGGGCAAATGGCACCTTCTATGAGATCCTGCAAGTGGACTTTGGGATCGACAACAGCAGTGGCCTAGCCGGGGCGCAGCCCATCACCTGGCAGGTAGAGTACCCGGTGGAGGACGCCATGAGCGAGCTGGCCGTCTCCGAGATCTTCGTCAGCCAGACATCCTTTGTGGGCATCGTCCCTCTAGCAATGGTGAGAAATTTGAGCTACGGCAGAGGGTCACCAAGAGGTTTTCTTGGAGCGCTTCTAATGTTCCAAGAAACATGACGTGTTTTATAACCTGTCATTTTTTTTTTTAATGCACCTGATGAGAACGTTTAAGCAAGGGAAATACACTTGGATTACATTTTATTAGCCTGCTTTCTCTAATGCCTTTTTGGAAACTATTTGGGGTCTGCCGTAAATCTCTTCTCCATTGTGAATATTGGTGAATATTTCCTGGGGGCTCCTGTTCTTTATGGTCTCAATCTGGGCCCCCATCAGGACCAAGTGCTGGGCCGAGTGGAACGCACCAGGCGTCAGAGTGGGGACAGCGCTCTGCACAGCGAGTGAGCAGCTCTGGCCACTTGGCCTCACCGGGCAGTTCCCAGGTAGCGTGGAGCCAGGCAAGCTGAAAAATGTGATAGCCTGAAGCAGCCTTGTTGGGGACTAACCCGCTGAGCCTGCAGAGGGTCCCAGAGTCTGTAAAACCACTTTACGTTTCTGTTCCTGGCCGGGAGATGACCAGATTTTCCCTCTGAGCTTGGTTAAAGCTCCGTTCATGACCAGGCTCAGGGGCCCCATCTCAGAACAGGGTCATACATGAGGTTCCATAGTGTAAAAAGGACAATGCTGGTGAGTCACAGGGATCATCAGTCCCCAGGAGTGCCCCATTCCTAATACCCCTTTCCGCACCGGAAATGTTCAGTGGAACAGGAAATATTCAGCATTGCTTCAGCCTTCCGTCTGGCGACAAAGCATGAGGGTCAGCACCCAGATACTCTAGGGCAATCCGTGGGTATTTCTATTGTCCATACTCCAGTTGGATACCAGGGTTGAGGTCCTTGCAGATGAAACCCTACACCTGCCAATGAAGTCTGCAGTTCTCATATCTGGGTTCTTACGCTTGTCTATGCCCAAAACACACTTTCCCTATGTGTCCCCGTGCCTAGCTCCTTCTCTTCACCTTGACTGTTAAGAGACGCACCCTCCAACCATGTGGGCCAGAACTGGCTCTCTGTCCCCGTCGCCCAGCTCTCCCTGTTCACACCACTGCCCTGTTTCAGCTTCTTATAGATGTTATTGGTGTTGGAGGTGCAGGGCTCACCTTCCATCCCCTTCCTGCAAGGTTGAGATCCGTGAGGGTAGGAGTCCGTCAATTGTGTCCACATCTGTGATCCCGGCACCTAGAACAGTGCTTGAGACAGTTCTGTATGCTGTGAATGAAGGTCAGCGAATGAATGAACCCCTTGCTTTAATCCCAGCTACTGGGCTTATCTAGTTCTCGAAAGTTAGCCTGATAGAGTTTACCCACCTCAGCATCAGTCTCCATTTTGGTTTCGGTGCAGCCACAGTCAGCAGGAAATGGCCCTGTTAAGGGGCAGAGAGAGATGGATGTGGATTTTTTTTTTTTTTAAAGATTTTATTTATTTATTTGACAGAGAGAGATCACAAGTAGGCAGAGAGGCAGGCAGAGAGAGAGGAGGAAGCAGGCTCCCTGCTGAGCAGAGAGCCCGATGTGGGGCTCGATCCCAGGACCCTGGGATCATGACCTGAGCTGAAGGCAGCGGCTTTAACCTGCAGAGCCACCCAGGCGCCCGATGGATGTGGATTTTAAAGCAGAACGAGACTGTTCTGATTCTCCAGATCAACCTCAATCTGGCTGAGGTTGGCTTATGGTTTTATGCTGCGTCCTTACGATGGGGGCTCTGTGCTTAATGGGTGGCTCTCTGTTCTTAGGGATTCCGCAGCCTCCTGTTGCTTCTGAGGATGGAATTCTGAGGGAGAAGGTCACGCCCACCTCTGAAGGGCAGGTGCCAGTTTTGGGAAGAGCAGAAAAGGGGGCTGGAACCGGAGAGGGGCAGAGCCCCGTGGTTGGCCAAGCGCAGCAGCCTGCAGACCAAATCCAGGGTCAGACACAGCCATGACCATTTGTCGTGGGTTGTTTGTGGCTGATTTCATGCTGTTGTGGTGCGCTTAGTGTTTGCAACAGTGTAGCCTTGGCCAAACTTTGGTTTTAGCATTTCGCCGACCCTAAGTCCCCTTCTGAGGAGAGTGCCTGCCAGTGGGGACCATTATTCTGCTGTTACTGGGCTTCAGGGGATGTGCTGGTTGTCCTGTCTCTTGGGATCCCCTTTCCTGATGAGATCTTCATTACAGACACACGGATACTCTTTGCTGATGGTGACGCCCTCTCTCACGATGCTGCCTGAAGACCTAACTCACAGCTCCAGGCTGAGTGGGCTGTCCCTCACAGGGTCAGGGCTCGGAGCTGGGACAGCACAGAATTGGGGTGGGGAGAGAAGGAGACGGTGAAACCCACACAGGAAGGAAGGAAGGGCCTGGCAGAGCAGGGAAAGCAGGCATTCGGAATGTGGTCCTAGATCATGGGTTGGTTTGATGGTCTCTCTGCAAGGGTTGGCACTTCCCTGTGGGGTGTCCCTGTTCTTTTTTTTCCCCTTTAAGATCTAATTGGCTTTATTAAACATTTCGTGAATCAGGCAGTATCTTATTTAGAAAGTAGGGAGGACTTCCAAAGGGCTACAGAAAGGGAGGGCTTCTAAAGGCAGGACAAGAAAGTTATAAACAGAAAAAAGGATTATTTCAGGGGAGGTCACCTTCCATTGCAGACCAAAGGGTCTCAGGTAAATTATCTCCTCTTCCTTTGGGGGATGGAGAGGGCCCATGTGACAAGTTGCCTTATTGGTGCTGATCAGAACATTGCAGACTAACCAGTTAATTCTGTGTTCCTGAGGGAGGCTGACACTTTCAGGAGGCCGGGTGTTGGGCCCTGTTTTGGTGATGTGGTCCTAGCATAAGTGACTCCATTTTGAGCCTGTGGTTTTCTATGTTATGTTATGTTATGTTATGTTATATTATTTAAATTCTATTCTCTTCTATTTTATTCTATTTATCTTTTCAGTGTTCAAAGATTCATTGTTTATGCATCACACCCAGTGCTCCATGCAATCCATGCCCTCCTTAATACCCACCACCAGGTTCACCCAAGCACCCACCCTCCTCCCCTCCAAAACCCTCAGTTTGTTTCTCAGAGTCCACAGTCTGTCAAGGTTTGTCTCCCCCTCTGATTTCCCCCAATTCACTTTTCCTTTCCTTCTCCTAATGTCCTCCGTGTAATTCCTTATGCTCCACAAGTAAGTGAAACCATATGATAAATGACTCTCTCTGCTTGACTTATTTCACTCAGCATAATCTCCTCCAGTCCTTTCCATATTGATGGAAAAGTTCAGTATTCATCCTTTCTGATGGCTGAGTAATATTCCATTGTATATATGGACCACATCTTTATCCATTCATCTGTTGAAGGGCATCTTGGCTCTTTCCACATTTTGGGTATTGTGGCCATTGCTGCTATGAACATTGGGGTACATATGGCCTTTCTTTTCACTACATCTGTATCTTTGGGGTAAATACCCAGTAAATACCCAGTAGTACAATTGCTGGGTCCTAGGGAAGCTCTATTTTTTATTTTTTGAGGAATTTCCACACTGTTTTCCAGAGTGGCTGCACCAACTTGCATTCCCACCAACAGTGTAAGAGGGTTCCCCTTTCTCCACATCCTCTCCAAAACACGTTGTTTCCTGTCTTGTTGATTTTGGCCATTCTAACTGGTGTAAGGTTCTCAGTGTGGTTTTGATTTGAATTTCCCTGATGGCCAATTTATTTACACAGCCTCTTTATTTACGCAGACAGCCTTTCATCCTGGAGGGTAGGGGCCACCAAGGGCCTGGAGCCAGGGAGGCTTCTGTTGTAGCTCCTCCTCAAACCCCCGGAGCTGGGGAGAGGAGACCTGAGGGCCAATGATAATGAACATTTTTTCATGTGTCTGTTAGCCATCTATCTGTATGTCTTCTTTGGAGAAGTATCTGTTCATGTCTTCTGCCCATTTTTTGACATGATTATCTGGTTTTTTGGGTGTTGAGTTTGAGGAGTTCATTATAGATTTTGGATATCAGTTCTTTGTCTATAGTGTCATTTGCAAATATCTTCTCCCATTCCATGGGTTGCCACTTTGTTTGTTGACTCTTTCCTTTCCTGCTCCTGTGTCTTACTGACTGGTGCCTGGGGGTGGAGTGCAATGGATACCAGTGGCGAGCTTGCCTGCATCTGGAGGTTTCTCTGCTGTCCTCCTTCAGTCACCCCCATTCCCTTCCCTCAGGGGCCATCCTGGTGCTTTGCCGCTCAGGGAGGCTGGTTTTATGTGTGTTGTGCATGCGGCATGTCTCTGACCATTTGACGCCGCCCGGTGCTCCCTACCTGGCTGGTGTTTACTCAGGGACAGTTTCTCGAACTGGGCTTTCATTCCTCTTGGCAGGAAGGCGCTGGGGTTGGGTGGTTGAGTGGGTTTGTGTATCACCATCTCTCTTAGATCACTGTGAAGAGTGGCTCTGACATGGCTCCAGAGGACCAGAGCTATTTTGTCAAGTTGGCCATGGGACCGAAGTTGGTAGTTCCTCCTCTTGTAGTCAGTTGTTCTAGATGTTCCCCAGATCCACAGCTGCCAAGGGGAGAATTCTGCCTACCGTGCTTGGCAGGGAGTACCTTCTATGCTTCTTCCTTTTCTCTCTTCCTGCCTTCCCCTTCCCCCTTCCCACTCCTCTCCCTCCTCTTTCCCTTCTTCACCTCCTTTCTTCCTTCTCAGTGGCAACTAACTCTGGCCAGCTTCTGCGTGGAAGATATGACTTGTCCACAGAACATCCACAAATGGGCTTGTTGCTGTATCAGTTGTACCCAGAAACAGAAACCACTTAAGTAGCGAGAACACAGTGATGTAAGCCTGAGCACGCAGCTCAGGAATTAGGACGATGAGCAGGCAGACACAACAGAAGAGTCGGGAACTCTGGCCAGAACCCCACAGGGAATGGATCTGAAGGCCCACAGGCTCTGGTTGATGCCGCTGTCTTGCTGGTTTTGTTGCACAACACAACTCCAATGTCCCCAGTGTGTCCTGTTCATCAGAAGCCCGTGCATTCGGAACACAGCCACACTGAGTCCTGGATCTGCCCAGAATGTTCCACTTGGCTGGTTTCTGGTCTCTTTTCACCTCAAAAGTCCACTTGGAGAGGCCTCTCCTGGCCACTCAGGCCAAATTAGTTCTGTCCTTCTTATACTCTTGTTCCCTTGCTTCTTGTATACCCCACCAGTGTCTGCAGTTCACGCTTATTTACATGATTGTGCATGTCTGTCTCAGTCTGGCTCTGATCATGAGAAATAATTTAAACAGAGAAAGTTTGCTCTAAAGGGTCATTATTCATAATAGAGACTGGAATAATGAGGGATTGCTTAGTAAGAAATGAAGAGAACTCTGAAGAATGTTCGAATGGCAGCCTTCAGGAGCATCCACGGCCCCAGGGCTGAGCTGGGGGCCCCAGGAACAGCACCCCCCACGCCCCTGCCCTGAGATCCAGCTCTTGCTGGACAGGGTGTGGTCCCAGCTCACAGAACATGGAGAACTTGCGGAGGTAGCATGCCAGTGGAACTTCCTGGAATCCTGAAGACTGTTCTTTATAGAAAGATGTCTCATCAGAGGCATCGGTGGCTGCTGGGCAAAGCTGCTGGGTGCAGGGTGCTGTAGGAGCTGGGCATGGGGATGGCTTCCAGTGCTGGAGAAGTCCCAGCATGGGTGCACAGCCTGTAGACAGGGTGCACCAGAATCCCAAGGCAAGCCCTTTCCCTTGGAAACGTCTCTCCAGCACCCCTACAGACAAAGTTCAACACGTCACCTTTTGGCAAAGAAAAGGGCTCGGGTCTATTTACATAGAGCAGGTGATGAGGGCTGAATTTGGAGCTGGGCAGCAGTAGGTTGGAAAGCAGAAACAGGATTGCAAGCTCCTGGATGGGAGGGACCGTGTTTGCTCTGGTCACCGGCGACTCCTTGCATGATGCCGAGTGTACGGTATTTGCTCAACAAATGAATGGATGGTCATATTTACCGTCAGAACCCAAGGCCACTGGCTGGAGCTCTCCTTTGCTGAGTTAATTTCCTTTTGCTGCAGTAACAAATCACTACAAGCTTAATGACTTAAAGCAAAAAGAAATGATCATTTTATAGTCTGGAGGCCCGAGAGTCTGAAATGGGTCTCACTGAGCTGAAATCCACCTGTTAGCATAACTGAATCCTTCCAGAAGCTGAAATGGAGAAGCCACATGTTGCCTTTTCCAGCTCCTAGAGGCCACTCACATCCCTCGGGCCCTGACACCATGTCATTCAAACCTCTGCTTCCGTCATTACATCTCCTCTCTGACCCTCCTGACTCCCGAGTCCCTTAGGAAGGCCCTTGCAATGACATGGGGGCCACTTGGATGTTAGCCAGGAAAATCTCCCCATCTCAAGAATCTTCACTTTCCCTCTTGCCAGGCAAAGTAACATATCCATAGATTCTGGGGATTATGATGTGGACATCCTAGAGGGGCCATTATTTCCCCCCCACCTGCTTTGCACAGGACCCCAGTCTCCCCTTTCTAGTCTTCCTCAGGCTGTTTACTCTTCCCATGATCTGTTCTGTTGCCTGAGGAGCTTTCTGGATCTCAGTGTCATCCCCAGCCAACCCATCCCCTCTGACACCTCCAGGCTCCGAGGACACTGCTCTCCTGGCATCAGGGAAGCCTTCTGCACTGTGCTTTTCCAGAGGATCTCGCGATAGAGACCCCACAGGCATGGTGATCACAAGCCTCTTTATTTACGCAGACAGCCTTTCATCCTGGAGGGTAGGGGCCACCAAGGGCCTGGGGCCAGGGAGGCTTCTGTTGTAGCTCCTCCTCCAACCCCCGGAGCCGGGAAGAGGAGACCTGAGGGCAGAGCCTACCTGGCTTCTCATTCTGCATGTAGCCTCTGAGGGGTCCCCTAACTTCTCTTTGCTATAGTTTCTCATGTGTGAATTCCAAGTAAGAACACTGGTCCTGTCTGTCGCACGGTGGTGTCCTATGGACCAAGTGACCTAGAACAAGTACAAACATGCTTACAACATCCAGGCAAATGTGAAGGTCATGCATGTAGTGGAAAGCACCCCAGGTAGACTGAACCAGATTCAACTGTTATGTAGAATTAACGACCCTCTCTACCTTGTCAGTTTTGTTATCCTGTTCATTTACTTGGGTGATGTACATACTGGGAAAATTTCATTCATTTTCACCTTTAAGGTAGTTGGCAGTAAAACATTTTGGTTAAGAGTACAGCTTGTAGGGTCAACCTGTTTAGACTGAAATTTGAACTTTAGTGTTTACTAGCTCGGTTATCATGGGTCTATCACCTCACTTATCTGAAACTCGGTTTTCTCGTCTGTAAACTGAAGAAATGAGGTTTCTTGTCTTTTAGAGCTTTGTGAGGACTCAATGGGACTGCAGGGAGGGTGTTACTGTGTTGGCCCAGCATCCTGTCAGGACTCAGTCAGATTTAGTCATCATTATTTTCATCATGGCTGCCGTTTTCTCTGGCCATATGCGGGCACATCTGTCACACTTTGGGTGAAGGCCACGCCAGAGTTCAGTCTCAGAGTGGGTGGTGGGTTCTCCTCCTGGAGGAAGCAAAGAGTTTGATTTCACGAGTCAGAGATTGCCAGTGGTCAGAGGTGGGGAGATGAAGACCTGGTATTTGGGGACTCAGCTGTGACAGGGCGAGAGGGGGGAAGACTTGGGATGGGCAGTCAGCTGGAACTCCACCAACCATCTCTTTATCTGTTTGTCCATCCATCAGTCTCACTACACGTTCTGAGGGGGCACCATTACCTGGAAGGCAACCCAGGCTTATGATTCAGAACTTTGCTACCAAGTTGTGTAGCCCTGGGTAACATTGGATACTGTTGGCACCTTTAGGGTAGCGAAGCAGTCTCTACTTCATGAAGGCAAATATGCAGCTTTGGGGTAATGTCTGATAGGACTAGGGAGAGACCCCAGGATTGGAAGCCAGGACAGGGGCTGATCCAGGGAGGAAAACTTGAAAAACAACAGTGGCAGTGGTGATGTACTCATGCATCCGTCTTTCCACCCATCTGTCTGTCCATCTGTCTATCCATCTATCCATCTCCATCCATCCATCTGTCCTTCCACCCATCCATTTTGTTTATCCAACTATCCATCTTTCCATCCATCATTCTGTCCATTCATGTCTGTCCACTCATCCGTCTTTCCATCCTCCCACCCATCTGTCCATATGTTTGAACAGCCATCCATCTTTTCCTTCATCCATCCATCTGTCCATCTGTCCTTCCATCCATCTATTCATTCATCCTACTATATATCTTTCCATCCATCCTTGCATCCAGTTTTCCATCCATCTGTCCATCCATCCATCCATCCATCCATCCATCCATCCATCCATCCATTTGTTCATCTATCCATCTATTCCTTCCTCCCTTCCTTCCAGTCAATTAGTGTATAACAGACATTTATTTAGTATATACTATGTGCTGGCTTTATTATTTTTTGGTACAGGGAGAGGGAGAAAGTGGAGTTGATGGAAATTTTGGAGTTGAAAACCATTTGTGTCTGATAATTCCATTTCCAGCAGAACAGCACAGATGGTCAAAACCTTCAAAAATCCCATCTTAAAAAGGGCAGTTGAAAAAGAGGAGTGTCACAGCTCAGGGTAATAATGATGTTTTCTACATCATCTTTAAAACCTAAAGCTTGGAAATAATCTTTTTGCTGTTCCCTCCATGCCTGGGAAATGCTAAGTCAGTGCCCGTTTCTTTTCTTTATGAAAGCACAGGTTTTCTGCCTTTCCCCTTCCACTGTGTCCCTTCACTCCCCCTCACTTCTCTTTGGTTTTCTGCCCAATTACTGAGCTTTGAGCTTAGAGATTTATTTCCAGGGGTGCTGCGGAGTGCGGGGCAGGAGTCCACTATCCCACTACTGTCTTAAAACTAAAAAGCCCATCTCTGCACGTGCCGGTAAAAACACATTATCTTTCCACAAGGTTGGAATAAAAAAAATGAACACATTTGGTGAGTTTCTAGGCAACTGGGTACACGGGCTTCTCGTAGGAAATAAACAAGAGAAATAATCAGATCCGTCCTCAGTCGTATCACCCTGAGACTTTACAAGACCTGGGCGCATGTACTTCTTTCCTTCCAACGGGACTCGTGTGCCTACCGTGTGTTTCAGCAGATGCCGATGAGGCGGCCCAGAGCCCCAGCTCGTAGGCTGCCCCCATGCCAGGACAGTCCGTTCCATCAGTTCAGGTCCGAGAACTCACGCTGGTAGCAGAACGGAGAGACCGGGAAGTGGGTGGGCAGTGTCAGAGCATCAGGAAATGTCTTTCTGAGGGTCCGGTGTCTGCCCTGAGGCCTAACCGAGGAGGACGAGGCGGCTATAGACAGCTGTGGCGGAAGAGCACTGCGGCAGAGGGAGCAGTGCGCGACTGCAAGCAGAACCAGCTGTGGTGTGAGCGAGGACCTCCGAGAGGGCCCAGGGCTTGAGTGGGCGGAGCATGGGGAGGGGGTTGGGAAGACCTGGGAGTGTGGTGGGGAGGGCAGCACAGGTTCTGCAGGCCATGGAGGTAACAGCTTACGCCACACGGGCCTCCTGGTGCCCCGGCACCGTTCTCGGCGTCCGTACCCGTCTCCTGCAGCTGCTATGGTGAATTACCACAACCGTCGTGACTTTCAACAGCACAAACTTGTCTTGCACTTCGGGAAGTCTGGGATGGGTCTAGGGGGCAGAAATCAAGGTGTCAGCGGGACTGTGTTCCTTCTGGGGGCACTGGGGGAAAATCAGACCCTCATTTGCCTGTTGCCAGCTTCTAGAGGCCACCACGTTGCTCTTATGTCCGCTTGCATTTCTGTGTCCCCTTTCTTGGACCGTGACCCTCCTGCCTCTGTCTTTCACTTACAAGGACACTGTGGTGACACTGGGCCACTGGGATGACCCAGGACAACCCCCTCCCTCCATCTCAGGATCCTTCACCGCATCACATCTGAAACCCCGTTGCCATAGAAGGTTCCATACCTTCCCCAAATACCTATCCCCAAATACCCCATAGGTATTTGGGGATACCTATCTGTATCTCCACCCACTGCACGAGACTGGGAGGTCCTCGAGGGCAGACCGGCACGGTTGCTCATCGGCTGGGGCACGCAGCGCGCAGCCCGCCCTCCGAGGGTGCAGGGTGCCTGGTAGGCATTCGTCAAAGGGCACACTCTAGTCTGAGCTCCGTGGTATTTCATGCATATTGTTTGCAACATAAATCAGACTGTGTTGCCTCTTCCTACTCATCCCACCTAAAACCACCCAGTGGACTCCCATCATACGTACAATAACAACCCCAGGCTTCCGAACCTGGGCCTGCAGAAGGTGTCTGTTGTTAGAATTCAGGGGTCCATGAAATCGGATGGGGACAGATAAACACCCCCCCATACATAGACATGCCCACATATGTGTGTGAACATACACACATAGACACACACACACGCATACCGAGTGCTGGTCTCCGCCCTCTGGCAGTCCACAGCTCGGGGGCGGGGCAGGGGACATACAGACAAGCTCAGCGCAGTGAGGGCATGGATGGATTCCCATTCATGATCTCCCCTGGCAGCTGCACCGCCAGCTCCCCAACCCCAACCTCCCCACCGTCAGCTCTCTCTTGGGTGGTTGGTTCAGCTCCTGCCTCCACCTTCCACACCCTGCTGTCTGTACTCTCCAAATACACACAGAGCACTCTGCTTAAACATGCATCAGATCCTGCAGACTCCCCGCCGGAAGCCCTGGGACGGCCGTCCAGTCCTCCTGCGGTGTGGTTCTCCCTCCTCACCGGCATATCCAAAGCTCTGCACGTCTGCACATCTGGTTCCTACCCCACCTCAGACCTCTCTTCACCCACTCCAAGCCCTTTGCTACCCTAGGACCCTTGCCTGGGCTCCTCCTCCACCCAGAATCCTTTCCACAGCTCTTGACCTGTCTGTCACTTGTTCATTCAAATGTCAGCTCAGGTACTGGGAAATTCTCTCTAGGGAGACAACGGTGGCTTTTTTTTTTCTTTTGGACTTCTGTATGTAGACTTCATCTCGGTCATTCTACACATTTGGGAGCAGAGTGGGGAGCGTGGGGTGCCTTGGAAGGTAGGAAGAGGGGGTCAGAGAGAGAGAGAGGTTCCCCTGCCTGGGATGAGGATCTGTGGTCTCTAAAGTGGGGGGCACCCACCTTTGACTTCCTGCCTGTTCCCCTGGCACCGTGAGAAAAGCTCACAGGGAAGAGGCTGCTTGTCATCCCTAGAGAAGTGGGACCCTGGGCACAGGGTTCCCAGCCTTTGGAATGACTCCCAGACTCCGTGCCCATCTTGGATCTGGACCAAGAGCATATCCGTGACAGTCACAGTGGGCATGGAGTTCCAGCCCCTTCTTTCCTTCAGCAATAACCCAGATTTCTGGTTCTTGTTTGACAAGCAGCAAAGTTTCGAAATGATCCCAGTTGATGGCAAACTCAGATCCCCAAGGGATGCTCAGTGTCGGCCTGGGCAGACTCGGCCACTGTGTTCAAATCCCAGACCTCACACTTAGCGGTCACCAGACCTTGGGCGAGTGGTTTCCCTGCTCTGGGACTCAGTACTCTGTGGGTGAGATCAGCCCAGGCTTGTGGTGAAGTCACGCGTGAGAATTATCCAGGGCAGAGCCTGGGGGAGATGGCCTGTCAAAACTAGGAGTCTGGAACAGTGGCGTGTGCAGTAGAGAACACAAGGGGTTTCTGGCACGGTGCTATTCTGAGTTCATGGGATTAGATGAGGCACAGGTGTGACGTGTAGAGAGAAGTTGTCACAGTGGGGTCCCCGGAGCAGAGAGGGACCACAGCAGGTGCTCCCGCCTCCAGCTCCTGCACAGCCTATTTTCCTTTGCCTTTCTCCTCCTTCATACTTGGGGAAGCTGGTTCTTGCTCCCACGGGAGGGAGGGCACAGGCCGCCTCTCTCCCCAGGACCAAGCCCCATGAAACTGCTCTTATCCGATCTGCTGGCACCCAGCTGCCAAGCTGCCCACTTGCTGTAAGCATCCAGGCTGCTGGGCCAGTGGCTGTGTCACTCTGCTTGCTACATGGAAGCTTTGGGCACCCTGGAGGCGACTTTATTTTCTTGGGATCATTGTGCCTGATGGCACCCCCCAGACTGGGCACTTAAATCTTGCGAGGCCCCTGTTTCTTGTCATGGAGCCTCTCTCTCCCTCCCCGGCTGTCGGGGTTTGTCCTTTGGCCACCTGGCCTGCCTGTGGCTGGCCTTCAGAGGGGCCCTTGGAGCCCCCCACCCCGACCCAGCTTGAGCAGGGACGTCCTGGCCCCTAGGATGGTCCAGCGGGGGTCTGCCGCCCCTCGGGGTGTCTGCCGTAGCTTTGGGAGATCTTAAGTGGAAGGGCAGTTCAGAAAGTTTTAAAGGCTTGCAAATGAGTCTCTTTTTTGCCCTTTGTCTTTTGTTTTTGTTTTGTTTAAAACTTAAAAATAAAATCGAAGAGTGCTTGAACACATCCTCCTAAAGCATTTTAGTAAGACGGGCGTGTTCGCGGACCAGCGCACAATTCCAACGCCCTTCCCTAAGTCAATGGTGGTTTATCTTTCTCTGTGTTTCCCGTCCAGAGCTCTGTATCTACATTCGGACGCATATCTGTGGCTGCAGAAAACACACCGAGCTGTTTCCGGCGTATGTGTGCGCGGCTGTGTTGTAAAACAAAGGGTGTTGTGCTGCGTATCGCGTTCTTAGCAGTCGACAATATGTCTTGGAGGCCGCTTCAAGCCCATGTGGATAGAACTGCCTCATCCATTTTTAAAAAACCTGCTCTATCATATTCCGGGCCATTCCGTTCCCTTCCCTACCAAGGAATGTTTACGTAGTTCCCATTTCTTTTCTTCCCCTTTTATTTGTTACTCTGATGCGCCCTGTAAAACACCATCTGGCTTGGGGCTGGGACATGGGTTTACATCCTGTGCCAAATGGTGGCATGCCGGAGCGTGGCTGTGCTGAGGCAGGTCCGTGTCTTGGGGCGACTGTCATGAATGATCACCAGCCCGACGACAGAAAGCAACAGGACTTCTCTGTCCGTTCTGAAGGACAGAGCTCTAAAACCAAGACATCAGCAGGGCCACACTCCCTTTGAGGGCTTGAAGGTTCTAGGTCCTTCCTTGCCTGTTCTGGCTTCTACTGGCTCCAGACCTTCCTTGGGGTGTGGCCACCTCGCTCCAGTGTCTGTCCCTGCCATCAGAGGACTGGCTTGTGGGTTTGCCTCTGTGGATCCTCTCCCTATGAGGACTTCAGGCATTGGCCCACCCTCATCCAGTCTGACCTCATTTAACTAACGACATCTGTAAAGACCCTCTTTCCAAATAAAGCCCCACCCTGAGAGTCCAGTGGGCATGAATGGGGGCGGGGGGACTAACCCACTACAGGAGCAGTGAGGGCGAGTGTCTACATGTATAGCATGAACGTGCTTAGATCTGGACGGCGTTCACGGGCAGCGCTGCCCCACACTGTGCACGTCGCCAGCAAGAATGGTGACTTATAAGGCTGGGAGGTCTTCAGTCAGCGACGGAGCTGCGCCCATTTCCATTCAGTCTTGCCGGTTAGACTCCCTTTGCCGGGACGAGCACGGGGTCCCAGCGCCGCTGGAAAGCATTTTTGTCGAGTCCTGACTTCGCAAGTCCATCCAGAAGGCCCGAGCTCCTCTCCGTCTACCAAAACAAAGTTGTTAGTGTCCTCACCTGTGGGAGGCGCACGCGAACCTTGCAGCAGGTGTCTGGAATGACCCCACCAGATCTGTCACGTAGGATCTCATGTACAACGAAGAGTGAGCTAGTCTGCAAATAGCTGTTAGCTTGTCTGTACACACAAGGTTCCACCTGATTGATCCGACCCGGTTGCAGCCGAAAGGAGCAATTTTAAATTGTCAAGGAGAATGTGTGTCCAGTGGGAACGTTTTACAAATGACCAGAAATAACCGTCTTTGTTGGATGAGATTAAAGCCGCACAGTTTGCAAGCGCTGCTGTATGCACACTTCTGATGGGCCCAACGCTGCTCACCGGCCCACGGTCACATCATTCCCAAGCGCAACGCCGGTGCGCGTGGTCACTAAACCAGTCACCGTGGTGGCCCCATCGTCGTCCTCAGATGTTATGTCATTTCCTAACTTACATTTAAAAAATAACAACATAGAAAGGGTTGCTCTTGCGGAGTGAACCGGAGTCAGCTAAGTGGAAAAGGAGAAGAAAGAAAAACCCATTAAGATGTTTAGTTCAGTTGACCTGCGTCTTTTTGGCAAACCTTTGCTGATGGGTAGTTTCTGAAGGTGAATGGGAAAATAGACCCAGTAAGCAAGTCTGGAAAAGAGACTCATGGCTGTCGGGCAGAGGAACGAAGGATTCTGGGGGCCTCTGTTGCTGCCGGAATGTGACGGGACACGTTTTTAAGGCTGCGTCAACACCATTAATATTTATGACCTATCTCACGGACACATCCGCCGAACAGCCCATCCATCAAGACTTCTGCTCGGGCCTTGTTCTGTTGCTGGGTGATGAGCCCCGAATGACAAAATGGAGAGCAATTACGTGAAGGGTTTTATTCGCTTCTGCTTTATACACACCCTTAAAGATGGTAAAATCATCAGGAGGCTGCCCTTCGAGAACCCAATTTTCTCTTTGGAAAGAGAAATCTCCTTGACTGTCCACGGGTGAACTGGGTTGTTTGTCACCATGTGGAGTTATGGATAGGCAAGTTGTCTGTGAGCGCTGAGCCTTCCAGGTGCCTCCTCCAAGACGGAGATTCCTGGTTGGAAAGGACACTCCCGAGGCCTTGCCGGTGCAGGGACTTGGCCCCCCCTGTGCGGGACTGCCGGGAAACAGGTGCGCTTAAGGAAGGCCGGGCTACGGCATGTCAGACCCAACCCACCGCTTGCTTAAGCCCTGGGAGCTTTGGCACAGCCTGCCTTCGTGAACATTGGTCATCCCACCGGTATTAAAGGACAGTGTAATTCCCACTAGGATAGCCTCATCATCAAGGTTTTGGAAGGATGATCAGTGAGGCAATGACATGTGCCCAGTGCTTGTCCCATGACGTGCGCCCGGTAAAGGTTAACAGCTCCTTCTCCCCTGCGCGCCAGTGTGCTCTAAGGGGACACACTTGAGAGCCATGGTGAGAGCGGAAATACTTCATAACCGGGGATGAGGTCACCGACCAGTAGGATTAGATGCAGCTGGGAAATGATCGTGCCCTCCGCCCCCCGGGGGGACCTGGCAGGACATATGACAAGGCACCATTTTTTTTGCATAGGTTAGTGCAGAGCCCAGGACACCTTTTCCTAAGCGGCTTCACTTTACCAACCCCACTTCTGATGGGCGGGAACTTCTCCCTGCCCTGCGGAGGGCCCCAGGGCGGCGGTCCCCGGGGCGCCCACTAGATGGCGTGCGCAGACCAGCTTGTGGCCACCCCTGCCCCGCGCTCCCCTCCCCCAAAAGGTCCCTGCACACCTGCCCCTGCCCAGTCTTCTCCCTGCTTACCTGACTCCCTTCACTCCCAGGGAGCCCTGATTTCCCCAAGTGTGAGGAACGAAGGCGTCCTCCGGGGGCAGCCCCACCCGCGTCCACGCTGCACCTGCCGTGGGCCTCCTGGCCACACCTGTCACAGCCTGTAAGGTCATCGCCTCCCTCTGCCAGCACTGCCGCGGCCCTGCCGCTGGATGGACACCCATGGGCGGCTTTTTTTCTGGAAAGGCCTCGTTGTTTTTATGGGAAACGATGCACGCTCATGCTAAACTTCTGAACTACCTAAGGAAAAGTCAGAACCGCGGCACCATAGGGCCATAGGTGAGATTATAGGTCCGTTAGTGGACACAGCCACGTGCACGGTCAGGCTCAGACGGGGGTCGTGCACGGAGAAGTGGACAGCAGGGACGCCCTACTTTACAGCAACGAGGTCGAACTGTGCTGCCAGCTTGTTAAGCGCCACATTCCCCTTTTTACTTGTATTTAACAGAAGACAAAGAATCTGACGCGGAATTTCTGAGCTTCGAAAACCAATCACTGCAAGAGATGCTGATCACAAAACACTGTGACGGGGGGAGCTTCAGGGAAACAAGTCAGGACCCGAGCCCTCTTCCTTCTCTTCTTACTCTCACCGCAGGCTCCCCCGAACCTTGTTTCCACGCTTCGAG
Organism: Lontra canadensis; assembly: GCF_010015895.1. Lineage (NCBI taxonomy): Eukaryota > Metazoa > Chordata > Mammalia > Carnivora > Mustelidae > Lontra > Lontra canadensis. The sequence goes on from NW_022631052.1 coordinate 11,969,103, forward strand.
AGGCCAGCTTTTGGTTCCCACGCAGCAGGTTTTCTTCTCATTTTAGGTCTTTATGTATGTATTTGTGCAAAAATACTGTTTTCCGATTTATCGGGGTGTGAGGACACACAGAGCTGTGGATAAACTAGTTGACATCACCTCACGTAGGTCCCGTTTCGCAGGTGCGTGTGGTGGGAACACTTCAGGTCTGTTCTCTAAGCCGCTTTCCGGGGTGCAGCACAGTGTTGCTGACTGTCCTGGCCACGCTGTCCGTTAGAGCCCCAGGACGTATCCGTCTTATTCATAACTGCAGCTTCGAACCCTTGACCAGCATCTCCCATTGCCCCCAGCCTCCAGCCCCCAGCGACCGCCGTGTACTCTCTGCTTTTGTGCGTTCGACTGATTTCGGTTCTGCATGTGAATGAGAGCACGCGGCGCTTGTCCTTCTGTGTCTGGCTTATTTCACTGAGCGGACGCCCTCCAGGTCCTTCCACGCTGTCAAAGGGGGCGGGGTTTCCTTTCCTTAGGGATGAACAACTTCCGTGGACATGTGTTCCCATATGTCCCATCTTTTATCCCCTCATCCGTCCGCCTTTAGGTTGTCTCCCCACCTGTGAGCAATGCTGCCGTGAACACGCGTGTGCAGGTGCCACCCGAGAGACCACAGCGTCCGAGCTCCACAATAGGGCGGCCCTTGGTTGCATGTGGTCATTTAAACGAAAACTGATCTAACGTTAAGTCCCATTAAATTTGGCCCGTCATTCTTTCCACATACCTGACCGAGGGCCTGTGTGCCAGGCTCCAGGGTGGGAGCCGGGACGCATGAGGGAACCTCATTTCTTGGCATCGGTGAGGGCAGCAGGGGCATTCCACCCAGAGACAGAAGTCTCCTGCCTTTTGGGGGGAGGTTTCTTTGGTGGCGGAGGAAGTATTCTGTCCCACAATTAGAGACCAGACGAAACCACTCACATCCTTGAGTGGAGTAGTCGTGCCTTCATTTCTTTATCGAGACCCAGCTGAAGAAGCTGCTGGTTCTTTCCTGAGAGAAGGAGTTGGGCCTTTAGAAAAGACCCAGGGAGGGGGCGCCGTGGGCCTGGGGGTGGGGTGGGATCTGCCACCTCCCTCCTTTTCCCCCTTAAACTCCCACCCTCCCGACATGGAGATCTATAGTAGTGAGTGCTGCCTTCTCATGTGGCTGGGTTTAAGCCTGTTGTGTAATAATGTTTTTATGTGAAAGAAAGACCCTGGCATCAGGGGATAAGGTGTTAGTGTTGGAGCCCAGAGAGAAATCCCAATAGTGCAGACAGAAATGTAAATCAGGGTCTCGGGGAGATATCTGCATTCCCACATTCATTAGGGCATTATTCACAAAAACCAAGGTTGGCATCATGTCCCTCCACGGATGAATGGTTGGAGAAAAGGTGGCGTATACATACAGTGGAATAGTATTCTGCCTTAAAAAAGAAGGACCTCCTGCCATTTGCAACAGCATGGAGGAACCTGGAGGACGTGGTGCTCAGTGAAATAAGCCAGATACGGAAGGACAGACACCACACTTGTAGGCAGAATCTGACCTAGTCACCCTCATCGAAGCAGAAAGCAGGGTTGCCGGGGGTCAGTGGGGAAGATGGGGAGATGCTGTTCAACAGGCATAAAGCTTCAGGGATGCAAGATGAATGAGTTCTAGACACGTGCTGCACAGCGTTGTGCCCGTAGCTAACCACGGGGTATCAGACGTTGAAGAGCTCCTTAAGAGGGTAGATTTCAAATCAAGTGCTCAATGAGAGAGGAAACAGCCAGCTCCTGGAGGAAAATTTTGGAAGTGATGGATAAGTTCATTTACCTTGACCGTGATGAAGGTTTCATGGGTGGGTTCGTGTGCTCAAACCCATCAAAATATGTACATTAAATACGGACAGCTTTTTGTCCATCAATTACAATTCAATAAAGCCATTAAAAAAAAAACCCACAAAACAAAACACCAAAGACATCTGGAACCAATGGAATGATGCCTCATTGATTGATAATCCTACCTTTGCCAATGAATCAAGTTACCGAATAGGCTCATAAATCAGGAGAAGGTCATGAGGAAGTTCAACCCAGAAGCCTAGAGCTAAGGGGAAGTTAGGGACGCCAGATGGTGAAAGGCCCTGATGGGCATCAGAAACCAAGCTGCCAGCTCAGCTAGATGACCCCACAGCTGTGGAACACTGTGCAAACCAGCTCACCTGGTTTTGGGTTCGTACCCGTGGAGACAATGATACTGACTTCACAAGTTTTCTAAGATCACACAGAGAGATTAAAACAATTTTTTCCTAATATTTATGTATATATTTTAGAGCGAGAGAGAGACCACATTGGGGGGAGGGGCAGGGGACGGGGCAGAGGGAGAGAATCCTGAGCAGACTTCCTGCTGAGTGTGGAGCCTGACTCGGGGCTCGATCTCACAACCCTGACATCACGACCTGAGCCGAAACCAGGAGTCAGACACTCAACTGCCAGAGCCACCCAGGCACCCCGAGAGATTTTAAAATTTGAAATTTCCAAAAGGGTGTTCTAGAAATGCAGGTTTTGTGGCATTACATTGGCATTTGGGCTTAAATAAAACAATGGTGCCTCTGTGCTGTTAACCTTTTGCACTCTTCAGCCTCTCAGAGGCAAGTACGGACGGTCCTGTGCATTCCTGGGCAGTTGCCAGACATCGGCCCCCTTATGCACTGGGGATGTCTGGATTCTGGGGGAGTCTGAGCTGGTCTGATCTGCTGGCCCCTGGCCTGCCCCTCTGAGAGCACCCCCAGCCCTGCTTCTCTCAGTCTCCCTGGGTTTCCTGTGCCTTTGGGCTCCTGAGACAGGAACTTTCCCCTTAGCCCTTGGTGCCCTTCACTCCCGGGAGACGCTGTGTAGGGAGGAAGTCCCTGTTCATTTATTCATTCAGATGTTTACTGAAAGTCCATTACAGCCCCGTGGGTACAGGGTGTTCAGTAATGAAAGCCCTGGTCATGATTCCTGCCCTCGGGACCAACAGTCTAGCGCAGTGTGCGGCGGGACAGACTGTGCAAATACAAGGGAGAGAAGATTTAAATAAAACCCAGGATGAGTGCGATGCCCGACATGTGGGTGCTGTAGAGAAGGTGAAGGGGACAGACTTATGGGAACAGTTCAGCTGTGGCCTTCTGGGACTTATGACCCATTCCTTAAACACATTGTGCATTTCACGTCAAAACCCAGGCATCATGCACATCTATATAGAAAATTCAAAGTTTAGTAAAAATGGTATTTACCACATCTATGGGCGATGTGCCGTGACATTTGTCTCTTCTGCTCTGTTATTGTATTAGGATAGCTCGGGTGATGCTGCTTTAGAAATCATCCCCGATCTCGCAAGGACTTAAAATAATAACAAAGCTTTCATTTTGGCTCACGCTGGACGACTCACGGGCTCTTTGTGGCAGGGGTTGGCAAACCAGAGCGCGCAGATCAAGCCTAGCCCATGGCCTGTCCTTGCACAGCCCGGAAGCGAAGAATGTTTTGTATTTTAAGAGTTAAAGAGAAATGAGGAAGAATACATGATAGATAACTTCTATGGTCTGCAAAGCCTTTCCCAAAAGTTTCCTGACCTCTGGTCTAGTATCTGGGCCTCACCCTTATTCTGGGAACCCATTTTGGGTCTTGGCCAGTTACTGCAGCAGAAAGAGGAGTAACTGGAGGGTCTTGTCCTGGGTTTGACCTGCTCTGGCTCCATGCTGTCCCACGCCCCTTGCTCTCACAACTCTTTGGTCCTGCTGGTGGCGGGGCTCACCCAACCCCTAGGGGCCCAGGAAGTGCCTTCTTGTTCAGCGTCAGGTAAGGGCACCCATCTGGAAACATCGGCCTGCAGACGATGCATACTAACGACTTTGAAGATGACTACAACTTTTTGTTGTTCTGGAAAGCAGTGGCTGGCCACCATTCTGCTCTCTGGTTCTGGCGTTCAGCTGTTTGAGATCCTGCGTGGAGTGCGAGCATGCGGTGTTTGTCTTTCTGTGTCTGGTTCATTTCCTTCAGCATAACATCCTCCAGGTCCACCTGCATTGTTGCAAATGGCAGGATTTCCTTCTTTTTAAAGGCTGAGTATTCCATCGTGTGTATGTGTGTGTGTAATACGTACGTTATGTGATAGGTATTGTGTATATCGTATACATACACACGTATATCAGGGGACCTACAGATCACGTTTCTGTTATCCGTTTGTCCACAGACGGGCCTTCAGGTTGCTTCCACGTCTCCACTCGAGTGAACGATGTGGGATGCGTTCGCTCTGGAGACATCATGCACAGCATGGTGACCGCAGTTAGCGATGACGGTTAATTGTATTGTGAGCTTGAAATCGGCTAGCAGGGTAGATCTTGAGCGTTCTCCCCACGAGAACACACGATTTTTATTAGTCAGTTATGCTGCAGTAGAACAAAACAATGCTTCTTGGGGCCCACTAAGTTGATTTCCTGACCCTCAACCTGACTGTGACCTGCAGTTCGGAAAACACGCTCCGTGAGAAAGTGACCTTGACTCTAGAGATGGAGGACGAGAAGACAGTTGTGGTGGCGGGAAAAGCATGAGAGCCTGGAGACAGGGACTTGGAGTGTCTGGAGAAGTCGTTGAGAGGACAGCGGGGCTAGGGGAGCCCCGAGCGTGGCCTGGCAGTGGCACAGGACGGGGTCAGAGAGGCCGCAGCCTCGCAGGACCGTAGGAGGAGGCTGGATTCTCTGTGAACTGTGTAGCAAGTCACCGGAGAGTTGCAGCAGGGGATCTGATCTGATTGATGTTTCGGAACTACTGGGAAGCCCGGCTGCTGTGCGGGAAACAGACTGAGGACCGAGGATGGCAGGATCGGGAGGTACTGTAAAGGTCCACGTGGAATGGGCCACGAGCTCGTGGCAGGAAGCAGGCTGGGGCAGTACCCAGTGGAAGTGGAGGGGTCCCTGGGGACAGGAGCTCCCAGCCAGTTCCTTGTGCTGCCCTGAGAGAAAAGTATCGGGGGGAGGGTCCCGATTTCATTATGAATTTGGAAGAAAGTTTAGATAATCAGGTACCATTACTGCTGCCTAGAAACAGCCTTTCGAAGTCGCCTTCAGGCGATGGGAGATGGTTGGCCCCGAGGAAGCTTCTAAGAACAGATTATCAGATATCATCTCCATTCGCAAATGTCACGGCCTAAGACAGACGCTATCGGCACTTATGAAGTATTGTTTATCATCGCAGAGCTGAATTATGCTTGTGAGATAACGAGTGGCGCGTTGGAACAGCTGCCTGCGTTTGTCAGGCTGAGCTCCCAGATTTCATGAAGGCGAGGGTTCTCTGGGAGTCGCCTCCCCAGCTCTCCAGGACCCAGCCCCACTCTGAGGTCTGCGGAAGCTGCTCCCTCTCAGACACTAATTGTCCTCGTCCTGCTGGACTGGGGGGAGAAGGTGGGAAAGACGCCTGCTGAGTCCCCTCCTTGACCGTGGATTTCAGCTCTCTCTGCACATAGGCTATAGCACAAAGCTTCTGACCACCTTTCCTGCACACGGGGAGCAGGTGTCACCGTCTTCAGCACCGGCCTGGGAGACGTGTCAAATTTCGTCCTAGTTCGCTGTGTGGTGTTAGGCCCATTACATCACTCCTCTGTTCTCACCTCCTGTGTGTTTTTTGTTTTTTTTTTTAAATTCAATTTCTGCAAAAATAAACTGTTCTAACTATTTGGCAATACTTTTTAGACAGGTTAGTGGTTCGCTGCTCCTAGACTGAGAACACCCAGTGTAGGGAGGGAAACACTGTCGTTGGGCAGAGAAGGGACATTCTCGACCTTCAGGAACATCGAGCGGGCACTGTGCCCGAGGTCGGTTTATTGCAACTCTGCCCTTCTGTCCCCACTTTGTGACCTTGGAGCTGAACCCCATGAGCCTCTGTCCTCTGTCAGTCAGTGGGAGGAGGGGCTCTCCATGGGCACTGCTGGGGGAGCAGGGGAGCAGGGCAAGGCATCCCCCTTCTCAGTGAGTGACAGAATAATTTCCTTCAAGTTTGCTAGGAAATTACATGCGGCTCAAAGTAATCACACCGTCTCTTGAGGAGCTCTTGCGAATTCGGACTGGAGTTTCTGAGTCTAGCTTTAGACTCTCTAGGGGACTCGTGTGAAATGTGGGTTCTCAGGACTCATACACGGCTGCTGAGTTATTCTGATTTCGCTGACCAGTAAATGGCCTTTCTCTTCATGTCTTTAATGTGTAGTCGTTACGACAAACCTTTCAAGTGCAAGGACCTCCTTTTACTGCTCTGTGGCTCAGAGAGGTGTCCTGTGGGCAGATCGGGGGTGGGGGGTGCTGTTGGCCGTGGATGGCGCGTCCTTCCCACCAAACTGCCTTTCTAGCATCTAATGAAACCTCTTCTGTTTCTTCCGTACAAGTGGTGAGGAAATTGAGTCAGGCAAATAATTCCATTTTTCAAATATGTTTTTTTTCCCCATTGTAGAAACTTGATGAAACACAGACGTTTATAAAGAAGAAAATAAAAGTCATCTTTCCTTCCACTGCCTAGAGACATGTCTTGACACATCGATTTCCACTTTCTTGGCTCTGGATCGATCTTGTTTTTAACAAGACGATGACCGTATTTTACTTCGGCTTTTTTCATTTTATAGTTGGGTTGGTTTGCGACCGTGCATAATAATGCGTCCCAGAATTCGGTGGCTTGAAACAGCCGTGGTGTGGTCACTCGTGCGGCAGCTGGGCCAGGGGCCTTCATCCCGGGCGGTCGGCTGGGGTGCCTCAGGGCCCCGTGTGCAGCCCCGTGTGTCCTTGTCATAGCCGTGGTGGACGAGGGGTGAGCAGGAATACATACAGCGCCTTATGGCCTGGGCGGAGAGCGGCAACACCGTCTCTCTGCCCCACTCAGCACAAGAGGACAAAGGCTTTCTTTCTCGTCTCTTGCAAAGAAGAAGTAATCTCTCCATTTACCCTGAACTCCTCTTACTAATAGCTCCTGTCACCCAACATGCTATGCGAACGCTTAAGCTCATTTAAGACAACTTCCAATAACACGACCTGTGTCGTTTACTCCGCAGATGAGTATAAGGAGAAAATGAGGATTACGTGATTAGATCACGAGACTGTATCAGATGCTTCAGCTTCCCAGAAAGGGAAGAGAATAGGGCTCGTGTTTTTTCCTGGGCTTGACACACGCACGGGGGCCCTGGAGGTCGCTGCCCTCCCGTGGGTGGCTGGATTTCTTCTCAGCACAGCTGGATGGGGGGACCTCTGCTCTGAGGCTAGGTGAGGGCAAAGTCTGCACTGTGCTTTGCCTTACTCTCCTTTTTGTTTTTGTTGTTGTTGTTGTTTCTTAAACTGCTTTGCATGGTACTGTGTTTGGAAGCCATACTCCAGACGAAAGCAGCTGAGACCCAGAGAGTTTTTGTGTGAGGTAATCACATGGAAGGAGGACACCCCTGGACCATCTCCTCACTCTCCCAGGTTGCCCGGCTCCCTCCCTTTTCTCTGAGTGCCACTGCTTGATTCTCTGCAAGATTCCTTGTGTCTGGTTTTGGGACTGTGACTTAACCTCCCAGTGTACGTGAACACCTAGATCAGTAGTTTTGTTGCTTTGTTTTATTATTTTGTTAATTTAATTTAACAGTTTTAAAATGTTATTTGAATCCCTTTCTTTCTGTGGTTTTGGAGTCTGAAATGGAACCGTAGACGAAGCTGCTCTGGATAGCATGTGGGGGGTGAGGGGCACACGATCTTCTAGGCCAGCTGCAGTGGAGGATTCAGGTTCCACTCCCACCGAGCAGCCAACCAGTTCAAGATGTCTGAACACACTCAAGACTGCCATGTAAGGCTGTGCAGGTTGTTCACTGCACATGGGCATGCCCAAGGCTATACCATTCACACCCTAGACACTGTAGATCTGGGAACTTAGTAGGACAGTCCTACAGCAGATGGCAATCAAGTGCCTTATTCTAACCAATTATGACATATTTGGCATATTATGATAATTTTCTGAGAGTTTGAGGGGGCACTGTTTTCCCATTTGCATATGAGGCTCCCTGTGGACTGATGATAGCTTTTTGGCCTGAACATTTTTAAGGAATGTAGTATTTCCTGCAGTATTCCAGAGTAGTAACTGAGTCAACAGCCTTCCACAAACACTGGATGAGCACTGATTATATGTCAGACTCAGGGCTAGGCCCGTGGGAGAATCAGAGGACCAAGGAGCTGTATCCAAACAGGGAAGACCAACATGACACAACCAAGGACACATGTGGTTATGTCGTTGCCATCGTGGCAAGTGCTGTAACAGGCGAGAAAGGGTGTCATGAAAGCATACTGTGGGGTGTGAGCAGATTTGCTGCGGGGCCCAGGGGAGGCTCTGGGGGGGAACGGTGGTGGCCAGTGAGGGCAGACAGCATGTGTAAGGAGAGAGCCGTGAAGGCTGAGGGTGTCCAGGGTGCAGGAGACCAAGCCTGTGCACCTGATGAGTTTACACAGGGCACAAAGCTGTGTTAAATAAAACTGAATTACATAAAGAGAAGATTACTTCCTTTTAATTCTCTTCCTACCTTTTTGATTAGGTCAAGAATGGAGTCTCACTTGGATTCTACTGTCTTTTTTAACAACTCTCTAGTATTTGCTAATTTCCATTTTTAATAGAGAAATAGTGGGCCCTTTGCCAAAGCCCTGGACAGACGACAGTCTCCAGATGTAATTTAATAATCCTACTTTGTTTCAATCACATGCAGCGTTCGAGTTGCCTGGCAGCATGGGGTCGCAGCAACACGCCGGCGCTGAAACCGGCCAAAACCCAGGCTGAAAGTCCAAATAATCAGTGGGGAAAATGGTGCTTATTCTGTGAACTTCAAAAGATTTGGTCTGAACGTTAAAAGCTCTCTTACTGTCAATTAGAGGGGAACGAAGAAACTTGCAAAATCAATTTTTATTTAGATCATTGTAGCCGAAACATCAGCACCACTGAGAGCGGCGATGTTTTCTTTCTTGGTGCGAAACTCACCTGCGGTTGTGTGAACTCGGAGCACCTTCTCGTGTAACTCACTAGACGCTCCCACTGTACACGTGGCGTCCGTTCCCACGTTTTCTTCTTCCAACCTGCAATGCGGTGAGATTTCTCCAAGGTCTCCTCCCATGTGCCGTTGTCTGGCTGGGTCCGTCACGAGCACTTGCCCTCTGTGTGTTGACCAGTCCCCGCTGAGGCAGCGAGGGTGTCCGGATCTCTGGTGCCCACAGGGTCTCAGCCCCTCAGCCACTGGTCCTCGCCCAACTCCATCCACATGGAATCTCATTTTGCTCCCAACATCATTACTTCTCATTTCTTTGCTGCACTTTCAGCTCTGCTGACCGGTTCCCTCGGTCGATGATCCGCTGTTGTCAGGTGCTTTTATCCCTGGCAAGCGTGAATCCACACTCTGCTGAGTAGGAGCTGTAACAGAGGCACCATTATCCGCCGCTGACCGACGGGGCGTCATGGATGCGACTGGTCACTCAGCAGGAAGTGCATCTCTTTCTTCTGGCACTGACTTATGGGCTATCAGGACACACTTACAGACGACACGATATACCTTGGGGGCTGAAAATTGAAGCCTGTGTTAGGGAGACGGGTATTATTTAGCTAAATGGTGGTAAGTGAAATCCGTTCAGGGTGGAGCCTTGCAAAGCCAGGACTGCCTATGTGTTTAGTTTTAGGCTTCCTTTTATTCCTGGTGAATCAGAGTGACCCTCCCCTTTATGTTATGGAAAACTTCTTTTAAAAAAATATGGAGGGGCGCCTGGGTAGCTCATTCTGTTAAGCGTCTGCCTTTGGCTCAGCTCATGATTCCAGAATCCTAGGATTGAGCCCCGCATCGGGCTCCTTGCTCAAGGGGGCGTCTGCTTCTCCCTCTCCCTCCACATCTCCCCCCCAGCTTGTGCTCGCTCTCTCTCTCTCAATAAATACATAAAATCTTGAAAAAAAAATGTGTATTTAAGCAGCTAAGTAAAATCCTACAAAGTGTGAATTGATTCAAAGAAGTCTCAATTATGACATCAATTTTGAGAACTGTACATGCCCACAGCTGGGGGGTGTGGCTTGGGAACGAGCTCCCGACCACAGGAGGGGGTGTTCCCAAGTTCGACTCTTGAAATCCAGGTGACTTTCTCTAAGTTCTTCCCAAAGTATCACTACAGGGCTCCACGGGCCAAGTCTGGCCCTGGGTCCCGGCGCCCCTTCCTCCGAGCTGCATGGAGACATGCATGTGTGTTCTGTGAAAATTTCTTTGCAATATCATGATATATCTCGAGGTCAATGTGTATGTAGACCCCAAACATTTTTCCTTAATAGGTGTGTAGTATTTCCTAGCAATCTGTCCTCTTTTTTTGACCTTTCAGATTGTTACCTGTTTTTGTTTTTCTCTTCCTTTCATTTTTGTACTACAAACAATAAGGCAACAAGTGAACTATAGAGATTGGTGAGTATAATTGTTAAAACTGTATTGCATAATTTGAAACTTGCTAAGAGATTAGAATTCACATGTTTCTGGCAACAAAAGAAAAAACAACCCACGCATGAATGTGTAATTAACTTATTGGGGTGAAATTTACCACAATGTATATGTATATCTAATGGTTACTTTTGCACTTTAAATATCTTATGGTTTTTTTTCAGTTATAGCTCTGCAGTGCTGAAAAAAGAAAGAGAAAAACGTTACAAAATACAGAATGGTTATATTAACATCAGAATGATACATTAATAATAGGTCAAAGAATATTACCAGTGATTACGAAGTACAACTTATAATGATAAAGGACTCAGTTCCTCAAGAAAACATAACAGTCCCAAATCTGTACGTGCTCGGTAACAGCTTCCAATAAAAGAAGCAAAAATGTACATAAACAAAAGGGAAACTAAATACAATTTGTATTTGATGGTTGTAGTTGGAGGTTTGCACCCTTCTCCCTCGGTAACTGACAGAACAAACAAGTCAGCAGAAATCCGGGAAGCTGGGTCTTGGAGGAAACAAGCCATTTACCCAAGGCCGCGCGGTGAGTGGAAGATCCAGGATTCTGGGTCAAGAATGACCCCAAAGTGCTCCCTGTACCACACTGCAGGTATGGTGTCTGAAAACAAAGGACATCAATCCTTATTAAAATAAATAATAGAGAAATGTCCCAGTAAAAATACCTCCCTAAAGACAGAAGACAGAAGTTCTTGCCCAGGGAAGATTTCACGAGCAGCTCTGAGACGCCGGCAGGCCAGGCTCCCTCTCTGAGTCTGTTTTCCTCCTCTGCATGATGGTGATAGTTGTCCCTTCCCTGATTCCCAGCTAGGGATGTTGAGCGACTCCTGACATAAGGTGCAGATGGCATGGTGTGCTACGGAGCTGAAGTCACAGCTACTGGCAGGGGAGGGAGGAGAGTGGCAGGTGCGATGAGGAGAGAGAAGATGGGTTGGAGCTCATTGTGCACACCGGGAGGTGACCCCCGGGCTGTGCTGTGCAGGAGCCTTAGTTTGGTCTGTAATTGAGCCTGGCAATTCCTCTCTGAATTAGGCAGTAGCTGGATTTGGCCCAGGACTCACTGAGAGTGTGTCTGAGTCTCCGTGAGGGTCAGAGGAGAGGCGGAAGCATGTGGTTGTGTCCTTTTGTGAGAAGCCGCTGAAAATGACCAGGGGCGAGCCAGTCCTAAGCGGGGATATCAGCCCTGCCAGCTTCTTCTTCTTCTTTTTTTTTTTTTAGAGATGGAGAGAAGGGGGGGAGGTGGGGCAGAGGGAGAGCAAGAGAGAGAATCAAGCAGGCTCCACTCCCAGTGCAGAGCCCAACAGAGGGTTTGATCTCACAACCCTGAGATCAAGACCCGAGCCTAAATCGAGAGTCGGCTGTTAAACCGGCTGAGCCATCCAAGTGCCCCAGCCCTGCCAGCTTCTTAAGCACAATATGAGGAAGTCAGTCCCAAAGCAGAGGCGCCTGGTGAGGGTTGGCGCTGAGTCTGGGTCAGCCTGGAGGCTCTGGGTTGCAGGTTACAGAAAGCTCCATCGGATTGGATCCCCTGGGAACACCCACCAACCTTGCAGCCGGTCACGGGTCTGAGAGGTTCCAGATGCTGATTGGCTCTAGGCCTGGGTTCTGGGTTCATCTCCGGAGCTGGAGGTGGAGTCAACTCCTGCCGGAAGAACCCAGTTTGAGGGAGTCAGGGGTCAAGTTCCCCAGGGCTAGAGAGGATCAGAGCAGATTTGGGGTCAGACTAAAGGAGTCTGGGCATGGCCAGTGTCCCTCTTTCTGAAGTAGTAAGTCACTTTGGGGTTTTGATGACCCTTCAAAAATAATCTCCAAATCCACCGTGACATATAAATGTAGAAATTAGGTTAACTCCGGGCATCAGGGGACATGACACCATCTAAATGACTGGGTTCAGTGACTCCCTCTTTGCTTCAGTCACGCTTCACCTGCCTTCCCAGTGCCAAAAACATCTCCTAACCGAAGTCATCAAATGAAGGCATAGATTTTTTTCTTTGCTAGTAATAGGATTAGCTCAAACCCAATATTGGAACTGCCTACCTGCGACACCTCCCCGCCTTTCAAAAAGGGTCGAGAGGAGTGTATGTCTGATAGCAGCGAACCAGAAGGGAAGTGCTACTCCGTAGCCCCAAGTATCCTCATCTTCCTTCTTCTGAGGAGGCTGGCCGAGCCCAGCCACTAGACCCCCTGCGTCCCCACTGTATGGTTACCTTCCACTCACGTGTGGCCCGACCTGGGTGTTGTTCAGTGCTGTCTCGTAGTCCTTGTGTTCCAGCCCGTGGCATCGTTGGAGAGGAGAGAGGGACTTTTTGAAGACCGTGACATTACCACTCCAGTATTTGGGAAATGGCCAAGCTTTGTGTTCTGGTCATTTCATCAATCTCTGATTCAGTTCATCAGTTCTTTGAAAGAAAAATGGAAACTTTAGGATCTTCCAGAGGGTATAGAACAGAAATGATGATTTCTATCTCTATTAGGTAACGAAATCCAGACAATAGGCAACTGCCTATTTGGCAACTTGAATTTATTATGAAAATGGGAAAAAAGAAAAATATCCACCTCACTGGTTTCTCCAAAGTGGTGAGAAATTTGTTTGTTCAAGGATAGAAAGGCCAAACTTTTCTCTCAACATAGGTGAGAGCCGTAGGGGTTTTTTTTTGTTGTTGTTGTAGTTGTTTGTTTGTTTGTTTTTTCTGGTGGCATAGGTCAGGGCTGGTCCTTGGTGCCTTATTATACAATCTTAGAAAATAAGCTCTCTAGTGGGTTAAATAGCACGCCCCACCCCCACCCCCAGATATGTCCCAAGTTCTAACTTTTGGTGTCTGTGAATGTGACCTTGATTGGAAATAGGTCCTTTGCAGATGTAATTAAGTTAAGGATCTTAAGAAGGAAACATCCTAGACTTCTTGTGGCCCCTAAGTCCAGTAATTATCATCTTTATGAGAAGAAAGAGGGAGATTTCAGACACACAGACACCCAGGAGAAGGCCCTGTGATGATAGAGGCAGAGCCTGTAGACAAGGGAGCACCTGGAGTGCCCCCCCTCCCCCCTGAGCTGGAAGGCAGAAGGAAGGATTGTCCTCTAGAGCCTCTGGAAGGAGTGTGGCCCCACTCGCCCCCTGACTGCAGATTTCTGACCACAAAATCTGTGACAGAATCGATTTCCACTCTTTGTGGCCATTTGTTATGGTGGCTACAGAAACCGAGAAAGTCCATGGTGTGCGTAAAGATTCAAAGAAAGGAGGTGGTTGGATTTGACCTAACAAAGCTGGGAAGACAAAACAGATTTGCAGCAAGTGGTCTTGTGGCTTTGAATCCTGAGACACCATTCACAAATGCCGCAGCGACTCTGAGTCATAATAATAATACTAGAGTAAACTGCTCACTTTATAACCTTAACGCAGAGGCATGTTAAGGAAAAGATGGTGAATAATTTATTGGGAAGATTGGAAGGGAGGCTTCAGCGTGACCTCGAGTCTTTCCTCTTGGCTGGGTAGTGCAGGGAAGGTAGGGATGAGGATGTGGTCTTCACAGAGCTTTGCTTCTGCCTGCCTTCTTCCAGCTGCTCCTCAGATAGGAATTCTAAAACACTTTGAGTGAGCAAAGTGTAGTTTTGGGACAGGTTTGCCTGTGGGGACATGTGAGGAAGCCTTTACTTCTGACTGGAGATGTCATCTGGGAAGCTTTCATATTGGAGAGAAGACTTTAGTAGAATCTTGAAGGATGCGTGGAGGTTTTCCATGAAACCAATGTGGGAGCAGTGAATCTGGTAAGAGACCTTTACTGAGCACCGACTATGGGCTGGGCAGTGATCCCAGTGCCTTCAACACATCATCTTAGTGAAGCCTTGTGACTTCTTTGTGAGACAGACGTGCCGTTGCTGGCCATCTCTGACAGGCAAGGAAACCAAATCAGAGTGCGTTTCAGTGACCTTCCAGAGAGACACAGGTGGGACAGGGACCAGGACACCTGGCTCCTGAGCCTAGCCCTGTACCCCTCACTACACACCATGCTCCAGCTGCTCTCAGTGGCAGGAGCATCAGAAGGAGGGGGAGACATCTGCAGCCCAGGGGCAGGTAGGGAAAGTGTAGGTGTTCTCCCCCTACCCCCACCCTGCCGCCCTTAGAGATATGTGACGTTTCAGTTTCTTCTCAAAGTAGGATTTGGTACTGGACCTGTCTGTCATCGGTGAGGGACCTACCTGTACCCCTCTGTCCTTCCTGTGCTGCTGCTCCCTCCTTCCATGGCGTCCCTCTCCTCTCCTTTTCTTCCGACCCAGTATTTATTGAATGGAAGATGCAGGGGTGCAGAAAGGAGCAAGCAGAAATGGGTCTTATTTTGCACTGGGTTTACTGAAGTAAAACCGAGACTCCATAAAACTCACGTGTTTTGCATTTTGTTGAGATGTACGGGGAGTTCTTTCAACCGGCCCCGCCACAATCAAGATACAGCACATTTCCATCCTCCCCACAAGCTCCTATTTGCCTCTGCTTAGCCAGTCCTTTCTCCCCAGCCAACCTCTGACAACTACTTGTCTAGCCGTTGTCACTCTCCTTCTGCCGTTTGTAGAATCTCACATTAGTGGAATCATCCAGTATGTGCCCCGGCTTCTTTCACTGAGCATAACTGCTTTCGGGTTCATCCACATCTTTGCACGTCATCAGTGGATCACCGCTGAATGATACCACATTGTGTGGGCGTGCCGTGCTTTGTTTCTTCATTCACCAGTGGCCGTGTGGAATATTTCCAGTGTTTGGCTAGTATGAGGAAAGACTCTGGGTCCCTATATGGCCATTCATTCTCATTTCTTTGGGGTGAGCTCATAGGAGTCATTCCATTGTCCTTTAGACTGAAGAGTTCCTGTCTAGACATATTTTTTCCCCTTTACACACAATTCCATCATCGGTAGCATTTCTGGGTCTGTTTCTAGTGCTTGGTTTTTCTCCTGGTTACCCTGTGAATTGGCTCCTGTCCTTCGTGAATTTTACCTTGTTGAGCACCAGGTTTGGCTGTGTTCTTCTAATCGGTGTTGACTTTGTTCTGGCTTGCAGATCAGTGTGATTCTTTTGAGGTGGACCTTAAGGTTCTTCACGATGGGTCCATAGCAGCCTTTACTGGGGCTAATTTAGCTCCACTATTCGGGCATGACCCTCTGAGCATTCTGTCCAGCGTCCTCCATCTTGCAACGTTTCTCCAGTCTGGCTGATGGGAACAGACTGTGTCCAGCCTTGTGTGCATTCCAGAATCATTCATCCTTACTGCTTCTGGAGATCCTCTCCTTGGCCTTGCACACACGGCTGAGTACTAAGCCAGAGACCCCAGAGGCCCCTCCACAGAAGTTAGGATACATTCCTCACACAGCACTCCTTTCCCTCAGACAAACTACCTCCAAATTCTAGCTGCCTTCCCCGACCTGAACCCTGACTTCTGTAGTCTGATCTCAACAAGATTATTTGAATTTACTCTTCTTACAGTAACTAGGGGACTTACCTTCATGTTTCCTTATTTCTACCGGTTTTCGTAGTGTCTGAGAACAATTGTTTCATGTATTCTGTCTGATTTTTCCAGTTACAGCAGGTGGGACATTTCTGCGTCATGACTGGAAGCAGAAGTCCGAGCATTAATTTTTGGTGGGTGAGGCTGATCAAAAGGAAGTAAATAAGCTATGTAATTTCCAAATTGTGGTGATTTCTAGGACATAAACTAGAGTAATGTATAAAAACAGTATAGGAATGAGACTACTCAAAAAAGGCCCTCCCTCTGGGGATTAATGAAGGAATCTAGAAAGGGCTTAGCATTCTATCTGGCACAGTGTTCTATGATTTTCAAGTACCGATATTATATTCTTCTTAACAAGCAGAATGGCATGGTGGCTATGGGCACAGGCTCTGGACTAAGACTTTCTGCATTTTAGTTCTGGGTCCAGCATTCAATAATTAAATCTTGGGTGAGTTTTTGTGCCTCTCTTTTCTCATCTGTAGAATGGGAATGACTAGGGTTCCTCCTCATAGATGTATTATGAGAGTTCTATGAATGAAACACGGAAGTATAAAGAGTGCCCACATACCACAACTATGCCATAGCATCTTCTGGGTTTTGTTGTTTTTTTCCCCTTACGCCCCAAGTACGTGCTGAACAAATGATTTTGCTCTGCTGTGTTCCTGAGGGAGGCCCAGGGATGTGACTCTGCTGAGAATCCCTGGCAGGCGCACATTCAGGGCAGCTTTGCCAGGGTCCTGGTGTGTGGTGATGATGCTCTGACCCAGGCTACAAGAGGCAGGGCTGGACCGGGACAGGCGAGCCCCGTGGTGGACACGGAGCCACCCGTTGTACAGAGCAGAAAGCCCTGTGCTCGGACGTGAGGTCTGAGTGCTTCCTGTTCTCTCTGTTCCTGACTCTGCTCTCTTCCTGCCAGTCACTGTTGGCCTTGATTTCACCAGCTCCCTAGCTCCCTGTCTTTCTCTGCCGTCTCCCTCATTTGTCTCTTCCCCTCTGCCCCTTCCCGGTCTGCCTAGCTTGGTCTGTCTTTGTGTATCTCCCTGTCTGTCTGTCCCCCCTCTCTTTAGGACTGTACATTCTCTGTCTGTCTGTCTGTCTGTCTGCCTTTTTCTCTTTTGGACCAGAAGTTCTTCCTCCCTCCCATCCCCTCTCTACTCCTGTCCTTGTCCTCCCTCCCTCCCTCCTTCTCCATTGATCCTCACTTGGAAGGAGCCTGCCTGAGGGACTGAGAATCAGCTCAAAGCCGGCAGCCTGGGCTCTCCTGCGCAGTGCCATTACGGGGCACCAGCCGGTCCACAGTTGCTGTACGGGGGGTTGTTCAGGTTAGAATGGACTTCACCTGTGGCCTTGGGTTTCAGAGGTGCTAAGCTTAACCTCAGGAATGTTTCTTTCCAAGGTGCCATCAGATCTGGTTTAGCTTTTCATTGATGTCGTCTGCTTGCTGGTCCTCTGGCAACCGGAAGGTGTGTTCAACTTCAGGTTGGCTCACGCTGGATGGGAGGGTTCCTTCCCCCCAGGCAACAAAGAAGCACCGTGTACAGGTTATAGTTGTACCGGAGGAAGGAAATCAGAGAAAACACATGTAATTGTCACCCAGAGCTGGGAGACGGGAACACAGGACCTGCCCGAGCTGGTGGCAGCCACAGCGCCATGCTCTGCATGTGTCCCTTGACTGCATGGTGTCCGTGACGCTGTCTTCCTCTTCCCTGAGCTTTGGGAAAGCCCCACACCAGGACCACATGTGGCTTCTAGAAGGTTCCATTCCAGCCGCTCGTCCATTGTGGGAGGGTCTAGACCACAGTCCACAAAGCCCAGCAGCCTGCCTCTTCTGGTCCCCGACACGGGGGTGACAGCTTCTGAATGGGACTCTAACTCTGACCTCGTTTTGATCTCAGAAACCCTGACTTCTGATTTCTAAAGCTGCAAGACAGATGTAACCGTCACTCAGAGATAAACAAGGACGCCAGCTCCAACTGAAACAATGATTTTCAATCCCACTGTTGTGTATTATATAACTCTGAAATCAACCCAGTTCCCACCACGTGATAGTTATTTTGGGATTCTAATAATTTATTAGCCACAAAGCAGTAAGTGATTTCAAAATTCAGCTCTTTATGAGTCCCCAAATAACATGGAGAAAGTTATTTTGAACAGGATGGCACTCGGAAGGAGCTGATACAATGTGTCCCCGTGGAAGTGAGGTCCAGATGTCTCCTGGGTGGCTGCGTGGAGGGAAGAGACCAAAGCTGTGTGGAAGGACGTGGGACCGGCAGCCACACAGGGTGCCTGGCAAGCTCGCCCACACCCGTGACTAGGAGCAGCGAGGTGGTTAGGGCCACATAATGGACCGGGCTAGGGGTCACACGCAGTGAAGGTGGTTGCCCGGTGGGCCTCACAGCCATGTTTCTGTCCACCGCCCACACAGCAGGATACATGTGGCTGAGTCCTGACACCTCTCTGTGAAGCCTGCGGGTCCACAGGGCGTGGATCTGAGCCATTGACAGACAGGAGCCTGGAGGCTGTGTGGGGACAGAGACCACTGCCTCCTGCACAGCCTGGGGGGGGGGGCGTCGAGGTCTGAAGCGTCCCACGGTGATGGGAGGGCCAGACTGTAAACTAGAGAGCATCACCAACAACGCATGAGCTCAAGTTGAACAGACAGAGACAAAGAGAAAAAGATGCACACGTCTTTAAAAAGCTAGACAGAAACAGCAACACACGGCTTTGGGGCTACTCGGCTGTTTCTACTAAACCTTAAGTTTTGCATTTGTAAAATATCTTTTTACGAGGTGTTCAAATCAAAGCTTGTACAGTTCTGTCTTTTATCCTTACAGCTTTTGAGTCAGGCAAAAAATGGGAGTGTTGGCTTTGTTCTGCAGGTGAGGAGCTGAGAGGAGAAGTAGCAGGGCGGCCGGGATGACGGGCTTTGGTGTCTGCGTGCTTTTGTTCACATCCCAGCTTGACTGCTTAGCACAAGTGCGATTGCGGCCAATTGAAGGACCCTTTCCAGCCCTGGTTTCCTCATTTGCACAATGAGGATGAAAATAACAATCCTTCAGTAGGGATGTTTGAGGATGGAGTGAGATATTAATAAGACCGGTTAATTTTTATTGAGTACTTAGGATGTAGCAAGCTGTTCTTCAGTGATGTTCACTTTTAGATGTCAACACCTATAATACTGCATTTATTATAAATATGCATCATTATTAACCAATAATGCACATATGTCACTTAGCACGGTGTCCGGCACTTACCCAAGTGTTTAAGGAAAGTTCCTTTTCATAAACAATGGTCATTAGGCACTAGCCATGTCCTATATCTTTATGCACTTATTCACTGCTTTGGTCTTTCATATTATTTAAAAATTTCCCGGGATTCTGAATAAATGCATTTCCCAAACGCCTTCAGCGACATTCCCCGGATGGCAACATCCTCTCTCTCTACACGAACATGCCTTATTGCTGTTTTTAGGAAACGTTTGAGTCCCACCGTGATGATCTGTTACCTCCGGATGCTTCACCGTGAATTTCTCTGACACTGTTGCACAGGTTGAGGGAGATAATCAGAATCAGGAGGTTAATAACTGATACAGAGAATTACCTCGGCCCCAGACCTTACTCAGATTTCTTCGAGCGTCCCACTTGCACTCATTATAGCAAAAGAAACATACCTGTTTTTCTGTTGGAGGAGCCGGTCTGGGACCACCTGTACATTTGTTATGTCTGCCTGTCCTCTTCCGTCTGGGCATTTCTCAATCTGCCAGATTCCCACTCTCAAGCCTTTGAAATGCACAGGGTAGTTGTCTCATAAAACCTGCCCCCAAATATGACTTTGGTATTTCCTTATTGTCAGATGCACTGTTTTGGGACACCCTTCAGAAGCGATGTTACGTCCTTTTCTCAGGACTTCTATTTATCCCGCTAAACGATGATCATGTAGATGACGCGATATATGCTGGATTTTGGTGCCATTTAGTTCCTGCTTTTCTCTCTGAAGTTTGTAGATCTCATGCATAGGGACAGGTTGGCCCTATCTGAGTATCCTGTTTCTGATCGTACTTTTAATTACTGGTAGCGTTCATGCTGACTCCTGCCTGAAGCAGTTACAGTAATAAATGGTGGTTGCCAGATGGTGGTATTTCAATGTCATCATTAGCTTTTTCATTTGTTAGTTGGAATTCTACCCTATGGATGATGTTTCCTTTCTCCCCTGTTTGTTTGTTTATATCAGTATGGACTCAGAAGCTTATAGGATATCATATACGTCATAAAATATTTTACATTATTATAATTGGCTCTTACAGTTATTTATAGTGCTGTAAGACTGTCCCAGCTTGGCCAGTGGGAGCTCCTTCAACAGTCTCCTGGGTCCTTTTGACATTTGTTCCAACACTCTGTTCCCTTCTGGCTCTATGATATATTTTGGGCTCATTATCTTGTGCTTTCTGTCCTTTGGCCCTAGAATCAGCCATTTCTCTAAGGAGCTCTGTTTCCCTTTCTTGGGGAAGATACTTAGAGCTAAAATCTGGGTCTAGGTGTGCTGATTGCTAAGGTGTAATTGCATCGGAGGCCTCTGAGCAAAGAAAACGAGGGAGAATGATCTAAATCCATACTGATATTTGCACACCCATAAACACACACACATACACTCTCGTCCCCTGTGAGTTGATGACTGTACCCCCACTTCCAATTCATGACCAGAATTCACATTTACCCTTTCTTTTTTCCATTAAAAAATTTTATTTATTTGTTTTTAGAGAAAGAGAGAGAGAGCATGAGTGGGAGGTGCAGAGGGGGATATAGAGAGAGAATCCCAAGCAGACTTTGCACTAAGTGTGGAGTCCGACCTGGGGCTCCACGCAGGGCTCCATCTCACCACCCCAGAATCACGACCCAAGCCAAAACCAAGAGTCAGACACCTAACTGGCCGTGCCACCTGGTTGCCCCTCTTTTTTCCATTTCAGATTCAGTTCTCTAGCAGTGAGAAAATTGGCCTTTATTATTACCAGCATATCTTGTTTGCTCAGTCCTCGAATGCCCTAAGGTGGTTTTGGAATTGCTAACCCTTACTGTTGTGGAAAACACACCTAACTAGAACTCAGTATGTGTTTACACATATTTTAATCTTTGGCCCGAGAGCATACAGTCAAGCGAGTATGCTGAAAGTTATATGCAACTCCTAGATTTTCATAGCTTGAAACTTCTCACACTGCAGATCCAAGACACTTCAGCTGGAGGCTTTGCACTGCTTTATCCTTTCTCTGGAACTAGGCTGACAGAGAAACAACCCAGTGTCCACCAACTAATGAAGGAATAAATGACATGTGGGTCTGTGCATACAATGGAATATTACTCGGCTGTTAACAGGAATGAAGTGCTGACACAGGCTACCAGTAGCCTTGAAAACTTCATGCTTTGTGAAAGAAGCCAGACACAAAAGGACATGTATGATACGATTCCATTTATATGAAATGTGAGGAGAAGCCAATGTGGAGGTGAAAGCAGGTGGGTGGTTGTGAAGGGCTTGGAGGGTACGGAGAGGGTGAGGAGCAACTAGCACATGCACATGGTGTAAAATATTACGCGGCAGGTCAAACAATGAATTGGATCCATATATTGGTTAATAATAGTGTGGCATGCTTCCGTTTCCTTACCTGTAAAATTAGAATCTTTTCAAAGGATTTAAAAGGATGGCAGATAGGGGTGCCTGGGTGGCTCAGTCAGTGAAGCATCTGACTCTTGGTTTGGGCTCAGGTCATGATCTCAGGGTCATGAGTTTGATTCCTGCATCAGGCTCTGCTCTCAGCATGGAGTCTGCTGGAGAGTCTCTCCCTCCCCCTCTACCCCTCCACCCATTGTGAGTTTGCATTTGCTCTCTCTCTCCTTCTCTCAAATAAGTAAATAAATAAATAAATAAAATCTTAAAAAAAAAAAAAGATGACCAACAAACAAGACATGCCCACAAGCTCTCTTTTAGAGCACTTTGTTTGGCTGGATTTCACTGTCCACTTGAACATAGGTATGGGCCATGAAACTTGTGTGGAATGATGAGCTCAGGTCCAGTCAGAAGTTCTAAGAACACAAAACCCCATGATCTCCCTTTTTCTGCCACAGTGACAGTGGCTACTCTCAACCTGAGCCCAGAATAAGGATCATGCCATGAAAAAAGTCATGAAGATTTACACTCATGTATTAGTCTAAGAGTTTCATAGCTCTTACATTTGTGTTTTTTATCTATTTTTAGTTTATTTTTGTACACGGTGTGAGGTAGGGGTCTAGCTTTTTTTCCCCCCATGTTGATATTTGGTTATTCTAGCATCTTCTGTTGAAAAGACCATTCTTTGAAATCTTTGAATTGTCTTGGCAATCTTGCCAAAAATCAGTGGCTGGAAATGGAAAATGTGAAGCTGTATTTCTGGAAAATCAATTATGTTCAGAAAAGGGTCAGTCCTCCAGCTTTGTTCTTTCCAAAGATCATTTTGAGTACTGGAGTCCCTTCATTTCCATATGGATTTTGAAATCAATTTGTCAATTTCTGTAAAAAAGCAGCTGGAAGTTTCATGGTGATTGCATCATCTACATAAATCACTTTGAGGAATATTATCAACTTAACATGATTAACTATTTCAATCTATGCAGGCAAGATGTTTTTACATTCATTTAGGTTTCCTTTCTTCTTTTCAATGATATTTCAAAGTGTTCAGTGTACATTCTTATACTTTGGTTAAATTTATTTTAAGTGATTTGTTATTGTTGGTGCTACTCTACACAATAACTTACTTTTGCTTTAATTTCACTGATTTCCTCGTTTTATCTTCCTTCTACTATTCATTCCCACTCTATTCTTCACTTGTCCAATTCTGTCACAGATGCTATCCTAAACCAACAAAACACTGAGAAAGAATTTTTCCGAGAAACAATTTTAGTGGCTCTAATACACAAAGAACTCTAAGAAACTTGTTTAAAAAATACAAACAGGCAAATAGAAAAAGGAAAGAATAATTAGAAAAATAACATAATCAAGCAATTCATAGGAAAGCAGAGGTGAATAGACAATAAAAGTACAAAACAAATGTTCAACTTACTTTTGAGCTCAGAGAAATATTAAAGTAGCAACAAAATGCCATTTTTTTAACCTTTCAATACTGACAAAAATTAAACAGATTGATCCCATAAAATGGTGGCAAGAATATGGAACCACAGTCTCATGTGTTACTGATAGATGTGGGGAGACTGCTTCTACATTATTGGAAAACAATCCGGTTGTACTTATTAAAATGAAAAATGTACATGCCTTTTGAGGTTTTGTTCCTGTTTTAGGAGTTTATGCATTATGGTATGTTGACCACAAGTAGAGTTACCTCTCTCCTGGTCCGTCGCCATTACAACATCACAGACTCTATTCCTTTTCCTGTGCCTTTTATATCTTCATCCATTCTGTTCTTTATTTCTTTCTTCTTTCTGCTCGTTTTGGGTTTAGTGTGCTCTTCTTTTTCTAATTTCTTAAGGTGGAAGCCTAGGTTATTGGTCTGAGATTTTTTTTTTCTTTTTTACAATGCAGATTCAGAACCATACATTTATCTCTAAGTACTACTTTCTCTGGATCTCATAAGTTTTGGTATGTTATGTTTTTGTTTTCACTCATCCCAAGGCATTTTTCTAATTTCCCTTGTGATTTCTGCTTTGAACTGTTTATTGTTTAAAAGGAGGCTATTTAATTTCCACATGTTTGTGGATTTTCCACATTTGTCCTCTTTTCCTGTTTTTTTTTTTAAGATTTTATTTATTTATTTGACAGATAGAGATCACAAGTAGGCAGAGAGGCAGGCAGAGAGAGAGAGAGAGGAGGAGGCAGGTTCCCTGCTGAGCAGAGAGCCCGATGTGGGGCTCGATCCCAGGACACTGGGACCATGACCTGAGCTGAAGGCAGAGGCTTTAACCCACTGAGCCACCCAGGCGCCCCATCTTTTCCTGTTCTACTTCTACTCTGTTCCTATGGGAGAACACACTAGTGAATTTTCCATTTGCATTTTTGTGCTTTTCAACTCCAGGATTTCCATTTGGTTCTTTTGTTCATAAGTATTCATAATTTGTATTTCTTTATTGGCATTCACTCATTGGTGAGGCACGTTTTTCATACTTTCCTTTGGTTCTTTAAATTTTTTTTTTTTTTTTTTAGTTCTTTGAATTATTCACGATAGATTTAAAACATTTGCATCTTTGTCTAGTAAGTCCAACATCTGGGCTTCCTCAAGGACAGTTCTTCTAGATTGCTTTTTGTCCTGTGACTGGGCCATACTTTTTTGTTTGTTTGCATGTTTCCTAATTTTGTTGTTGTTGTTGTTGTTGAAAAGTGAAAAATTTAAATAAGATAATGTAGCAACTCTGCAATTAGGTAAACTCTTTTTCCCTGGGTTTATGTTTACTGTTGTTTCTTATAGTAGTTTGATTAGTGACTTTCATGAACAACTCTGTTAAGTCTCTATTCTTTGTTGTGTGTGGTTGCTGAAGTCTTTGTTTGGCCCATGTGGTAGTCAGCCAATTTGTGGGCAGAGATTTTCCTAGACACTTGAAATCAGTAAGTGTCCCAGTGTTTACCAAGAGCCTCTTTGTGTGTGTTGGGACATAGTTTCAATACTAGCCAGGCATTTGACAGCTCCACCTCAGCTTTCACTTCCTGATTTCATAGAACCTCAAAATCATCAAAAGGTGAGAACTTAGAGCCTTCTCAGGTCTTTTTTGAGTATGGACACAGTCCTGGGCATGCACACCACTCTAAGTTAAGCATGGTCTTGTAGAATCCCCAGGTATTAGCTTTTTAAAACACCTCTGCACATCTCAATCATCATCTTTTCCTTTTAAGGTTTTGGGTTGGTCCATTTTTTTGCACCAAACTTTATTCACCACCCGCAGCATCTATGAAGTTAAACAATGGTCTATAATTGCTTTTAACAAATACCTCTGGGGAAAAAGCTTTTCACACTGGTAAACTCAGACTCAAGTCAAATACTGACAGCCTTGCAAGTGGGATCTTCCAGGGGCCTATCAGACAAGTCAAATAATGACAATTCTTTGGGAATTAGAGTCTGAAAGGTCTCCAGCCCTGATCTGCTCTCTCCAGTGGCTTTTGTACTGCAAATCCAGTGGTTTTGACTGTGAATGTGGACTATATTTTTTTAAAGCTACTGTAGAGCTGAAAAGTAGGGGATGGGAATAAATCAAGTTAAAACGTCACAAAGTTCTCCTTTTTTAACCAAGATTCAGCCATTTTTCTTGAATAAATGCTCTCCTGGTTGCATAAGCCTTTGTTTTCTTTCCAGAGTTCTTAAAAAAAAAAAAAAAAGATTTTGAGGTTTTTTTTCCCCCAGTTTTCTCATTGCTTTTATGGAGAGAATTTTCAAATTTACTTACTCTGCCATTTTCACTGATGCTGCTCTAGTGTGCAACATTAATGGAAACTCATCTTCATGAAGGAGCATAAATACGCTTTCAAGAGATAAAACCTAGAGCTTGCACAAATAGGATCAGAATAAAAGACTTGTATTTTGATAGATGGTGAATTTCTAGCAGTCTGTGGCACCAGGGGATGATATAAATGTAATATTTAACAAGATAAATTGCTTTCTCATTGTGTCAGAGGCAGGTAGGATTGCCTTTGGGATTGGGGGGAAGGCCGTTGATGGACACTGGAAAACATGGTTGCAAAAATCTAGCCATGTAGTCAAAAACTAAAGGAGGAAACATGGCTGCAGGGGTATTTGAGATAAAATCACAAGCTTGGATGAGTTGTGATTGGTTGTTATGAGAAATAAAGTCACCTCCCTTGAAACCCAGATTGATAAAATTATTGCGGTGTCTTCCTTAAAGGCTGTGATCTTCTACATGGTAAAGATTGCTGTTCATTTTAGAGCATAGCATGTTGCCTATTTACACGTGTATTTGTGAAGACTTTCAGTTGTGAGTTGGCTTACAATTAAAATTGGCTTAAGTAAAACAGTTTATTTTATATATCAAAATTTCCAAAGATAGCAGACAGAGACATAGCTGGTTTCAGAAACTCAGAAATCTTTCCCAAGAATCTGTCTTCTCCTACTCTTGTCTTTGATTTCCTTTGTTTGCATTTCACTTGAATCAGTCTGCCAAGACATGATACTGGCATATGTCATTGGGCCACATTTGGGTCATGTGCTCATCTGTGAAGCCTGACTTGGTAGTCTCAGATCAGCACCATCCAAGCCACATTAATTGGTAACAAAGTAGGAATATACCCAAAGGAAAATAAAATGTCATCATTACAAACAGAAGGTTGGATGGACATTCAGCATCCATGAATGCTTATCAGGCAGAATTAATGCCTGCCCATTACACACACAGCAAACACACATATTGATTTCTTCAGTTGCATTATGAATAAAATTTAGTCATTTGTTCTGGAATCATGATGTAGTCTCTGTTCTTTGTACACGCTGTAATCACACCCAGACCCACATCACTATCCAACCTTTGGTGAGTTCTCATCTCAACTTCTGCAGTGCTTCCTGCTTCCTGTCCTTGCTGTATCCCTTAAATATAAAGGTACATATAGTTCATGTCCCTGGTGGGAATGGGATACTTAGGAACATGGACTAGAATTACATGCTTTTGGACTCAACTCCTTGAGACTCCATACAGAGGAGAGGACATATGTAAAAAAATCTCAACTTATTTTTTCATCTTACTTAGATTGGGTTGGCATTGTTTACAACTGTTCATTACAAAGTTGATTTTTTTATTGACAAGCAGCTATTATTTTTCAGGTTTACATATCAATGAATAATAAATCTATAAATTGGGAGTAATACTAGGAATTATCTTGGAAGGGTTGTTGAGTAAATTGAGTGAGCAATTAATTACATGTGAAGTACTTAGAATACTGCCTATCATCATCATCATTATCACTCATTGACTCCATCTCTTACCCATCTTCAGGCTTAAGGTGGATAATGAGGGACTGGTTTAGAAAATCAAATGTGGGACCCACTTAATGCTTGAGCTGAGATTAGGTGCTCCAAGAATGAAAAGAGCACTTGGAATAATTGTCCATTGGGTTGATTCTGGTGGAGCTCACTGTCAAATGTTTGGGGGATCTCACTGCTGAGCCCCATCACCCAGTTTCCCACCGGCTTCTCCAATTGGCTTTCTCTTTGGACAAGAATGGAAGGAGCAACTTCCAGATTCCCTTTGTGAACCTACCTAGTAGTTCTTTAATCACTCTTAGAGCCAATCTCTCATAGTATCTATGGCAATACCCATATTTACTGAGCTCTTCTTCCTCATTATATGGGAATTCTGTTCTAAGCTTTGTACACAGATAGTTTCATTAAATCTTCATGAGGTCACCACACAGCACGTAGTTTTATTATGTCCCCATATTCCAGATCAGGGTACTCAGGCACAGGGAGAAGTAAGTAACTTGTGGTGGACCTGGTGATGGACTGTTCTAAGCTTTGTACACAGATAGTTTCATTAAATCTTCATGAGGTCACCACGTGAGGTCTTCATGAGGTCAGCACGTAGTTTTATTACGTCCCCATATTCCAGAACAGGGAACTCAGGCGCAGGGAGAAGTAAGTAACTTGTGGTGGACCTGGTGATGGATGCTAAAAAGACATTTACACACCCCTACGTCCTGCCTACAGACACCTGCTCTCCCAGGCTTTTCTGCAGGTGCCTGGCCATATGACAAGCTTTGGACTTCCTGATGAAAAGGGGCAGATGCAGCTGGTGTGATGGGCACCATCTTGCTCCCTTGAGGGACTGGCCAAGAGAACTGCAGAAAAGCAGCCCTGACCTCATGGAGTCACTGAAACAGAGGTTGAGCCAGTTTCAGACCCAGGTAGTCCAGTTCCAGAACCCGTGCCTGTGACCTCTCTTCTGCACTGCTTCTCACACACCAGATCCCGTCCCTGCTTCTGCAGAGGCAAGGCAGGTCAGAGCAAAGGTGGCTGAGACCCTTGGGGAGTTTACAGTCTAATGAGTCGTTAGAGATGGAAACGTGAACATGACAGAAACATAAGGGGAGCATTAGTGGTTCTTCCCATGCAGGGCAGACTAGACGGTGCTCATTCACACCATGGAGGGCAGAAAAGCCCCATTCCTCTGAAGGAAGTGGGCCCGGAGGCTGAGATAGGAGGGCGGCGGGAGCAGAGGCTGGTGTGGTGGAGGGCTCTGCGTGGGGAAGAGTGGGAGGCATGCTTAGAGTGCCCTGTGGTGGGAGAGAAGAGAAGTCCGTGAGGCTCCCCATGGTGAGGGACGGTGAGAAGGGCGCAAGAGCGGGAGTGTGGGTCAGATCACCTCTGCAGGGGAGTGTGGACTCTACCTTAAGAACAAAGAGAGCACACTTCCAAAGAGTTTCAATCTAGGGGAGAAATTATCTGAATCCTGTCGAGATAAAAAAGATCCTCTTCAACTGTCGTGGGGATCGTGGACATGGGAGATGGTTTGGGGGCCGTTGTGGCTGTCCCCATGAAGACAGTCTCTGTGGGGGGTGGTCATGGACATGGCAAGAAGGTGAGAAGCAGGACATAAATCGCAAAAGTGGACCCGACAGGACCCCGGAAATCAGCAGAGGAAGTGAGAAAAGATCATGAAGCCGGCGCTCACAGACTGCTGGGCCTGGGGGAGAGGAAGGGTGGTGGCCGTGGGCTCCGGAGGGCAGAGGTGGACATTGTAGGACTAGTTCTCTTCTGTTTACCTGTGCTGTTGTTCGTCCTCTTCTTTTAAAAACTATTTATTTATTTATTTATTTGAGAGAGCAAGTGAGCGGGGGTGGAGGTTGGGTGCAGGGAGTGGAGGAAAGGGACAAGCCGACTCTGTGCTGAGTGTGGAACCCATGTAGGGCTCAATCCATGACCTTGAGATCATGACCTGAGCTGAAATCCGGAATTGGAAGCGTATCCGACCAAGCCACCCAGGTGCCCCGTTATGTGTCTTTCTCATTGGAAGCGACACGCGGTCATGTTCACTGTGTTAATAAGCTCTGAGCGTAGGCAGTCACTTACCAAGGGAGCCTTGAGTCGAGATTTGGCGAATGTTGGAAGGCACCCTGGCCGGCGTGTGAGCCCTGCTGCAGGCTGTGGGGTGCGGGGGTGGTGGGAAGGGTCCTAGAGGGACATGACAAGGCCCCTGCCCCTGGGGGTGGAGAAGGAGGTCTAGCGGTCAGGCTTCCTAGGGTCGGTCTGGGAGGGAATGCTCCTGACTCCGGAATTTCCGTGTTTTGAGGCCTGGGGAGTTGGTCTTCACAGACGGAGTTTTAGTGGCAGGGCGTGAGCTAAAGTGGAATTCATCTGGCTGGCAGGCCCCTGCCTGCTCGTGGGCTTCCCTGTGTGTGACCTGCATCCTCTCCTCTCCTGTGCAGGACACGGAGGTGCTGAACACGGCCGTCCTCACCGGGAAGGCTGTCTCGGTTCCCGTCAAGGTCGTGGGCATTCAGGAGGACGGCTCCGTGGTGGATGTGTTGGAGGCTGTGGAGTGCAGGTCTGCGGATGAAGACGTCGTGAAGGTACAAGGGGTCTTGCCACGGGCCTGCCAGGGATCCAGTCCTCTGGGGGCCCATCCTTCTGTCCCAGGGTCTCTTGGGCCTGGAGCCAGGGTGACCATTCTGAGGAGAGGGGGACTCACCCCTCTGGAGGTGCCTGTTTCCCTCCCCAGAGTGGGGACCCCTGGCGTCTTAACAGAAATAATTTTCTTTCCCTCCTTTTGGTTATAGGACAATATCTCCCTAATTTTAGCAATCGTATGTCATCTCAATGTCTGCCAACGTTCTGTGTAAATAATATTATTTACCCAACAGATTTTCTTTCCTTCTGAAGGGAAGGAAAAATTCTTCCTCTACCCTTCATGTTCTTCCAGCTGGACTAAGAGTTAAATTGACACGCGACTGATTAACAGGAGAAAAACCCCAAAGTTTTTTGTAGTGTGCACAGAGGCACAGTAAAAAATTGAGACCTGAAGACATGACCATGGCAGGCAGTTTCTGTACTTTTAGACAAGGAGACAATGAATCTGGGAGGACTTGATAAGACAATGAAAACTTCACTTTTGGGTCTCCAGTTAGTAAGGAATTCTACCAGATGGGTGTTCTGACCAGCTCATCTGAGGCACACACCCAGTAAGGAATTCTAGAAAGAATGTGGGCTGGGGTAGTAAAGTAGTAAAAAGTAACAAGGGATGTTTGTACGCTTTTCTTGTCCTTCTTACCACTTTCTCTAAATTTCCAAGCTCAGTGATGAGGATGTCTCTTTACTTCCTGGTACCGGGAAAGGCATCTTTCACATGGGAAATTTCGGGTTGCAGATGGGAGGGGCCGAGTGTCCTTGCACAGGTTGTCTCTTAAATCTTTTATTTAAAATAACCCATATGCCCCTGTACCCCATTATAAAGACATTACAGCCCATGGTCTCAATGTGCTAATTTTTTGTTAATATAAATAATTAAAATAGATTGGCCGTTAAAATAAAAATTCCTCCATGTGCCTCCTAACTTAATTTGAGTACCAGTGGGATTCAGCTCTTGGTTTGGGTAATCTGGCTATGGGGTGTTTCCTCTGGGTTCTTCATTTTAATTACGTGTATTTAGGACTCCAAATTCAGCCAGGAATCAGCCCATGGATTATTTCATGTTCTTTGCAGGGGTCTGTGTGAACTTCCTAATTTAGAGTTTCTCCCTGTTTTTTCTTGGCACACTGGTTGGACATTTCCTTTTGCAACAGACCCTCATGGAGAAAGGACTTGAAGCTTCAGAGCTGTCCTTTCTCTCTCAGGTTGCTAAGGGAGCCCCCCAGGCCCATCCATTCATTCTAGAAGAATAAGGCAGTAGGTTCTGTCTCCCCTCACAAGCCGCAGTTTCCTGTTTAGAGGGGGAATGAAACTGGTCCCAGGCTAAAGAACTTGGTGGTAGACAGAAAAGCCTCTACGGTTCTCCTTGTGGTGGAAAAGATTTGGGAGGGGCTGATTTCTTCTTGTGGTGACCCTACAGGAGGCCGCGCCTTAAGCCAGAGAGATGGTTTTGATAAAGAAGAATTGATGTGTCTGTGAGGCCTAATTAAAAAAAAAAAGTTAATCCTTAGGAAACCCAAGTTTGGCACAGCCTGCTTCCTGGGCTTGGAATGCTGGAGACAGAAGGGGGATTGGCTTCAAAGCATACACAAGCCTTGCCTCGGGGCTCCTGGCGGGCCTTGTACTCTGTGGGCAGGTTGGATTAAACAAATCTAAAGCCTGCTGTATTCAGAGTTTAGGAAGATCTGAGCCAAGTCATAGAAGCTCCTCCTCACGGAAGGAGAAATACTGATGGTGCATCATCCTTGATTGCCTTTGACACTGCACATTATTTACTGTCCCCATGTCACCCCAGAGGGAGATACCGGGGTGGCATATGGAGATGGCATCCAGAGGATGGCGGCCAGCCCAAGTGTCCTACGTCCACAGCCCCCTACACCTGTGCTCCCTCCTGAGAGCCTTGGGGAGCCTCCTAGGGCAGAGAGCTCTGTCTTCCAGTACTGCCTTAGACTTGCTCATTTCCCCTGCACAGAAGTAAACTAGAAACAGTCTCTGCCCAGCCTGATAGATATTTTGCTTTGGGAAACAATAGTTTTGGTGTCTTTTTGTTTCTGTTTTTGTTTTTTATTTAATGGTCACTTTTGTGGCCTCACAAAGATGGAGCTTTCTTTGAGCAAACTAGGACCTGATCTTCAGATTAACAAACCGGAGTGAGCAGACCATCAAGCTTGGAGCTGCTTCTCAGACTTTTCTAAGGGAGCCCAGGCTCTCTTGTGAACCCTGGGGCCCAAGTCCATTGGGTCTGTGTTAATTAATTGGCTGTGGTGCATTTGTCCTGGGTTTAGTGTCAATATTTGTAGTAAATGTCGCCTCTACTCTGAGACAAACAGAGTTTGTCTCTGTTGAGCCTCTGTTGACCCTCAGAGTTGAGCCCTGGCCTCGGCATCTTCCCAGGGCCATTCCCAACCTGGGGGGGCATTTGTTAGCACCCCATAGGGAGACCACCCCCTTAACCTGCACAGTTGTCATTCCATCACTCCTTCATGGTTGCAGAGAACACTGTGTGCTCCCCGGGGAGAATCTTGCAGGGTTCCACAAAGATCTTTGTGCCCTGGAAGTTCTGTGCATTGGGACTGTGATTTAAGTTAGGGAATAAGTATGAGGAAGCAGGAAGTAGGAGGATGAAAGTAGGAAGTTGGAAGTAGGAAGTAGGAAGATAAGTAGGAAGATGTAAATTGTCAATGGATTGGCTTCTTTAATTTGGGATTGAATGACTTGGGAGGGGGTACAGAATCTGAGGACATAGATGATTTCAAAAGGCTGGAAGCTTGGCCTAATCTGGCAAGACTGGGAAGGATAAATTTTAAGTTTTAACTTCTATGTAAAAAAACACACACAGTAAAGGATGCATCTTAATCGTTTTGTGTGTGTGTGTGTGTGTCTATCATTTAATTTTTTGCCATCCTGTAAAAATTGTCAAATTCACATAGAAATCTGGGTTTCCAGCTTCTTATGAAAATCACAAGGTCAGGTTGCTTCCGGGGACCCTCACAGGGAGCTGCCTGGAGGACAGCTCTGTGCATAATGCCTGGGACCCCGAATCACCACAGTCCCCACCACTCCCTCTTGCTCCCCCTCGGAGGCTTGTGGGGCATCTGTCCCTTCTCGTCTCACTGCTGCTGATGGTTTTCTGATAGTAGATTTCAGAGGAAAGCGAGGCATGACTTGTACCCTGGCTTCTGTTAAAAATCAGCAACAAATGCCAGCTCTCAGTCACCCTGACCGAGAGTTCTGTGTCTTTCTAGGCATGGGAGCAACCCTGGAAATTGGAGTGTCTTCTGCTCACGGGCGTCCGGGGGGCAGAAGTTCCTTGACATCAGTCACAGTGACGTGAGGTTCAGGACATATGAGGGTGCAGTCTGGTGATGAGAAGAAGAGTCCCAGGGGTGAGAGGAAGAGGGGGAGACAGGACAGCTCTCTGTAAGCCCTCCAGGGGCCATCGTTCAGGAGATAATAGATTCAGCTACTTAAATCCCCAGAGTGGAAATTAAAAGGGAGCTGCTCTAGCTCACTATAAAGAAAGAGAATGTGTATGTTTAGTGAATCCCTTTGGTTCAGATTTCCGAAGGTCAAAATCGGCTCAAACCCTGACTCCGTCTCCCTCTCTGTTGGACCTTGGACAAATCACTTCCCTTCTCTGAGCCCCATTTGTTGTCTGTGAAACAGGGATGATAATGACACAGTGTGGAACCTTCCATAAGGAAAGTCAGCATATACCCAGAGGTAGAAGTACCAGTAATCAAAGGAGTCCTTGAAAAATCCCTGAGAGGACACCGGGCTTCAAGAAGTTCAAAACACAGTTGATATTTTAAAAAAAAAAAAAAAAAACAAAAAAAAAAACAGATTGTCTCCTTGAGTTCGAGCTGTGGCCAGATCTCCTGGGACATCGTCAGGCAAGGCCAGTTTGGAAGGGGGAGCTCGGGGTATCACCGTAAGTTAGACTGAAACAGAGTTGGTGGTGGAATACGTGCCCGTCTTTTATCCTTCTCCCCTGCAGCTTCCGCTGGACGTGTCCTCCGATGCAGCCCCCAGTCATTGCAAGCCCATGTCATTGAATATTTGCTTGTCAAACCTACACGTGATGGAACCCCAAGATGGAGCTTTGGGGATGAGAAAACAAGCTTATATCTAAAGGAAGCCACATGGCACTGGATCTGTAACAGATCAATATAGCTTCGTATCTGTGTATTTTAACCCTGACATGATATGCTAGAGCTTCCCGGAGAGGACAGGCCAAGAGTGGTTACTGGGTCTTCGTCGGAACATCTCCAGTGATGTCCTGTTACCGGAAGCCTTCAAAGAAGGGGGCAGGGGGACATGGCATTAAAGACCTGGCTCCAGCACTATGACCCAAGCTGCTTCTGTTCTCCTGGGGGGAGTTCCTGTTCCACAAATACTTAACTGATGATGGACATGTGGGGGCAATGAATCAGGTGCTCTGGGAGCTGCAGAGGTGGAACAGTATGAATTCTGTTATTGGGAACTGACAGCTGAGCTAATGGGAATTCACAGTCAACACTGGTTGAGAACATAGTAGGTGACAGGTGCTATTTTAATGAGGATGTTAGAAATACGGGACCATCTTGTCTTCACAACAAGCCTTCAAGGTGGGTGATCCTACTATTGCCAAGTTTGTACACGAGGAGCAGGCACATAGACTGGTGAATAAGTCCCTGGGGCAGTGAATATGGGGACAGAGTTCCCAGGCAGTGGCCCCTGGTCATCTGGAAGGGTCACCCTCTGACCCCCCCGTGACCAGGAGCAGAGCCTCGTTCTGGGGCTTTCTGATCCAAAAGTCTGTGATGTTTGTCGAAGACTTTTGTTTTCTTCCTCATCACCTGGAAGGTGGTGTATTAGTTTCTACTTGCTGCTGTAACAAATTTCTGTGAACCTTGTAGCTTAAAACAAAGCATTTTGTTATCTTACCGTACAGGTCAGGAGTCTAAAGTGGGTCCTTGGGGCTGCATTCCTGTCTCCTTGCGTTTTCCAGCTTCTAGAGGCCCCTGCATTGCTGGCTGTGGATGCTCCACCATCTCCGGTCAGCACTGTAGCCTCTTTCTACCCTGCTCTCCCTCTCGCTCTTCCTCTCTCGCCTCTGGTTCTGTTATCCTGTTTCTGACTCTACCCTCCTGCCTCTCTTTACCGAGGACCCTGGTGATTACATTAGGCCCACCCAGATGACTCGGGTTAATCCTTTCATTTCAAATCCTTAAATGAATTAACTTTCCTGTGTGTGTGTGTTTTCTAGAGCAGCCATAATAAGTTTCCTCAAACTCAGTAGCTTAGAGCAACGTACATTTATTTTCTCCCAGATCTGGTGGCCAGAAGTCTGAAATCAAGGTATTGGCAGGAGTCCACTCCCTCCAGAAGCTCTAGGGGAGGATCCTTCCTGCCTCTTCCCAGCTTCTTGTGGCTCCCGTGTCCTTGGCCTTGTGGCTGTGTCCCTTCTCCGATCTCTGCCCTCCGTCTTCACTGGGTCTTGCCTTTGCATCTCCATATGGCCTTCTTCTCTTATAAGGGTGCTGGTCAGTGGAGTGAGGAGCCACCTTAACTCAGAATGATCTTATCTCGGAATCCTTCATTACATATTCAAACACCCATTGCCAGATAAGGTCATGTTCCCAGGTAGCAGGGGCTACTAGAACTTGGACAGAGCACTTCGGGGCCACAGGTGACCCCCCTACAAAGGTATCACTGTAAGGTACCACATTTCCAGGTGTTGGGGAGGAGGACATAGATATCTTGGGGGAGGGTCTTTATGCTGCCTCCTCCCCCATAACATATTTTCTTGTCTTTACTAAATTTCTTTAAAGGTCTTCAGAGGAAGGAAAAAAAATGCCGTTTCCATGTTGTAATTATGATTTAATCCCTGACTCTCTATCCGTCTGACTCAGTGATGGCCTCATGTTCTCATGTGTTGCTAATTGCACTGTTTGTCAGAGAAGTCCTGTTTCTAGAACCACAGCGGCCAGCCACACCTCAGTCAGCGGGGAAGGAGCTCATCCATGCCCGGAGAGAAATAAATGTAAGCTCATGCTGGTCTTGAAGATGGTGCCCTCCATCTTTTGGCTGCCATAATTAAGTTCCCAGCCTCCAGGTGTCGGCTGGACTTGTGATAATGAGATGCTAAAGGCCTCGTAAAAGGGCTTTAACATTTTAAAGCCTTCTCTACCCCAGGGAAGGATCTTGTTTCCAGAGTTGGTCTGAGAAGGGTAAGGGAAGGCCGTGGAAGTGCTGTAAAAAATGCAGAGTTTTCTGCTATTTGCTGAGCAATGTGTGGGGAGCTGGTCACCAAGAGAACCCGGTGTCCCCTGTGGAGGACACCAACTTTGATGGAGAAGCTCCTTTTCTGGGTTTGGCAGCACCTACCAAAGGCCATGTGAGCCCATTTTCCCTGAGGTGGTTGGATTTGTAGAGTGGATAAGCTGGAAGGTAGGTGTGCCCTGAACGTGGTCCTTTGGAGAAGCACTTTGGAGCTGGTGTCACTGGAGGGACTTAGACAGGCGTGGTAGGTAGTGGCTAGTTGGTCGGTTGTGGTGACATCCTGTACTCATGGGTTTTGTTTTGTCTTGTTTTCATTTGGTCTCAAGTCACAGAAACCCAAATCCACTGCCTTAAACCAACAAAGGGGCAGTGTATTGAGTTGTGCAACTAAAAGAGCAGGGGTGGCTTCAGGCAAAGTTGGATCCAGAGGCTCATCTGGACTTGGTCTCTCTCCTCAGATTCTGCCTTCCTCTCTGGAGTTCTGCACATCTTCTTCCTGTGCCCAACCCCCCTCCCCTGTCCCCTGCACCTCTGGACGTCCCGCTGTCCTCTTGTTTTTGCTCCGGCCCCCCCCCCACTCCATGCATCATCTCATTCCTGCCTTTGTGCACCCCACGGATCCTCCCCTCCGTGGGTCCCCGGGTAGGTACACGTATTAGGGACTCGTCACATAGCCCATCCTTGTGCACGGTGGTACGTCTGCCGCTTTAGGGCAGGGTCCATGTCCCCAGGGTCTATCCGAGTGGGCAGTCACAGCCACACAGGCTAACACACCCAGCGACACTGTGCCAGACTCCATTCTGCGTGTTTCAGACACAGCACAGCAATCCGCCCACACGGCCCCACGCAGTGAGCATGAGTATCACCGCGTCGTACGGCTCAGGAGTCATTGTGCTCAGTGTGTTTTGAGTAGGCATTAGTCCACTGCCTGTCCGAGTTCATCACACCAAAAAGTGGACAAGCCGTTCTTCTATTTCTTCGCTCCTTTTGTAGACAGACATTATAAAGACAGATGTTTCTGGAAACCCAGATGTTTGTGTAAGAGTTTTGACTTTTACATGGTGGCAAGTCCTTCAGTTGGAAGATCTCTGCAGAGCACATCTGGCCTGGGGCTGCCGGTCTGACCTTCCCACCCTGGGAAGCAGGACAGGAAAGGGAAGACTCTTGCGTCGCAGATGGGAGTGGGACGGGGGATGTAGTCAGGACCCCACAGGTGTCGATGAATTGGAGTTCACGAGGCTCTCTGCACTGACTTCTCACGAAAGGTCCTTGTCGGCGCTGGGCTATGACAGGCTTCCAAAAAGCTCTCAGTCTGATCCTAATTTTATGTAGAAAGAGACAGAGAGAAATCCGAAGGAGGCTTAAGGCCATTTCTTTCTCTTTCAGCAATGCCTGGCAAAAATTCCTACAGAGAACACTGCTATTCTATTTCTGGGCATGAATTTCCTTCCCTTTGCCCACCACCAGGAGCCAGGCAGCTAAGAATAAGTTGTCAGGCAGCTTGGCTGTTATTGCCCGATTTTGTCCTTCTCTATGCCCGAGATTAGGACTTTTATTGTTCCTTCCTAATTGGGGACGGGGCATGCATTTCCTGTTGACCGGGGGATGGGGGATGGGCAGGGCGGCCTTCCCAGCACTTTCTTCCCATCAGCACCCCTGTGATTTCAATATGAATCAGCTCTTTTGTTCTTTTCTGTCTCTGGCGTCTCCAATTAAGAGCTGCCATTCTGGAATTGTTTCTACGTAATGCAGAGAAATCTTGGAATGAACCAGAGGGGGCCACGAGCCTCCTGCCTCGCTCCCTCGGTCAGCATGGCCATGTGCTCCTGCCCTCCTCTCCCGGTGCCTCCTGTGCGCTCTTCTCCATCCTGCCCTGCTCAGGTCCAAGGTCGGGGGGTGGGTGCTAGAGTCCTGGGCCTGTGAACGTGTGTCGGATATCAGGCAGGGCCTGGGCTTCCTGGAGACATCTTTATTTTGTGTTCAGTAGGAGGGAAAGGGACCCTCGTTGATGTTGTGGTGCTTAGCTGACAGTTTAAACTCCTGCCCGGCAGCCTTGGTGGGGAGCAGAGCGTATCAGCTCCATAATCAGATTCACTGGGTTTCCCCAAGAACTCAAATAATTTGCACAAACTTTAGTAGTTAACAGGTCACTTACCCAAAGCAGGACGCACAGGTGTGAGTGGATTTAGGTACGAAGGCAAAGTGTGGAGGCTGCTATCACACGTGACCATTTTTCTAACCTCTTTTGGTGGTATAAGGGATAGACAGCAAACCGCATATGTTTAAAGCATACAAATGTGACGTTCCAAGTCATACATCACCAGACTCAAGACAGTGAACATATCCTCAACCCCCGAACTTTCTTCATGTCCCTTTGTAATGTGCCGCTCCTGTCCAGCTCTCCAGTCGTCCCCAGGCAAACACTCATCTTTTCTCCGTCCCTTAAGAAGGATCGTCATTTTCTGGAGTTTTGTAGAGATGGGATTGTAGAGAGTGCGCTCTCCTCCTGTGTCTGGCATCTCCCACCCACACAGTGAATCTGAGAGTCACGCGTGCGGTTGTGTATCAGTAGCCCCTCCCTCTTACCGCCGAGTGGCAGTCCGCCGTACGCCCATACCACAGATCACCCATCCGTTGGTGGGCACTGGGCTTGTTCCTAGTGCTCGGCTGCCACCACGCTTGCTGCTGCAAACATTCATACAGGGTTTTGTCTGGACACAAGCTTTTGGATTAGAAAATGGAAGCATTTGGTAAGTGTATGATAACCTTTTAAGAACCTGCCAGATGGTTTCTAAAGTGGTTGGGCCATTTTACGCTCCTGTCGTCAGGGCGCTAGTTCCTCCATATCCTTGTCAGCACTTGGAGTGCTCAGCCTTCTTAGTTTTAGCCGGGCCACTGGGTAAGCACCTGTATGCCATTTTCGTTTTGACTTGTCCTTCTTTATAGATGAGTGATGTCGGACAGTTTTCACGTGACATCTGCCGTCCACCCATCTCTGGTGAAATGGCTGTTCCAATCTTTTGCCTGTTTTTCTTATCGGCTTGTTTGCTGTATATTATTAAATGTTGAGAATTCTTCCTCTGGTTACAGGTCCTTTACCCCTTATGGAATCTGAAAGTCTTTTCTTCTAGTCTGTGGTTTGCCTTTTTCATAACCCCTTGGCTCTTTTTTCTTTTTTTTACGATAGGGTCTTTGGAAGAGTATAAGTTTTTCGTTTTGACAAGGACCAATTTATCTGTTTTGGGTTTTTTTTTTTGTTTTTTCTTTTTTCCTTTGGCAGATTATACTTTTGCTGTTGTATCTAAGAAATAATTGCCTAGCCCAAGTTCATATATTTCTCATATGTTTTCTTCTCAAAGTTTTATAGTTTTAATTCTTATATTTAGGCTTATGATCCATTTTGAGTTAATTTCTGCGCATCGCGGGAGCTAAGTACGTAAATTCATCTGTTTTGCATACGGCCATCCGGTTGTTCCGACACCATTTGGGAAAAGACTGTTCTTTCCCCAGTGAATTGTCTTGGCATCCCTTTTCAAAAAGAAATTGATCATATATGTAAGGTTTAATTTACGCATTCTCAGTTCTATTCCAGTGAACGCTAAGTCTCTCCTTACGATGGTACCACATTCTGTTGATTACTATTGCTCTGTGGTGAGTTCTGTAACTGCGATTTGTGAACCCTCAAGCTCTGTTATTTTTATTTTTATTTATTTATTTTTTGTGATTATTTTGTCTCTGCTGGGTCCCTTAACTTTCCATATGCGTTTCTGGATTGGCTTATCAATCGCTACTGAAAAACCAGTTGGAATTTGGGGATTCTGATCAGTTTCTCATTATATCTGTAGATTGATTTGGGTAGTGTTACCATCTTAACATTAAGTCTTCTGGCCACGGGTGTGGGATAGCTTCCCATTCGTATGGTCTTTAATTTCCCATGACAATACTTTAAATTTTCAGAGTGTAAGTTTTGCACTTCTTTTTTTGTGTGTTTGTCCCTAAGAATCATATTCTTTTGGTGCTATTGTGAATGGGATCATTTAGTGGTTTTTATTTTCAAATTGTTCTCTGCTGGTGTGGAGACACTTAGTTGGTTTTTGCGTATTGACCCCGTACCTTGTGATTTTGCTGGGTTTGTTTATTAGTATTAACCATTTTTAAGTGGATTTCTTAGGATTTGCTATATACCAGATTGTGTCCCCTGTAAAGAATGATAGTTCATTTCTTCCTTTCCAATCTGAAAGTCTCTTATTTCACTTTCTTGCCTAACTGCCCTGGCTAGAATCTCAGTAGAATGTTGAGTAGAGGGGCATGTGGGTGGCCCTCATCAGTTAAGCATCTGAGTCTTGATTTTGGCTCAGGTCATGATCTCAGGGTCCTAGGATCGAGCCCCATGTTGAGCTATTGGACTCACTGGGGGGATCTCCTGGAGATTTCTCTTTTTGCCTCTCTCTCTAATCGTGCATTCTCTTTCCCTCTTTCTCTCTCTCTCAAATAAATAAATCTTTAAAAAATGTTGAATCGAAGTAGTGAGCATACACGTTTCTGTCATTTCTCTGATCTTCGGGAGAAAGCACTTTGTCTCCATTAGGTAAAGTGTTAGCTATGTGTTTTTTCTTTGCTTTGCTTTTTTTTTTTTTTTTTTTTTGGTCTTTTATCATGTTGAGGAATTCCCTTCTATTCCTAGTTTGTTGAGTGTTTCAATATGAAGGAGTGGTAGGTTTTATCAAATGCTTTTTTTGTGTCTTTTAAGCTGATCACGTGGCTCTGCCCTACTAGTGATACAGTGTTCTGAAGCTATTTCTGTGGAAGAAGAAAGTTTTGGAATATCTTGAAACTCCCAGGGCTTCATAGGTTGGGAGATAAGAGCATTCTGGGCCACCTCTGTTCGGTTTTTGTTGTTGTGTTTAAATAGAGGTTTGTAAATTCATGCTGCTCAGTTTCTCAACTCCAAAACAGATGGGGAAAATTGCAGCCACACAACCTTGTCTTAGACTCAGGAGTAAGCTCATTGCCCGTCCATGCCTTATGAAATCAGTCTCAAGCAGAGTGGGTAGAGGGAGGCTTCTAGTTTGAAGCGTTTGTCATATAAACATGAGCCAGGTTTAGTGATGGACTTTCTAGAATGCCAGCTCTCTGGGGTGCAGATACTAATCAGGGCAGGGAACATGATCTGATTTGGCTCCCCCTGGCTAATGAACGTCCAGTCCCCTTGACCCTGAGCTTGATTTTAGAAGCAGAAGCCCCTGATATTCCCTGACGTCTGTTTGGGCAGGGATACCTAGGCTGGTTTTGTGTGTATCCTACATGGTGATGTGAACCTAGGTATGAAAGTGTTTTTCCCAACACAACAAGGATTTGGATCATTAGTCCTGGCACATCCCTCCTGGTCCCTGGTGTTTGCACACAGCCTGAGAGGGGCATCTCAGACGAGGGAGCTGGGCCAAGTTCTGTCACGTCATCTTCTGTGGTAGCTTCTTACTCTGCTAAATTTGTGTGCTTTTTGTTAAATCCATGGGGGCCTGTATCTGGTCTTAGGAATGAATGTGGCTAAAACCCCTCTTCTGTCTTGATGAAACACGGCTGGTAAGCAGGTTGGAGGAGGGAAGATCAGAGATCGGGAGCCAGATCAGGGAGGGTGCCCGCATGAGCTGTATGTACATAAACAACAGACACGCTCGTCTTTACACCTTCTGGGTTGGCGGCCCTGGGAGCGTAGGGCCTGATCCCTTCCCAGCTAGAACAGCCTCTGCGCACAGTGGGCCCTCAGCAAGTATCAGTTGAATGTATGAACTTCAAAACCTCTAAAAACAATCTCCCAAAGAAACAAATATCACTCCGTGGTCAGTCCCTCGAACCTCACGTCTGGTTTGAGAGAAGAAATGGCTGGGATCTCAGGGCTGTGTCTGGCCCGGCGTGGCCACGCTGGGCGAGCACAGCTCATCGGGGAATTGGGCTGCCTGCTCAGGCTTTTCACTGTTAATCTGAGAGTGGATTTGCGTCGGAGAACACCGCAAGGGTAGCTCCCATTCTCCAAATCCTTCTCGGGGAGTTGTGGGTCTGGGCCCCAGCGCAAGGGCTCCAATCTGCATGTTTCCGCTGTGGCCTAGTCTGGACCTTCTTCAGTGAGTTAATGGTGACAGTGTAAGAAGACGTTTTGTGATGGTTATCTGGGAGAGACAGATGGGCTCCCTGTTCTTCCATCCCAGTCCCAGTACCTCCTGTGGTCTGGGGAGCTCATTCACAGCAATCATCAGCCATCCGCAGGAGCAGAGTGAGGGATGCCTTCCCTTGTGGCCAAAGGACCTTGTGTGGGCCGGTCTTTCCTTACAGTCCATGTCTTCCCACTCACGTCCCTTCCATGTGCACGGCCCGAGCAAACACTACTATGGGGCACTGCTTTGGGCGTCAGGGGTGGAGGGTGTTATAACATGTTGGTTTCTTGGTTCAGTCATCTGTCCTCATTCCCAAGCTGCCAGCTCCACAGTGGGGTGGGACCTGGCTGATGTCGCTTGTGCTGCCTCCCCATCACCCAGCACCGAGCTTGGCCCTACAGAGCAGGTGCTCTCTGAGTGCACGGCGGATGCAGGCTCATGGGGCGAGGGGTTCACTGGTGCCAGAGATGATGCTGCCATTCGTGGGCGAGGGCAAGCTTGGGGTCTGGTGGGCCTGGGTTCTAATCCTAGCCTAGCCGTCACTCTGGGGAATCTTGGGTAATCTGCTGTTCAAAACGAGCCTAAGAGACCGATTTTGTGTATGCAGATAACTAGCATTTATCAGGCGTTTCTTAGGCGTCGACATACGAGCTCTTCCTATGTATGAATTCGTGTGGGTTCTCCCCTCCCTGGGTGATCTGCAAATCGACTCATGTTAAGCATATCCTGATATGAAGGTAATTGTCTCCCAGTGATACAAATGTGCCCTCTTTTTCTCTTAAACATTTCAAATATCTGTAGAGAAATTCACTCATGTCAGGAGCCAATGAACATAAAAAGAAGCACCACAAAGGAGGGCTAGAACACCTTTTCCAGCCAAGAGTTACAGGGACCCACACGGCAGGACACAGGGACCCACGCGACGTGACAGCCATAGATGAAAGGAGTCACCTGAGAAGCTCACCGATTTCCCCCAAGTATGCAGGGAAGTTAGCATGAGCAATTTATCAGTGTTCTGTGGATGTGTATGGCCGGGTCAATATGGACTGTTGGAGAATAATGCTGCCTTTTGCAGCTCCTGGAAGTATACATTCTGTCTCAGCTGAAAACAAAGGAACAGGATTTCTCAGAGTGGACGGAATGGCTCATTCAGCTGTCTGTTACACAGACGGACTCTTATCCCTTCTGTTTTCAAGGAGGATGGGTTTCCAGCAGTAAAAGATCATTTATAGTCACACAGTCAATTTATTCATTTTTTACTGATTACATCTTCTAAACAGCTCTTGGATTAATTTGTCATGGAGACACGTAGGCTGAACCTGAAATGCTAAAAGAAAATCTCAGATTTCAAGCTCTTCTCCTCACTTCTATTCCTCCTATGGCATTGCGGTAGCGTTCCACAAGCCCCCAACCCAAATGCGCTGCACATACTTGACCACTTCTAAACCTCAGCGTAACAGCCTCTTTTTAAAAATTAAAGACCTCAGCCCCAAGCGATTGCCCTAATAAAGTCATCCCTTCATGCTCTGGACAGCGGAGCACTTTCCGTCATCAAGGGTTTCAAGCATATCTTTCCCCAGGGCATATGTTCCCAAGAAGAGAGAGAGGAGTGTATCAACGAGTTCCTGACACCCTTGGTGTCTAACATTTAATAAATATTTCGGTTACACTCCAGCTCCTTCTCCATTGAGCACAGTTATGCATAGAGAAGTAGACGGCCCTGTGTGGAGACAGCCTGTGTATCAGAAGGTCACTCCTCTGGAGGGCTGGTTTTTCATGTACCTTCTTGGACAGCCTCTTTGAGTGACAGAACACTACTAGGAATCCTGCAGGACTTACCAGCTCTGATTCTAGAGCTTGCGCTTGGCCCTGGTTCAGGCTGAATGCCCTTTCTCAAGTGCACTGGGCAAATGAACTTTGGTTTCATAAATACTATGTAAATAACAAAGGATAGTAAAACCTGTGCAGGGATACCACTTCCTAGCCTTGCCCATGTGGACATCACTCATCAATTCCAGCACTCCTGGTGAGAGCCCAGATTCCTCCTCAAGACAGAGCTCCCTAGAGCAGCCCCTGTGAGCCGATCCGCACTGGCAAGCAAGACAAACCTGTTTCCTATTTCTGGTAGAGTCTGTGGAGCTGAGAAAGGGTTTAGTAAGCATTGAAGCGTGTGGTCTATTGAAGCCACGCACGGACCTCAAAT
The DNA here is from genome assembly GCF_010015895.1 of Lontra canadensis. Lineage (NCBI taxonomy): Eukaryota > Metazoa > Chordata > Mammalia > Carnivora > Mustelidae > Lontra > Lontra canadensis. The sequence goes on from NW_022631052.1 coordinate 12,013,306, forward strand.
TTCGATGTGTTGCGTGGGAAGCGAAACAAAATCAAAACTTTCTGTGCTGCACCACTGACATCCCATCATATTCTGTGGACCCCTGAACAACACCGGGGGAGGGGCACCAAGCCCCCCACTTCCTGCACAGTAGAATTCTGACTCCTAAAATAGTCTACTGTTGACGGGAAGCCTTACTGATAGCATAAATAGTTGATGAACGCATATTTTCTATGTTCTGTGTGTTCTACGCTGTATTTTCACAGTAAAGTAAGATGTTGTTAAGAAAATCATAAGAGAAAATACATTCAATACCTACTGTATTTATGGGGGAAAGCCACATGTAGGCGGTTCCACACAGTTCAAACCTATATCATTCAAGGGTCAGCTGTCTATCCCGATGTCCTTAGGCCAGAGGCCATGAAACAGTAGGCTCTGAGGCAGATACAGCCCTCAAGACATGCTCTGTTTGGCCAGGAAAGTACTTGTAAAATACATATGCTTAGATGCCAACATTCAAAAACTAGTCAATTTTACCAAAACCCTGGATTTCCCATTTCTCTCGCAAAGTTGGATCTCTGGATGCAACCACAGGGTTCTTGTGTGGCAGTGGTAGGCCAGGGAGGAGAACTGCCCCCTTTGCCTTGGGTTTGGGGTCTCCCTTGAGTTTGCCACAGTCCCCAACAGCAGACGACCTCTTCCTCGTTTGGGTCACCCCCCCCCAAGTCCGGGAGGGGTTTGGTTACTGAGCCAATGCCCTGCAGCTCCATCCCAGGCCAATCATGGAGGTAACGTACGGTCTAACTGCATGGGAACTGAGATCTACGAGAAATGCATTAGGCCAGTTAGCTGTATTCGTGAGAAATAGTAAGACAGTATACCAGGTGCGATCACCTTTACGTGCCCTGGATGTTAAGTCGGGGCTCCACAAAGCTGAGTCATTTCATGAACTGCTCTAATTTCACCTACTTCTCAGGCTGGCCAGAGCAGGGTTTTGATACCCAGAATGTCACGTAGCCCAGGCCAGGCTGGGACAGACACAGAGGCCATCGGGGAACGTCTGGGGACTCCGCACTGTGAGGCACTACTTGCTAAACTCCGTGACTGACAGCCAGGCCGGGCTCCCCGGAGCCGGTCACTGGAGTACGACTCGGGACGCCCAGCCCTCTCCTGGCAGCCGCAAGCGCATCTGGTCTCAGCTGGCGCTTCCTGGCTCGGACGTTGCACAACCCTGTCTTGTACATTTTGGTCCTGCAGCTACTGGAGGCGAAGACCGTCTTCTGCATTTATGCTTTCCCTTTACCTGGAGCCTCAGAGATAAAACCTCTCAGCTGCCGGTTTGTCCACCCAGGGTTCATAATTCAGTGTTTTTTGGTAGAAATGTTTCTGCTCTAAGAGAAATTCTCCTAAGTAAGTGCTTTCAAAATAAGTTTGGAAAGCATGAACCCTCTTGTTCCCCTGAGAATATGCTTATCCTGCCAAAATGCTCTTCTTTTATGGGACTAATTGATGTGCAAGCCCCGAACACCTAAGCTTGTGACTCTGGTATCCGTGCCAGTGGCGGCTAATTACCGGCATCTCTCTCCAGCAGGCTCCGGCAGTGTGGTCGGCGCGGGCACGGGCGCGGGAGGCTGGGCAGGGCCATATGCTGGGCTTTCACCCGATCAACAGCTCCTAATCCCTTCTGGGGCACCGTTTGATGAAAACGAAGGGCTTGGATCTCTTCCTAAACTAACAAGCATTGGTGGTGCTTTTAAAATCTCCCTGTGTCAGGGGATGAGATGCGAACATGAAAACATTCCGCAGATAAGCGTATGCTAAACCTGACAATAAATCATCACCTCAGGCCTCCTTTGCTGGTGTCGTTTGGTTTAAGGGGCAATGAAAGTTTCGGAAGCCCTTGTTTGGGAGGGTGGGCTCAAACCTTGCTGAATAGGATTTGGACAGAGATTTTTTTCCTCCTAGTGTCAAAGGACTGGAATTCTTTCCTTTCTGCATAGGCGCGGCACAGTAAGCAGAACGCGGGAATCTTGCCCTGCCCTAGTGCCAGTGATTAAGCAGGAGATGAAGTCGAACAGGGAGCCCTCCTGGGCAGGAGGTGTCCTGGGCGCCTCAGCTGCCCGTGCCCAGCAGCCCCTCCTTGTAGTTCAAGTGGACTCAAGCCAGGGAGGCCTGACCACCCCGTAGGTGATTGTTCGACCAATCACGGCCTCCTCCAGGGCCGGGACCCTTGGATTCATTTTGTGCCCTCGGAGTCCTCCCCAGAACCTGCCATACGTCATCACTGGCCCCTCACTGTGCCTGAGTTTGAACCCCAGACTCGTGTGAACTCTCTGTGCCGTTAAGACGGATTTGTCCTCCCCACGCCCCGACCCCAGGCTGCATCTCTGTGTGGGGCATTATCAGATAATCTCTGAGGTCTCTTTCAGCACCAGGACCTTAGAGGTCAGCAATGGAGTCGTGTGTTAGATGGGAAAGGACAGAAGCTCAGCGGCCTCTGTTCTGCCCGCTGGCCCCAAGGTGTGCACTGGCCGAGAGGCCTGGACAGCCCAGGAGGTGTGGGCTGGCTCCGGACTGACCGCTTTGTAGAGGTGAGGAAAGGGTACCCCCCAGGTGTGGTCCAGCTCGGGAAGCCAGACCAGCCTGCGTGAGAAAGAATGGACGGAAAGAAATGTGACTGAGCGCCAAGTTGTGCTCAGACCTGGTTTAGGGAGAACTCGGGGAGTCTCCTGAGGGCAGGGGCCTTGGTAGGACCACAGGGCTGCTGAGGGCTTGTTGGCTGGGGGGTTGTGGGGGGCAGGGCAGGGCTCACAGATGGGCAGCCACTCGGTCTCTCTCATGGCCCCAGGCCACGATCCTGGCTGCAGAGAATCAAATAAGGCACAAAAGCCTTGCCTTCCAATCTAGGAGGGCAGAGAAATAAGCGTGAATAGGGCAGGTCTTAGCATGTGAAGATAAAAGAGATGGATACAAGGTTCCTGTAGCCAGAGTCCTTGGACGTTTTCTCCTAGAGTGCTCTAGGAGAATTAATACCCATTTCTGTTGAATACGTAAACAGCTTGTACCACTGGCGGGAGACGCAGACATCGTCACGGATGTTGGTCCTGATGTCTGCGTTTGTCTTCATGACCATACTAGAGGCCCAGAGGACTCAGAGCTGTATCGCAGAATTATTTAACTCTTGACGATTCAACTGTATGCATTTGGCCCCGAATATTTTGTACTCACATTGACATACACACCCGCACACATATGCGGTAGGGATGGTGCGTCTGATCATTGGCTGTTCCCCTGCCCGGTGACGTGTAAGTCGGTACCCGTGGGCACAACGTGCTGTAAGCGTCTGCCCGCCGTCATCAGAGACTCGTGGTGCGTCCTTCTGCGGGCAGGCAAAGGGGTCATGTCGGCTTCGTGGACCTCTCCCCCTTCAGGAAGGCGCTGAAGACCGCGCTGAGGCCCCAGGGTGGCCCTGGGCCCGTGAACTGTTGGAGGGACTCAGCGCTGTCCTTACAGAAAGTGTAGTCAGGGACAGCAGCCGGAGGAGCGCACACCCCGGAGCCCCCTGCTTCCCTCGGGCGCTCCAAGCAGAGAGAGAACGGAATGGCGTGCAGACGCCACGCCCCTCCGCAGCTGTGGGTGACATGTCAGTCGCACACACACGTACATCCGTGGCACCGTATGTACTTTTGTATTAGAAGTCACAAACGCTGTGCCTTACGAACGAAAACAGAGCCCTTCTTGTGTAACGCTGGTGGGGTGCGGTTTTACCTCCATTCGCTTCGGAGCCCGGGAAGACCCGTTTTACACGCAAACGCTCGCTTTGTGCCAAGGGAGGCCAAATGGCATCTCAGAGGAGGGAGCTAAGACTCGGGTTATGCTTCCGAAGCAGGCGGTGTTAGGGAGCATAGTTCAGTAACGCTCCGGGGACAGCGGAGATGACCAGGGTGGCGTGTCGATGCTTACTAACCGAGGGGAAGGGGTAGACGAGGATATCAGAGAGCTGGATGCATCTGAGTCACGAAAGCCTGGCATCATCTGAGGACCCGCTAACGTGACAGGTGCACGTTAGGTCCCGCAGATCCTCATTGTATACAGTTTAGCCTGAGCATGTGGCTCTTTGCCAGGGAAATGCACGAGTTTTTAATAAAGCAGCTTAAATTGAGCGCAGACTGCTTCCTTTAGATGCAGGGGGTTCCACTCAGGCCCAGAGTGGCCCCCAGGGGAAGCTGTCTCCAGCCTTTCTCCCGTCTTCCATCCCAAGTGCCTGGTGGGACTCACAGAGCTCACCGGGGATACAGACTCCCCTACATTTATAGACCCAAGGGCCTTCCCCCTACTCGCAGTAGCCCCTACTTGGCCTCTGGCAAGTCTGTAACAGTTTTCACCCAGATTTCCTTTTACTGGCTTATGCGGCATCCTGAAGTGTCTGCCCAGGGATGCGCCTGCTCGGTCTCCCTTTCTCCCTGTGGGCATGTGTCTTTCTCCAGATTCCAGGGTTGTCTGGAGCCCCACAGCTCAGTTCTCCCATGGGTTTAAGATGCTTTAGCTCCGCGAGTTTGACAAAGGGTGGGAGGAATGCTCTTTGCAGCCTCTACATCTCTGGATTGAAACTGGGACCTGGCTGACTTGATTCTGTCTCTGATTTTTATTCAGCCGGGAATAACCCACGCCTCTTATTTTAAGAATACTTTAAGTGAAAACCAAGAACGAACTAAATACAGAGAGGGGATCAGAGGTCTCAACAGGAGAGTACAACAGGAGACTATAGGGGCAGCAAAGAGCTTGCAACGCTGGCTCTCCCTCTCCACTACTAACCCGGTGACCTAACTGAGCCTTCGTTTCCTCATCTGTAAAATGGGATTGAGAATAACTTTCCCACAATGTTCAGGTGCAAGATTTTTCAAATTAAGGGCCACTTTTTCTGGGCTGTCACCGGCGTTTTGTAAAAAGTGATGGCATGGGATGGCTCACATGGAATGCCACTGAGAGGAGTGAATGGGATGCAACAGAATAGGACAGAAAATTCAGGGCAACTTACACATAGTAGGGTAAGTAGCTTTTCAGGAACCTTTAGCTGCTGTCCATACTTTCTGCCCGTACTTCTTGGGCATTGGTCATGACACAGCAGTAGTTTCTACGGTGAGATTCACAACACGTCATCACTGAGTGCATCAGTTAGTTACTCCTATGTGACAAACAGCCCCGTATCGCAATCGCAGGCCATCACAAGCACTTTGTCATTGCTCATGGGTCCTCAGGTCTGCGGGGGTTCAGCTCATCAAGGCTGCAAACACCGAGAGGGCAAAGGATAAGGGTACGGTACTGGGGACAGTTGTAAAATCTGCCACCTGCGGCAACTGAGAATCTCAGACGCTATAGTGTTTCATACGTCGTAAAATGCAGTATTGCTGGGTTTCATCTTTAGAGACGTACCCTTGGTTCCCCTGTCTTCCTCCCTCCTATCTACCCACCATGCAGCTAGGGGGACGAGAGAGGTCATACACGTGTAAGAGAAGTCCTCACGAACCCCCACCTTTAGACCTGGGAAACTACTCCTTCTTTCCGAAAAAGGCTTCGCTCTGTGTTGCCATCGGTTGGCTAACTGTTAACTTGCACTTCTGTCTGTGATTTTGTCCTCTTTCTTATTCGGGTGACCGGATTGAAAAGCCTCCCTGAAGAGGTCCGTTTTCTTCTTGCTACACGACAGGTACCGGTCAAGGGTGCTGGATTATTACGAGGCGGATTTCTGTCAGCGACTTACGTTTGATGCTCACTCGGGAAATGGTGATTCCGTTTGCTCGTTCTCAGCCATAAGCTCCGGGTGGTCAGGCAATGGATTTCTTCTCTGACCTCAGTATCCACAATGCTAGTGGGTATTTGGTGGGTCTGGTGTGGGGCTGAGGGGCTGTGGGGTTCGACCTGAGAAGGTTGGGAAAACGAGCCCTCTGAGCTGGACAGACGGTCGGACTCACGGACACTTGCCGCCTGACCGCTGTCCAGCCTGCAGCCATTTCGCCAGCAGATCTGGTGAAGCTCGGAGTGGCAGCTACGTTGATTCACTCTTACCATGCTGTTAGGGAAATCACGATTACTGGGCTAGTTATGAGCCCTCACCGTGTGCCAGGCTAAGTGAATTCTGTGGTTTGTTGTATTTTGCACTTTGAACAGGTGCTCTCATCCACTGTACCCCCTGCTTATGGCGGACCTCCTTAAAGAAGGTCTCCTTAAAAAAGACCTCCCAATCCCATTCTGTCTTGAGCCTGCCCTCATGAGGTGTTTGCCTCTTGGGCTCCCTAGTGCCCCTGTGTCAGGGTCTCCAGGGCGTCCTGCATGGCCGATGCCAGCGATCAGACTTCTGCCCATGCCTCCCTTGACTTCCCGGCAACACCGATAATCAGTCACAAGCACCTTGCGACTTCTCCAAGCACCTCCGTCACTTACCTGCCGAGATGCCTTCTCTGCTGTGCCTTTCCTTCGTCACACACGGGCCCCGTGTGTTCAGTGTCCTGCACTCAGTCGTCCTAGACGTGACCTTGAAGTGTTGGCGTGCTCGAGGCTTCTGCGCAGGGTGTTACTCAGTGTCCTGGCTCAGAGTACTGGGATTTCTGCAGCCCGCATCCCTCTCATGAGCGCTACGCTCCGGTCCCCAGCTTCTCTCTTTGCATCTTCATCTGCATGACTAATAAGCATTTCAGACTTAATGTTTTCAAACCCAAACTCCAGATCCTCTCTCTTCCCCGGTCCACCTCTCCTGCAGCCTTCCCTCCTCTCGGGGATGGCAATGCCATTCATCCGTGTTCTCAGACCAAACCCCCGGCTTTTCTGTCTCTCTCACATCCAGGCTCGTTTCCAGTAGCCGATCCCGCCTAGGGCTACCTGCAGAATACAGCCCGAATTGGGCCACTTCTCGCTGCCTCCCTCTCTCCCACCCTGACTGGTGCCACCCTCGTGTCGCTATTGCACCAGCTTGGTGGACCCTACGTGGTATCCGCTTCTTGCAATCCTGCCAGAAGTTTCCTATTAACCATGCCCTAACGTGCCATGTCCTTGTTCCAGACTCCTCAGCTTCTCATTGTCCTCGCGTAGCACGGGTAACATCCAACCCCTTGGCTACCCTTGTGCCCACGTGCCCTCTCTTTTTTGGTCCCTGAATATGGCAAGAAAGTCCCTGCCTCGGGGCCTTAGCCCTTCCTGTTTACTCCGCTTTCAGAGATGTGCACGTCCTTGTGACTCACTCCTCACCTCATCTAGGCCTCTGCTCAGATGCTGCCTGTCCAGGGTGGGTGGGCTCCCTGTGCATTCTTAGAGCACCCCTCTGTCACCACTGCCTGTGCTCACACCGGCTCCGGCTTCCTTTCAAACCCGCCTAGCGACTTGATGTGCCCTCTGTCTGCTTGCTGCTCACCTTGTCTGTCTCTCCCTCCCCAGCACCCAGGACAGCTCCCGGGTCTCAGGTGACATTAACCAGACACTTGCTAAATGAGTAGATGACTTGTTCTTGTTTTGCAGATGAGGGATCTCAGAGAGAGGAAAGTTATGTCACATCAGAAGACGCCTCGGCCCTGAGCTTGTCTCTGCATTCTCTAAATGACGGAGTCGTGACTGTCCGAGCTGGAAGGCCTAGTGCCCCCGCGCTCACAGGGGCAGAGTCTGGCCCCAGATGATGGGGAATGATGTTCAGAAGTCATGAGGGAAGCCTTTGTTCAAGGCCCCTGGTCTCTGGACCCCAGTCTGGGACCCAGAGTGTTACTCTCGTTCCCTGTCCATGGCCTTGAGGACTAAGGATCAGGCTAGTCTGAACTACTCCGTACCTGATGCTTGGTGACGCAGAGCACATCCGGCGTGCCTGACACAGGGGCAGGGGGAGCAGTGGACCAAAAAGAGGCACAGGGGGTCTTCTGGGACAATGGGAATGTCCTGTGTCTGAGTGTGGTCATGGTTTCACGGGTGTGTGGACCATAGACTCCACCAAGCATGCCTTTAGACAGACCCAGAACATAACGTAGCCTCCATAAGCTGGGTACAAAATCTTGGCGTGTGTACTTAGGTCTTGCTTTTCCCAGTCACGTCCTTGGGGGGCAGGACCATGACTTCTCCTTGTGCAGGCTGCACTGAGATCCTTACGCTCTGTGCTGAGAAGCCCCCTTGCTTCAGAGGGGCCAAGTGCAAACCCCTGCCCTGCCCTGCCCTTCTCCAGCTCTGATCCCTGGGCAAGCAGCCTCTCCTGGGCCTCAGTTTCCACATCCATGCCATGGGGACAGAACCCCTAATGTGGAGCATTGGGAGGATTTAATGGGTAAATGTCTATATCTAGTTTTAAAAGCAACGCATGGTAGGTGCGTAGAAAGCAGTTCCTGATGGCTGTTATTTTGTGTTTCTTAGAAGTGTTCAAACTCAAGGCAAAATAGATATTTTGTGAGCACCTACTGCTTCTCTCACACAGTGCATTTTTGCTCATCATGGTGATAAATACAATTTGTTTGGTCCAGATTGACTGTTGAGTATCAAAGGTTTTTTCTTAAGTTTTTTTTGCTGATCGTAATATGGGACTTCAGCCTTGTGGGTGTGCGTGTGTTTGTGTGTGTGCATGAACTGTGGGAAACGTACTATCTGACCATGTAGCTCTTCCCCTTTCTAGCACTTTCTTGGGGTGGGGGAGGGGTCGCGAAAAGAGCCTTACGTGCAGTCCACTCTCTCTCGGGACAGACAGACAGACGGATCACGGGCGTGGCAAACTCAGAGGGCAGCTGAAACACAGACTCCATTCTTGCCTCTTTTTGAAATAGAAAATGGAGTAACTGATACATCCTACAGGGCCCCCAAGGAAACCTGTTTTCATTTTCCTCTATTACTCTGAGGTAATGTAGCTGCAAAAGTCTAATGTGACAGTGAAATATTGACCTCCGAAGGCAGCCTTCCCAAGGTGACACTTAGAAGCCATCTCGCACACGCTCATACACTAACATGGTGGGGGTTGTCTGCTTCCAACGTCCGTGTTCCCGTGCTCAGCTCCTCTCATATGAGGATTCACAGTATTTGGTGTTCGATGCTCCTTTGGGGGCTCAGAGAGCCCTGAATGTATCAGTTAGAAGAGAGGTGGGAGGCTGGCTGATCTCTACCTTGCTGTCGTGTCTTCCTGTCCCCTCCCGACACACACACACACACACACACACACACACACACGTGACATGACACAGACATCTCAGTTCCTAGCCCAAAGGCCACATTCATGCTGGGAATCCAACGTATCAGCTCTCTGACCTGCGGCTTCCAGAGCTTTGCCCTTTGTTTCTCCTCCTGGTCTGTCTCTTTCTTCTGAATGTGACTGACATGATGCCTTTGTCTAAGGTCCTCCTCCTCTTCTTGCCCAGGTGTGCTTCTCGTGGGGGCACCCGGGGGAAACCACTGAGACCTCTTCCCACCCAGTGTCTCTCTGTTGAACACCTCAGGATGCCATGCACTGTGCTAGACGTGGGGACCCAGCAGTTAAGGGGACGGGTCCATGTTCTCAAGCAGATCACTTCCAGACGGAGAACCAAGACGAGAACAAGAAAACCAGCAGGAGCATTCAGATGGTGCCAAGTATTGAAAGGTGAATTGTACAGTGCTGGGTAGGTCGGGCGATCTAGTGTAACCAGTAGGAGGTGAGCCACGGGATATGCGCCATAGGACTGTTGTAAGTGACACGCTGTAGGCAATAGGGACATAGTGTGACTACAGTCTACGCAGGTGCACACACAGTAAATCAGAGGCAAACAGTGTCCCAAAGATGCAGAGTGACCAGGTGAGGGACTGCCAAGTTTAAATGAGAAATGACTCAAGGAACACCTTCGGCCGAGTGACATTCCAGCTGTCCTATAAGATCTATGCTGCTCTTGGGGGCAAGTCACAAAAAGCCGTGGACCAAACGGCTTTAACAATGAGAGAAAGTGAATCACCTGGATACGAAGGCCAGCGGCTGGCTGGTGACAGTGGGTGGGTCCGGTGGTCCATCCTGGCCCGGGGGAAAGGGGTTTCTTCTGTTCTTCCATACTCGCAGCGTCCGCCTGGTCCACAGCCAGCTCCCTCACAGCTCTGAGATCACTGCTGCAGTCCCTGTTGTCATCTGCAGGGTGATAGCATCCGGTAGAAGGAGGGCAGCTTCCTGAACATCTCGGAGCAAGGAGACCCTTTCCAGGGTCACGTGAGCTTCTCACACCTCATTGGCCAGAACTGTGTCATACAGTCTTCCCTAAGCCGATCACTGGCAAGGAGAGTGGGGTAGCCTGACGGGTTTGGCGGGGCCCATGATGGATGGGGGGCCCTGTGTTTTCAAGTAGAATTGTAGTCCTGTTGGGAATGAGGAAGGTGTGTGCGTGCTGGGGTCGAAGTGCATGTGTGTGTTTGGACGGCCAGTAGACACCCGGTTCATGTTTCTGCAGACCTGGACAACAAGCAGATCTTGGCACAGGTGGGTCCTGGAAGGACCTCGGGAGGGGCACCAGCCCAGGGGAGGTCCAGGGCGAGACGGAGGAGCCCTGGCAGGGAGCCTGTGCTGGGCACGGGGTGTTGGGCAAGGCCGGGCTGGAGGAGTAGGAGGTCCAGGTCATCAGTCCTGTACACCATCATCGGGAGTCTGGGTTTTACCTGGTGTGGACAGGAATTTGCTGGAGAGGCCTGACGGGAGCAGGAGGAGGAGGGAGGATGGGGCCAGGGGCCAGCAGTCCTGGGGGCCAAGGGCTCGCATCATTGCCCACACCCCCAAAGCCTGGGGCAAGAGGCACTCTCTCTTCTACCCCGGATTCGAAGCAGGGGCAGTGAGGATCGTGATGTCCACCTCGCAGAGATTTTGTGGGGACCGTGCGTGGGAGGAGAGGGCTGCAGGCATTGAGGTCCATCCAAATGGGAGGTACCTACTGTCTTCGTCCTCATTATTTGCGGACACCGTGTTCCCTAAAGTCACTGCAGACACTGAACTAGCCAATACTGAACCTTCAGGAGGAAACACACCCACACTTGTAGCCCGTAAGCTGAAATCCCAAAATCAGCTCATCTGGGAGAGTCTCTCTATTTTACGAAAGAGGGAATGAGGTTGGGAAGTGTGAAGCGGCTCGCTTGGCACCGCCCCACAACCCCATGCTGGGGCCGGGATTCCAACCCGATCCTGCTGGCCCCTGCCCAGGAGCTCCTCACACTCCCTGCCCCGCACCGTCCAATGTCCATCCTCGGGTCATCTCCGGAGGAGGGCTGGCACAGGAGGGCAGAGCCTCAGCGCATATGACCTTGGCTGGGAGCATGTGGGGGGGGGCGTGCAGGGGGGCGGGGGGGGGGACTCAAAGTTCACCGCTCTGTATCCTCTGAGAGCAATACTGGTGAGTAGATAGACTTGGGAACATGGAGTCCACAAACAGGAAACATTTCTTCCCTGTGGTTCTGGAAGTGGGGAAGTATGAGAGCAGAGTGTGGGTGTTTGGGGAGAGCCTCCCTCCCCCCCGGGTTTAAAGACCATGTTTTCTGGTCCTATTCTCACGAGGTGGAGCAGAGGGAGGAAGTAGGCTCCCGGGTCTCTTCCTCTAGGGGCGCTGACCCCACCACTCGGGCTCCACGCTTGTGACCCTACTGCCCTTCAAAGGCCCCATCTTCAGACATCATATTGGGGATGAGGGTTTCAACATGTAAATTTTGGGGGGACACAAAGGTACAGTCCATAAAGCTGATATAAGTTGTGTGCAGTGTGGTGCAACTCGGGGCTTGGCATACAACAGGACACACCTCATCTGAGCTGTTTTAATCAGATTCATTAAGGATGGCAACACATACTGTCTTCCAAGGACACGCATGTCCCCGGAGAAAGCAATCGAATGAATTTCTAAGGCCTCTGACTTTGTTACCTTCTTAATTTAAGTTTTTCCACTCCGGCCATCCCTCATCGCCTGAAAGATGAGGCGGGTTTTGGACTGCATAGGCTCCGAAATTTCCTATGCACAGAAAGGGCCCCGCGGTTTCCAAAACAGGTGTGTTCCTGCTGGTGGGACGTGTTTCGAGGTGCTTTGAAGTGGGAGTGTGGGTGGGTGGGTAGCGATGGACAAGGAGAAACCAGGATTTTCCACAAATGCAGGAGAGTCGAGGTCTGTACTGTAGGAGGTGGGATCGGGAGTGTTCTAGGGCCGGTGCCGACCAGCTGATCCTGGGAGAAGGCAGCACTGCCATCGGTGAGGGGACCTGTTCTCTTGAGCGGGGGTCGCCCAGTGGCAGTCAGGGGTCTGGGTGTCTGTGTCCCACTGAGTGCTTCTGCTGGGCTCCCAGCCGTTTCCGAGTACCCAAAGGAAGGGCATCGGGGCCGGCCACCGTGTCGGCATCACAGGGCTCTACAATAAGGACATGCTCCTTTGGTCTGCTTCTGCTCCAATCCAAGATCTTGTTTGGATTGCTCTCTTCACAAGCCTGGGCACAATCATGGAGACTTGGGTCCCTCCGGCATGCCCCAGAAGACGGCTGATTTGCTCAGTTCCTTGTGTTTCTTCTCCCTGTCCCTGGAGGGCTCAGTCCTCCTTGCAGGAGGGGAGGGGTCCCCACGTGTGGAGCTAGCCCGCACCGTCGCCCTCCATCTCCCTGAGCCCGGGGTTACCCAGTCACTGTCGCTGGGATTTCAGCCCACGTTCCCATTAGTGACCTTGGTCGGTTCTAAAGGGGCCTGAGGACATGGGGACATGGCAGGTGGACGTGGCCAGGCACGGGGGAGGGCTCAGCAACTGGCTGCTCACGCCCCTCCTGGTCCTCAATTTCCCTCTAAGTGAACTGGGTGCATCTCTTCCTTCTCCTTCTGGGGGCACATTCATGCTCGAGGACTCTTCTTCTTGGGGTGAGTGCCGGGACGGGTGAGGATGAGAATTTATCTCAAACAATAAGGAGGTTGGCTCTTGGAGTTTGGAAGTTGACATTTCTGACCTTGCTCTGGACCTGAGCATCTGGAGCTCGCAGGGGAGGCCTGGGCTGTGGGTACCAACCCCGGTGAGGAAGAGAGGGTCAAGAGTACGTCCTCGTTTGTGGCTTGCACCCCAAAAAGCAGCAGGTGACCTCAGCCAGTTTGGTCACATCGTGGGCCCCTCGCAGTCATGACTCTGTGACAAACTGTTGGTTGGTGCATCCCCTGCACCGGAAGTGACGCTCGCCCCCTCCGCCCTCCCCACCTCCGTACCTAAACGATGCTTTCCTGATGGCCCTGGAGAGACGCCACCCACATTTTACTGGTTTATCCGGAAGAGGTGACGCAAGATGGAGGCTGGAATTGTGTGACGAGGAGCCGGTGGACACAGGCATTGACGGGGCAGCCCCCGAGTGCAGAGCCAAACCCCATGACAGCAGCTTCCCTCAGTGATCCAGTTTAATGGGGCACCAGTAATCATTCCCACACTTCCCGAGTATTTTCTGACAAAGATGTGAATCTAGTGCAGAGCTTCCTTGGTTTTTCAGAAAAGATCCTCCTTATGGCTTGAATAATGTGGGTTTTGTTTTTTTTTTTTTTTAGCAACATATGGCTACCTTCTAGGCATCCTCAAATATGGTGTGGGAGGAAAATGTGTTGCACCTGGGGTTTGATTAGTGGTGGTTTGAGTACATAAAAAAGGTGAAGTAAAGAAAAAAACACACAAAAGAGGCAACAAAGGTTATAGAACTCCATTAAATTATGTTTATGGTTTTGCTTGTCAGTATTTCGTAATACGGAATGGTTTTCCTGGAATCTATTTATCAGTATTTGTCACTAATTAGTGCCTACAAATTACCTTCTGTTCGAGTCATGTTCTTCTGGTTGTCTTGGTGTCTAACAAATCAGAGTTCACGAACTTTCACTGCCCCCCGTGTCCCGCATTTTCCTGCTGATGCATCTCGGGACTCTGCTTCTCCCAAAGGTCTCCAACCACTGTGACTCCATTTTTGTGAACGGGAAGGAAATGAAGAGCAAAGTGGACACGACCGTGAACTTCACGCACCAGCATTTCACCTCCCAGCTCGAGGTCACCGTCTGGGCACCCAGACTCCCCCTGCAGATTGAGATTTCAGACACGGAGCTGAGCCAGATCAAGGGCTGGAGGATCCCCGTGGCCTCCAACAGGAGGTGAGGAGCTTGGGGGGGTGGTCTCAGGCCCCTGGGACCCAGAGCACAGGGGGAGGCAGACGGCCCTTAGGGGCCCAGGACCCGGGGAGGCAGCATCTGCCGCAGGCACAGTGGTGTGGGTCTGGGGTTCCGAAGGATCTGACTTGGGGACTCATTAGGCTTCTGACGAGGAAATCGTCCCGGAGCTGTGAGTCATGTCCTCCTCAGGGAGTAGCTACTGGAATTCAGGGTCATGTTGCACTGCTAAGAAGCACCTAGTGTGGGGTATAGTTATTTTTTTTAGTCCCTATTTCCTCGTTGTTCCTCCCTGTTATTCATTCTCAGGTCCCTGCTTGTCGGTGTCAGCCTAAATCCATGGAGCGTGGTGTGGTGGTGAAGTTATGGGGTCTAGAATGAAGCCACTGAGTTTTTACTCCAGCTTCCCCATGTAGAGCTGTGTGACCCAGGGCCCGCTGATGAACCTCTCTGTTGCTCATCTAGCAATGGAGATGATGCTCTTACTGAAGGGAGTTGTCCTGAGTCTGAAGTGACACACTGTGGACCAGACAGAATTCTAAAGACGACACCCAGTAGGGTTCCCATCTCCTCGTCATTCACTCGAACCCTGATCTGGTGCTTCTGGGAGTGGATTTTACGGGGGTAATTAAAATTCTAAATCCACCAGCCTTAAGACGTGGGGATTATCCAGGTGGGCCTGACCCATCACTTGACCCCTTGAAAACAGAGTTTTGTCTAGCTCGTGGCCGGTACTGCACAGCGTGTAACCTTTTAAAATGGATGTGTTTTTATCCAGCATAAATCCCCCGAATCCGCCGCTGTTCTTGGCCATATGGAGAATTCCCGTAACCGTAGTGCTGAGTGGTGATCCATGGTTTTTCCTCTCTCTGCATGATGAATCAGCTGTCCGTGGGGGAGGGGGCGCCCCTGCTGTGTCCAGTCGGGCCCTCTCACGGACAGAGCTGCTGCGACACTCCTGGACAAGTTTCCGTGTGCACACGTGTCTTCTGGGGAAAGTGCCCAAGACCATAATTGTTGGGTCGTATGAATGGGGCATAGTTAGTTTCAAAAGAAGCTCCCGAGCTGTTCTCCAGAGAGCCTGTCCTGTTTCACGCCCGCAGCAACGACAGATGAGTCACTGAGTGACTCCACACCGTTGCCGGCACTTTCCGAGCTTACGTCCTGTATGGCCCCTTTTACAAAGATGCGGAAAATGGGCAACAGACTGGTGGTCGCCATGGGTTCGGGAAGGAGCCCCCGGCTTTCCCATGGGGACAGACAAGTTCTGTGTCTTGACTGTCATGATGGTTGCATGAATCCTCAGGTGATCGAATTGCATAGAAACACACACACACGTGCACGCACACGTGCACGCACACTTGCACGCACACATGCACAGGTGTCCCGGTTGAACTGCTGAAATTTGTTATACTCAGGGTCCGTACCAGCGTCCGTTTCTGGGTCCTGGCACTGGACGGCGATTATGGGAGATGTTAACTCTAGGAGTGGTGCAGAGTATAGGGGGCCTCCCTGTATGTAGTTTTCTAACTTACTGTGAATTTCTAATTAATTCAAAATTTAAAGTTTGGGGTTTTTTGTTTGTTTGTTTGTTTGTTTTTTTAAATAACAGAATGCTGTCCTAAAAGAACAGGACCATTTCATTAATATTGTATTTCTAGGACTTCATATATTCACTCATCACATTTATGATACTGCCCCCCCATAATATAGTCTTAATATTGCTCTCTTTTCAGTGTTATTCATTTATTTAAGGGACATTTGACCTCGCTGTCAAAACTGGCCAGTTGGTAAAAGTTAACACGAAGAAAAAGAAAGTGTCAGTGTTACATTCTATGTAGATACTGCTGTTTGTCCGTGTGAGATGGTTTCTCGTAGGTTGACTAGCAGGTATGCGATAAGCGTCAGAGCCCCCCCAACCCCCGCCCCGTGCCAGAGACCTTCATCCCCTGTGGTGTAATCAGAAGGACTGAAAGTAAACTGGGAATAACTTTTCCAAATGTCATTCCAAGGTTTTGATCCTTTGTCCCTTTGCCACACAAAACCATCTCACCTTGCCCGAAGAGATACTCGTCCCTGACTTTGGGAAACCCAGGATGCTCCTTTATGGGTGCCGGTGAAAAGTTTTCCTATTATTTTCCCAATGGAGCCTTGCAGGGAGGCGGAAGGATCTCTTTTAAAGAAAGTGGGTTCAGAAGTCACATGGAAGTCTGTAAATTCACTGTTCTGTGGCTGTGTAGACCATGTACCAACCACTCCAGGCCTCACTGTCTTCGTGGGGAAATAGAAACGAGTTTGGGGGCCGTTTTGAAGATGGACAGAGTTCGCTATAAAGAGGAAGAGGGAACAGAGGGGCATGGCAGCCTGGGCGTGGATCCCGCTTCTAGATGGCTAGCTGTGTGTCCAGACCAAATGGCCTCTCCTCTCCGTGCCTCAGTTTCCCCACTGTAAGATCAGGATAATGAAACACCCTCCCTCTCTGGGGTGGAGATTAAAGGAGTCACATGGGTGTGTCGGTCCGTCTCTGTCAGCTCTCATGGTCACGTGAGCGCGTCCAGCCAGACCCAGAACATAGAAGGTGTGACTCAGTGCGTGTAAATCCCTCCCACTGTTGCTTCTGACACCACCCTGTCCCCTGATGGTCACTGACTGGTCACCAAACAAGGTCCTTTCCCAAAGCACATGGGACAGGTTCATCTGGAGTGGAAGTTTCTGGAATAGTGAAGCAAACGAGGATTTCTCTGGTGGGCTGTGCACAGGGTGGCAAGAGGAGGGTCTGGGGCCTGCGGGAGGAGGGCAGAGGCAGGCGAGGACCCACAGGCCAGGGTGTTCCTGATTCCTGCAGGACCCCATAGCTACTCTATGCTGAGCACTGCAGGGTTGGGGGTGGGAGGTGGGAAAACCACCCCTCCCCACCTCTGAGGGCTTGGGGAAGCCACGCTGACAGTCTGGAGCAGAGGACCTCAGCTGGCCCAGAGCCAGTGCCAAACTGTCACACCCCAGTGGGTCACGACGATCTTGCCGTCCCCCAGGGGCCGGCTTCTCCTGCTAACACCTTGACCAAGGTGACCGTCAGGCACACCTGGAGGGAGCAGAGGGGCGGGGGTCTCAGGGGTCATTCCCGGGGGTGGGGGAGGTGCCCAGGCTGGAGGAGTAGAAACTGGTCCCAGCAGCTCTTCCCACCTGGGACCTCATGGCCTCCGCAGTGGGGACAGTTTCAAACTGCAGACTTCCAGAACACAGGACGGGAGGCTGCTTCTGCCTGCGTGGGGTGGCGTGTCCCGTAGCGCTGGGCCCTGAAGGCAGGGGTGGTGCTGCCTTCTGTGCTTCGAGCAGGTGGCAGCGCGCACACAGGGGACAGTGGGGAGAAAAACCATGTCGTGGATTCCGTAGGGTCACGTGCAACCTGGAAGACCAGTGTGCCAAGCCCCTCAGCAGCCATCACGTTCAACCCGGTTTGTTTGTGCCCCAGGCCCACCCGAGAGAGCGAGGACGAGGAGGACGATGAGAAAAGGGGCAAGGGGTGCTCCCTGCAGTACCAGCATGCCACGGTGCGCGTCCTCACCCAGTTCGTAGCCGAGGCGCCCGACGTGGGCCAGCTGAGCTACATGCTGGGCCCCGACTGGCAGCTGGACATCACCGACCTTGTGGCCGAGTTCATGAAGGTGGAGGAGCCCAGGATCGCGCAGCTCCAGGGCGGCAGGACCCTGGTGGGCCGGGAGCCGGGTATAACCACCGTGCAGGTATGTGGCGATGCCCTGCCCCGGCCTGCCCCAACGAGTGGGTGGGTGTGTGGACGCGAGCGCGGGCGTGTGCACACAAGAGACTCAAAGGCAGCACAAAGAGAATTCATTGATGTTAATAATCTAATGTAAATTAATGTTTGCATATGGGGGAGGGTTGGGGAAAAATAGGACCTAACCTCTTTCATCAGTGAAAGCTAAATTAAATGCTCCGCAGAACCGACCTTTACCGCATGATAACTGACTCCTCACATATCACTGATAGAAGCTGGTCCAGCCTGAGGGGGCTGGTTTTATTTTCCCAGCCCTGAGGGTTAACCACTTACCTATATATTACACTTCGGACAGTGGACAGAAAATTTTTTTAAATAGCCTATATTTGTACTAAAAATAACTTTTCAATCCACAGATACATGCTCTGTATTTTATTAGAATAATGGTAAAACGATTTCTCTGGTCAGTTTTAATGGAATAATTATGCAGAAAGACAGCAGCATGTTCTTTAGTAAAAAATTTAAGGCGTTGCCACTGATGGTTAACAAAGCCCTATTTTAGGTGGTGCCAAAGCTGATTTTGATGGCACTGGACTAAACATGCCCTATTTTGCATGACTTCTCTATTCCGTGGAGCACATTATCACAAACTGAGCAGCGGAAAGCAGAATTGATTTATTGACTCAGGTCTCTAGGTCAGGAGTCAACGCGAGCGGGGCTGGCTTCCGCACTGGGGGCATCACAAGACTGAGACAAAGGTGGCGGCCAGGCAGGGCTCACGGGGGGGCCACAGGGAGAGATTCCCTCCCCAGCTCGTTCAGGCTGTTGGCACCACGCACATCCTCGCGGGCCTGGGACTGGGCAGTCTTCCTCATGGATTGTCCGCTAGGTTCAGTCACTGCTCCGAGAGGACACCTGTGTCACTTCTCATGTAATGGCTGCTGGGTCAAGTCCCTCTCCCACGTGGAATCTTCCGCCACCAGCCGGGGAAGGCTCTGCTTTTATAGGCTTCACAAGACACCACTGGACCCACCCGGGGAATCCAGGATAAGCTCTGTGATAAGGCAGACCTGCTGTGTGAACGTAACATCATCACAAGAGTGAATTCTCATTGTCACGTTCCCAGGCTTGAGAGATTAGTGAGGACATCTTGGTGGGGGGCGGTAGTTCTAGAAATTCTGCTGACTAGATGTTCCTCTCTGTTTGTTACTCCCCCTAGTTGCAAACTAGATGTTCAATTAGAAGCAGTGGCATCTTAGGACCTTAAAAATCCCTCTCCCACTTCGCTTACATGGTCTCTCCAGCGGTGACACAGCGGCCCACACCATGATCACTGTTGTCCGTGGGGAACGGCTCACTGCCCCCTGGAAGGATGGCTGCAGGAGAAGGTGGCAGAGCCCTGTGCCCTGTAGGTGCTTTCCCACAATTTTGCCATTTCCACCTCTAACTGCTAGTGTCTGGGAAATGTCGTCGCTGTCTGAGTGCCTGGGGCCAAGGCGGGCAATCTAGGTATTGCCTCACAGTTAAATTGCGGTCTTCTTGGGAAATACATTAGTATTCTCATGGCCTGGACCAGAGGAAAGGCAATGGACCAGTACTTGTCATACTCCTCCTGTTGGCAAGTGTGTCAGTGACCTGCAGCATACTTCAGGCCCACACGGTCCCCACAGGTGCACTCCTCCAGCAGAGAGCTGAGGGAACGCGCTGGTGGAAATGTCAGGCGGTCCTGACCCTTGTGTGTGGCAGACCCTGGAGCTTTCTTGCTTCCTTCGAAGGTGCTCTCGCCTCTCTCCGACTCCATCCTGGCCGAAAAGACGGTGATCGTGCTGGATGACCGTGTCACCATCGCAGACCTGGGCGTGCAGCTGGTGGCCGGCTTGTCCCTTGCCCTGCAGCCTCACAGAGCGGACAAGAGAGCCATCGTCTCAGCGGTGTCGGCCCAGGACGTCCTCCAGGCCCCGCAGCAGGTGGGATTCCAGAACCCCTGATTCCGGGTCATTTGAGATCACCTCCCTCTCACGTCTGCGGAGGAGATTAGTAGAGCACTCGTAGCTAGGACGGGAGGCCCTTGAAGCTTCTGTTTCTGGTCAGGGTCACCCTGTCTCTTTTTGAGAAAAATACCAGGGACTTAGATACATGTGGCTCGTTTTTGCTTTTATCCACCGACCACAGGTCTATATACCGTTTGCTTTACCACAGCCTTATCTGTGCTCGGCACACCCTGCTAGACCATGACCAAAGGATCCCATACTGTCATTCTGCCGAAGCAGGTGTTTTTTGATACCTGGAAATTCCATTTCAGCTGCTCAAACAAGCATGGCTAATGGGCAGCCAATCGCTACTGTTTACCATCATTGCCGACTCTAAAGCTCTCCTCTGTCTTTGACCTCGTGACGAGGTTCATCAAGGCACCTGGGCACAGTGCCTTTCTGGTGAGCTCGTCTCCTAAGGCATCGTGTCCCGGGCCCCTCTGCCGGTGCGTGTTTCATTTCCTCGGCACTGGCTTCCTAATAAAGGGTATTCAAAATGATATTATCTGGAGCAGTAGCCCTGATGAACCTGATCTTGATTCAGATCAATGGCCTGATCTTTCAAAGTGTTTTTTAGAAAGGTCAGAGTCAACTTCTGCTGTCTGGCATGCAATAAATTAATATACACTTTAATGCATTCCTTAAAGTGTATCATCATTTGCTCCTCACGTCAGTGGGGCAATTGTACATTCTGGATGCCAGTTCAAGACATGCCAAGAACCAGTCAAGATCATAAGACATAGAAGTTTACTTTTCTCAGTCTCTATATTTAAATAATATTCTATAGGAAATTGTATTTGTTTGCAATTTGAAGGAAACTGATCATAACATAATGCTTTGGTTTCATTTTTCTTAGGAAGCAATAGTCAGTTCTTGGATTTTGTTCAGTGATGGTTCGGTGACTCCCTTAGACATTTATGACCCCAAGGATTTTTCAGTTACTGTGTCATCATTGGATGAAATGGTGGTGTCTGTCCAGGCAAACCTTCAGTCCAGATGGCCGGTGGTTGTCGCACAGGGTGAAGGGCAAGGGCCCTTGATTAAACTAGAAATGATGATTAGTGAGCCCTGTCAGAAGACCAAGAGGAAGAGCGTTCTTGCTGTGGGTAAAGGAAATGTCAAGGTCAGATTTCAACCAAATATTGATGAGCACCAAGGAGGCACCAACGACATTGAGGGCATCAGTCGGGAATACAAAGACCACCTCAGTAATTCCATAGAGCGTGAAGGGAACCGGGAGAGAGCAGGTCAGGAGTGGTTCCAACATGGCGCCTCTGTTGGCCACGAGGAACGTAGCAACAAAAGCACAACCCCATGGTCTCCCCAGGAAGGAAAGGATAAGAAGTCACTCAAGAGTGGTGGTGCAGACGCCTTCACAAGCTTCCCCACTCAAGGGAAATTACCGGAACCCAATAATCCCAGTGACCTGACAGTGACCTCAAGGGGGTTGACTGACTTGGAGATCGGCATGTACGCTCTGCTCTGTGTCTTCTGCCTGGCCATTTTGGTCTTCTTGATCAACTGTGTGGCATTTGCTTGGAAATACAGACACAAAAGATTCGCCGTGAGCGAGCAAGGCAACATCCCCCATTCCCATGACTGGGTCTGGCTTGGGAACGAGGTGGAACTTCTGGAGAACCCCGTGGACATCACCCTCCCGTCGGAGGAGTGCACGACCATGATAGACAGGGGGCTGCAGTTCGAGGAGAGGAACTTCCTTCTCAACGGCGGTTCCCAGAAGACCTTCCACAGCCAGCTGCTCAGGCCCTCTGACTATGTCTATGAGAAGGACCTGAAAAGCGAACCTCTGAATCCATCGGGCCCAAAGCGGAAGCGAGTCAAGTTTACGTCCTACACCACCATCCTCCCGGAGGACGGCGGCCCGTACACCAACTCCATCCTGTTTGACAGTGAGGACAACATCAAGTGGGTGTGTCAGGACACAGGGCTGGGGGGCCCCCGGGACCTCAGAGACTACATGGAAAGGCTGCAGGACCCCATGTGAGCTCCTTTCTTACGTTTGTATTCACCTCTATGCCTTCTGTTTTTGGAATGGTGGAGCAGCGAGTTTGTTCAGAAATAGGGAGTGATTTAACAAAGCTTCGTTTGGGGCGGTCTAGGGGGAGGGCATCCCTTTCTGAGCTGGTGTCAGAGGCCCAGAGAGTAACAGCAGCCGGGTTGTAAGCCAGGAAATGTCTTGAAAGCAGCCACCTGGAGCTCCTGGAGAAATTCTGAGACGACAGTTGTGTCTGCCTGCTCCTAGCTCGGTTCAAACACACGAAACTTGGCCCCACAGACATTGTTAGTCATCTCGCGACAAACGGCCGCGTGGGATTCGAAAAGGCTCGGGTGTTGGTTTTTCTACTCCTAGAACTTTAAAAGCACAGTGGACACTCCTTGACCTTGGCCTGAGATTGGACGTTCGTGAAAGATGCTGAATGTAGCCGCCCTTATTTGTTACAAGGCTGCTCATTATTTTTATACACATTTGCACCTGCACCTGGTTCCTTTGGCCTCTGGAATTCTTTTTGAAACATGAAGAAAAGCAATCATGGTCTCCTCTCTCGGAGACGTTTGATTTTCACATGAGTTTTAGTCGCCGACGTTCGCCGCGTCTGGGCCGGACGTCAGGTGCTCTCCGTTGCCCACTTCCCTTACTGAAGGGGCAACGTCTGAGAAGCTTATCCTCACACTGTCCTCCCTTCTCTTTGTTGTGGAACGTCCTTGTATATCAGACTGGGACATGGGATTTTACATAAAATATTAATATACTGCGAGGGAGGGCCATCTTTACAGTTTTCTATACGACGCTTACAAACTTTGGTGACCACTTGTCAACCGCATTTGTTTTTATCTTCTGCTTGTGGGACATTCGTGGGGGACTCCTGGAGTGTATTTCTGAGGGCAGAAAGACCCTGAGAGTCGTATTTATACTGGTGCTTTCCGGTCAACACAATTTGTTTTCCAAGCTGAAATCAAAATTTTAAATTACTATGACACAGAAAGGAAATTGTGTAGGAAACAATGTTCAGGTTACACTTCTGTTTTACCAGAGCAAAAAAAAGAAAAAAGAAAAAAAACTCAAGTAAGTAGAATGATGTTTCAACTTAGCAATATGTAAAGATCCATCCATATAATGACCGCCCCCTCCCACAAAATCATCAGTCATGGCTCCAGCAGGGCTCAAGCCTGCGCAGGGTGGGCACTGATGGAGAAAGGAAGGGGTCAGCTTCCAAGTTTCATAAAGTAAATGACTGTTGGAGAGCTTCAGAAGCAGGTAGGTAGAAACACCCTAGCTGTTGGAAAGTCAGAGTGGCAACAGGGGGAAAAAAAAAAAGCATGACCCCCCTGCATAATTCACAAATTAAAAAAATGTCTTTCAAAGAAGAGCAGGAAGGGTTCCAAGCCGAGCAAGAATTTCAGATTAGCAGAGCAGAGCAACATTGTATGCCCAGGCATAGCTGGGAAGACGGTCGCGGGGGCTGGCCCACCTATTCCGGGCTTTCCCCGGGCCATCTGTGTGGCTGAGGCCTGGACCAGTAAAGGCCAGAGTCGCGAAGACTCGCCGGAGGGGCAGGGAAGCGGCTGGTTGACACCATGAGGCAGCGGAGGAGCAAGCCGTTGGAACAAGAGGCTCTGGGGTGCCCTGTGGCTCTCGGTGCACCCGGGAGCACGCCGACCCTGCCTCCTCGC
This sequence comes from Lontra canadensis, assembly GCF_010015895.1. Classification (NCBI taxonomy): domain Eukaryota; kingdom Metazoa; phylum Chordata; class Mammalia; order Carnivora; family Mustelidae; genus Lontra; species Lontra canadensis. Next base: position 12,036,854 of record NW_022631052.1, read on the forward strand.
GCACCACGCGGCGGCCACAGCGTCCTGCCTGTGTCTCTCGCCCACGGGGCAGTGCGGAGATCAGCAGCGCTGTGGGCCTGATCTCTAGAGGCCCGCGTCCAGCCGATCTTGTGTTTCCAATGGGGGCTAAGGGCTGAAGCCGGTGAAGTTTCCAGAATCTTCCGATCCGATGGATGCAAGAAGCCAGGAGACCCAGGCGTTGGCTTCGGAGCGAGTTTGCAGAGAAAAGGCTGAAGCCCCCAGAGGAGGCTGGGCCGCTCACCGAGGGTTGGGTGCGGACGGAGCCCGGGGCCCCCCACAGAGGGCACCGGGGAGTTCTCACGCTAATGCCACGTAGCTCTCCAAACTAGGCCTGCTCACTGTGCCACGTTCTCCACGTTCTCTCCCTTTGGATCGTCAGCATTCCGAAATAACGGGAACTCGGTGTCTGAAGCGGAGGGAGCGCGGCGGATAGAGGGGATGAGTCTCACGTGCGCACACACGCGTGTGTGCCCCCACGCATGCTCGGCAGGCCGCCCCCGCTGCTACAATGAGGCCCCGGGTGGCCGAGGGCGGGTGATCTGGGAAGGGACAAGGGAGCGTTACTGAGAAGCTTGTGCATCAGAGCCTTTCCTGGGGTCGGAGCGCTTGCTGCAGACAGAGCGCACACCTGGCAGCGTCAGAAGCGGGAACGTGCCAGCGCGTTCTCGGTGCCGGGAAACTGACCGCTGCCCTGAAGATGCCTCCCGGGGGTGAGCAGGAGTCCCCCGGGCGTGATCTGGGCTCTGCACCCTCTGCCGGCTGCAGTTCAAACTCACTTCACCTTGAGAGTCATGTGGAAGGTCCTGGGCAGGGGCAGGGGTCCCTTTTACCCAGGGCTACACACTCACTTGGATGCACACGCATGTGCATGTGTGTGAACAGAGAATACAGTATTTAGTAGAACGGCACTGTGGGCTGCTCCCCGACTTGCTGTGGGCGCTGTCCCAGCTCCCCAGGATTTCGGTGAGGTTCTTTCTGTCCTAAATGTTTCCCGCTCACCAATAGTCAAGGAAGATTGTTTGTTTTCCAACCAGATCACTTAAAACGAATAGGAACTACGCCCTTCAATATCTAAACTAGAACGTGGAAAAGATGTCACTTAGGAAACCTTGAAATCCATTCCCTGGGGGCCTGCACGCACCTGGAGTTTCCAGGTTTCTCACAGCCGGAATAGCCCATTGATCAGTGTGATTTGTCACCTTAGAACAACAGGGATCAGTCCCCTTCCTCTCCCCCTGCCCCCCAGGCCAGTGCCAGCCAGCCTCCTCGGGGGCCGCAGGCTGGGAGCTGTGCGGGTCCCATGGAAGATGACTCAGACCTGGGATCCAGGAGCAGCCGCCACACGACGGAAGTGAAGCTTAAATGCACCGTGTTGCCTCTGCGGGAAAGCCAGAAGAGCCTGCCAGTGTCCCAGAGGAGCGCCCCCGGCAAGCCTCTGGCTGACGGTGTGCGCCGACAGAGGACTGACTGATCCCCCGGCTCTTCTGTGTCGCACCCTGGCCAGGGTCAGCTCCCAGACTTCAACTCCAGGCAGAGGGTGTGCGTGTGTACACGTTAGCGCAGGGAGAACATAGATTACTTCTTGTCCCGTTTGCCCCATCCGTAGATGAGCACTTTGTACATTGTTCATTTCTAAGTTTTAGGAAGTCGGCCTCTGTGTATTTTGAGCCTTTGCACCCTTTCTTCAGCAATTTGGAAAGGCACCCTCCCAAGCTTGGGGTGCTGGGCCCAGTCGAGGCTCTGTGTCAGAGAACCAACCAACCTACCGTCAACGACCACACAGAGCGATTGCACCTGCTTCCTACACATCTCTGGGACCATTGTCTTTTCTCGAATCATCTCAAAAATGGCTTCAACTCTCCATCCTCGTCTCTGTAAGTGACACGACAGTTTATAGACCCAGCAACCCTCTCCTCCATCGAAATTCTAGACGTGTGATGTACCGTGTATCCCCTGTGATGTGGAGGGACAGGCCGGGTGGTGGAGGTTACGGGAGGACGTGGCTGGCGCGGCTGGCAGATATTTTTGTATGTGAGATACACAATACGACTCACCGAGAAGTGTGCTGGAATAGATACATTTTACAGCAGAAGCATGCAACACTGTAGCTTTTAAATGTACAGCCCTCCTACTCCGAAATATCTGAACCCATGGTAGGGGAAACACCGGGTAGGAACGCGGCCTGGACAGGGCTCGGCTCATTGGCAGCATCACTGATGGAATCTGCCAGAATATTTTGATCTTACTCTTCATTACTTTCGGATTTTTTTTTCCTCTTCCCCCCCCCTCCGGAAATACTTCAGAAATAAAGTGACTACATTTCCCAGCATAAAGTATATTCTAACCACAGGGTAACTCATCATTTTTAACATGAAAATAAACATTTAAACCTTCTTCTGTGGTTTCTTTATTTTACGCACACAGCCCCTTTTCAATTTTAGCCCCTGTATGATTTCACTATATTGGTATCTATTTTTTTTTTTCTTCTTAGCCAGAGATTTTTTAATACCTCTGATAGAGCAATAAATGGAAACCAAAAGACAATGTTTCTTGAAAGTTACCAACAGCTTTCACCTTGGAAAGCTTCTTATTTGCTTTCCCAGCCAGGGGAACTTATTCCAGGATGTCTCAGAAGGAGGGCTCGTGGCACCCACATCCCTGGCCAGGGTCACACCATCTTGGACTCAGCGCTGACATGCAGGATACTGGCCCCCAGCTTCGGTCTCCCTTCTGGTCTTTCTTTGTGAATGACTCATTCGTGTATGTATTTGGGGTAGGGACGTGGGTACTGAGGACCAGGACAGGCAGAGCTATGGAGACATAAGAAAAACCCAGGAGCTGCTCAGCCCTCACAGTTCCTCCATTGGCGCATGTGTCCTTCTCGACACTGCCAGCATCACCTTTGGCATCTTGGCAAATGCTGCCCCTTGCTTCCAGGATGAGGCAGTTACTTGATCTGTCACAATATGTTCCCCTACTACACGGGCTCTGAAGACCTCATTTGGGGCAGTGGGTGGAAACCTGGGGGCTCGGCTTATGAAATCAGATCTGCAGAGTAACAGGCTACAGATGAGCCCCCACGCTCTCCCGGGGACGGAGGATTTCCCACTGGCCACCTCCTCTTCCTCCTCCTCCTCGTCCTTGGAACACAGGAGGACAGAGCATGGCCCCCGCAGGCTCTCCCCAGGCCCGAGGGTACACACACGTAGTCCAAAAACTTGGTTTTCTAAAAGAGAAGAGAAAACGAAGCTTGGAAAAAGAAGGTTTGTAAAAGAATGCATGTTTGTTTTCTTTCGATTTTTTGTGTGTGCAAAATGCAAACCCCCACGTTTCCAATTTGGGGGCTGTTGCTTCTATGGGTTTACGCAGGTTAGATCGGTGATGGGGGGGTTTTTTGTTTGTTTGTTTGTTTGTTTTTAGAAATTTTGAAAAGATGAGAAAGTGCAGAAGCGATGCACCCGGGGTCTTCTAGGAATTGAGGTGAGCGGGACACTGTCATTTCCTAGATGGAAAATATCAGTCCAAGTCCAATAGGGACTCACTGCCCCGGCCCAAGAATGTAGTTGTGTCATCAAAACTGGACAATCTTCATGTTCCATGAGATGCCTTTATTATTTCTTTGGCTTTAATTATTGTCCTCGATCAGTTCAAGACGAAACTTTTTAATTTGATCTTGAGGATTGAAATCTGGTTAGAGACTGCAGAAGCCAAGAGGACAGGTGGCCTTTTTAATGGATCTGCACTGCCCGTTGGAAGAACACACTTACCAAACAGAGGGATGGATGTTGCTCCGGGATTCGGGGTCTGTGTGATACCGACCTCTCGACCCATTTGAAAATAGTACTCCTCTAGGCTTCAATCACTGTTGACCTGACCCTTCTATCTTTTCTTCCTCTGGCCAAAGAGCACGTACCACTTTCTGGTTCCCATGGTAAGGTTGGAGCTCAAATAATTTGCTATTTTATGATGACCTCCTTTGTAGGAATTTGACTCACCGAATGAAATAACACCAATGCCAGTGTAGACGCTGCCCAGGTAATGCAGTTTCTTCACCTAGAGAGGCTTCCTTGGAGAGCGTGCCTTGTTTTCTTTGTCATGACGACTGCAGGATCTTCTTGTTTCATCTGGGTCCGTTCCCACTTAAGGCAAACATGCTCTAGACCCATGGATATTTTAGGCCGAGAAGGAGCACCCACCAGGCATTGGTAAAGCACAGCCTCCCAGGTTCTCAGCCCCGTATTCCACTCTCTGGGTTGTGCGTCTCTCCTGGGCACATCTGGAAACTTGCGTGGGGGCCTTTTACTATCCCCGTGGCTCAGCTGTTGTAAGTCACCTACCACTGGCAGTTCCCAACCCCAGAGACGCCAAGGCTGGCCAAAGGAGGGACCCACGTGCTTCCTCTGGGCACGCAGACCACCAAGCGAGTGACTTCCCTTAGCTGCCCTCCACGGGGAGCCTTATTTTGAACATCAGTTTTAAAATTCAATGCAGATTCCAGGAACGAATCTATTGCCCAATCCTCCCCCCCTGGTCTTGGGTTTAAGCCAAAGTATGGAAGGCAGGAGCTGAGAATAGAGAAGTAATAAGTGAACAACGATGGGTACCATGCAGCAAATCAGGGTTCTTGGTGGGGGACCACATGTGTCTCCCTGTGGTCAACGATTCTTAAGATGCTGCTTATCTACACCAGGTCTCCAAAGAGCATGCTGTGTGCTCCCAACTTAAATCTGTCAGGTCCCCTGACTCTTCTCAGGCAGGGGGATCTGATTTGGGCTGCTAAGCACAGTGAATGGCCAAGCCCACACAGCCCGCTTCTGGCTGGCTTCATGGTGACAGTGGGGGGTGGGGGGGATATTTGGTCTGGCATTTGAAAAACAAAGGTGTTATCCCCTACCTTCTACTTTTCTGAGTTGGGTTCTTGTTGCCTGGTACACGCCCGATATTATAAACGGAGCATGCTGTAATAACATTGTGCTTCTATATACTTTCTCAGTTGTATGACGTCTTTCTCATATTACCCACGGTTTTCAGGATGATCTGTTGTGTGTGTTCCTTGGTATACTGAACATATCTGTAAAGGCACTTCCAAACATTTTGAAAATGAAGAAATAAAACATGTTGGACGATTCCTTGTTATAGTAAAATAGTCAATTGGTAGGTTCCAGGAAATCACCTCATCCTCAAATAGGTGTTCAAAGGAGGGTATTAAGAAGAACTTAGGCCCGGTGTAAAGGCAGCTGGCCGTGTCTTCAGAGTCTTGTGGACAGTTATTGGCCGAGACCCTGAGAATTAGAGAAAAGAAGGGTTGACTTAAATACGAGAGCAAGAATCCAAGGGAAGGAGGCTTGCTCGGTGCCCCAGGGGAAGTATGCTGGCCGAACTCTCCAGGTTAGGAAGGTGCCTTCCGGAAAGAGGACTGTGGTGGTCCATGAGTTTCTGTAGTGAAGACATGCACATTCCGTTCTTGGAGAAAGCCAAGAAAAGTTCATTTTTCCTTAAAGCTTACAAAGTTGAATTTTCATGAAAGAAAAATCTTTATTAAGAATCATCCCTGTCAGGCGGGGGCAAGCCAGTTTCACTTATAAAATTGAGTCCCAGGAAAACCCACGTAGGCACCAAAAATTCTAGTTCAGATTCATTGTCTTGGGATGTGTTGCATTCAACTCCAGGAGGGCTAAACGATTTCAACACACCGGGTCTCCACGCCGCTGCAGAGTGTGAGTGGGAAAGGGACCCCATCCCAGCACGCTCACACTAGGTTGCCCGAACTAAAGCCTGCCAGGCTGACCGTGCCTCTGTCAAAATGCAGCTTTAGAAAAGCAAGCTCCCTCCCCAAGGCAGTGTCAGGTTGGCTGTCCCAGGTATCTCTGAGGACTGTGAGCCCACCGTCCATGCTCCCAGTTCAGTGTGATCGTTACAGGGGCCTGGGGTGGCTTTGTAACCAGGGAAGTGGTCAGCGAGACTCTAGACACACAGAGGTCTGTGCAGAACTCCCCTCCCTTCCTGCAAAAGGCATGAGCTCTAAAGAGAGAACAGTTGGCATCACACATGCATTCTGAGTCTTGACTCCTTCAAACAATGAAGTGGTCCAGAACTCAAGAAGGCAGCATCTCTGGGACCTTGGAAGCCACTTTGAGGCAAGCTCCGTCTGCATGAAGGAACACCAGGTGAGTCTCCAGGGTGCGATGGACAGACTAGCACATGAAGGAGAAGCCTGCTCGGTTACCGGGTCATTAGGGGTTGGGGCTGGTCAAAGTGGATATTTTTGTATTCTGTTTTCATGCTGTCTGCCCTAAAAATAGTCCGCATGAACTTGAATACTGCGTATCCAGTTTCTAGTTTTTAACTCTGCGGGATTAATAATGGATGGTATCAGAGTTCGACACCCCTTAATAGCATTATTTTTTCATAAAACAATGGGGGAGCTTGTAGTTCCCATTTTTCTTGATCTACCAAAATGTTAAGACCATCTTTGACCTCGGAGCTTTCCAGTGGCCCATATGGCAGGAATCAGAATGTGCATTAGATTGTCGAGGTTGGATGTGGGCAATGTTCCTTCCTGTGCACCCTGGGAAGGTGGCCCTGGTGGCCAGTGAAGGCGGGGGCAGGTAGACGATCCGCGTTTGCTGTTTCCCCACGTGGATCAGATCTGCCCCCAAGGGGGGCTCCTTCCTGCTCAGTCCGGAAATGCTAGTCCTTGGAGCTCCTTTGAGGAACACAAAGAGGTTCTAAACATGAAGGTGTGATACATCAGGGCTCTCTGAATTAATGAGATCTTTGTCCTGACCCATCCCTTCTTCTCAGGGAGGCTCTGCACTTCCTGTCCTTCCTTCTGCGACCTGAAATCGGGGTCTGACCTGGGGACACTGGCACCAGGCCTGGGGCAGCCTTAGCCCCATACACACCCAGACTCTAAAATGCAAAGAGAAAACCATCAAACTCAAATCGGCTACAGAAAGACAATATCATGTCAGCTTTGTTTGCGGTTAAGTTTAGAAGCTGTAACATTTTCACGGCTTTTGGAGACAATTCACAGGTGAGACTTTCTAACTTACCAAGATTTCCAAATGTATACAGTGATGCCCAAGCGATTGTAGCCACTTATAAAGAATAAGGATTTAGGGAAACTAGATATTTTTGGAGGCAAAAGAATTCTATTTCATATTTACATGTGGTTGTATTTCAAATGTTTGATCTGCCTTGAAGTATGACCTCACTGACGGAAGGGCATCCGGGAGTCCACAGAGGCCTTGAGCGAGCCCTGGTTCCACAGACCGCCTGGAATTTTCCTGATCCTGATGATGTGTGTGTCTGGAGAAGGCATGACCACAGGAGACCTATTAGTAAATTATGGAAACACTGACACTATTCACCTTGCATTTTATTTAACTTTTTATAGTCACAAACCTGTGGTTCGAAGATTCTGAACTACTTTTCAAAAACTTACCTGACCTTAGCGGCAATATTCTAGATAGTGAAACCCACCAAATACGCTCTATTGGACATTAACGTAACATTATAGAACAAAGCAGGAAACCTCCAGGTGGGTTCTCACCTTGAAAAGAGTATTTATTTTCGTACGAGATGATGCAGAGACAAAATAACCACTAACTTACTGTGACATTAAAGGGTCCAACACATCAACTTTGTCACCAGGTTCGTGGATCTGGCAGAAGGCCTGCGGAACCCCATGTCCTGAAGATCCCAGGAGGAGAGAATGAGGGCAACAGTCACTGAGTCTTGATGGGCAGATAAAATCAAGAATTTCCAGGTTGAGGGACTAGAACATGCTAAGGCAGGAATTTCCACGTGCTTGAAAAGTCCTGTTAGAGCCTGGCTGAGTGGGAGCGATGATTCCCATGCGGGGGTGGGGGGCATCTAACAGGAAAGAGATACGGCCTGAGATGCATTTTTTTTTTCATAGAGTGTGTGAGAGGGGGTGGGGAGGGCTGGAGGGTGAGGTACAGGGAATCACAAGCAGGCTCTGCACTCAGCACCAACGTGGGGCTCGAACTCATGACCCTGAGATCATGACCTGCATCGAAATCAAGAGTCAGCTGCTCAACTGACTGAGCCACCCTGGCGTCCCCGTGAGATGCATTTTTTAAAAAAAGATTTTATTTATTTGACAGAGAAAGGGATCACAAGTAGGCAGAGAGAGAGGGCGAAGCAGGCTCCCTGCTGAGCAGAGAGCCCAACTCGGGGCTCGATCCCAGGACCCTGAGATCATGACCTGACCTGAAGGCAGAGGCTTAACCCACTGAGCCACCCAGGCACCCCCTGAGATGCATTTTAAAAATGAACCAAAGGCATACCAACCCCACATAGGGCTCTGCATTAGCCACCCACGTGCTGTGATATTCCCCATTCCAAAGTGTCCACCGTCGTGTAGGAGGTGGGGAGCCCGGGCAAACCCAGCCAAATCCTGGTAATTCCTAAAAAACAAAAAAAATGTATAGAAAGTGTTGCTGGATGACTTGGGCCAAGCAGGTACATTCAAGGACACGTTTGGGTCCCATGGTGCTAGAGTGTCAAGCATGACCTTTCTCCACGTGTGGTATAAGCAGGACACCAGGCTAGCTCACTTGGAGGGAAAAACAAAAACAAACAACAACCACAACAAAAAACACTAAAAAGGCGTTCCGGGAACTTAATCTTCCCCCTTGAAGGTTTCAGGCCATATATAAGGGTTTGAGAAGTCCGTCTACAAAGCAGTATGTCCAGAAAATGTTCTCCATGCAAAAGACTCATATCTAGAATATAGAAAAAACCACCTGTGAGTTAATAAAAAGACAAATGGCACAACTGAAAATGGGTAGAAGACCTGAGTCAAAGCTTCCCAAAGGAAGATCTGTGAACAGCACAATGAGGGGCTTATATCATTTGTCATTAGGGAGATGCCAGCCTCAGTGAGAAGGAAGCTCTCCTACCTTCTGCCCATTGTCGCTAATCTCAGAAAGACCAAAGCACCATTGTCTGCAGAGATGTGGAGGAGGCAACACGGTCAGACTTGGTTGGTGGAACTGTGAAATACTATCCTTCCTTTGGAAGACATTGTATCAGTTTCTGGTTAAGTGAAATGTAGATGTAACATATTAACTAAGAGTGGCATTCTTGGGTATTTACCCCAGAGCAGTTAAGAACACAGTTCCACCCAAACAAGGATGTTAAGAGTGGTTTCATCTGAAATTGAGGAAAACCGGAAACAGCCCAAAGAGTCTAAACAGCCATCCAAGGAAGAGTGAATGAACAATTGTTTCTTTTTCAAACAGTAGGGCAGGGCTGAGAAATTTAAAAAAAAAAGCTACTTATTTATTCCTCTCACCTTATTAATGTAATGCACTGGTTTTTGAAATGTAGTTTCTGTATTTAGTGAAATAAAAGACACAAAACCCAAGAGGACACACTATATGATCCAATTAATATGAAATTCAAGAATAGCAAAAAAAAAAAAAAAAAAAGTCTGGGAATAGAAACTAGGGCGGTGTTTGCCTTTGTTGAGGATGTATTTTCACTGGAAAGGGACGTTGACTTGGGTGATAGAAATATTCTTTGTTTTGACCAAGAACTGCATTACAGTTCACAGAACTAGACACTTAAGACATGTGCGTTTCTTTGTAGGTAAATTATACCTAAGTTCAGTCATGGAAAACCCCCAAGAATCCAAAAACAAAGTAAACCAAACCCAGATGTTCTCCTAGAGATCGTTTCTGCTTCTGTCCCTGCACTGGTGGGCAGATGCTCCCCGATCTCAGGATTGCCACACCTCCCCCGCCCCCCTCAAAAGAAGAAAGGAAGACTTGGAGATTTTCGTGGGCTTTGTAGGCAGGATGGGGATTTGGGGCTGCGGAAGAAAGAGTTTCAGTGAAGAAAGGAAGGAGCAGCAGACGGGACCTCCCCCTGCAGAGGATCCCACCTTGAGTCTTGAATCGCAGGTGCAGAGAATGGGCGACTGGCTTCCCTTCGAATCTCTGAGTTCTCGGTGGGACCTGTTGTGGTCTGGAGTAGGCACTCACAGACTGGTCACCTCCAGCTTTGAGCATCCCTAACTCATTGCCACCTTACACCGTGCAAACACCTTCATTACCTGGATGCCTTGACAGATAAAGGTCCACACTGCACACTCAGCCTCAAGAATGGTCTTTCCTGGTGGCCTCATTCAGGTTCCAAGGGGAGCACCTGACACTCCATGGTGCTCCGTGTGGCCTGTTGTGGCTCAGCAGTGCGTGGAAACCAGAGGCGGATCTACAGTGCCCTTCCGGGCTGACCACCACACCCTTCCAATCCTAACTCGTCCCGGGGCAGCTGCACAAGACCTGGCTGGGGTTGTCTGAAGGTTGGAAAAAGGACTGGTTTTGCTTGGGGCTTCCTTGGACCATGGTAGCCAGGGCTGTTGATTGCCTTCCTGTAAATACACAACTGATTTTAAGAAGGAAAAAAAAAAAAGTAGCCCAAAGCTGTTCTGCAGAAATCTGAAAACACTGTATCACAAAATTCCCGATAAGCTTTGCTTGATGACACAGTCTATGGAGACCTCAAGCCACCTTCGAGTGGGGCTATCACCTTGAACAAGTTAGAGACACTTCATTTGGCAACAGGTAATAAAAACCTGAAAAAATCCATTTCTTTGGGGATGAAAGAAATGGAAAAAGAGCCCAGGCGCCTTTCCTTCTGTTTGTGGCTCATATTCAAGGATAGCTCTCAGCCCTAGACAAAAACACTCTCTAATCTCAAGGGACTGAAGCCAAAAAAATATTCAAAAGCCCCTTAGATGACCTCCAACAACCTTCAATGTCACCGGTGGATGGTTTGGGTGATTTTGAAAAATCCAAATCTCTGTTGCCAGAACAGCAGATATGTTGCACAAAACAGAAACAACTGTTATTTCCAGTCTTGATATGCACACATTCTGCTAATAGTCTCTACCTCTGGCTTGTGGGTGCATTAGAGAAGGTTGTATGGTTCTATTTCCCCCTTTGCATCTATGCCTCATTTTCAGTATAATTGGATGGCTAAGATAGGAGAGTAACAGTCAAAATGCAAGCAATAGTGTTCTTGGGTTACTCGTGGCTCTTAGGATATGACTTACTTTTGCAAGTTCCGGTTCTAAAGGAGACTGAGAGAGAAAGGGGCAGAGCTGGTAACTCTGCACTCACATGGAGTCTCCCAGACACTCATGCAGCCTCCCACAGTCCCTGCTCGTACAGTACCACAGACACCATCAGTTTGGGGGGGGGGGTAGGAACGGCAGGCGTGCGTGTTGCATGGCTATCCCTCTGCTCCCATGCCCAGTCTGTTGTCCCATCTGACCTCTCTTACAAACACAAGCACAAATTGTTAAGAATTCCAAGACAGTGACGGCAAAGCATGAAACCAACCCCGAGGAGGGAGAGGCACATGCTGACTGTAGGACCAGAAACACGAGATCGTTAACCCAGACATGGTCACTTAAGTGGTGCAGAATGTTTGGATGAGTGACCTAATCTCCCTGATCTGTTTCTTCGCCTGTAAAATGGAGAGAGTGGTACCTACCTTGTAGTGGATGGCTACAAATTAAATGAAATGAGACAAGAAGGTTGATACTTCCCATGTGTTATTTTACTCCCGTAGGCAATGCCTTGCCAGTCGATGAGCTCAACACAGAACCGTTCCATGATCAAGTTAAGCCTGTCCCATTCTCAAAGGCTTGTGCTGGAGACCCACCATGTCAGTGCTGTCCTCCTGGTGGGACGCTGGGGCCAGTTCAGGGGTCAGAACACCCTTCCTTTCTGGCAGGCTATCATGTCTGGCCACATGTTTATGGATATTTCAAGCCTTTTCTGAGTATTTGAAGGAAGAAGGAAATTCGAAATACGTATTCTAATCAACATAGGAGCTGTCAGTCACTGACTTAATTTCATGCTCCCCGCAAAGTTACATTCTACTAAGTTCCCCAACTTGTCGTTGGGAATATTGAAGCATCACCCTAAACCCAATGGACAGAGCTGGGATTTGCATCCAGGCAGCCAAAATCCTACCCCTCCCGCAGACTGTGCTGTTCTCCAGTTTCAGGAAAACTCGCATATTGCAGAGCGTGTCAGAGAGGGGGGTAACGCCCTGCCAGCTGCTTCGTCTGACAATTGCACCATAGCGTTCCGTGCACAGAGCGAACTTTTTTAAGAGCCCTGGAGAAGAGACACTTTACACTGAATTGTCAGGCACCTCCACCGATTGAATGGCAAGGAGATACGAAAATAAAAGTACTTGAAAGTCCAAGTGATGTCTGCCAGAAAATGTGACCCATTCTGGCAATTTCCCCAACACACTGCCTTGGAGAGCACCTGTTTTAGCAAGTGAAGCCCACATCTGCGTTTTGTGTCCTGGTTTAGTCTATTAAAAACCGGATGCCCTGTCATCTCTTGCCCCTCTTCCCCTTATCACATTGCTGGGTACCCCTCTGAGCCAGCAACCTGTGTTCAGTTACTCATCCTTGTGGTAAAATGTGAGACACCAAATAGACCAGAAGCAAGAGATGAAGATATGAACACACCCCATGCCCCACCCCCCAAAACCCATTAGCTTTATCAAACTGACAATTGTGTTTTCCTTGGAGAAAATGCAAGTCCGCAATAAATTACCCAGTAATTTTTGAAATAGAAAACATGGTCATTACCCCAGAATATCAGGGTACAAACATTTGTAGGAAATTTGCAGTCTCATTAATTCTCCATATGGCATGTTTGGCCTCAAAACGGAGTGAAACGTGAAGTGAATTTCACTGTCTCACTCTAAATTCAATACTACGGGACTAGATGTTCGATTTCCCCTGTGATTGATTATGTAATGTGTGTCTATTACGGGACATCTATTTCCTCTGCCTTGGGGTGATTCGTTTCTATGCAGGGAAGATATACTACAGTGGGTGCCTCGTGGTTGTTCCCCCAAACCGTCGTTCATCTCAATGTGTCCACTGGCACACCTGCACACTCGCAAACATCTGTCTTGCCTCTGTGTACAAAATCAAACCGTCACCAGCTTCCCGCTCATGACGATTCCTTATGGCACCTCTGCTCATGAGCCTGATGGAGGGGACTGTCCCAGCACATCTCTGTTTCTGCTTCAGTGGTTCCTACGAGGACTTCCATCTAGGAATGATGAAGTGCAATGACAACGGTGATGATGACGAAGAGGAAGAGGATGATAGCAATGGGCAACGATGAGGATGATGATGGTGATGATGGTGACGCTGGTGGTGGTGACACTGATGATGATGTACAATGACAATGAGGGTGATGATGGTCACGTACAGCAACAATGATAATGACAGTGATGGTGATGGTGTTGACACTGATGGTGAGGATGAGGATGATGATGGTGATGATGGTGACGCTGGTGATGATGTACAATGACAGTGAGGACGATGATGGTCATGTACAACAATGAGGATGATAAAGTTGACGATGGTGATGGGGATGATGGGGATGAGGAAGATGATGGTATGTACAACAGCAACGATGATGGTGATGAAGACGCTGGCGACGACTGGTGGTGGGGGCTGCCCAGGTGGGGTGGAGCGTTGGCTCCCTTCCATCAGGCATCACACACATCCCACTCTGTTGTCTTTCCCCTTGGTCATGTGACCTGCTTCACCCCAAAATTTTGTGATGGGCATTTATGCACTCTTCCTTCCAGTGCGTGCTTACTGAGCACCAACTCTGTGACTGTCATTGTTCTGCGCTCCGGGGATGTGATGGCAAACAGAACTGAAATTTTTGGGGCTGGAGACAGGTGACAGACAAATACATAAATGCAGGGGAGGTGGGGAAGGTCGCTGTGGGTAAAGAAATGTGGAGAAGAGTGAAGCGGGGTGGGGACTCAGCTGGGGTGGGGGCAGTGGTGCAGAGAGGAGTGGAAAAGGGGACAATCAGCAATATTGCAATAACCCCTGGGATAGTGGGGGCATGGGAGTGTGCCGAGAGAGGAACAGCAGTTGCAAAGTCCTCCAGTCTGGGAGCATATGTGATGTGTTGGAGGAACAGCAAAAGGACGGGGGCTGGATGTGATGGGTGATGAGGTCAGGAATGCTGATGGAGGGGCTCCCAATCATGCAGGGTCTGGGAGACTTTGTGACTCCCACCAAGCTGGAAGTGGCAGGAAACCCACCATGGATTCCCCTCCTCACCAGGGGTGTCCCTTCTGTTCTAGCCCGTTGGGCCCTCGGGGCTCATCATATGCCCCCCAATCCCGCAGTGAGGGGCAGAGAGTTACTGTTCTATCCTGTTCGTGGTAGACAAGCAACCTGGAAATATTTTTGGCAAGCGGAACTAACAGCTGCTTAGTGAGTGTTAGGTTACGGATGTGAGCACAAACCCCATTACTAATAAAAATGCACATGTCAAATGACTTGGGAGAACCGACGCAGTCTTCCAGCCGGAGCATTTTACACTCGGGTCATAGTCTCTGGCGTTCTTGCTGTGATCAGTGTTGACTTGGGGAGTTCTGAAGTGACTTTATCCTATGGCCTGGCTTGGCATCGGTGAAGTCATAAAAGCACACAGGGATCATGAATGCATCACCAGGGATGGATGGGACATTTCCACCTCGTCTGGCTGCCCTCCGGTCCTCTGTACCGCGCATTTCTCCAACACTGAGCGAGCTGGATGCAGAAACACGCGGGAGCGCCCCTCTCCTCATAACCGGATGCTCAGATTCAACCATCAAGCCCACGGCCACTTCTGCCACGGGGAAACAACAACAGTGGATTCTTCCCTCGTGCAAATACGTCCTGAGCAACGCTTTGGATTTATAACTACGAGATGCTACAAGATAATGAAATGAGTATTTTAAACATCCTGCCTTACTTAAGTGACAGTTCAACTTTTGCGTGGGTCAGGCATCATCACATTGTTTCATTGGGCGGGGTAAATACTCACTGGGCTTCAGAGACACCCTGTAACTAGTGCTTGTGGTGGGGGAAACTAGGTTTCCTTTGCCACCTGTAGCTCTGTCTGGCTCCTGGTGTCCTCGAGCCCAGTGGGAAGGAATCCTTCCACCGCAGCTGGTGGGTTTTCTGCGGTAGTCAGGTGGGTTGTTGGAGCAGCTGACACTACCTCTGCTTAGCTCAGGGTTAAAGGCTAATTCTAGACCTGGAAAATTGGATTAACAGCCAGAGCTAATCACCAACAAATAATGGGATGAGGTTCAGGCTGATGAGCCAACCAAAGCCGTTCTTTGGTTTAATGGGAAGCAGAGTCTGTTCACAGAGCTGCGTGTGTTTACTCACCTGTGCCCCCGATGCTCTGTGGGCCACCTGCCAGGATCTCATTTAATTCTTGCCCCACCGGTATGAGCTGGGTACGCTCATCCCAGGGCCTGAGGGAGCTGAGGGGATTGGAGGGGACTGAGATTCAGAGAGAAGTCTGTCCAAGGTGGGACAGAGAAGGAAAGAGCTGAGATTCCATTTTAGGCATACTTGCCTCCAAGACATCCTGAGGGGTGGTTTTGCAAAGTCCACGGGGCAATTGCAATTCTCTTTCCAAAACCCCCCACCCCACCTCCGCCCGCCAGGCGCCCAAAGCAAAGGTGGCTTCAGGATTTGTAAGAGGTGGGGCTTCTGTCCTGGGTGCACAGGCGAAAACTCCGTCCAGCCAACGCAGCAGCCCCAGCCCTGCAGGGCCAGGCTCTGCTCGTCCGGGATTGGCTCCTGCAGGCTGTCATAGTGCCCCTGCGCGTCTCCCTGGAGGCGGCGATCAGCGCCCCAGGCTGTGAGGCCCGGGCGGGACGCCGTGTGCTCGGGCGCGCCCTCTCGTGGGCGGGAATGCACCGCGCGGATCGGGTCCTGCAGGCGGGACGCACCTGCGGCTTCAGCTCCCGCCCTCACTCCCTTTATTTTCTTTCCTGCTCTGCCCTGCCCCACCACTTCTAATAATCTATTTAAACCAGTGGACCTTCTTCCCCCAAAACGCACAAGTGAGCAGAACTCGGCTGGAAATACCAAAATTCAGCCGCTGGCAGGCCCTCTGCAGCTCGCCCACAGGAGGCCTGGTGCTCGCTGGGGCCTCCGCAGCTAGGGGCTGATTTAAAGAGACGGCGGGCCGGCCACTTCAGTCCCCCCCCCCACCAGATTTCTTTACTTAACATAGATAAATAAAGTCAACGTGGGATTTCCGAATAAACGGTGTATTTTCAATTCTTACGTTTGAATAAGCAAATGTAAAAGGTATTACACATAATTCACAAGATACAGGATTTGGGAACACCCTTCCCGAGACCACCCAGGAGAAGCAGACTGGCGTTCCCAACCGTGTGATGAAGTTCTGTTTTGCTCGGTCCTGTCCGTGTGGCCTTGACACTGGCTGTGGAGCTTTCTCGGGACATAACTCAAAAAACCCAAGCTGATTCTGATGAAGCACGTCGGGCCTGAGCCCAAACTATGTTTGTTCTCCTTCCCCCACTGAGATCCCTGGCCGGAAGCATCTGGTTTCTGTCTCCTGTGTCCAGCACCCGTGTGTGTGTGTGTGTGTGTGTGTGTGTGTGTAGGGCAGGCATGAGTGCTTACGGACCCCCTGCACTGGGATGCCTTGGAGGGTTTCTGATCACAGCACAGGCTGCCTTAGTGAGCGCCTGGGATGTGCGGCTGCAGCCCCAGAAGGAGGAGAAATGATTGACCCCCTTTCTTGGGGGAAGGGCAGGGGGAGGAGCACGGAAAGTCAGGGACAAGCACCAGGGGCACTTGTGCCCAGGATGTCAGGAGTAACCCTTGGGCTACCCCGATTCTGCAGGAGGAAAACAGAAGACAGTGGGGAGCCAGGATGAGCGAGGAAGGGGCACACGGTGGGGGAGTACTGAAGGCTGGCCAGAGCGCTGATTTCCCACTCTGGCCCAAATGTCGGCGAGATTCGAAGATTCTTTTGATGATGGGAGACAACACAGTGACCCTTGGAGGGGTCAAAGGCAGAGCTCCTTGCTGCTTATGGTGCCAGGCGGGGCCACTCAGGGACCCAGGACAAGCAGCCGCAAGCTGGGACTGCAGGGGGAGCTTACGGACAGCCGGCAGAGAGGGGGAGGGAAGTTAGGCTTTGTGGGCTCCCCGTGGACTGGCAGCATGAATAATTTTGTGACTCTGGGGGAGCCTGTCTCAAGTAACTTCGTGCGTGGCCCCAGGGACCTAGGGAGGTTTGTTGTGGCTTGCAGCCCCAGACCCATGTCCTTCCTCTCATGTCCCTGGCTGGTGGCGTGGTTGGAAAGCCACCGGTCTAGTGAGCTCTCCTGCCACAGGACGGCCAGCTGGGCATTCTCCCCGTGTTGTTAGTGTCCTAACGTAATGTCTACAGGAAACAGCTGCTGTTGAACACAGCACTGTGGGCACAGCCATGCCTGACTGCTTCCTATTAATTCCATTCATAAATCAGAGTCAAGTGGCTGGTCCTCAGAGGAAAGCAGCAGGACTTGGGGACAGTGACACAGCCATCCAAACTCCATGTAGGGAAGTTGCTGGAATGTTGTTCATCACCCTGTTGGTTACTCCGATTTCCTTTACGGGACGGGAGGGGGAGAATGGTGCAATGTCTTGGTTCGCTCTCCAAGCTCCTTGGCCCAGGGGCCACTGCTGTGTTGGTGCTTGGGGTTGGAGAGAGACAGAGAGTGAGAAAGGTTGCTGGCACTTTCCAGACCCTCCCCACATCTTGGGTCTCGTGGAGGGTGGCTCTCATATTTCCTGAAGGATGAGCTGCCTGAGTTCTTTTATTTATTTGACAGAGAAGAGAGAGAGACAGAGAGCGCACAAGCAGGGGAGCAGCAGGCAGAGGCAGAGGGAGAAGCAGGCTTCCCACTGAGCAGGGAGACCCGTGCGGGACTCGATCCCAGGACCCTGAGATCATGACCTGATCTGAGGCAGAGGCTTGACCCGCTGAGCCACCCAGGCGCCCCTGGATCAGCTTCTGTCATCTGCTTCCTTCTCTGTACTCCTCGCAACCCAGGCTGGTCCCAGGAAGACCTGTGACATTTGGGGGATGAAGGACCCTCATGCCTCTGTCCCCAAAGAGTGGAGCCGAGTCTCTCTGCCAGCCCAGGGCGGCCTGCCCTGCAGACGGAGTCGGTCTGGCTAGGGACAGCACCTGGAGCTCCCGGGGGCCCTTAGCCGGGGAGACCCCAGGAGGCGCCTGGCCACGGGGGGATGGAACCCTGTCTGAGAACGGATCTCGCCACCGCTGCAGCCACGCCACCGAATTCGGCAGCAGATCCGCGGCCAGTCCATCCTGGGAAGTGACGGTGTCACCGGACATTCAGTTTGGGAATATTTGTTCCTCCAGCTGCTCTCGAAAAATGACAGCTTGGCTTGAGAAAAATGCACTTCTTCTCTCATGGTCCCCATTCCACCAGGCATTTTCGGCTCGTGGGACTGAACGCTGTGTGCGTTGTTCACGCCACTGTACCAGTCTGGACCCGTCTTCCATAATGAGGCATTTAATGATGAGCACAACAGAGATTCCAGTATTTTCCTCTAGCTACAGTGTCTGTCAGTAAATACCCAGAATAAATCATAAAGAGCATTTGATTGGGTTCGGGGTCAGCTCTGACGGTGTAGACGTGCCCTGCCTCACGCTCTGGCTTCCTAATGACGCCTCCCAACTGCGCTGGGCGGCCGCGGCGGAGGAGGCGGAGTTCCTGGTCTGGGCACCTGGGCCCCTCTGAGCTTGGCTTCTTCGCCCGTGAAAGGTGGGGAGCTTCGTCCAAACCAGGGGCTGCGAACCCGGCCGTTCGTGAGCTGAACGTATTGTTTTTGAATCTGACATTTTCCCCTTTCTCAGGGACATTTTGGGTCTCGGCATACAACGCTTTCAAAGGCTGAATAAAATGGGACGATGGCATGGAGAGCGCGGTGGGACCTTGTGTCTGGGATGGTCAGGGACCCCCTCGTTGGGGCGAGGCGGGGTCAGCCACACGAAGGCCGCTGGCTCTGAAGGGGGGACAGGCGCGGTGTATTTGAGGGACGGAGGGAAACCCCTGCAGGAGAGGGGGAAGGACACAGGGCTGGGGTCCATCTCGGAGACGAGGATGCA
This sequence comes from Lontra canadensis, assembly GCF_010015895.1. Lineage (NCBI taxonomy): Eukaryota > Metazoa > Chordata > Mammalia > Carnivora > Mustelidae > Lontra > Lontra canadensis. The sequence continues at coordinate 12,055,915 of NW_022631052.1, forward strand.
ACTGAGTTCGGGTTCACGGTTTAACTTGACCATAAGATATTCTATTTTGTAACAGAAAGCAGAGAAGTCGTAGGATCTGCTGGAGTTTCCCCACAGGGGAGGGGAAAAGGCTCAGTTCAGACATTTGAAAGGGGCAGGCGGAGACAAAGGTTTTGATCCCCTGCTACAACCTATACTTTCAAGGTAACAGATCCTGGTGAAAGGCGAGAGGAGGAGATGTGGGTGGATGACATCACGGTTACAAAACTCTCATCAGCATCGCCTCCTGGGTCCCACCTGCTCCGTATCTGTCCTGGTGAGGCTGCAGCACTGTCCATCTGGGCTCTGTCTCCTCCACGAACACCCCCGCCCCTGCCCCCCCCAGCACCAGTGTCACGAGCACTGTAGGAGGAGCCGACGGAGGACAGGAACGCTGCCTCTCGGAGCAGGGTGCTTCTCACTGTCCACAGCGCCTCATACACCTCCCTCCCCTTGGTTTGCAAGACCCCCAGGGAAGGCAGGACAGGTGTCATCCCCTGTACGTTACAGCCGGGGACATCGAGCAGGTGTAGCTACAGCAATAGCGCTGTGAATTGGTGGGATGTCTGGGGCTGGACTCCATCCTCTGCCCCCGGGGGCCCTGCTGCTCCTCCAGGACTCACAGTGATGACCCCTCGCTGCCCCGGGGACCAGACAGTGAGGCTTCAGGGCTGTGCCTCGAGGGGCAGCAGATGGACGCAGGGCCACCCCTGAGCCTTTCATGAAGTGCTCTGGCTGGAGGAAGCCTGGGCTGTTGGCAAGGACGCAAATCAGAAAACCTCAAGCTCCCTTGAGTGAAGACTCTTCCCAGGCAGCCCTGCCTGAACGCCTGATAACAATCCGTCCCACCCCAAGGAGGAGGAGGGGGGAGATGCCCCAGGGTCGGGTGCAGGGGATGATGGTCTTTCCTTTGGTCCTGAAACCACAGAGTCCAGGGGCAATAAACGCTCGTCCATCAGGCTGGTTAGATGCGGTGCTTAGTGTGACATCACGACCAGAGGGAGAAGGGCTCGGAGGCTGGGGAAGTTTGGGAACCGGTCCTGAATGGATTAGCATCTCATCTGAATAATGCAGGCGTGCTATTTATTTTACCGTTGGCTTCCCAGAGATAAGCAACAAGGCTCCCTCCTGCTCCTGCAGAATGCCTGGGGGGGTGGGCTGGCTGGCTGAGCATCGCTGGGAGGAGGAAGGGAGTTATTTTTAACTCACGGTTCCAGGAGGAAACACACACATCGGAAACACCGCAGGTGTGACTCTCAGCTGTTGGACAGAGAGATGGCCTGGGGTCTGCCGCGCATCATTTTCCAACTATTCTGATCCCGGTCATTGCTGTAAATACCGCAGGTATCTAAGATTCAGCCCATTTCGGCTCCTTAAATTATATCCTCGCAGTCCGTCCTGGAGCGATTATTTAATGAAATTTACTTTTATCGGGCAGGGAAACCAAGGCAGATGGCATTCTGATGGGGGCATCAGCCCACCGTGGGCAGTGGGGCGGGAGGGGGGAGGAGGGGCACTCCGCTGGGGGAGGGGCTCCAACTCAGAGACTGTCTGGGCTTGATGTCAGCCTGGTTCTGAGAAAGGATGGATATTTCTGAACTGGAAAGCAATTATTTGCATTCACAGTTGGCTAATGGAGCTCGGAACTTTTTGTAGGGTCACTTACCAGACTGACAACAGGAAGTTTCATTGACTATTTTCCTTATGAACTTCTGGCTGCCGGTGGTAGAGGGCTGCCGCACCTCTCACATGGGATGGAAAGACGCCAACCAGATTCCCGGGCACCTATAATTAATTTCCACACATCATGCTTCGTCTGCACCTGGAAGTCTTTTTTGTTGTAACTTTTCATCCCATCCGTCTAGGTCAGAGCTCTGAACTGTGAGTAAAGGCACTGGAGGTGTCCATCCACTTTGCGAGTGTGTTAGGAGAACACACACCAGCACCTGCTAGACTCACAGAGGCAGGGAGAGCATTTGGAAATTGGGCTGGAAAAGACAAGGCAGTCGTGCACCAGTTAATTTCTTACTCAAGTGATGTGAGCAGTGCTCTACGTTTTGTATTGTTGCCACTTTGGGGAAGGATACACCCAACCCCAGAAATATTCAACCCCAGAAAATATTCTTCATATATTTTTCATGGGTCTTGGATTTTCACACATAATCTTAGTTTCTTTGCATTCTGAATCTATCTTGTATTAGTGCCAAGTAACAGAATGTTCACCTAGAGGAGTTTAAAACAAGAGAGATTATTATCTCAGACACCAAGACGCCTAAAGTTGGGCAGCCAAAGGGTTGGTTTGGGAGTTTGCCCATGTTTCCAAGGACCCAGACTCTTCCTGCCCTCCGGCACTTTCCTCAGCCTATCTATGGTTTTAAGCCTCTCCCCTCCTGATCACAAGATAGCTGTCAGTGCTCTTACCATCACATCTCCATCCATTCACAGCCAAAAGCAGGAGATCAAGTTTTGTGTGTTTGTGTTTGGCCAGGGAGGGCCTCTGACAGAGGTGAACCATCTTGTGGGAGAAATTAAGGGAAAGTTCATCCCTCACCTGAGCGATTCCTGGGGAGGGCAGGGTGGGCACAGCCAGGTCTGAGCACGAGGCAGGCAGGCTGGAGTGGGCCTTCCTAATGGCTCCCTGTAGGTCTGTGGAGAGTTCCCACAAGGGCCTGGCATCTGCACGAAGAAAGGCAGGGCCACTTGGCTTTCTTAGGGACCGGCCGGATGGAAGGCTGACTGACAGCTTCCATGTTGGCAAAGAATCTAGACATGGGCTTGGCTTCTGGCCCCAGAGGGGTGGCTGGCAAGGCCTGAGGCTGGGAGTGGGGAATTGGGGGCTCGGTGCCCTGAGCTCCCCCTAGGACCATGCAGGGCCATCCTGTGGGTCTGGGGAGGGCCTGATGGTGTGTGCGGGAGCCCTGCTGTGTCATGTCTTCATCCAGAGGATGTCCAGCCGGGTAGGGGGCTCAGAGTGGTTCCTGCCTCCCGGTGTGATGAGCAGGGGGCCATGTAGGCAGTGGTCTGGAACTCAGAGCTCTGGACACAGCCGGGGCTCCATAATGGTGGGGTGGCCCTGGGGGCTAGCCATGTTCCTCTTAGGATACAACATCGGAGATCTCCTTTCTGTGATCGTCTGTCCGCAGAGAATTCCACAAAGCCCTCAGTTCGGATGCTCTTAACTTGAAAGTCCTAATAAATGGAACTCGTTGGGTGGAAAGTCCATCAGGAAAACACGTGATGAGCAAAGGAAAGGTGCCCAGGTTCACAGCCTCTGCGCCGCTGACGTGCAGGGTTATGGCCCACGCTGGAAGGAAAGGTGACAGCAACGGTTTCGGGCCCAGGCCTTGTGTGCCCCATCATGGACTGGGAGCCCTCTGTCATCTGTGCTAGTTGCCCGAGGCCCGCCGCTTGCCAGCCTTCCTTAGACCCCCTTCCAGGTGCCTCCAACAGTAATGACTCTGAATGTCTCTGGCACGTTCCTAGTCCCTGCAGCTTTCACTAGCGTAGAACGACGTTCCCCCGTAAGCCAGGGAGCAGGAGGGTCTGGTGGACTTCGCCTCTGAGTCCTCAACAGAGTTTGCTTGGAAATGAGAAGACACAGTCCCAAAGTGGGAGATGGATGCGTGTTTTTCTGGCCGGTGCGTGTCACATTCTGCTTTCTTCCGGAAGAATCTGTCTTGGTTCTTTCGCTCACGCTCTCGGATCCGAGCCGAGGAGAGCATCCCCTTCCACGCTCCCACAACCGGGGCCTCCGGGCAGATTCGGTGGGTTTGCAGGTGGAGGCAGACAGCAGGGCAAGGCGAATGCCAAGTGTTAGCGTTGGCCAGAGCTCCCACTCGGCCCTGGGCTTCTGCTGAGAGCTGGCTCCTCACCCCGCCCTTGATTCCCAGACATGCGTCCCAGGTGCTTGTCTCTCGGGTGTCATTCCCGGACCGGGTCTGAGCCCCCTCGCGCCGCACACCCTCTCACGCAGTCTTTGACGCGCTGCTTTCCGTGGAAAACACCATCTGAAGAGAAACTACCCATCCCTGAAGTCATCACCCAACCTGACGTCATCACCCACACACCTCTGATGTCGCCAACAGCCATCCCTGCCACCATCACTTACCCATCCCTGACCTCGTCACCCATCCACCCCTGATGTCATCATAGCAGCTGAGGCCGCCTCACGGTCACGGTCGTTCTCAAGGTCAGGGCAAAAGCCAATGCGTTTCAACCCATGGCCTTGCACACACTGCTGGTTCCCAGAAACACACAGAACTGTGGCAGCAGTTGGTGAGACAGGCCACCAAGGCCTTTGGGGGGTGACCAAGGAAGCCCATGTCAGTCCCTGCCGCTGCCACAGCCACCCAGGAACTGCGGGGGGGGGGTGTTCTGTGACATGGGAGGACGGCATCCGAGGGACAGGAGGCCTCACACACCTTGCTTTTTGGTCGATTTTGCCTTCAATTCATGCAGAAGCAGGTCGAGGGTCTGCTCCCGGGTCCTACGAGGTGCTGAAGGCGTTCTGTGGTCCTGGGCGTCCCCGCTGCCCCCTCACCTTTGTGTCCGAGCTGCTGTGCCCCGTGCCTGCCACTTACTTAACATTTTTCTTTTAACATATGTCGCTGAAATAGCAATGTTTTAAAACAGAAACAACATGAACATGATGAATGGAGAACCGGTATCACCTGCCCGAAATAGAAGATAATTATGGAAATAAATGCAACACAAGGAAAGCCTTACATGGGATGCCCGTTTGCTGGTCACTAACGAGGGCAACGGGGACAATTAATTTGAGGGGAGCCCGGCATGGCTCAAGGACCAGAGTGGGGAGAAGAGTTCTTCCCCTCCGGGTGCTGGAATCCCCCCTACCCCACAGCTGCAAGGGGAACTACTTCTTCTACTTGGCATTATTAAGCTCAAGTTCCGTAAAAAGAAAAATACTAATATGTTTGAAAACAGTCTGACTGCTCCTAAAATCCCTTCCTTCACCATCACGAGTTTGTGCCCCCCTACTTTGCCGCAGAGGGTGTTGGGCGTCTGCCCGGTTTTGGGCAGGTGGTCGGTGGTGGCGGTTTTGCCCATCCCCTCGTCCAGAGCATGGGCCACGGTCGTGGGAGGCTGTCACAGTTGTTCTGTCCCTCTGTGCCCATCGCTGGTGTGGGGAGGTCACTTGTGACCGTTGGAGACGCCCCGAGGCGTCTTCTGACATCTAAGAATTTTCCTCTCCCATCGGAACAGCAGCGATGCCGGAAGGCCCCTCTCTGTCGCTCCGCCTCCCGTCCCCTGTGGGGCGACATCCCCAGGGTGTGGCGTCTGCATTCAGCTGCCCACCTCGTTATTCCCAAGCACAGATTCCACACCCACGCTTATATGTTGCGGGTGGAGGGTTGGTCTATGGCCTCTATGGCATTGCTGAGTTGTTTCCTGCCCAGTAAGTAAGTAAGTAACAACTAGCCTTCCGGATTTGGAATTAATACCTGAGCTCTCCCTGCCTGCAGGGGAGCACATTCCTAACAGACACATTGTTTCTACTTACCCTCCCCGGCTAGCTCTCTCCCTTAGCCTGTCCCTGCTCCCCTTGCCCTCCCTGCCCTTGACCTTCCCGCCGCCGTCCCAGCCATGTTCTTCCAGGCCCCGCTCCAGGTCCCGCTCGATACTCAGCTCTGAGATGCGGGATCCCAGGGTGACGATCTAACTTGGAGGCGACCCTCGTCAAATCGTGAGAACACACGAGTAACCGTAGCAACACGATTTTTTGGAAGGTATATAGACCAAGAAACGAGGGAAAGCAAAATAAATTTGAAATGACTCTATCTTCCTTTTTTCCTGTATCTCATCTGTTAAATATTTAGTAAGCACCTCGGGAATGCCTGGCACTCCCAAGCGCGGGTGTGAGGACGCGGACTCTGGCTTGTTTTTGTCACCGTGATGGTTGACATTGCTGTGGCTTCCTTGTGATTTGTGTCTCACTGCCCAGAGGACCGTCTCTTCCTCGGGGACCTAGGGGCTCGGGTCCTGTGAGAGCTCTTTCATATGATTCAGAGGCAAAATGCTATCTGGCTTTGGGCTGGGGCCGGGGAGTCGCGGAACGGGTGAAATGATGGACAGTGAGCAGATGCATGTGTCTTTCTTCCTTATTCTTGTTGGTTCAATTTGTAACCGATTGCCTCTTTCCTAGAAATCAGTCTTCAGTGGTATCGATTTCTCCCTGACGTCCAGCGCCCGCCCTTGCCCTGCTCTGATTTCTGCCCCGGAGCTGGTCCCGACAGGCTGCATTTCCTACCCCCGTGCCCACCAGCTTCAGGGTGAATTTGACCCATAGGAAACATAGCCCGTGTGGTGGTGGGAGGAGCAGGCAGTCCTCCCCGTCTGTGTCGGGCTGTGCTCCGGGCAGTCCCTGCCAATTCTCCCTGGTTCTGCTCTTCCCAGGGAGGTCCTCCTGCATGGCCCCACGGGCCCCTGGGGAGACCCCACCGGGGATCCTCCTCTTTGAGAGCCCAGCTCCTCCCTCCATCCCTCGGGTGCTGGTCCCTTCCTGTGGCTACTCGCCTGCAGGCAGCCTCCCCCTTCGCCGTTGCTCATTCCCCAAATCAGCGACTCGTCCTACCTTCCGAGCCTTCTGCTGCGCGTTGTCGTCTCGGCAAGACCCCGGCTGAAGCCCCCACTCACGGGGGCACACGCTTCACTTGAAACGGGGAACCCCTGTAGCAAGGGTTCAGTTCGGTAAAGAAGGGGAGTCGCTCGTTCATTTGTTCTCGCATGTCACAAGCATTTATGGGCGGCGCACCTCGTGTCTCCTCGTGTCTCCCGAGCGGGCACAGATGAGGGAAGGCGGTTGAGGAGCTGCAGGCTGGCCCGGAAAGGCGGGGGCTTCAGCTGTGCGGGTCCTGGGGGGCAAGTGGACAAGTGACAGGATGAGGTCAGCGATTTCTAAAAGTCACCACGACGGCTGCGCAAAGCTGGAAACCGTGTAGCCCTGGTCCTCCCCTGCTGGGACCGAGGCTGGTCAGCAAGGTCACAGCCCCCGCCCAGCCGGCTCCTTCCACCTCCACACCCGGGACCCGGGCCCCTTCTCGGGTTCGTCAAGACATGCTGAGTTATTATGAAAACATCCTTTTTCTTAAAAAAAAAAAAAAAAAAATCTCAGCTTCCTCTTAAATAAATTTATTCCAACAGGAAACTTTAATTTGCCTCATCAGTGAAAAACCAGTGTCATGGCAACCAAAAAATGTCACGAACGCCAAGGAGGTTATCGAATTCTAGCTGGTGTTTAGACCCTGAGCTTGAGGTCTGGTTTCTCCTGGACAGAAGGAAGATTTTCAAGCCACCTATCTGCATGGAAGTAAGATCTCTTCGTGTCACCAGAGGACTTGGAAGAGAGTCAAGAAGAAAATCTTTACAGAACCCATGTCTTCATCAAAAGTCAGGAAACGGAAACTGGACGAAGAAGGCTGGCCATGTCCAGGAAGTGGGCAGCTCGTGTTTGCTCGTGAATGTCAGGAACATTCCTCTTTGCTAAAGAGCCTGGAGCATGTGGCCCGGAGGAAATGTCCCGCACGGATTGCTCCGCCATATTAGTTCGTGGCCCGCGCAGGCCCTTGAGATGGAGACCCCGGCCCCACGTTTGCTAAGTCTGCAGGAGAGACTCCCGATACGGACTCCGTCCCAGGCCGAGTGGGGGAGGGGGGTTTCGTGCAGGCCTGGGGACCCAGATGCAGAGGTGGCCACAAGGTCAGATCAAGGTCCACAGCTCCTGTTCTGCCTGCTCTTTGAAGCCTGGATGAACAAAACCAAAGGTGGTTTTAGGGATGCTGCTGTCTTTGAACGCGATGTTGGAATCTCATTCGGCCCCGAGCAAATTGGAAATGGCAGCGGCGGTGTCCTCTGTCTAAACTCGCAGACTCTCCCAAGTGGAAACTTGCGAAATTGCATTATTTGTCTCAAGTCTTTATCCCGTAGGATCTATTGATGAACATAAACGGGAAAATAAAATTAAAGTTGTGTGAAAGATTAAAGCCGTCTCGTACTAATGAGAGACATCTGTTTATCCCTGTTTTGTAAATGTGTGTTCACCCACTAGACAGGATTTTTTTTTAAGTTAGACATAAAAGTTAAAAAAAAAAAAAAGAAGTAAAACAAATCAAAGATGGTTGCCGGTACTCTGGGAGAATTGACAGACCCAAGGCCAAATTTAGTTAGAAAAGCCGTGTTTAGAGAAAGGATCTGGAGTGTTATTTCACAGTTTCTGACGCACGTGTTTGAAATTCCGTCTTGCAAATGCTCTGTCTCGTGCTCACCCAGACTGTCCTTCATTTGTCTCCGGGACAGGAATTGACAGCGTGTCTTCCGTGAGTGGGATGATTCTAGAGCCGGGGATGAATTAGCGAAAAAGCCAGACACGGGTCCTGCCCTCAGGGAGACTGGGTCGTGTTGGATGAGGCGGACAGGGATCGGTAACCCTGAGTGGCTAATAGTGACCTCGCCTTTACCACGTGATGGACACTTTCTTAAGGGCTTTTCCTATATATTTACTTTTTTTTTTTTTTTTAAAGCTGGCTCCATGCCCAGCATGGAGCCCCGTGCAGGGCTTGAACCCACAACCCTGAAGTCAAGACCTGAGCTGAGATCAAGGGTCAGACACTTAACCAACTGAGCCACCCAGACATCCAATGTATTTACTTTTTAAAATCCTCTGACAATTCTGAGAGGTGGCAGCTCTTACTGTTTTTGTCCCCATAACACGGGTGGGCCAAATGAGGCACAGAGAGGTTAGACAACCAGCCCGAGATCACACAGTAGGTGTCAGGAAACATCAAGTGCCGTGAGTCCTCAAGCAGAACAAGATGGTAGCGTGTGAGTGATGAGGAGGACCTGGTCGGGAAAGCCATTTGCGCTCTTTTTGTGGCTGGTTCCTGCTCTTGGTTCATGACCCTTCCTGGCTCAGCCTTTGTGCCAGGTGGTGAGTGTCCGAGGTGAGTCCTTTGGTCGTGCTCTGGACCTCAGTGCCGGGCAGGGGGCCGGGGAGGGGTGGCTTGGGCTGGAACAGGCAGGCGGAGGTACAGGTGAGTAGACTGTGGGCCCCCAGGGCTTCCTTACACCTGCCAATTCTACCCACCTCCAAAGCCCCAGGCTGAATAAGAAATGATAATAAATAATGTCTGTGGCACAAGGATAGCCCCCCAGACATCCACATCCTGTTCCCTGGGAACTATGAATTTGATACCTTATGTGGCCAAAGGCATCTTGCAGACGTGATTCTGTGAAGGACCTTAGGATGAGAGGTGAGCCTGGGTTATCTGGGTGGACCCAGTGGCACCCCAAGCATCTCTGTAAGAGAGAGGAAGGTGTCCAGAGTCCAGAAGGATGTGATGCTAGCAGCAGCGGTCACAGGGAGGCTGGGCTGCAGACCAGGGATGCTGGGCGACATCCGGAAGCCAGAACAGAAGGAAACAGAGACTCTCCTCGAGCCTCTGGAAGGCGTGTGGCCCTGCCTGCTGACTCCTCTCGGACTTCCAACCACCGTAACTGTGAGACAATAAATCTGTGTTGTTTGAAGCCACCAAGTTTATATTAACTTGTTACGGCAGCTGCAGGGAGGGGAGACACTGCCTGTTGACGGCTGGGGACCAAGTTCTTGCGACGTTTCCCAGTTCATCCCCTGCCTCGAGGGGCCACGAAGGGGCCCACATACCTAGATTGTGCCTCTCCCTGTTGTCACTTCCCTTGAGAGCCTGTTCCTGGGCTGCCCTCCTAAGTGCGGACTGGGACTCTGTGGTGCTGCTGCTGGGTCCGATTGGGTAGCCACGGGTCAGGTTGGCTGTTCTCAACAGTGGCTTAAAATCTTACATGTGTGCACCAGGATGTTTGTACCTGTCTGCAGGGGAGGGGGGCGGGAGACGCATGCATGGGCTGGAATGGGGCTGGCGGGGGTGGGGGCAGGAGAGAAGCTGGTCGGGGACCCGAGGCTGTTCCTCACCATGTCAACACTGTCCAATTTCTGGTGAGGAAATGAAGCTTAAACATTTTAATCCAAACTCAGCTTTTTAACAAACTTGTTTATACCCGTTAAAGAAGGAGGCTAAACCATGGCACGGCTGGGCATCTTGGCCTGTACGGTGTACTCGGGGGGGCCTATGATCCCTGGGGGCAACCCCAGCAGCTGTGGATGGGACCAGAGAGTGTCTTGGTGGAGGCAATCAGCCCCCCAAACTGAGGTAGCATGGACGTGCCCAGCTCTGGTCAGTTCACGGCAGGCTGCCCGCCAAGGCCACTGCCATGGGCGTCTCCCAGGGCCTTGACACTGACCACAATTACCTATGGCTCTTTCACGCAGGGAACCCACTCCAGAAGGGGAAAAAAAAGATGAGCCTTTCATGCTGCATTCTGTTTACCGTGAGGTGTTCCTCTTTCCCTGCCCTCCGTGGCTGGTTGCCTCCTGAGAACCCCGTGTGGATCTTCGTGTGCAAAATTCTCATTACCGTCCCCGGGGTGGGCAGGCGTCTTTTTCTTCTCGCAAGTTTTAAGTCTTGGTCATCTTCCGTGAAGGCGCAGAAGAAGACAACTCTTGGCACAGGCATCATGTTAACTGTCACCCGGGGATGCACCGAGATGGCCAAAGCGAGGCGTCTAGAGCATGGGATGACTTTTAAGGGCAAAGGGACGTCTGCGGGGGAGGAGAGCAGAAGCCGTGTGGGAACTGGGTGCAGCCGAGCCTGGAGGGGCTCCGGACGGTGCTCGGTGTGGAGGGTGAGGGAAGAGCCTGGGCGTGCTTTCCTGTGACGGGGACTTGGACCCAGGCAGGAGTCCCGGGGGACGGGGATTTCCCCAGAGCTCAGCCGTGGCTGCTTGCTGGGAGAATTAGCCCAGCCATAACTAGACCCCCCCCCTTTTTTTTTTCAAAAAAATGTTTGAAATACTTTATTTTTAAGTAATCTCTACATACACCGTCAGGCTCGAACTCACAAACCTGAGATCAAGAGTCACATGCTCCGTCGACTGAGCCAGCCCCGTGCCCCCGATGAACACCTTTTTAAAAGTGAGGCAGTGAGCCTTCCCCTCTGACTGCCCTCCCCAAGTGAGAATTTGGGAACCTTCTCCTCTCCAGACCCACAGCTTCCCCCCTGCCGAACAAGGGTGTGGACGAGCTTGTAGAGTCCGTGTTGTGCAGAGTAATTCTTCAGCGACGTGCCTCTGGGAGAACCAAAGCCAGCCCCCAGCCCAACACTTCTGAGAAGTCCTTGAAAGCAACATCTTATTTTTTAAGTGACTTGCAACAGGATATGAAAGCTCCATGGCCTGTTCAATCGGCCCGATTTGCTCACCGTCCGTGCCTCTCCCAGCATCCGCAGAAGCCTCGCTGGAACTGGAAAAGAACCCGCAGCTCACTCACTTAAGCAGACATCCGTGTTGGGCACTCATGTCCCCAGGTCCCTTCTGGGGCTCCCCTGTCATGTGACTCCCCCCCCAGCATGCCTCTCGTGTATGCTGGAACCTTCTAATGGGCCTTCCTCTCACCCCCTCCCAGCCCCTCGAATCCATTCTCCGCACAGTAGGCCGTGGGATCCTCCTTGCCATCAAAGCCAGGCCCCCTCCAGCCGGGCCGTCCCTCCAGCCTTCCACGCTGGGCTCCCCTGCTCTCCCCTGCTCACCCCTGCTCTCCCCTGCCCCCTACACGGGCCGTCCCTCCCACTTCTTTGCCCTCTGCCCCCAGCGTCCTCCGCCTGCTGTCACCTGGCTGGGTCTGCTTCACCTTGCAGGGGTCGGGGGCACGGCACACACTCTGTCAGGCGGGCCAGCTCTGAGGCTTCAGAACTGGGTCAAACCTTCCACTTTACATTCTTGGCGACCAGGCGGATTATCTTGGTCACGCTGCCATCTGTGACAGCGGGACCTCGTAGAGTGGTGATTGGCCTGTGGTCATCCTACCCACCTTCTTGCGAGGCTCTGGTTGGTGTTTGCCCCCCCTCCACCCAGCAGGAGCTGTGACCTTTGGGGAGGGGCTGGGTCTGCTGTCCCCACGGCTACGTTCCCTGCTCTTCTCACGGGGTGGGCACTGCAGGCTTGTGTTGAAGGTATGAATGGTGGGTTCATGACTCTGCCGGGCTGAAGGACAAAGATCTAATCACTGCCCTCAAGAAGGTTAATAATTAGTGGGTATTGACGGATAATGTGTACAAAGCGGGAATTTATCCCAGACAAGCGTGGAGACTCTGGGGAGGAGGAAAGAGGGCCATCTTCCCGGGGGCGGCCTCCTCGGAGCCCAGCAGGGAGGACTGGCAGGTGCTGTGCTGACTGTACCCACGGGTTGGTTTACCGATACAGATGGCTTCTCTTCCCGCTTTTCCTGGTGGCAACTTGATTTTCATTCCTAGTCTATGTAGTTACACTGAGGCAGACCCAGCGTCCCGGATGGCCGGGACAGGCTTCCCTTCCATCTGTAGAGGGAGGACAAGGGTAGGACCTACTTCCCTTGAAGTAGTGGGGAATAAATTAGGTGACTGTGGGAAATAAATTTGGTGAATTCTGCCATGGGCTCAGCAGGGGCCTGGGACCGCTTATTACCTATTAGTGTCGGAAGCCACTGGTCCTAGGACAGGTAATGATGGTCGAGTTTGCAGTAGTAGTAAGAGTATCTTTGTACCCCTGGTGTTTAGCTCCCTGAAGAAACTGGTTTAGAAAACTGGGAGGCATCACGAAAGGGAGGCCGACAGGTGCAGACAAGACACCGTGAGAGGCCCATTCTGGCCTCGTGTCCTGGAGGGTTCTTCGTTGTGGATAACAGAAATCACATGAGCACTGGAGCTGGGACAGGGGACGCCACGTGCTGCCTGGCCATGGGTCTCCTCTTTGCACACCTTTTTCTGGGGTCAGGTCCAGAGGCGGGTGTCCGCTCTGCCATGATTCTGTTTCCTCCATGTGTCCAAAGTGCAGGAAGGCTGGGATAGAACATTTGCCCTCCTGAGTGGCAAGGCCCTGCAGGCTAATCCCGTGGGGTGTAGCCTCCCGAGCAAACCTCGATGCAACACAATCCCACCCCAACAAGGAGGAATAAAGTGTGCCCCAGGGTCCGGGATGCTCCTGCTTTGGGAGAATCAAGGTTGGTAATCTGTAAGCGCTCTCCCCGGTTTTACGATTCTGTAAGTCAGACCAGGTTTGGGACGAGATTCTGCAGTGGCCTGTTTGACAAGCCATGTACGTTTTCAGAGAAAAATGAACTTTACTGAGTCACGGCAAGACCGTTCTCACCCTGGTTTTCATTTCACAGACTGGAACGATCAGATGGTGAGACCCAGAACCACTTGTGTACGGCAGGTGTCTTGGGCTGCAGGGAACAGAATTCGACTGGAATTGGCTTGCGTTATGTTGCCATCGATTAAAAGGAACGTGAAGTGCCTCATGGAAAGCAAGAGGGGTGTTGCACTTGGGTGTCAGAAACTAGGACCTGGGGAGGACCTCGGGACCGGTGGGTGCCCTTTGTCCTTGCTTCCCATCCCTCCCCAGCTGTCCTGCTGTGCACAGTGGCTTTCTCCGAGGCAGGTAGAAGACCATGTTGGGTAATATCCACAGCCACCTGTCTTAGTTCTGGCGGGGTCAGACCTCACGGTGGAAATCTACGCTGTATCTGATGTTTTTGTTGGTTGCAATGAGGACTACACTAACCACAAAATAGCTTCCAGTTTTGATGTATAGAGATGTCCTCTGTGCAGAGGCAAGCGCTGTCCATTATTTAGGTGTTTGGCTAGTGCCCAGGATGCCCTGAGACCCACAGTTCTGTTCTATAGGTCGGCCAAGTTGGGACCAAATTATACTTATTAATGATTATCTCGGAGTTTTTATAATAATAAAGCAATGTTATTTCATTCTCTGACAGACTGAAACTAACACCTCTATTACGGGACTCCGTGTGGAAGCCCAGGGTCTCTGATGGGCTTGACCACTTCTTAGCCATGAAGGAGAGAGAGATTTTCAGCTCTCCGTCTACTTAGGCTGCAATTTTAGAGTTTTCTCCCTGGGGAAGTGAAGAGCCTAGTCTCTTAAAAACAGATTATGTTTGGACGGAGAAGAGGGTTCTACAGTACATCCACTTAAACAGAACCCTTTTTTATAAAAAGAGCATTATGGATGTCATCTAAGTAAAAGCGCCTTACAAAAGTGTCCCAAGTTGTTTGCATTATTTTCTTGGCAGTGATCGAAAGGAACAGGATACTGGATGGAAAAAAAAAAAAGGCAACATAGATTCAGGATTTTGGTGCATGTGCGTGTCTGTGTGTGTGTACGTGTGGGCATGTGTGCGGGCACATGTGTGCTAGGAATAGAGAGTTTTGCCCGGGATGGATGCTTAGCTCCGCTTTTCATATATTGTTCTGGGTGGGAGCGAAGTCCCTCCTGAGGCACATGGGGGAAATGGTGGCCACGAGCTTGTAGACCACAGTCCAGCCATCCCAGGAAAGGGTGCACATGTGTGTGGGCTTTTGGAGATGATCATGGAGGACGGCAGTTTGAGTCTGATGAAGTCCAGAAAGGAGAATGTGGTGCAGAGGGCGAGCGAGAAAGGAAGGGGTGGAGGGGAGTGCGAGAGGGGTGAGAGGAATTTGGGGATTCGTGGAGTAAGGTATTCTCAGGACACAGTAAATGAGTTACCGGTGAGGGATGGATTCTGCCAGAGGAGGGTTCTCGGCACAGGCTCAGGGATGGAGAGAAGACAAAACCGCGTGGGTGTGTCATCATCTGGATCCCGGGAAGACAGGGCAACATCGACATGTGACCCACCCTGAAAAGCAGCCTTCTTCGTCCTCTGCCAGGGTCCTGGCTGTCCTGGGGAGTCCCCAAGCTAGGGAGGCTGGAGGGCGCCGTGGGGGGGTGGTCCCTGTTTTATCTGGAAGCGGGACAGATGCCCTCTGGTTTCCGCCTCCGCCTCCCGTGTGTGTGCCAGAGTAGGGAGATCCTTACCCTTTCTCTCCATCCTTTCTTCTCCTGCGGAGCCCCGTGACTGTGCTCTGTAGTATCAAAAAGAGATAAAACCGTTCCCGGACAAGCCTTGGGCTGAAGCGTGTCTCTGTCGGTCCCCAAATCCAGATAAACCTCTGAACTTCTGGACCCTCCTGGAACAGAATCTTACCGGTGATGCCTCAGGGCACCGTGCATCATTATATCTAACGTCATAAACCCGAGACCATTATCTTTCCCATCCAGGCTTCCCGTAATGGTGGCACAATGACTTTGTTCCTGTGTGGCCCTGGCAGAGAGAAACTTTTGAGCAGGTGTTATTAAAAGGTTTTTAATCCATGAAAGCCTAAACAGCTCAAATGGGTTGAAAGTACCGTCCTTTCCCTACCGAGGACGCGCGAGGCATCTTTATCTGATATCCACCATTTGCTGTAATAAAGATTTTGGATCAAAGCTGATGAATCAAAATGTGTTTTGTGAAATCTGTTTTAGCCAAGAGCTCTCGACATCCATAACCTCTTTTATTGGATCCCCCTCCTTTGAGAACGGAGGGAAGGACGTTGTGTTACCACTGAAGTCCCTCCAACGGCAGCCATATTCCCCTTTTTTCCCCTCCACCTGTAAGAACGCCTGCAGCATCGTCCGGGGGAAGGGCTTAGGGGTTTGTGGGAAAGAGGTTCTGAGTTCCATTGTGTGTTTGGAGAAGCTGCCCCAAGGGAAGCTGCTTTTCCACACAGTACAATTCTTTTCTTTTCTTTTTTAAAATCCATTTGTGTCTGGAAAAATGATATGAAACAATTTTGTGCCCATTTTTCTTTTAGGGAGAAATCCCTGAAAATGGGTCGATCTCACTCCTGGCTCACTGACTTCCCAGGAAAGGGTCCCTCGGCACGCCGTCTGAGATAATGACCAAAAATAAAGAGAAGAGTGACAGCAAACGCTGTTGGCCAGCTGGCCTTGTGCTGGCAGTTTGCAAATATTTCTTGAGCTCTCTGACTTGCGCACTTAATCGTCCTCTCCTGCTGAGATGACAAGCCAGACCCAGAACGGAGAGGGGGACCTGCTTTCTGAGCCAGGTCACAGGCTGGTGATATTTTTTTTGAAGCAGAAACTGGCTACTTGGTCACCAAGTACAATGACCTTTGCCAGCAACCCCAGACTGAGTCCTCCTGGCTCTCATCCTTCCAGTCTCCTGTGTAGCCTTCATGGTGTCCCATGGTCAGATGGGTCTCCTAAGATCCCAGGCATGACCCGACAGCAAGCTTTGTGAATAATTTCAAAGGCAGATGAGGGTTGGAGGCACGGGTGTGGCGGGTGGTGATCCAGCACCGCGAGCCCAGGGCTCCAGGCCCTTTCTTGATGACCAAGAGCACATCGTAGATCAGATTTAGCAAATGAGATCACCAAGGAAAGTGTTTTTGTGCGAGTGTGAGTCCCCCAGAGAGCGCGTACCCGAAAGGATTCCATGCAGTGGATTTAATGGGGGAGAAGCCCGTGAGACGGGAGGAGGCAGGGAGAGGGGCTGCAGTCTATGGGGCAGGTCATGATCCGGGAAAGATGGTAGGGATGGAGGGTCCAGCAGGCAGGCCTCCAGTGACACTGTGGTCCTGGGAAGTCTCCACCAGGCCATCGGCACCGTCTGAGCCCGGGACACCCATCAGAGAAAGCCCCCACTGGGCAGGGGTGGACAGCCCATCCTCATGCTGCACTCCCCAGGGACGGAGGGGCAGCCTGGGGGAGGCATGGCCTCAGATCAAGGCCACAGTGGGGCCCCAGGGGGCGCAGGGCGAGCGTACCCCCAGCTCTGCTCACACACGGCAGCGTCCTCAGTGGGGAGGTATGAGTAGGACATCTGCGTGGCCACCAAGCAGATGGTCATGGTAGGTGCCCAAAGGTGGTGTTTGGTCATGAAACACCTTTCTTGTTCAACTGCCGTGTGACTTCTGAGTCACTTTTCAAGGAGCCGTGTCTCATAAATCTGTAGACTCCAGATAAACTTAGCATATGCGTCACTAGACAGACCTGGTCTGTCTTACGCTATTAGATCAGATTTCTTGCCAGATTTCCTGATAAGATCGCCAGATTTAACAAACGCAGCCATAAGAGGCCTAGCTAAGGCTTGGTTACGGATAAGCACTTTTTTTTAAAAGTATAAGTATGTACCATGTAATATTTGGGACATACTTATACTAAAAATAATGTTGGGGCGCCCGGTTGGCTCCGTTGGTAGAGCACGCGACTCTTGATCTCGGGGTTGTGAGTTTGAGCCCCACGTAGGGTGTAGAGATGACTTAAAAATAAAATCTTTTAAAAAATGGAGTTCACCCCCAAATCAAATATACCCAGGCACCTTGCGCTTGCATTTGTGAGATCTGACAATACACCCTGTTTTCACCTGGCAACGCTCTCCTCTAACTGGAGGGTTTGTGAGTTTCTCTCTCCCCATTATCCGCGCTCCTCCTGCCCGCTGCCAGCACAGGTAGACTGGGGTGTCTCTGTAGCCGCAGAGCACTGAGGGACAGTGCTGATGTGGGAGGGGCACCCCGGGAATGGCCGCCACAGGAGGCCACGTCACGTTCTCTCGCACTGAAGGTCTGCCATCCCTGGGGCTCCCTTTCCCCTATTATCTCTGAGCAAAACTCATATTTTCCTTCGATTTCACGCTCTTTGCATTCCTCCTCTCTGCAGGAAGAGCCCTTCAGAATGTGACATGAACAGAAAACGCACCATTAGCTCTGCAGGAAGGCCTGTGGCCGTCCTTCTCGAGAGTCTGAACCTTTCCGAAGGGTCAGGGCCAGGAAGGGGGCCTCCGAGGGTGAGGGGACTGTGGTCCCACCTGGCACGGATCCCTCTGTGGTCCGACTCAGACAACCGAGAGAACAGGTTGGGTCACAAAAATGAAAAGGAACAGCAGGGTGATCTTCAAGCAGGTTTTGATCAGGGTCTTACTTAATTTCTCCCAAGGCGCCAGACCGAGGCAGGGAAGAGGGGGAGCCTGGGGCTTCCTCCCAGACTGTCTGAGTCCAGAACCCCAGCTTGGAACCTGCAGCCTGGACCCGGACTTCGTCCTCTGTGCGGTGCCCTGAACAGCACCTGCCCTCCACAGAGAAGGTACTTGAGTAATCTCTCCTGGATCTGGGAGCAGGGAAATACTTTGGCTTGTAGTTAGAGGAAAAAATATATTCGAGACTCATGCATATTTATATTAAATCACATATAAGAGTAAATGTCGGATCAATTTTTCTCTTGTTGGAGTAATACACAATCAAACAAATGGCCCATAAAGGAGAAAGAAAGGGTTTCTGTAACAAGAGAAGGTTTAAATATGCAAACATTTTTGATAGCCTACAGGGCAGGTAATAAAATGAGTTTGATGCATTTCCTTGATCGAGGGTTTACAAGGTTTTATAAGAATTTTTGTTAGTGCATCTATTTAATTTTTATTCTATTACCCTCCGTGACTGGATTGTCTGGTCATCCCCACAGTGTTAATATTAACGCGCTTATAAATATTAGACGGTGTTGTGCTTAAGAATGAGTACCAGGAAACTTTAAATCTCTTAATGACTGGAAGTTGGAGATAATGGAATTATCCTTTGAATAATCTCTGCCGTTTTTTATTATTTAAAAAAATTGTACAGGTAGAAGCTGAGTTTCGTATTGAAGGAGTATGGCTTCTGCAGGGACTATCTCTCTGACACTCTCTCTATTATTTGGGGCTGCCCCGAATCCGTTAAATTAACACCAACTTCAGCAACAGAGAACCTCCGGATCTTAGTGGCTTGGCCCAACAGATGTGTAGGTGAGTGAGGTTTGCTTCTCACGCAAGTCAAGTGCAATCAGCAGGGGATCATGGGAGGGCAGAGGCCATTACTCAGGGACCCAGGCTCCTTCCGTCTGAGGGCTCCCCTTTCCCCTAAGGGTGGGGTCTTCTGCTGCCCCTGGCCTCGGCCAGTGAAAGGCACGAGATAGGTTTCATGGGTCGTCTTGCTGACTCTGTGGCAGAATCTGCTAGAACTCACCCATATCTGTCTCCCCCTCTTCCTGGCACACTACTTTCCTCTCATGCAGTCACTGCGACGGTGAGACTATTTCCTGCACAAGAAGCGAGAGCAGAAGGGACATATGTCCCCTTCAGAGGATGTAGCTTGAGCAGACCTGCCCTAGAAAGTCTTAGAAGGTTTCTCCCTTCTTCCTCCCCTCAGCTGGGTTGCAGAGAATGAGGTTTAAGTGGATAGCTGAGCAACAAGATGGCGGGAGCCTGGGTCTTGGAATGATTCACAGGATAAGAGCCCCATGTCGTACCTGAGCAGATGGTCTGCTCTCTAGGTTTAAAAGCCCACAGGTGCAGAGGAATTTGCCTCAGGTGGGCCATACCCAAGTCCTACTCTTCTCTGATTTAGACACAATTCTGCACTGAGTGTTGCTGTTGGGAGAGGCTACTTGGCCAATGGAAAGGACTTACATTTTGGATTCTTAGGAGCTGAATTTTGTCCCCCTCCCCAAAGACATGAAGTCCTAACCCCCCAGTGCCTCAGAATGTGACTGTATTAGTCAGAGTTCTCCAGAGACATGATAATATAAATATTGATATATTATTAAATTAATGAGCTCTTGTGACCACGGAGGCTGAGAAGTCCTGCCATCTGTTGTCTACAAGCTGGAGAATCAGGAAAGCCCGTCATGTACTCAGGTCTGAGTCCAAAGGCTGAGAAACAGGAGCCACATGTCTAAGGGCAAGAGAAGGATGTCCCAGATCAAGCAAAGAGAACCAATTCACCTTTTCATTCCATTCGGGATCCCAACAGGCCAGATGGTGCCCACCAGCATGGGTAAGGGCATCTTCTTAGCACATTGATTCAAACGCTCATCTCTTCCCCAGACACCTGCACGGATGCCCCGGAAATCATGTCTCCTGTTACCCGAGTCCCTCTTAGCCCAGCCAAGGTGACACAAATGGACCATTAATTACAGTGACCTCATCTGGAGGTAGGGCGGTTGGAAGGTAACCAGTTAAGGTGAGGTCACATGAAAGCAGGGTGGGCCCCTGCTCCCAGGTGACTATTTCCCTGATAAGAAGCCCACTGCATGAGGGTAGGAACATGGGAGCAGAAGCCATGTGGGGACAAAGGCAGGGGCCAGTGTCTTGCAGCTGGAAGCCTGAGCCTGCCCCAAATTGTTGCTAAATTCTAGAAGCTAGAAAGGGGTAAGGAAACCTCCCTGACAGGTTTCAGAGGGAGCGCAGCCCTGCCAACACCTGGATTGAGGACTTCGGGTCTCCAGAACCATGGTCTTGTCTGGTGGACCCAGAGAAACCAACACAGAGTTCTTCTGGATGGTGCCAGAGATTGTCTGAGGGCAGAAGTACAATCTGACCCTACACAGGCTGTGCCCCCTAGGGGGTTCCCTTTGGCGAGCCAGTGTCATAATAAATTCAGAATCTTGATAGGAGCTGACATTGACAACTCCAAAAATTTCACGTAAAAATCTGAATCTTTGGGGCTCCTGGGTGACTCAGTTGGTTAAGTACCTGCCTTCGGCTCAGGTCATGATCCCTGCTTGGAGGGGAGCCTGCTTCTCCCTTTGCCCGCTGCTCCCCCTGCTTGGTGCGCACTCTCTCTGACAAACAAGTAGATAAAATCTTTTTTTTTTTTTTTTTAAATCTGACTCTTTGGTATTTCTTTCTTTTTTTAGAAAAGATTTTTAAATTAATTAATTTATTTGACACAGACAGAGAGAGATCACAAGTAGACAGAGAGGCTGGCAGAGAGAGAGGGGGAAGCAGGCTCCCCACTGAGCAGAGAGCCTAATGTGGGGCTTGACCCCAGAACCCCGAGATCATGACGAGCCGAAGGCAGAGGCTTAACTCACTGAGCCATCCAGGCGCCCCTCTTTGGTATTTCTTGAAAAATCTGGTGAACGGTGAGACCCATTTCAACCTGGCACAGAAATTACCTATATCTAAGTAAGAGATGCTTAAAACAGGGAATTAACGACTTGATAGGGTTACAAACAGCACCGCGGTTGTCCCCACATGAGCCGAGACGTCCCACCCATGGCTAGCGGATAATGGGGAGGTGGTGGGAAATTTAGGCATAAGTTCTTTGCAGAGGTAAGGAATTCAGATGAGGTCATACCTTTATATGAGGTCATATAAAGTAGGTATATTCCTAATCCGCCAACACTATAGACCATTGTCTCCCGCCTGTCCCTTTGGAGTGAGGGACTGCTGCCCTAGAATGAATGATTTTTATTTAAAGATTTTATTTATTTGAGAGAGAGAGCAGGAGAGAGACAGAGAGTACGCATGGGAGAAGGGGTCCGCAGAGGGAGAAGCAGACTCCCCACTGAGCAGAGAGCCCGACGTGGGGCTCAATTCCAGGACCCTGAGATCGTGACCTGAGCCGAAGGCAGATGCTTAACCAACGGAGCCACCCAGGTGCCCCTAGAATGAGTGTTTGATTCAGAATATTTCTAGAGCAATCTATAGACAGGTTCCTGGAAGTTTGATAAGATTGGCTTTTGCTTCGTTTTCAATCTGCAATAACAAGCTGCATATTATTCATCGCTGAGGAATATGGTCTTCGTGAGCCTCCTTTCTAGATCTGGGTGTCTGAGTATCAGCCTCTTCAAAAGCAAAGAATGCCTCATGTTGTGGAAGGCAAAACCCAACTTTTGTCTTTGTGGGGTCCACTGCCTTCTGGACTACTTTTTGCTGTGTGGCCAGAAGGAAACAATGTTCCAGGTTCAGGAAAGAATCTTATCCTTGACATAATAATCTGTTACATTTCAGTGCTGGTTTTTTTCAGTACGGACAGTTTCAGGCTCTATATCGAGTGGTTTCAGGCTCTATATCGAGTTGTTTGTCCAGTTTTGGTTTGCGTGTTCCTGCCTATGCTGTACTTGCCCGTTTCTCAGGAAAAGCGACCTCTGGAGGCTTCACTCTGTAGCTTTTCTAGCTCTCCAAAGCCAGGTAAAGGCCAGTTTCCAGAGGGAGGTTGGAGCCATCGTCCTGGTCTTCCCAGCTTATTCAGGCAGAGTTACTGATAGCCTCCAGCTGGGTCCCAAACGAGGGCCAGAGACATGTCATCTAATTCAGTATTACTTGTTTCAGAAATGGTTTTTCTAGCGTATCAGTTTAGAACAGGTTTGTTTCTCAAAGTCCACTGGTCTAACTCACCATCCAACCAGAATCACTTAAATTACTTTCTTTCAAAATAATACCACTTTTAAAGGTGGTTATTTAGTTAAAGAGTATACATAGGACAGACACATAAGCCAAACACAGCATTTTATTCCATGGGTAATACCATGAGGGACACACCACAGGACACAACTCTTTTGGGAAGACTATGAGATCACCAAGTTATACCCTTCCTAATGGTCAGGAAGCTCCCCCCTCCTGCCCTCCCTCCAGGGTCCCCATGTTCTAGATGTCATTCTACAAAGCAGGAAGACCAAGATTAGCCATACTCTGTCCTAAGTTTATGAAATTTATCAGTTTGTCCTCTTGTACAAATAACAGAAATCCCATTTAAGTTGGCTTAAACAAACAAAAAGGTTACAATTTAAGTAGCTGAGTATTCAGGGTGTAGTGGGGCTGCAGGTCCAGCTGGATCCAGGAACTCATCAGAACACAGTTCCTCTTAATCTCATTTCTTACTTTCTTCTGTGTGTGTTCTATTGTCAGACAGACTATTTCCTCATGGAGGCAGCAAGAACTGCCTACAGCCTGGGAGGCAGGGAGGATCTTGGCATTGAGTGGATGGCTCCCGTCCACAGAATGGACATCGCACGTCATTGCAAAGCAGCTGGGGAATGTGATGTCCGGTCATCACCACATTATCTATGGACAGTGGATGGGATGGCATTGCTAATAGGGTAACAACAGATGATAGATCTAGCAAGGTCTCCAGCTGATGACCGCGTTTCATAAGTGCACCAGGTCACCGTTTCAGGGTTTTAGAATGATGTCATCGGGGAAATAAGAAGTCGGGGCACCCTAGGCACCAAACAGATGGACCTCAGGATGCACAGGTAAACGTCCTCATTAAACACCGCAGTCTGATGACGTTTTCTGGAATACGGACAGTTCGTGCTTCTCACTGTGAACTTCAACTTCTACCAAATGTGTGCAGCAGAGCGCCCATTTCCTGTTGGCCACTAGCCGAGTGGAGCTGCAGGAGTGACATGTCCACTCCCAAAGCAGCCTCTTTCGCTGGAAGCGTGTGGATGACTCACGGGTCTAGCCCCTTCCTTGATTTGTGCAGAAGCATCACTCACAAAGAATTTGCGGGTTCCAGGGGCTCTGCTGGACGTGGGAGGAGGATGGGAACAACAAGGGCAGGGGTTACCCGGTGGCAATGCCGACTTCACGTAGAAAACACAACAGCCTGACTCTCAGACCTGTGCTTCTGAGCCGCCTGGGTGGCTCAGTGGGTTAAGCCTCTGCCTTCCGCTCAGGTCGGAAGAACACCCAGACTATGACTTTTGATCATTTTCCCTTCTGTGTCTACCTCTCCACCCAAGAGCTCTGTTTGCACCCAGCTGGCCAACCGCCTTCTCTAGCCTCGGGCTTCCTCCTTCCGGATCCGCCACCTGACGAGAAGACAACAGACATTCTGTTCACCGATCTTGCTTTCTCTATGCCCTTTTCTCCTTCCTTTCCTGCCTCACTTGAGTTAGGCTACCTTCTCCTCCACTTACTGGTTTGGACGTTTCCCCATTCTGTCGCACTTTTTAATAACGGGTTGAGATTTTAGTTGGGATGCCTCGTTGTTAATCTACCTTTTGAAAATAATTTGATTGCCATGACTTTTATAAGGAGCCGTCCATCCCTTTCTGAGCAGAGAGGATGGCAGGGTGCTCCCCCCACGGTGCCAACGGTACGTGAAATCCCGTTTCCTGACACCATGTTGGGGGTCGTCCCTCCGTGGCCATCCCTCCCTCCTCCATCCCGGTGCTAAGCTCCTACCGCTCCCGCCGCGGGATTCCTTCAGCATCGTCCACACCATCATTGACTTCAGAGCTGTTTCCGAAAAGGCCCCTGGGCAGATAGACTTTGCTTCCTGAGAGACACATGCCTCCATGTGTGGCTTTAAATAAATTGGGAAAAGCTTTACACTGTTCGTAGGACTCTTTTTCTAGTAGCTTATCCAGAGCGTTTTCCGGCAAGGGAGGAGACCCTCGCCCTTTGCCTTCCATTTGAGTCCTCCCTGATCATGTTTGTCCAAGTTCTGCTGTTTTAGAACGTTGCCTGCCAAACTGCTTCGAAAATCATGAAGCATCTTGCTTGTCCAAACTATGGTACACTTCTTTGAGAACTGACATGAACCCTTCCCTTCCTGGGCAATTTGTTTCATATTACAATGGGACAGAGTGATGTTTTCCCATCTGAACCTGATGTGCAGTTGGGTTCTTGGTCACACTGTCCTGCCACCTGCAGATGTCTTCGGGCTCTCTGGGTGATGACTGTTACCTTGCCTTCGCTCACGTTACCCACCTGAGTAGAGCAACAGGGAACGGGAAGACCATGGCTTACGCCACGCCTGGCTTAGGGAGTCATGACGATGGTTCACTGCTCTGTTCTAGAAGGTACTTTTCAGACCGTGGTCAGTGTTGATCTGATCAGGTGCTTCCCCTGGGTTTTGCTGCATTGGCCAGAGTAGGAGGACAAACCTTTCAAACAAAGCTGATCACATCTCTCCTCCCAGGGCTGTTTCTCATCTCTCCTTGCTTCACTCGTCTTGAAATTCCTGGAGTGCTAGCCTGTCTCGCTGGCAACCCTTCCCCTCCACTTAAATATGCCCACATCAGGAAGGCCAGGTCGCTCTTCCCCTGCTAACCAGCGGATGCACACGTCACCCCCTGGGGCATTCGTTTAAAGAATCCAGGTGCGGGCTGACTGACGTTCACGTCCATCTACACTGAACGTCTGAACGTCACGGCTTTCTGTCCTTTTTTTTTTTTTCACATTTTAGGGAGGGAGTGGAGAGGCAAATTTTATAATTCTGTTCATTTCAGTGGAAAAAGAAATTCACATTTCGTGTTGTTGATATGATGATGAGACCAACCCACATCATCCACACCACAGCCACCGGGTACAAACGGCGGTGTCTCCACGGCTGTTTTAATCGCATTCTCGCCCACGTTGAATTCTTTCCTTTGTTCAATGTCATTTTGCAACTTTAGAGATCGTTTTATTTTTAATTTTTTTCTACTTGACAAACAGCATTATTATTATTATTATTTTTTAGAGATATTTTTTGAACTATTAAGGTGTTGAAACTTCCCCAAATGTCCCCTGGGTTCCCCCCACCCACCGACTCCGCTGTCCCAAATCTTTGTCCTTCTGAAAATGTGGAGGGACCATCTGTTATCAAAGGCCTCTGACCAATGTGTCCACCAGAGGATGCTGCCTTTTGTTTTTTCCTATCAGATTCCATTTCTGGAGACTGGAAAGATTATTTATCAAATTATTATTATTATAATAAATAAATATATATTAAATTATATTTACTGAATTATTGAATAGAATATCAGGGCTTTTTAAAGAAATATATTCCCCAGCTTGTAAATCCCAAGTTTTCAAAACTGGCGATAACGGAAGGAGATGGATATGACTTGGTGTCCAGTGCTGGGACACACCGCGTGTCCTTGGTGGTTTGATTCCTCTAACTCTGCTCTCGAAGGGGAATAAAACCGACGTGGTCGGGAATTCCTTGAAATATTCCCCCCCTTGCCTCTCACTTTTCTGTCCGTCGAGACTTGTAAAGAAGAAGAAGGGCCTGGAGAGAGGTGGGAGGAAGTTCACGGACCCTGCAGATGCCCCTCCTAGAAAGGGACAGGAGGAGGAGGAGGAGGGCTGCTGAGAGAACGATCAGATTTACCAGATTAAAGTACAAGCCCCCAGTTACATTTGCATTTGAGATAAATGATCCTTTGGATCAAAGGACATCCACAGCAAGATGTGGGACATGCTTATTCTAAAAATGCATCATGTGTGTGGCATTCAGGCTTCGCTGGGGGCTCCCTGTCACCCAGCAGCTCTGGCTATGGGGGGGGGGGGTGACAGCAAGGACAACGTACAGGAAAGACAAGAATGAGTTGGTACCTTCACATCTACGGGGACTCAGCCGATGGTGGAAGGAGCACAAAGTAGCTTTGTGAGGATGAGAATAATGGGGCTAGGAAAAAATATGGATAGGGGAAATAAAGGAATTAATGTCTCGGGGTGGTGATGGCATTTCCATCCCTGCCTCACAGTTTGTTCCTTGTGATTGTCTCAGAGAGGCTGATGGTCCGCACGTATGCACGGGCACCTACCTTGCCTGGGATATGACCCGGCAGGTGGCGAGATGCAGAAGTAGGGGGTGTGTTCGGACTCAGGGCTCGAGGTTGTCCTCTCTGGTGCTGGCCGCCTGCCCTAACTTGCTGGACCTCAGTTGTCATGCTTGGGAACGGCAGCCAGAACCCTTGTCCTGCCTCCTTTCTGGCAGTGTTGTAGAAATAAGGCAGCATGATGGATGGGATGAAAGACTGTTTATGTCTTTTACACCGTCAGTTCTAGAGGATTGGAGACTAGGTCTGTCCTGTTTGATGTGGGAAACAAAGTCAGAAGAGGAAATATTATATTTCCTTCCTACCCACAGCCCACTGATGAGTCCTGGAAATGGGCAGAGTAGGACCTTCCTCTAGGGACTCAGCTGCCTCGATGTTAATACCTTGCTAAGGGCAAAAGACAATCCTAGCCCGACCCCCAGGATCCTATAAGTCTATTTTAACATATAAAAATTCCTTTGGAAACTCTCTTTATCTCTACCTCTCCCAAGATACATGCTGGCAATCATCCCCAAGCCTATGACCCACCGATATACATCTGAAGGGTCTCATGACTCGGGTTTTATTAGACGGTAATAAATGACTTTTCCCAACCATAGCTAGTCCCCATCAAGGTCCTGGAAACCTTCCTTCCAAAATTCCAAGAGAATTAGGCTCTTCCTAACCCTGTCCCAACTTGAAAGTATATAATGGGCCACTCCTCAACCATCAGTCTTGTGCAAACCAAAGAATTTTAACCCCTTTTTGCTGCTGATGATCACACTGCATTTCCTGTACATCCGTAAGCATTTCTACACCCCGATTTAGTGCACAGCGTGAAAATGACTGATGTGTAATTCATTACCGTTTGTCAGGGATGAAACCAACATGAAACCGACATTTGGTGGTTTTTCACAAGGGCCAAATATTTCTTTTCGTTTAATAAAAAAGTGATACATTCGAGCCTCATCAAAGCCTGGATGCCCACATCAAGACTTTAACGTGCAGTCTTCCAGCCTTCCCAGCGTGAGTGTTGCCTACTACAAACAACCTGGGCACAGGGGCAGCGTTGGGGGACTAACAGGGACCATAAATCCTACCAGGGCTGCACGTTTAAGCTGAATGCCTGAGCCGGAAACATAGACACGATTTTGTTCAGCAGGCGTCGTCATGAAGAGTAAAGCCTAGAAGGTGTGCACGTTTCCTTTCTCCATACTGGGGTCATTTCACGGTGCATCGGCATTTTTATCTTCAGTTCTAAGAAATTCCAATCGACTCGCTTTAAAAACATGTTCATGGACTTTCTCCCATCACAAAGGAAACTACTCGTTTATTATAAAGGATTTTAATCTCTCAGGGTTTTCTGTTCTGTTTCCAGCACCCATGCCAGGTGCTGGGGACTCTTGGGGCTGGACCCAAGTCCTGGAACAAGCTTGGGCTTCTCAGGCTATCTGGTATACCTGCGGTGGGTGCCCTCAGGCTGGGGTCAGACCACAGCTTCTCTGTGCACGGTCAGTTTTAACATGTAGAAGCATGATGGAGTCACGGTCGTTTGTGATGTCACTGGCTTCCTCCCTCCGTGTCACGTGAACTTACCCTTTTTATTCAACTCCTGGCATTTGTTGTCTCCTTTCCTGTTTAGACACAAGAATCATTCTCTAGAACTAGGCTATTGTGCCGGCCTCCTCACCGAATGTCTCACCTTCATTTCTACCCGCCCCCGTTTGCCTTCTACTTGCCAGCAAATTAATTTCCCATCCCATGAAAGATACATCCTGTTCCAGGATCTTTGCATCACCCCTTCCTGAAACTCCATGCCCATTAGACAATAACTCCCAGGAGTTCAGACCCACATCCAACAGACGTGGAGAGACATTACTGTAGCTCCTGGGAATGAGTCTCAGTTGACTGTATCGGGCCCGGCATTGGGCTCCCTGCTCAACGGGGAGTCTGCTTCTCCCTCTGCTCCTGCTCTCTCTCTCTCTCTCAAATAAATGCATATATAAAATCTTTTTTTTTTTTTTGAGTTGTGGACAAAATCTTTTATTAGTTTCTCATTTACAGGCCTCATCAGTGCCTCTGATAGTACTGTTAAGAGACCATTTTACCTAGCTTACCACTAAATGAAAAAAAATTTTCATCACCAAATTTTTCAACATCTGTGGGTCACAGATGTTGGGGTTAAAACCCTTTAAATCATCTGCTCCTTGGACACGGCATGCGGGCTGTCAAAAGGAAACCGGTGGTCGGCTTGAATCACCGGACGTCCGAGCATTAACACATGTTGGGTCCTCAGCATTTGGGTTCTATTTGCCCCAAGCCCTCCTCACGTTTCATGCATCTCCCGTGCCCTGATGGGAGGCTGGAGGCCAAGGGCTCAGGCTCAAGCTTCATTAGAATCATCCTGTGGGGCTGGTAGGTCACTGGCCTTGGCTCCCGGACTGCCTCGTGGTCCCTGGGGTTCTTTGAAAATTACCGATTTCTGGTTTCCACCCCAGACGACATGCCTTAATTACTCTGTGGCAAGACCTGTGCATGAGAGAGAGAGAAGGAGACTAGGGAAGCCTGTTAGGTGAAAATGACAAAATTATCATTTCCAGTTCTACAGTAAGCCAAAGCTACTGTGTGAGGTTAGTGTGGGGTGAGAGTGTACTTAAATTCTTGTGTATATTTTGACGAGAGAAGTCTAAGAATGTTTTCGGGTTTTGCCAGGTTACTATTTTTTTTTTTTTAAGATTTTATTTTTAAGTAATCTCTGCACCCAACGTGGGGCTTGAACTCCTGACCCTGAGATCAAGAGTCCCGGGTTCTACTCACTGAGCCAGCCAGGTGGCGAGTCCCCAGTGCTCCCCACAGCCCATCTCTGTGAATAGTGCTGTGCTAGGACCAACGCTTAGAACAAAACTGGCCCTTCATCCTTGGGAATTCCAGCCAAAGGCAGACGAACGCTGATCTCTAAGAACAACTCTTACTGTTTGAAAATTAATACACTAATTAATAATGACACCAATTCCCAACTGAGAAGTATACTTAAGAGACAACAGAACAACTAATTACTTTCTATCTGGAATCCTATAAATTCTCTCCAGCAGGGGTGCCTGAGTGACTCAGTCGTTAAGAGTCTGCATTTGGCTCAGGTCATGATCCCGGGATCCTGGGATCGAGCCCCACATCGGGCTCCCTGCTCAGCGGAAGCCTGCTTCTCCCTCTCCCACTCCCCCTGCTTGTGTTCCCTCTCTTGCTGTGTGTCTCTCGGTCAAAAAAATAAATAAAAATATCTTTAAAAAAATTCTTTCCAACAATCCAGTAGACCAGGTACTATCATTTCTTCTGTTTGATGCATAAGGATATTAGAATTTCTTAGAAGATGACTTTTACCCAAGTAAGTATCAGACTTAGTTAGCGCCATCTTCTGTGACCCTAAAACCAGGCTGGTCATGACAGAAGACAGGTGGAGTCAGGTGGGCTTTGCAGGGGATGGGGTGAGGGCGGGTGCCCGTGAGACCGTCTTGCCTGGTCCTTCCTTCCAAGGGCCTCGGTGGAAGACCCACAGCATCGTCTGAAAAGAAGGCTGAGCCACGACAGAGAAGCCCACCAAAGGATGGGAGAGGACCAGTCCGTGATCAGTAGCCGTCTTTAAGCCACATCTCATTACCCTGATGCAGATCTGCAGTTGCTGTAAATTAACATTTCTAT
Organism: Lontra canadensis; assembly: GCF_010015895.1. Lineage (NCBI taxonomy): Eukaryota > Metazoa > Chordata > Mammalia > Carnivora > Mustelidae > Lontra > Lontra canadensis. The sequence goes on from NW_022631052.1 coordinate 12,085,879, forward strand.
AAATGCCATAATTATCTTGTGACTAGTACCATTATATCACAATATTTTTGCATGTGTTGACAGTATTTATTTAGAAAATGTCAACATTTACAATACGCCACAATTTGTCAACTTGTGTTGATGTTTCTGCTCAAGAAAAAAATAAAAATAAAAAACGCGTCGAGCCTTCTTTGTCGGAGGATGGGTCTGCCTCTTGTAAATTAACTGCTGCAGGTGTGAAAGAGACCGTCCGTGAGAAGGGAGGTCGGTGGGGAGGGGCGTTCCCAGCATGTTTGCCCAAATAGGATCTTGTCTTCATAATCAGACCAAAAAAACCCCATGCAAACCCAGGAGAATGAACAAAACATCCCCTAAAACCCCAAACTACATCATCCTCTCTTGAAGACCCGTTTTTCTTCTGTCCTGAGGCAGCGGTGCCCTCAGGTGAGGAAAAGAAGTCACTCTCAAATGAGAGAGAAAAGAACAATGGGAGGGAAGAGAATGGTGGGAGGGAAGGTGTCACAGGTGTCCACACAGGGAGCCCAGCGTCTTGGGGTGAGCGGCAAATGGGCAGGACGTGAGGAGGCTGCACACAGGGGCAGGTCATGGTACACCTGCCCAGCCCTTGTGCCCAGCTCCGGGGCACCTGCTGAACACCTGTCAGCAAGTACTGCTCACTCTGGCCCTCGGCCCTTGGCAGGCGCTTCTGATCCTGAATTTGCAATCCAGTAAACCTTTCCGCTGTCTCTTACTGCAGAAATTAATACTATCCTGGGTCCCGTTTTGGCAAGAAGGCCCCGTGTGCCAGGGCAATGATCCCCATTTCAAAATAAACATTTTCTGGAAACACTTTACAGGAGTATAGACTTGGGGTGGACCACGAGAATTTGACTTTTTTTTTTTTTTAAAGATTTTATTTATTTGACAGAGAGAAATCACAAGTAGAGAGAGAGAGAGAGGAGGAAGCAGGCTCCCTGCTGAGCAGAGAGCCCGATGTGGGACTCGATCCCAGGACCCTGAGATCACGACCTGAGCGGAAGGCAGAGGCTTAACCCACTGAGCCACCCAGGCAGCCCGGAGAATTTGACTTTTTAATGGTGTTCTGACTTTTACAGGGTTAGAAAGGATTCTATTTCCTATTCTATTTCACTCTGCAGAGTGCGTCGTCAAGGTGACCCAAGGGCTTCCAAACATGGAAAGTCTGGCTAAAGAATAGTGTTATGGATTCAGTTTTCTGGGTGAGACATTTCCTGTTTGGGATTATCGAGGTTTCAGTCACTTAAGATATATAGTACCTCCCCCAACGACATGTCCTATCAGCCCAGATTCTTCTAATGGGGAACCCTGATTTTGTGGGTAAATGCTTGTTGCCTCCTCTGAGCTGAGATGGTATCCTTGTCCCTGGAAAGCAGAGCCATTGGCCTTTGAGGGTGTGCAGCGCCCCCTAGCGGGAGCCCATCTACAACCTGCACCTGCTCTGAGGATCCTTGGAGACACTCCTTGTCCCACATCCGGGCCGGGGGGCGCGACTCCGTCAGTGACTTAACGCTCGGTGTCTCCAAAGTTACATGCACACACTTACAGCACACGGAGCCCCGGACACACCCACCTAAAATAAACTTAAATTCCTCTCGAACATGTTTTGGTTGCTCAAGTCACCCACGGCCACAATCAAAGATCCTAAACTTGCCTATCTCTGCTGAAATAGGCGGCCTCGGTCCCCCCCTACGGCTTTCTGTGTTTGCAGCACACACTTTTGTTGTTTTTTCTAGCTCTGCTGTCTCCCTCGACGTCACGTTGCCTTCCCCATATTGAAAGTGTCCCGAGCTATGCCAAGGCAGACCCTGAAATTAGCCAAATGAGATCTTACCATTAAAAGGAAATCATTTTTTATTCAAACAAACATACCCTTGACAGGATTTAATACCTTGTTGTATTTAAATCAATAATAACCGTGAATTATTGATCATTTGCAAGGGGCAACGCAAAATTAGCTACTGGGCCTGTTTCCAGAGTTTGGGTAAATTTATGACAAATGGGATATTGACTAATAATATTTTAAAAGCCTTTTACATTTTTCAGCCCTTCTGGTTACAAGGAATTTATTAGGCCAAATACTGTAAAATGCAATGAAATAGATTCGTTCTCTTTTTGAAATACGAGTAGACAGTATACCGGGATACCGCGTAACCATAAACATAAAGCTTTTCCTTTATGTATATTTCTACTTTAAATTACGGATCGTGCTTTCAAGTTTTCATGCCAAGAAGCACCCCGAACACCCAAAATTAAAAGAAGAGCTCTCGGATAGTTCATAAAAAGTAAACATCCCGATGCTAGATTAGAGTTTATGTCTCTGTTCCTTGAGATGTTTTCTTTGCAAAGCTGTCTCTTGAATTGACTCGAGAGTGAGTGCACACAGAGCTCACAGAGTAGAGACCATTCGAACCTGGTCTCAGAAGCGATACCAGGAGTGGTTTTATTCATACAAAACGTGGGTTTGTTTCTGTCCAAGCTGGTGTGGTTTTCCTGTCAATGTTGAAACAGTGTGTTGAGAAATTATTCTTACTTCTCTTTATTGTCAAGGGTCAAAGACCAAATGTCCTATGGTGGGTCTACTCTCCCCCTAAGTTTGTGGCGTTACAGGCACTCTCCCCTTTATTCATTATTTACGGCGTTTCCTAGATCTGCAGACAGATGTTCATTACCGGAGGAGAGAGCTACAGGCTTCATTTTCCGAAGGACAAGCTGAGGGAGACCTACGTTAGCATCACCATCAGAGGTCCTGGGGTAGCTCTCTACTGACCTCCTATTAGCTCCTTAACTAGCGTATCGCAGGGGGTGCCTGGGTGGCTCAGTGGGTTAAAGCCTTTGCCTTTGGCTCAGGTCATGATCCTGGGGTCCTGGGATCGAGCCCCGCATTGGGCTCTCTGCTCAGCGGGGAGTCTACTTCCTCCTCTCTCTCTCTCTGCCTGCCTCTCTGCATACTTGTGATCTCTCTTTGTCAAATAAATTAAATAAAATCTTTTAAAAAATAGGGTGTTGTGGGGGGAAACTGTCAACATGAATAAACAAATCCTAACAGAAACCCCAGACATGTTGCCTGTGGTATGTTTATTAACAACAATTTCTCTTCCCGGAAACCTGCCTTGTAATGACCATCAATAGGCCATCAGAAGAAACACAAGAATTTGTTTATGTGGGATTTTGTCTCATTATTCACCTTATCCTACATACTCGGGCCCACTGCCCGGAAAGCTGCGAAACTTATCATTTCAGAAACTTGTCTCTTGCTCAAGTTTTGAAAAAAGATTTTTCAGCTCGACTCCCAACAGACAAAAAATTCACGTTGTCAAGACGATGGAGAGAGATGGTGCGCTCCAAGGGGCAGTGATTGTTTTTCTCTGTCTCTTGCCTCCAAAAAAGGAGAACTTCCATTTCTCTTTTGTTTAGGGCAAAAAAAAAATAAAAATATGGGCTGTGCCCAAACTGAGTTGGAAACCAACCCATGTGGGTCACAGAACACCTCTCAGTTATGAATAAACTTGTTCTTCCGTGGGACGAAGTGAGAACCTGGAAGTTGGTGACTCTCCACCTGCGACTTGAACAGGATACCACTACCTCCCTGGGCTTTGATGTCTCCAGTTGCAAGAGGGACACAGTCATGCTGCTGCCTGTGCAGAAGACACAGGTAGGACGGAGGGAAGGAGGGTGGCGCCTTCACTGCCAATGACCTTGTTTCATCCTGAGATCCCGCTCCCTGCTCAGGCCTTTGAGGCTCTAGTCTGCACTGAGGAAGGGCCAACTCTTCTAAATCATGTTTTTGCTAGTGGGGAGATCCTGGAATCTTACCTCTTTTCTTAGGAATTTTATCTTGTTACACATCCAAAATCTATCTCCCCAAGACTCCACCCTACAAGAATCCTGGATGTAGAGTCTGAGTTCCAGTACTCCCCCTCCCCATCCACTTGTTGTGTGATTTAAAGCCACTAATTTCGAACCTTGACGGCTTCGTGGGATCATTACTATGTGCTTCATCTAGTGTAGAAATAGAGAATCAATTTTTGTTTGTTTGAGTCACTGGAAACATTATGTATTCATTAAGAAATAAGCGTGGAAGGGTATTTTTTAAAAGAAAAGTGCTTTAGCATCCTCAGGGACAGTCTTCTCTAATTTTCTATTTTCTCAAAAAAAAAAAAAAAAAAGGAAATCAATATCCCAGAGAAAACAAATGCCCCTCTGAGATGCTCACTTTCTACCCATGGAGTCTTAACTTCTGGTACTTCAAACTGTGACCTTACTTGGAAATTAGGTAAAGATGGGGTCTTCCTGGAGTATGGTGGGTTCCTAATCCGTTAGGATCTGTGCCCTTACAAGAAGGGGAATTTGAATGCAGACATCATACAGGGAGACCGTGCCATGAAAGTTGGGAGGTGCACTGCCGTGAGTGGGGGATTTACCAGCAGTGGGGAGAGAGCCCTGGACGTACCGATCCCTGGAGTCTTCCGGGGAGCCCTGCCCTGCAGACCCTTGACCTCGGGCTGCTGGCCTCCAGAGCTGCGAGGCAAGACATTCTATTGTTCTAAGCAACTCCCTCCCTTCTGTTACGGCAGCTCCAGGAAACTTGGGCACTGGTCTGTTCTCGATAATCGTCACTCTTCCGGCCCTGCTCTGATTTCATCTGTGACTGTGGATTTCCTTCCTAACACATTTCTCCAAGAGACCCGCTGTAGGTGGCCGGTGAGAGAATAAATTTGCTGTAATCCCTGCTGAGCAGGAGGCAAACGGGAACACAGGCTTGGAGTTCAGGGAGTTCAGGGACTCGGGCTGGATCTCTGAGGGCGACTTACTGCTACCGTGGGACTTGGGGAAAGCAATTAATCACCTCTAGGCCCCAGCTTCCTCTTCTGCGAAACGGGTTAAAAGCACTTCCCTGGAGAACCTGGCACGTAAAATAATCTGAGAGCCGGTGGTAGTTATTATTACGCTGGAAACAACTTGAGTTTTGAAGAATATGTGTGTGTGTGTGTGTGTGTGTGTCTACGTATTTATTACTACTGTTCTATTCCATTAATGACAATGCTTGTTTACTTCCTCTCAAGTAAGACTGTAGGGCAACTGGCATTAATCATCAATGAAGGGTCCTAATCCTAATCCTAATCCTAAAGTCATGAGGGACCCAGGATCTTTCTGTCTTATTGCTCAGCATTCCTGGGGTGTTGTTGTCACCAGTTTGGTCCAGACGGTTCACCACTGCATCCCAGGACAGCCCACTGGGAAAGGATATGGGGAAACAAGAACATTTCCCAGAAGAGACCCACATTCCATTGGCTAGAACCTGGACTTGTGGCCACGTCAGGCTGCAGTGTAGCCTTGGTCCTGAGCAGCCAATGTAATTCAGTGTAGAGATGTGGAGGGTGGAACTTGGGTGAACTGTCTCACTCCCAAACATACATCAGCACAGAGATGTTGGCCAACAAAGTATAGTTAATGCATTATTTTTTTTGTTACTATTATAACGATGATTAATATCCAACACTGGCAAAACGTCTCCTGTCTTAAGCAAAGAGAACAATTTCCATATCATTGCTGGGGAGGGACGACTTTTCTCTACCTTTCAAGGCCCTTCCAGCTGCCCTAAGAATTAAACAGACACAAAACAGTTAACAGTAGAAATGAAAATTAATTGCATACATACTGGGAATCCATATAAACATTAGAGATTCCAAAAACAGGCAATATGATGTATATAAGTCATTCCAGCCTAAGGAGAAAGGGCTAGGGTCCTGAGGCTTCAAAGGGAAGGAAGACAATTCATGGGAAGGATGGAAAGAACACATGTTTGGTGAACAAAAGTTTACCGGGCCATCCAGGAACAGTGGGACGCAGACAGGACTTTGAACAAACAGGCTTTGCTAGTGTTGAAGAGGAAACATTTTCCTCTACCTTTCAAGATTCCTCTAGCAGTCCAAGGATTAAATTTACATGAGATGGAATAATAGGAGAAAAACCAAAGTTTAATTATGTGTGCACCGAGGCCCAATAGTCAAATTGAGACCTAAAGAAATGACAAAAGTGGGCAGTTTTTATGCTTTTCGACAAAGAGATGATAAATCTGTGAGGAATTGACAGGACGTAGGAGACTTAACCTTGGGAGTTGTAAGGAATGTGGAGAGAATGTGTCCTGGGGTTGTAAATCAGTAAAAGCACAAGGTCTGTTCATACAGCCTACTTCGCTCTGGATTCCCCTCTCTGGTGATACATTTTCTCTTTTCCTCCTGGTGCAGGCAGAGTGCCTCTCACGTGGGAGGTTTATCTCCTGGAAACAAGGGGTGGGGTGGTTCAGAGTGTTCTTCTTACGTTGGCTATTTCTTAAATAACTTTTAATTCAAAATAATCAGTGCACCAAAGTGGCACATTTTGGGGTGGCCTGCCCTTGGCCCCTTCTCTAGCCTCCACCCTGTCTACCGTAGCTAGCTCGTATCTCAATGTAGTTATCTATGGTGATCGCTCCCTTCTGGGGACGGGTTCTCTATTTAGCTTTAGCTAGTGGGGAGGGAAAAAAGGAAAACTGCTCAAGACTTCCGCTTCTTAAAAATAATCAGCCTAAAATAATCTACATAGCAAGAGACACATTTTGGGGTGGCAAACTTTGCTCCCTTATACCATCAGTTAAAGATTTCCTAGCACCATTGCATTTATAATAAGGTTCACCGCTTTGCATTAGAATTTGCTTTACAACTATGGGGACATATCACCCCTGGCTCCTAGACGGTCCCGCCATGGTCAGCGCTATGCGATACCCTTCCATCGTCCAACACAACACAGGAAACTTGGAAAGGAGTCATGCCTTTCTCCATGCAATCATATCCCCACTCTACAGCTATCCCTATGCTGTGTTCTATAATTTTAAAATGATGAGATTTAAGGAAACAGCTTCGTATTACTGAACCCAATTATTGAACATGTTTTTTTCCCTCCCCCACATAGTAAAGTTACAAGACAGGAGAAAGTTAGACATGAGGGATGATGCCTGGCAAACAGAAGGAGTAGTTGAGAGCATCCTGAGCCTGACTTTCACGTGACTCCCCTCAAATTGGTTTCTGAAATGACCAGAAAAGCTTCTTTCTGAGAAAAAAAATGTGTGTTCGGGAAATGAGTCATTGTTCCCAGATGATACATAGTGCCTTTTATTTTTATCATCAATGCAAAATCTGATTTGTATGCTAAATTATTAATAGTTTTCTCTCTATATTTTGGAAAATGTTCTAATTTTAAAGATGAAAAGGCACCATTTAAATGGGAGAAATAAATTACTGACTATGAAAATATCTGTAACTAGGGGACAGAATTGCTTATCTGCCAAAGACATGTGTCAAAAATAAGGAAACACATCAAAACAGCTAATTCACCTGTCAGATTAATATTTTTGATAGGATACATGTTGCTAATGGAAAAATAAAGGAGCATTTTTTTTTTTTTTTTTTTTAGCTTTGGGTGAGTTCGTGAGTTTAATTCCCGTACTTCTTTGGAAGCATGATTTTCTTCTGTGCAATTGCATAATTGTCCAGTCACTTCCAGCAGCTTGTAGCAGCAGAGATGGGAGAGAAGGAGCTGCTTCTCTGTTCCTCTGATGGCAGGTCAAAGCTGTGTGAGTCTCAGGGACCTATTACAACAGAGTCAGCAGGAGGAATATTGGTTTGGGGGTATTTGAAAAGAGGGCATCTGGCTGGAGCAGGAATCCCATGCTGAGAAAGACTGTGTTGTTCTTTTGCCTGGGGCAGAAGCTTGGAATGTAGAAGCACCCAGTGGGGAAAGTGGGGCTTGGTGCCAAGGAGATTGAGTGTGGGTAGGAAGAGGAGAGGCGTCTCTGGGGAATTGTGCAGGTATCCATAGGAAAAGGAGTCAGCTTTCAACACCTGCTGGGTCCTAGAGTTACACTGTATAGCTATCTTACCACAATGTTTAACCAGGAAGAATATGCTTACTCCGTGTCTCTCCCTGGGGGTAAAACCTTCTCTAGGGGGGGATGGGGCAATGCTCAGTGGGGATAGATACAGATTGAATCAGGGATAACATCTTATTTATGTCAAGTTTTTATTTATGCAATTAATATAATTATTTTCAAACTATACATTGAGGCTGTATTATCTTCAAGATAAAACTGAGTATAGAAGAGTGTGCTAGAGTCATAGTAACAAGCATAAGAAATGAACCTTCTCATCTCAGTGCACTGACACAAGAAAATTCTTCCCTCTCCTACTCCTGGCTCTCGGAGGCCTTTCCAGGTCAGTGTTGAGAACCTGGTCCCTTCTACTTTCTGCATGTGTCGATAGGAAAGAGAAAGCATAAAGGGGACACTCCCACTTCCTGCGCATGTCAGCCCTGAAGGGACACATCCCTGCTGTTCACACGTACAACTAGTTGCACATCCCCATCTAGATGCCAGTGGGTGGCAAATACCACCCCTTGCTGGACAGCTGCTTCTCTGTGACAGCTCACACGTTGGAAGAGGCAGTACGTGTTTTTGGCAGAGAGCATCCTCCCTACATCAGAAAGTGTGAGCTCTAAACCCATGGGACTTCCTAGTCCCACCGCAGGAGGAGGAGACAGGCTCATCCCTCTGAGCAGGAAGAAGAGGAGGGGGAAGGGACAGAGGAGAATGACTTCTCAGAGCACTTCCCTGAAGTCCCAGTGGCCCATCGTGCCAGGCGCATAGGACACAGGGGCTCCCAGGGGGACAGGACAGGTGTCACATGAGGGGATAGGCACAAAGGAGTGTTGTCTCAGCAGAGGTTTCTGAGTTGAAGAGAGGTTAGCTAGACATCCAGGCAAACACAACACCCACGGAGAAGCCCCAGAGGTAGGGGAGAGCATGACACATCCTGGGGTTGATGTGGTTCCCGTGGTCTGTGCAGGGTAAAGGAGATGGGACTGAGCAGCGGAGCAGTGCGGGGTCGGGTGGCTCCCGACAACTAGGCAGAGGCCACGTGATGACGGACCTTGTTACCTCACCGGTCCCTGGGTCTTTAGCCTGAAGGCCGAAACGAGCCAGTAGAATGGCAGTGACATAATCATATTTGCATTTCGGGAAGACCCCGGGAGCTGCAGGGAGAAGGGTCTGGAGAAGGCAGGACTGAAAAGGTGGCCCCCTGATCAGTGGACCCCAATCTCCAAACCCTGCAGCGGAGGCCAGCAGGAGCTCACTCTGACTTTGCAGGCTGGTTTTTCACCTTGGTATTACTTGGGGTCATGTCGACATTTCACTATGTCTCCTCAGTCCAGAGCTCAGAAATAGTTAACTTGTCGTTGCTGCTGATTTGCCACAAACCATTCTTCATCGCAGGCTTCGGCAGACGTCACACCCATTAAGTCCATTGTTGGCGGGAGCTAAGATCAGGTTCCAGGCACTGAGGGACCCAACACAGAAACAGAATTCAGTTTTCTGGAGACTCTCTCCCTCCACACGCACAAATTTACAGTCATACATTTATGTGCATATAGAGACGCTGGAGAGAAGGAATGATATGGCAGGTGCGAAAAAATGTGCAGGTACAAACGGAGAAGGGAATTGACTGATTTCCTTGTCCTTGCAACGACTTTTTAAAAATATTTATATTTTAAGTCATCTCTACACCCAACGTGGGGCTCAAACTCATGACCCCGAGATCAACAGTCGGATGCCCCTCCGACTGAGCCAGCCAGGCACCCCCTGCAATGTCTTTTCCAAAAGGGTTCAAGATGGAAGCAAGAGGGGCCAGGCAGCCGTCATCCTTCTGGCCCCACGCATGCAGGGGCTGCTCCCACGCAACGGGCCACGGGACTCATGAGATAGTCAATGAGCAAAGTGGGACTGTAATTGAACGGATCTGTCATCGGAGCCCAGCTCATCTGTAAAGCCACTGGAGATCTTCCCTCTAACTGCAATGTCCACACGGAGGTCAAAGGCTGTGGGAGTAGCATGCACGTGGGACCAGCTGTCCACGGCTTCCTTAACGTGGTCTCTGCACCTCACGGACACCCCCACATCTGGGCACAGCGGGGGCACTCTGCGTGGGCACGCCGCTCAGGAGGGATCTGAAAGACAGATGCCGAGCCCCATGGACCAGAAGAGGCAAAAGGCTCCAGGACAACTCCCACTGTGTGAGGGTCCGACGGGGATCATTAAATGTCGTGACCCATATCGTAGGTGTTGTTTTGCCTCGTGTCATTGGAAGAGAAAGGCCCGTTTTTTTGCAGGCGTGTGTGTATTTATACACACACACATGCTGTGTTTTACACATTATGTACTTATGATGAAATTAATTTTAACTTGAGGCATTATGATATATAAATATTCATAACTGTGATTGGTTGGTGGCTTAAAAACCTAAATTTGGTGATGAGAAAAATAAAACAACTTTGAGGTTCTTGTGCAAGAAGGACGAGTCGGACCCCGGGATAAGCCACTTAGTGAATATTGAAAACTCGGGCCCCGGGGAAGTGGAGCTCATCAGAGTTCCTTCAGCCAGCTTTGCCGTCCGGAAGCGTGATGGAGAGACTCTCAGTGCACCATACTTCAAAGTGATTCATTCCCTGAAAATGTCCTTTATTCTGCTCCCTCCAGAGGCGAATAGGGCCCGACGCCCCACGAGACCTGAGGTTGGAACCTCCGCCTCCAAATGAGCCCATTTCCCTCGTTCTCTAGCCTTTGAGGGCGTGGCGGACGGCGGTGGATTAATCAGAGAACGACTCTCCTTCCTTCCCTCACTCATTCAGTCAAGAAATCTTTGCTGGGCATTGACTACATCTAAGCCCAGTTTCGTATTCTGAGTAGACCGACCTGAATAACACTAACCTTATTCTCGAGAAGATTTAATCTACCGGAAGAGAGCCCAGTTTGTGCTCTACTGACCTTGAGAAATGTTGTACGGTCAGATAATGAAAACACCTACTCTGAGGCCAAATTCCAGCGCAAGCCTCCCCTGGCTGTGTGATCTGAGGCCAATCGCTTAACCTCTCTGGGCATGAATTTCCTTACGGGTAAGCGATGGGCGCTAACCACAGCTTGCGTCCTGGGATTGTGATGGAGGTTCAGTGACATCATGTGTATAGGATATCACTGCCCTCATAATGAGTGTCGGGTGAAGAGGAGGATTTCTCTCCCCCTGGAGGACACAGAGCCTTGATTCATGGTTCACTGAGGGGTGGGGGTGGGGCAGACAAAACTCTCTGGAGGCGGATTCGTACAGGTCTTAGCAATTCCCTTGACTATTACAAAATAGGTAAATAATAACACACATTGAGCAAAATATTGTTAATTTTGAGAAGGCAGAAGTCTATATATGCTTGGTGGGTATATGGACAATAGAGCAAGAGTTCTCAGATGGAAAGGGTGTGAGAGGAGGAGGCTTCCCCACCTCTGCCCAAAGCTGACGGAGGAGGAAGACTAGAACGTCAAGGCATTTGCATGTTTTGGCAAAGAAAGGGTTTGTCATACAAACCCTAGAGTCATACATTTATGTGCACGGGTTAAATAAAAAATTGGGGGTCACCATCTGAAACCCAGTTGGATCAAGGAAGTCCTTAGAAATAAAGTCAGTGTTTTGGTTGCTGAGATAAGTTAGGCATTGTTGCTGAACAAAGGAACCAGAATTTGGGGCAGGAGTGGTTTGGATGGTTCTATCCTATAACAGAGGGTCTTCTGCGTCGGGGGTAAGGTTGGTTTTGAGAAGTAATGGGTACAGTTAATCAGGATAATTGAAACAGACTGTGTCTCTCTCTGCGTCACCATGCCACACCTCCCGGCGACAGGTGCCCAAGCGTGGGCTGGCTGTATCCAGGACGTACCATTGGCTTTTGTGAGTGGAGTGAAGATCCCTTATTTAGGCTGAGAGAATTAATTTCATTTCAGCCAAAGTGGTATTTAGTACTTGCATTTGCTGGGGCCTGCCCCCCTAAGAAATCATCATGCTGTTGTGGACCAGGACCTCCTTGCCCAAGATGGCGGACTCAGCAAAGACAACTGGGACTCATGAGTCCGGCAACTCCATCCCTTACCTTTAAAGTCTTTTCTGTAACTCTTGAAGATGGCAAAGGCCAAAGAGACCCTTGTGAATTGCCTTGCTTTCGATACTGATTGATATTCATGGCAATGGCGTCTGCAAGTACAGGCTGACATTAACAACAACCCCAAAATGAGACTTTGAAATACGCCTCACTCTTATGAACTGAGCCCACCTAATGCCGACATACTCTTGGGCCATTGCTTTTGCCTTGATCCAATCAGTGTTTCTCAGCCCAGGCTGTGCAATGGAATGAATAATTTTAAGAGCTTTTAAAAAATCATCGTGCCTGGGACTCATCCCCACAGATTCTGATTCAGTGGTGGTGAGAGGAGATCCAATCGATGGTACTACTAAAAACCTTCTTGGGTGATTATAATGGGCAGTCAGAGCCCAGGACCCCACGCTAACTCTCGTGATCTTTGCAAGGAAGATTTATCATTTGCTCTGGGATACGTGTCCAGGCAGCCTCGTGTCCTGACATGCTCTAGAGGGTTTCTCTCATGCCAGAGAGTGGCAATGACAGAACAGTTGAGATACACCCCACTACGGCCATTTCACACGAGCACCAACATGCACCTGTCACCTGGGTTACGACCAGTGGCACAAGATCCTTGGAGCTGGGAACTCGGGGGATGTACTTCTAATGATAAAATAAATGTTCTGGTGTCAAAGTCACGCCCTGTGCAGGAGAGTATAGCTGTGGGTTAAGTCTAACAATGGGCAAAATAAACCAAGAAAGTTAGGAGAGGGGGGCACCAATTTTCCCGTGTGCTGGACTTCAGGAGTCATGTGAGGCTATGGGAAAATAATCCATTTCTCGTTAATTAGGATTCTTCCCGTCTTAGGGTTCCTCTTATCCCTTGCGTCCAGGATGTGCAGAAAAAGAAAGCTCACAAATCGTGATTCTTTAAAAAAAATTATGGTGATTGAAAAACATTAGGGGCACCTACCTGGCTCAGTGGGTTCCATGTCCGATTCTTGATTTCGGCTCAGGTTGCGGTGTCGGGTTCATGGGATCGAGTCCCGCGTGGGGCTCCAAGCTCGGCTCGAGACTCTCTCCCTCTGCACCCCCTCAATGCTCTCTCTCTCTCAAATAAAGAAATAAAGTTTAAAAAATTATGGTCATTTACAAATATCTCTCAGACCGACAATACCCTCAAGTTTATCTTGAGATACAATTTCTTGAGATACAATTCACATAACATCACACTCATCTTTTTAATGTGCACAGTGCAGTTGTTTTTAGTGCATTCGCAAAATTGTACAACCATCCACCGCTGTCTAATTCCAGAATATTTTTTATGACCCTATTAGCGGTCACTCTCCTTACTCCCCAACCGCTAGCCCCTGGCAACTGATGACCAGTCTTTATGGGTTTTGCCAATATGGATATTTCAGGTAACTGTGATCATAGGAAAAAATGGTATCATGATACCTAAGATGCCAGGATAAATGGAATTATGTGACAGCTTTTTGTGTCTGGCTTTTTTCATTCAGCCAAATGTTCTCAAGATTCATCATGTTCTAGCCTGTAGCCGTCCTCGGCTCCTTTTTAGGACAGGATAACATTCCATTGGATGGATGTGGTATATTTTATCATGCCTCAGTGGACGGGAATTCGGCTCCATTCTTGGCCATTGTGAATAATGATGCTACAGTTCTTGCATTCACACTTCTGGGTGGACGTAGGTTTTCGGTTCTGCTGCGCATGTATGTAGGAGTGGAATTTCCTAGTGATGTGGCCACTGTATGTTTAACAGTTTGAAGAAGTGCCCAGATGTCTTCCAAAGCAGCTGCACGATTTCATGTTCCCATCAGCAGCGTGGGAGGGTTCTAGTTTTTCCGCACCCTCGCCAATATATATTATTTCCAACTTTCGAATTTAGAGCCATCCTAGTGGGTTTGAAAGGTTACCTCATCGTGGTTTTGATTTTCATTTCCCTGATGACTAGGGATGTCGGGCTCACTTTCATGTGATTATTGGCAGTTTTAATGTCTTTTTATTTTTTTTTAAAGATTTTATTTATTTATTTGACACACAGAGAGAGAGAGAGATCACAAGTAGGCAAAGAGGTAGGCAGAGAGAGAGCGGGAAGCAGGCTCCCTGCTGAGCCCGATGCGGGACTCGATCCCAGGACCCTGAGATCATGACCTGAGCTGAAGGCAGTCACTTAACCAACTGAGCCACCCAGGCACCCAAATCTGAGCTTTTAAATATGAAGTCCCTTGCATTTGAAAGTTGGGTAACGAATCCATTTTTTTTTTTTGATACTACAGGATCTAAAAGTTAAAAAGTCTGTGGGTCTGATTTAATAGACCACGTGCCCCCCACCCCTGACGTCAGCTGCCTCACCTCAGCTCGTGCAGATGTAAAATAAGAATAAGAACACTTGGCTGGCAGAACAGGACTTAAATTCATCATTTTAAATCATGGCTCTTAGAATATATGAATGTTCAATAAATGTTGGTTTGTCCAGTTGTCCCCAGTAATTTACTGACTTGCTAATTCTCTCTTGATTCCCTCCCCAGGGAAATCTGTGCCTAACAGGCAGAAAGTCTATGACCGTGCAACTCCAATCGATATTCCAGACAGAAATCACCCTTTGAGTTCTAACTAAGTGGCATCTCAAGTTCCGGAAAGGGAACCCGCAAGCCTGGAAGTCAGTTCATCATTCAGGTCAAGCCTTTGAGTTATGGTCCAAGGCACTGAGGTTCTTCCTGCAGGTGTTTCCATTTTTTTTTTTTTAAGATTTTATTATTTATTTGACAGAGATCACAAGTAGGCAGAGGGGCAGGCAGAGAGGGGGAAGCAGGCTCCTTGATGAGCAGAGAGCCCGATGTGGGGCTCGATCCCAGGACCCTGAGACCATGACCTGAGCCGAAGGCAGAGACTTACCCACCGAGCCCCCCAAGCCCCCGGGTATTTCCATTTTCAAAGGAGACCCTCTTCTAGGTACATTTGGTAGAATTCCCTGTTAGCTCTGCTTCTTCTGTCTTCTGTGTTCAACCTTTTATTTGGGGAAGGAATGTGTGATTAAAGTATTTTGTTTGCCCATTTTTCTTTCTAGACCCCCCCCCCAAGAATAAATCCCCAGGAAGACTGCCCCCCCCCACCCGCCCCACGCTCTGCTCATCGATGTAGTTCCGCCGTCTGTCGGCTAATGGATGCTCAGCAAGGAAGAGCTGACTGGCTCTTTAGGAATGAATAAATACCTGGATTTCAGCAGAGGGGTCCTTGTGCTCCTCACCTGGGAGAGGGAGCACGGTGAGTTGAATTAGGATGCAGCTATGCTGTCTGCATCTCTGGGCCAAGGAGCGCCCCCCCCCTCAACCACCTCCACCCCTGCCCCCATCACCCCCACAGGGGCAGGTGCTCCCGCCCAGGTGTCTGGAGGGAGGACAAGGCCAGGCCGAGCCCAGACAGTCCTCCATCTCCCGGTGCTTCCTGCTTCCTCAGCATCCAGGCCTCGCTCACTGCCAGTACTGACAAGCAGCTTAGAAACACCTCCGGTCCCTGGGTCCCCGTCTCCGCGCGCCCCCACCTGCCGCCTCCTCCCACCTGTGACTCCCCTGCGGCTTCCCGAGTCGGCCCCAAACCACCTCCTCCACCGACTGGGTTTTCTTCTCCAAGTCCACCAGCAGCATCTACCCCGTCTGCGTGCTCTGATGGGACCTCAGACCTCATTCCCTGGGGGCGTCTGGAAACAAGACCCCCTTTCTCAGAGGCAGAACGTGGCCTTGCATCCCATAAACAACCCCGGTGACAGTGCACAGTGAGGGGGGGCGTGGGGCACCCCTGCAGGTGGGAGGGGAGCCGGGGCCTCAGGACCGCACTTGGGATTCTTTAGATAAACACCCTATGTGTAAACACCACTTTTTCTTTTGTTTTTATCATTTCTTTATTTGGGCAACAAGCTGGCGGTGCTCAGGGAGGAGTAGGAAACGTCACAGCACGTACTGGAAGGTTCTGTCAGCACAGGTTTGGATCAGGGTGAACAGTGGGGACGATCAAGCCTTCCGTGTCCCTCGTCCCCCAGCTTGCTCTCCCACTGCATTTAGAGTAAAGCTTACGTACAAAGAATGATACAAAGAATGGGCCACGGGTATAAACTTGCCATTGCAAGGTAAAGTTCTAGGGGTGAGCTGTATGGCTTGGTCCCGGTAGCGAACGATACTGTATCATATATTTGAAAGTGGCTAAGAGAGTAGGTCCTAGAAGGTCTCAGGCCAAGGAAACATTTTGGTAACTATGTTAAGGGATGGATGTTGACTAAGCTCCTGTGGTGATCATTTCACTACACATACGAACATGAAAGCATCATAGTGTCCACTGAAAACCACAATGTCGTTAATTTAAAAGAAAAATAAATGCCATCGGAGGCTTGTAAGTGGGAGAATGGAGTAGTTGGTTTATGATTAAGAGAGTTGCTTCAGCAGAGACACAAGAGAGGTCAGGGAAGTAGTTGGGGCGCTTGTAACTGTCCGGATGGGAGGAGATGGCTGTGTGGACTGGGCTTGGGTCAAGGACACAGTCAAGTGCAGATACGTCTGCTGATGACGAGGGTGTGGGCTGCTATGACCACTGTGGGTCTGTCCTCACTGCTGTTCCTGAGTCTGGATGATGGAGATGGTGGGACTTTCTTCGTTGAATCTCCTTGGGGAGCCTTCCGTAACCATTTGGTTTCAGTAAATCAACTCTCAACTTATCATCCTATTTCCTGCTTCGCAGTGTGGCTGGGCATGGCTGGGAAGGGGCTCCAGCTCAGGAAAATTGTACTGTGAGTCGATGGAATGAAACCTACCCGTTATCACGTGTTGATGACTGGAAGATCAAAATGGTAACAGGCTGCCTTTGGAATGCTGAAAGGAGACAGCACCCCAAAACCGTCTTTCTTAAAAGCAAAGGTAATTCTTAAGAGACACTGGATAACAGTAACGGCCAACGTTTGCAGATTGTCACCTGCTTTTGTGCTCAGGCTGGGGAGAAGTTGTCACTGAGTCAGGTAACATCCATTACATAACCCCTTTCCCCTTGAACACCTTTTAGTTGTGGTGGCCAAATTTTAGCCAGTGAGGTAGTAGTAGTAGTCTTCTGTGGGGTTTTGTGAAAGCATTTGATTGGCTGATAACCACTTCCTTTCTGTCTTGCTCTTCTTTGTATCTTGGACACAACTGTAATGGCTGGGGCTACAGCAGCCATGCTGTGACTATGAGTCAAGGACCAAAATGTAAAAACTCTTGGCCCTGACATCACTGGGCCCTTGAGCCAATGCTAGAGTCATCTGTTCCTAGACACCTTGCTAGATATGGAAAATAAATCTTATTTATTGTTTAGACTACTGTGGTCAGGATGCATTACCTCTTACCACAAATATTGCTCACAGATACGCAAATGTTACATCATTCCATCTCTAAATAGCTCCCCTTGTCACAGAGGAGGAAATTTATGCTATTTATGTTGGTCTGGCGGTAAGAAGTGGATCCATGATCTATTCCCAGATAAGACTAACCATTTCTATTTTGTCTTGTGATTTCACCGGAAAACGTTACTCTCAGAGATTGGGTTCTTAATATAGCATGCTATGGATTATTTATAAAACCAGTCTGAAATAAAATAGAAATTACCCATAATCCTACCTCCAGGAGATAACAACTATGATTTTGTTGGGGGCATCATTTTCTTTTATATTTTCCTTGTTATTTAAAATCACCTACCTGCTCTAAGTGTTCTTTGCCCTGCTTTACTTCCTGTTTCTTAGAGGATTTGTCACTTCCTAATATCCCTTATAATTTGCTTACTTACCTTTTCTCTTTTTTTCCTTACCAGAATATAAACTTCACAGAAGCTTCTTTGGTGTTATCTAGCACGATCACGTGACCACGGTGACAACTAGCAGCCTCCCTTATTCCCACCGCTACACCACAAGTATCATAAAAACTGTCCCATTTGCTTTCTTGACATAATTGGATCCCTGAATAATTGAAATGTAATTAATTCACACATAGATCTTAGGGCAAGGTTGTGCCCAGCACACAGTTTGGGCTCACTGAGTGTTAACTGTTATTTCTGTATTATTATAAAATTGGTCCTCCCTCCTTCAAGCAGAGAAACAAAACTCCAGCCCAGAGTCCAGGTGGGAAATACACACCATGTCATGACGTCCCCATCTCGGCTTTATCTCTCTCCTGTCTTCCCTGTGTCCAACCAAACGGCCTCCTCGCCTTGCAAAACCAAACCCGTAGACCACACGTGCTAGCAGGTGCAATGGTGACTCTGTGTGAGCCTGCAGAGTAAGTTTGCCTGTCCCTACCCCGGCTGAAGCAAGCTTTCAAGGAGAGTGTTATTTCAGTGTTATCCTTTATAGTATTATATAAAAACCATTTTATGGTGGCTATTAAAACAATCTGTGTAAACATAATTTTTATGGCTGAATGATACTCCAGCATATGGCTACACCATCATTTACTTAACTATTACTCTATTGTTGGGAATTTCGGATGCTTCTTGTTTTTCATTGTTACGAGCAGGGTGATGAGACTCCTCTTGGAACATAAAAGAGAAAGTCCTCCTGGAGGGGAACCTTGATGATGGCATTAAAAAGACTAAACTCAGCTATAAGCATCTGCAGGAGAATGATTTGCAGTCGTTGAGATGAAAAGTGCCTTTGCGGGGTAGGGGGTTGACCCAGGCCTTGGGAACAAAGTCCTGGCTCCCCAAGGCCTTTGCGATCTGCGTTCAGATCCGCGGAGAAGACGCGCTGGGCCTGGGGCATGTTGTTCGGTGTGCCCAAGAGGTTCATCAGTAAGCAGGATGGTATTTATTGAGCACCTACTATGTGCTCAATTTTTTTTTTTTGAGTAGTCGTTCCCACAGTTGATCTTAGCTCAAAGACGAGAAACAATTGAGTAGTGGTTCCCAAAGTGGGGTTCCTAGACCAGCAGCATCAGCAAAGTCTGGGAACTTGCTAGAAAGGCAGATTCTTGGGTGTCTATTGCGTGTTTCTGGAAGTGATTAATGTTTGAACCAGTAGACTGAGTAAAGACCACCCCCAGTTGTATGTGTGTGTGTGTTTGTTGGTGGGGGAGAGCATCATCCAATCCTTTGGGGGCCAGAACAGAATAAAAAAAACAGAGAAAAAGTAAATCTTCTCTCTGAGTGGGGCATCCACCTTCTCCCGCCCTGCGATGTTGGACTTCTGGTTCTCAGGTCCTAAGATCTGGACTCCAGGATATCACCAGCTTCCCTGGTTCTCTAGCCTGCAGAGGGCCTGCCATGGGACTTCTCAGTCTGCACAGTCGACTGAGTTTATCCCTCAAAATACATCTCTTTCTTGAGATCTCTGAATGTCCTATCGGTTCTGTTTCTCTGGAGGAGAACCTGCAGTGGAAGCTGTGGGCCCAGAGGTGTAGGGGCCATGGGTTCCAGCACCTTAGGTGGTGGAAGGTGGAAGGTGGAAGGTGCAGGGAGTCTCCAGGAGGAGAGCACAGGGGAGCAGTGTGTGCATACACGTGTGTGTACGTGTATGTGTGTGTATGTTTATGTATTCATATTTGTGCATGTGTGGGTGCATACGTGCACACCTGCAGACATGCATGTGTGCACGTGTATGTACACATGCATACACACGCGCGTTGTGTGCACGTGTAGGTACATGCACGTGCATGTGTAGACATGTACACATATGTGTGCATGCACACGCTAGTGCATGCATGCACATGCATGCATTCATGTATGCACGTGCACACATGTATGTTGTGCATGCACGCGTGCACACATATACACGTGAGTATGTGTGCATGTCTGCACATGTCCGTGTGCATGCCTGCATGTACATATGAGTGCATGCATGTGCATGTGTGTATGCATAAGCACGTGTGTGCACATGTGTGTGCCTGTACATGCATGTATGTGTTTGTGTGAATATATATGCGTGTGCACGTGTGTGCACCTGTGCATGCATGTCTCTGTGTGTGCATGTGTGTATGCTTGAGTGCACACATGTGCCCTGCATATGTGTATGCATGTGTGTATGTGTGTGCATGCACGTGTGCAATAAAGGTGAGCTAATACACATTAGCTCTCAGATCTTAAGATGTCCAAACCAATAGAACAGGCATAATGAGCAGATGAGTTGCTCCTTCTTCCCTCCCCTGCTCGGCAACTTCATACAGGATGAGAACAAAGAAGGGAAAGAAAACTTTGAAAGTTTTTTTTTAGCAGGATTAAAATAATTGGTGTGTCTGGAAAAGCACTCCAGTTTACATCATCATCAAAGAGCCCAAGATGGCTACTGTCTTTTGCTTGCTGGTGTCAGGCAATGCAAGGACGTGAACGTAGTCTCTTGCAGAATTGTTTTTCTTCACTCCTGGAGATCCCCATTAACATGGAAATCTGCCCCCTGCATCGATCGGTTCATGGACAGTTAGTGACTATCCCAAACATCTTCACTATGACCCAGCTCCTCTGGGGAATGCAACACGGGGAAACGTGGAGCAGGAGACACTGAACGGATATGAATTGATTCCCCAGGGACTGGAAGAAATGTCCAAGTGACCTCATCTCATGTCTTTGAAGCTGCTATCATTTTGGCTTCCTAGTGCTGACTTAGTTTGGTTAATATGAATGTATGTGTGTCCCCAGGTGGCATTTCAAAGAATGACACATCCAAGTGCTTGAGTGACATCAACCCGTGACTTTGTCTGAGTATGTGATGAGTTCTAACCCATGCACCTGACTTCCTAATGGGGAGAAACTCCCACTCCTGTCGACACGTTAGGCAGAAGCCAGTAGCGATCAGAGTCCTATCTTGCAAGCTTCCAGCTGCAGTTAGCTGGCCAGATCGATATTTCAGTTTTCCATGAAGGGGGACTCTGTGTGTGATCCTGTCTTTATATTTAGAGAAAGGAAAAAAAAATCCCCTTCATTTAGATATTGAATTGAGCTACTTCCATGGGCCTGGGGCAAATATCTGAAAAGTACCACTTGTCTCCTAAGAAGTGGCAGCTGGGAAACACTTTGCAGCTGCTGTGAAAATAAATAATTCACTGTTAATTGATGGTAGGGATGCTTCTGAAGCCGGCACGCCACGCTGGATAATGGGGCGATGGTGTCATGAAAATTGATAATGGGATGATTATTTATTCCCTTCCTGACTCTCTGCAGGGTGTAACCAGGGGAGGACCAGACTCCTTCCCATTCATCAGTGAGTCAATCACGGGCAGAGTTTCCAGGAAATAGTGTGCTCTGCGACATTCCGAGTCAAGACGTTACACTTTTCATATAATCGTGACTTACCCCCTTTTAGGTTCGGGTGTCGATCAGCAATTCTGAAACTCTATCTCTTTGACAAAGACAACCCCAGTGGGAGTCCCAGGAAGCACACATAAGACCTCGCGTACGATCGTTGAACTTTATCTCCATAGATCATTCTATTTGGGAGTATATGCTTGAGAAAACATTAATGTTAAGCTATTATTTTATTTTATTTTTAAAATTGTATTTATTTACATCCTCTCCACCCCCAACGTGGGGCTTGAACTCACGACCCTGAGATCAAGAGTCAACGCGGTCCTCTGAAGGAACCAGACAGGTGCCCCGATTTGTAAGCATTTAAAATGTTACTTGATTTTTTTGTTAACTTCCAGAAATTGTAAGAGACGTAGAGACTCGTAATAAGGCCCTAGGCTGGGAGCGACCCAGCCTCTGAGAGATGAGGCCGAACCCTTTCTTCTGGGCTTCTCACCTCCTGCAGCCTTCCCCAGTGGCCGCAGACTGTTCCAGGCTCTCCCTCATCTCAGCGGGCTATTCAGATGGGAAAAGCCCTCGGTCATCTCAGGATGTGAGCTCCATGCTGTCAGGGACCCACAAAACGACAATGGGATGAATGCGGTCCCCTCTGGTTTGAAGTGGCTCCCGCAACTCATCCAGGACGCTCTCTAGTCTCTGTCCCAGCTCGTCTCTTCCTGAAATTACCGTGTCTATTTCTTTGTTAATCGTTTATGATCATCTCCCTCCCCTGATGGGAGAAGCTCTGAGAGAGAAAAAACCATCCAAGTCTTAGTCGGTGCAACAGCCCTGATGCCAGGCACGGCTCCTGGCTCCCAGGAGGTCCTCAATAAATATCGGTTCGTGGAAGGAAGGAGGTCTTAGTTACTATACAAATAAATATGCATCATTTCTACCGAGTGGCTAATTTGCCTTATGCAAACACTTGTTCCAATTATGTTTTTCTGCAAATGATGCAGCATTTCTTATGAGTATAGTTTTGGTTGCTTATAAAAATATTAGCTAGATATATTCCTGAAAGGGTAAGCCCGCTGACATCCCCATGAGAACAAACAGCAAGGCCGATTTCTTTCTTTCTTTTTTTAAAATTAACCTATAATGTATTATTTGTTTCAGGGGTACAGGTCTGTGAATCATCAGTCTTACAGAGTTCACAGCGCTCAGCATAGCACATGCCCTCCCCAGTGTCCCTCACCAGCCACCCCATCCCTTCCACCCAAACAGCATGACTGATTTCAGAGGAAATACCAAAGAATCTACAGAAAGCTCTGGAACTTCTAAGTGAGTTTAACAGGAGCACAGCATGTATGATCAATACACAGAAAGCAGGCGTATTTCTTCATCCCAGCAATGGCCATCGGGAACTGAAATTTTAAAAATACCTTTTACAACAGCATGGCCTCATGAAATCCTTAGGTATAAATCTAGGAAAAACTCGAAACACGGCTGAAGAAAATTGAGGCATATACCATATTCACAGCTGCCTTGATGTCAGCTACACCCTCCCCCACACCCCCCCCCCCCCCCCTCCCCCACCAGGTCTGTATATTCCACACTACGGGATCAACACTACCAGCAGAATTTTTCTGAGATACCGACAAAGTGGTTGTAGACTTTATTTTAAAAGGCAAAAAAGATCATCGGAACAGCCAATTTTTTTTTTTTAAAGCTGGAAGTTGGAGGACTCACACTATCTGATTATAAAATTTGTTACGAAGCTGTTATTAGTCAAGACAGAGTGGTGTTTGCAGGACAAGTGTGAGCCGGTCAATAAAGTCAAAGTGAGGGCCGCCATGAGTCTCACATTCGTGGAAAATGGATTTTCATCAAAGCCGCAAAGGCAATCAAAATATAAAGAATGGCTTTTCAACAAATACTTCTGGAACCATGGGGCATTCACGTCCCTTCAACCCTTACCTTATATCGCATACAAAACTGAAAATGATTCACAGATGTGAGTGGAAAGCCTCGAACTATTTCTAAGCAAGTAAGCCAACACATAACTTCTTTATTCTCCACCACCGCCCTTCGGGATGCAGGCTACAGTCGTCTCGGTTTATGGATTAGAAACCAGGGGACAGAGAGGTTAAGTAACTTGTCCCACGTTGTGCAGCTGGGACGTGGCAGAGCCATGGGGCATGGGACCCGGGTTGGGCCGTTAGCTGCTCCTCTGATTTGTGTCTTGTGTGCGGTGCTGGAGCCGAGTGAGGAAGCCCAGGGAATACTCGGGAAATGCTGTCCCGAGAGGGGCTGGGCCTGGAGGTCTACTGGGCTGCGGAAATGAATGGTGTCCGCAGTCAGTGGTGGGCCCCAGGCAGAGCACCACAGAACCATGCTGGGAGCCTCCTCTGAGCCCCTGAGGGAAGCTCAGAGTGGGAAGCTCGGGTCCCCTGACCACAGGGGGATTCACGCCCTTCCTTCCTGCTGGCAGTCTCCAGCCATTTCCCTCTACTGAGGGACTGTCTGTCTCCCTCCTCAGGGCCTGCCGGGCTGTCTTCTGGATCTTTCCCTTTCTCTTTTCCAATGAGTGTTTGGGGATCGGTGCGAAAAAGAGGGTGCTCACAGGCCAGCAGCAATGGGAAAAGTTTTTTTTTTTTTTTTTCCCCAAGATTTTTTTTTTTAATTGTCAGAAAGAGAGCACAAGCACAACTCGTCCCTCCGATGAGCAGGGAGCCCGAGGAGGGACTTGATCCCAGGAGCCTGGGATCATGACCTGAGCCCAAAGCTAACAGCTAACAGACTGAGCCACCCAGGCGCCCCAGGGGAAAGCATTCTGCAAAGGATGCCTGCAGGTCCGTGCTCTCGGCCCTTGACTCTTAAAATTACAGAATGGGGACGTCAGAAAGGACAAAAGGATTGGGATAAGACACAGAACATGCCTGCCACCCATCCGTGAGTGGCTATGCCTGCCACTCAGGTAGAGTGCCCAAGTGCCTGCCTCGGGGGGAAGATCAGGGAGGGAGGGTGGGGGTGGCGGGAGCCAGGACAAAGGAGGGACGGCGTTTCACAGCCCGGATCTTGGAACAGGTGGGACCCGCAGCTTCCGTGTTGGTTACACAGCGCGTCAGACGTTGCTGTGGTTGCAGTTACAAAGGACACTCAGCCATCCCCCAGCCCCAAGGGACTCTCCACCCATTGGGAGGGCCCCCGGTGCATCTGCGGGAGCCTGGGCAGGGCAAGCATTTGGTTGGATTTTCTTCAAACATCTGGCGGGGATGTCCCCAGCCTGGGGACAGCAGAGAACAAAGGGACACTGGCGGGGCCAGGCCCAAGAACGCCCTTCAGTGCTGGTCTCTGGTCTCGCTGTGTTGTGGCATGGCCGCTTCTCAGATGGGCCTTCAGCTCATGGGAACAATGACCTTGTCATTCCACCATCAGGAAGGACCTCCACCCTGGGAGCTAAGGAACCAGAGTGAAGACAAAGCATCTCTTCTCCAGTTGTCCAGCGCAAGTCCCATGGGAAGTCCACTGGCTTGTCCCTGAAATGATCACTGTGGCTGGTGCGTCCAGCTTCACCCCCGGGACAATCGGCATCTCCCCAGCGCTCCAGGGCAGCGCTGCCCCTTGGAGCCCGGTGGCCGGGGACTGGGAAGAGCTGCCTCCCCCAGAGAGCCCCAGGGCCCCGGAGAGGGGAGGTGGCTGACGCCCGGGGAAGCATGGCTCGCCCCTTCCGTGCCCATGTTGGAAGATGAAACTGGAAAGTAATTTGGGGCCACCTTGTGATCCAAATTGAAATCCAAGGAACACACACTGTAGAGGGAAAAAGGAATAGGATGTCCAAGAGCCAGATAAATAGTTCTCTTTGTAGTGTTTCGCTATATTGTGAAAGTAAATAAAATGTTGAAGCAATTTAAGAAATAATTTCTCCTCTTCAGAACAGCACTGCAGCTTGGCTCAGAAATACCGCCGTTATTGTCTTCCCACCGTTTGCAGCGCTACAAGGACCGTTTCCAAGAGCGGCATTCAAATGAGAGGCAGCGTTTTTATTGGTCCCGAAGTTTATAGACGGGAGGACTTTGGGCAGGTGCGTGGGTCGGAGGGAATTAAGCACACAGTTTAAAAGGAAAGCAAAGAGAGGGGGAAGCAAACTCTCCTCTTCCTCCTTGGGCTCAGACCTCTAGTCCTTGCAGGAACCAGGGTCCCGGTGCCCTGGGGTGTATTGTCTGAATTGCAGTGATAAAACCATCCCCCGCCTGGGGGTAGGGGGTCACTCCTTGGATAACGCAGTGCTTGGCCAAGGTCTAGGTCAAGTTTTAGGAACTGGTGATTTAGTTTAGGAGACCCAGTGCTTGATCAAAAGTAAATCTGGGGCTTCTCTCTCCACACCTCATCCTGCTCTGCTCAGGGAGGATGGATGGCTCTGGTTCGGCCCCGGCTTGGGTGTGACAAGGCAGGAAGGGGGCTGGGTGCCCTCAGCTTGGGGCCTGGATGCTGTATTTCACACAAACCTGGAATAATCCTTTCCTCTGTAGGAAAACGGGATGCTGAAAAATGTCACTTTCTCTCTAGACGACACCGTGATGGCTTCATTCTGAGGAAGACAAAGAAGAGGGAGAAAATTTTGCCCATTTGACTTATCAAAAATTCAGCCCTTTGGGGCACCTGGCTGGCTCAGTCATTAAGCATCTTTTGGCTTGGGTCATGATCCCAGGGTCCTGGGATCAAGCCCTGCATCAGGCTCCTGCCGAGCCGATGGCCTGCTTCTCCCTCTCCCACTCCTCCTGCTTGTGTTCCCTCTCTCGCTGTCTCTTTCTCTGTCAAATAAATAAATAAAATCTTAAAAAAAAATTCAACCCTTTATCCCACCGAATGTGTGCATGTTTTGCTAAATTTCTTCCGTAGGCCAAATTTTAGTGAATTCCCACAATCCAGTTATCTCCCCGGAATTAAAGATTCTGCTTATTTTGACCAGAGACTCGTTTAAATTAGAGCAACGTTTCCTGCCACGATTTATTCTTTGCCTGGTATCTACTGTTCCTGAATCGTGTCCTTTCCAAGAGGGTAAAACGGTTCTGTAATCAGATGGTCGGCTGCTAGCATCTCAGATTGAATCCAAAGTTCACCTGCCTTAAATAACAGTGACTTTATTAAAATTATCTATGTTCATTTGATCTGATAATACAAAGTATTTGGCAAAAACACGTCTAAAGACCAGCTACTGATATGCTCAAGGCAACTATCAAATATCACTGAGATGCCTAAGGCTCACCCCCCTCCCCGCGCCCCGTGATTTCTGCGTTGGGAAGTGGGTCCGCATTAGCCTTGTCAACCATCCGCTCTCCGCAGCTCCTGGGACCTGCGGAGACAGAGGAGCTCAGGGTTTCCCACACCAGAGCAATCAGTTACGAGGTGGGCTTAGGGCCGGGGCAGTGAGCTTTGCTGATGAGCTTCACGGGATTCACGAGACCGTTCCAGACTCCGAAGTGAGTTTTTAGACAATTAATTCCCTTTACAGACTTACCTCCACTAAAAA
The DNA here is from genome assembly GCF_010015895.1 of Lontra canadensis. Taxonomy (NCBI): domain Eukaryota; kingdom Metazoa; phylum Chordata; class Mammalia; order Carnivora; family Mustelidae; genus Lontra; species Lontra canadensis. The sequence continues at coordinate 12,112,664 of NW_022631052.1, forward strand.
GGGTAATTGGCATCTGGTGCCCCACAGTCCCAAGGAGTCGAGCTCCAGGAGTTGTAGCACCCACCACGGATCGGCAGAAGGGGGCTGCCCACGCACTTCTGTCCGTTTTGTGCATTTTCTCTCGTTTCCCGAATAGCGAGTATGGCTACCATTGGCCCGTTGGCCAATAGCGAGGATGATGTGCTGGGAGCGGCACCGTGTTTCTGGGAGAATGGGTGTCCTGCCACAAGAAGGGACACCATCCTGGAAGGCTGACCTTGTAGCTGCTATGTCCCAGTCCCCTCTGTTCCCAGAAGATGCTCTGTCCTCAAGCACCGTCCTCTTCACAGGCAGCTGCGTGGCTGTCCTGGGCTCAGAAAATTCTCCCGCGTCTCTCCCCTGTAGCTCAGGACAGCCATGCCCTGCTGGTCCACCGAAGCTGTGGGGCAGACAGCTGTCCGGGACACTCACTCTCTGCCACGGAGGTCGTGCAGGGTCACTGTCAACGGAACCAGAAGACAGGAGGGGGGCCAATTGTGGGGAAGTCTTCTGCACAGGAAGGTCTCTTTCTCCCCTTTCCTTCTTCAATAACTGCATAGTGTTGACAGCAAACAGGGTCCGGTCTGTACATCTGATACCCAGCCCCTTAAAGAAACCTACAACAGGTGCTCACGGGGCTCACCTTCAGTTCTCCGTCCTAATTAAAAATATTCTACCTTTTGATTGACAAAATTTGTAGAACGATATGGAAGAGAGAGAGGGAGGGATCTGATACTTACTTAAAAAGTCATTAGCATTATTTAGAGTTGGACCCACAAAAGACCAGCGGCTAATACAATACACAGACCAGCTCTTGTGTTTTTGTTTGTTTGTTTGTTTTTGTTTTTTTGTCTTTAGGAGACTTCCACATTATTCTGTTTCCTGAGAAGCACCGTGAACTCTGTAATACCCAGCCCCTAGCCTGCCTGGGGGTGCTATTAAATTTGCAACCACTGAGCCCCATGCAGAGATAATGTCCTATAGTCCATAAATCCTTGACATCTTTTGTTCCAGAGCCAGCCCCACAGTAATTGACACAGCTCTGCTTAGGCAGCAAAGCTAAGCAAACACACACCAACCTTCTTTCTGCTCATCTCCAAGTACTGACATATCTTAGCTTACTTCCGTCGGTGTAGAACCGAGTGTCATTTTTCTCTTTAGAGCATTAGAAACCAGGATGAATGGGAGCTATTTTGCAGGAGGGATATTTTGACGTCCCCTTTGCATTTATGTCACCCCGAGGAGCGTTTCCACGCTTCTGCGAAAGTGCTGAGATGGAGCTCTGAGAGGGAAGACACAGCGTGTCCTTAATTTGACTGCGTTAGAACCAATTAAGGCCCCCTGCTCTCAGCCCGCAGTGCCTCTGGGGAGTCCGTGAGTGCACACCTTGCTCCGTGATGTGGGACGGTGCAGCTGAGTGTGTGTGACACTGGTTCTGTAAATGCAGATTCCCAGGGAGCTGTGAGCACCCTGAACACGTCAAGTCTGGGCCACTCAGGAGAGGATCGCTGGAGATCCGGCTGAGATTTTTAACAAAGTGCGCAAGCTGGGAAGACTGAAACCCAAGCCCTTTGTATTTGTGGGCTGCTTCTTCTTTTCCTTTATGTATGTTTCTTTCAAGGGCTTTTATTTCCGGGTGCAAAGTGGAGGATACGAGAATGGATGTCTGGAGAGGCAGACTATGGGAAAGACTCAAAATAAAGTGATGAGGAAAGAACCCACGGCTCAGGCAGGACGGCCAGGGTTTCTGGGAAGAGTGAGCAGTGAGGAATGGATGGGCAGGTTTTTCTCCTCTGATCCATGAGGGATAGATGACATCCATGCTGCTCTGCCATCAGCAGAGAGTAATGGCTGTGCCGACCAGTATTTTACCAAGAACAATGCCTGCTGCTTTAGAGTCAAAGGAAAAACGTCTTTCTGTGACCAACACTCTTGGGGAGTGAAGGTCTATGGAGTGTTGAGATGCCGCACTTTGGAGGTGGGACTACATGTGGCGTGCCCGGGAGAGTCAAACTACGCTCACCTGAGCACCCAAAGGAAAGGGGTGCTTATGTCAGCAGAAAATGTATCCACGAGTCTTCCCAGCAGACTTACTAATGACTCAACCCAGGAACAACACAATGTGTATTTAGATGATGTAATAGTACACAGCAAGCAACTAAAAGAAGAAACGAAATTGGCTGGGTTTACCCTCCCCCACCTGAAACACCCCTCACAAAAATAAAAGACAAAAAATATAAGAAGTGACAGTTGTTCAAGGCATTGGCCACTGGGAGTTCTTACAATTGGCTCCTATGACATTGGTGTGGATTTTTTCCCCCTTTTTTCCCTCTCTCCTCCCTCCTTCCCTTTTTCTCTTCCTTCTTCCTTTCCTTCCCTCCCTCTCTCCCTTCCTTCCTTCCCATCATTTCCTTACTTTCTGGCACTTCCAGAAGCTCTGAACTCATCTTGTATATTTCACGCCCCAATCCTAGAATCAGCCTTTTCCCAAAGATCCCTGGTTCCTTTTACTGGAGAATGATATTAGAAACCAAGATATAGATGTTAGAGGTGCTTATTGCTACAGGGAAATATTCCCTTCAGCTCTTTCAGCTGGCAGGGTAAACATCACATCACATGGCACACATCACACAGGCATAAACAACACGTATCGATACATATGTCTCCATGTAGCTGTCTGTTTCTACATAAAGGTAAACATGAATTCATACTGTGTCTCCAATGCTTGCTCATTATCCCACCGATTATGCGAGCCTTCCCCTCCTGCTTGTCTGTACATCGCTGCTCCAACAGTCAGAAATCTGGTTCCCACCATCCGCCATCTGTTTACTGAATTGTTCAATTCTTACATGGGTGCTATTTTTAAAAACTTTTGAAATAATTTTAGACTCGCATAAAAACTGCAAAAATAGCGCTGAGAGTTCCTGTGTACCCTCCACCCAGTGAAAACACCTTACGTAACCACAGTGCAATTATTAGAATGGAGAAATGAACATTGTTGCCATTAACTGTGACAGCCCTGTGGACCTTATTTTGGGCTTCCCCAGTGTCTGGACACCCTTTTTTCTTTGCAAATACATCTGTGAAGTTTTCTCACATGTATAGATTGTATGACCACTGTTACCATCCAGGAATATTCTGTCACCCAAGGAGACTCCTTTAGGTTCAGTCTTTGTAGAATCCCCTTTCCAACCCCAGCTTCTATGCTCCATGTAATTTATCATTTGAACCAGACATTAAGTAACCTTTCCAGATTAGCTCCCACCACCGGGCCACAGTGCTCTAAACTCCATCCAAGTTCTGCTGTGTATCATGGGTCATGCCTTCTAATGGCTGGGTAGTATTCCAGGGCTCAGGAAGTGTCTTTCACCCTTCGAAGGACATTTGGATTGTGTCTGGTTTATAGCTCTTGCAACGAAAGCTGCTATGAACATCTGTGCCCAGATTTCTGTGTGAACACAAGCTTCCTTTTCTCTAGGATGGATACCCAGGAGGGGGACTCTTGGGGTACAAATGTGGTAACCGAGACACATGGTGGGCGAAGGGACACGCCTGAGGTCACTCAGTTTGTGAGAAACCCAAGATCCGGGCGTGAGAAGTCTGGCTGCAGACGCCGTGTGTCCACCCCACTTTAAGATTCTGTAACGGTGGGAATTGCCATGACAGGAACGCCTACATGGGCGCATCGGTCTCTAAACCATCTCTCATACTCACAGCTGTGTGAGGAAGGTCCTGCCATGACCCTTCATTTATCAAGAAGCAACCGAGATGTCAGGAGCTTCCAGAGTTTTCCAGCATCAATAGTCGGTGGTAAGAGATCAGACCAGAAGAGACTCTCAATGTCACAAAACAAACTGAGGGGGGTCGGGGGGAGGGGGGTAGGGACAGGGTGGCTGGGTTATGGACATTGGGGAGGGTATGTGCTATAGTGAGTGCTGTGAAGTGTGTAAACCTGGCGACTCACAGACCTGTACCCCTGGGGCTAATAATACATTGTAGGTTTATAAAAAAAATGAAGAAATTAAAAAAAAAAGAGAGAGAGATCAGACCCAGAGCCCGGGGAATGGCCCCTGCTAGAGCAAAGGGGATCTGGCTTTGTCCTTGGTCACCATGCAGTGCTCTCCACATGCATGAAGGCAGTTAATCCTAGCTCCATGATGAGACTAGGGACCATGAAGGTTCTAGAATGGGGCATCCCTCTGGGAAGATGTCAGGGTCCGCTCCTTCACATAGGTGGCGTATGGGAATCAATGGGTCCGTGACAGTTTCGTTTCTGCTTTTCAGGGTTGTAGGGACAGCTTATTAGCATGCTGACAATTCCATTTCATGTAATTCCAGGAGAACGTTGGGCCGTGAAACGTCTGACAGACATCTAGGACTGGGAGCTCTTTATTTTGACTGAATGATGGATGTACCTACTCTCCGTGATATGCTTCTTTGGTCCAAACAACGGAAGTGATCTCTGGCTATCTGAAGCAATAAGATATGTAACTGGAGGAATATCATCAGGTAGCTACCAAGAATCCATCAGAAGAGTACAGAACAGGACTCAGGCGAGGGAGTTCTCGGGACCAAGGTACAAGAAAATACCCCTGATTTTCTCCAGACAGTTGTTGCCTAAGGAAGCCCCAGTCTTTTCCAAGCCCTCCATGCATCAGACCTGCTCTGAATCTCAGCTCCCAGACAGGGCTTCATGAGCATGGATCCGAATTCTCTCTCTAGAGGCCATGTACCGTGTCAGCCTCCTGTCTGCTGTGGTTTGAAATCTCTAGGTTTATCCCAGACCGAACATTTCCATTTCTCCTCTCCAATCACGGGCAGGTGGGAAGTGGATTTCTAGGTAGGGAGCCCTTCTTCCACCTAAAAATCTTGCTACTTAGACCCCTCCCTGGGTGTTGGCATTTAATTATGATATTGGTTTCCTACAGCAGGGATCACTCTCATCCTGGAGGACGAGGAGGGAGAGGGGGAGAAGCAAGCCCAGCAAAGGCTGCCGCCAAATGCAGTCCCAAAGGAGACAGCACTTGGCCCCAGGAGCTCCTCACGGAGTTACGTTCCCCACCACTATTTCCCTTTCTCGTGAAGAAGCTTTTGGGCGTGTCTTGAAAGGGGCAGAAGAAGGTTGCAATGGGAGAGAGTTCGCGTCTGCTTATTGAAGAGCGACGTGCTAAACTACCTCTAATGGGGAGAAAGAGATCCTTGTGTTTTCACCATCTGGACAAAGGCTGGAGTCTCAAAACAGCACTCGTGAGCGGACACTGTGTGTTAGAGAAAAGTGTGCATGGTGTCCAGTGAGTGGCGGGTGCTCATAAGTGATAATGGTGGTGTGATCTCTCCCGGGAATGCAGCTCAGGGCTTGTTCCACTGGACTGTTGGCTCTGGAGCTCCACCTCGGGCCCCTCCCCATCTTGAGGGAGGCAGTGAGGCGGGGGTGAAGAGACCTGGCTGGAATCATAGTGGGCGTTTATGATGCTCCCATTGTGTTCCACGAACCTCATAAAGGCCCCTTGCGGGTGCTTTTGTAAACTCTTCACGTTGGCCCTTCAAACAGCGTCCATGGAGATCCATACTTGTCTGGGTGTGTGGATTCTGGATGTCATGGCTCATGGCTGAGTCATCAACTCTGTTTTTTGGGTCTGATTTTCTCCTCTGTACCTCCCAGGGTCTTTGTGTATACAGCAAGCCCTTCTACCATGCTTCTGCCATCTTCAGGCTACATCTGAGGCCATTTCTCTTGGCCACTATTGTCTGGTGGAGAATAATTTAGCCACTCCTCCTAGGACTCTCTGGGCTACAGTGGAAGCCTGTAATATTTCCCTGGTCTGTCTTCCCAGATCCATCCATTAGCCATGACACTCTGGAATCATTCCCCTTCTGGGAATGAGGAATGGAGACAGATCCCCACACACCTGAGGTTCCGTGCCCCATAACATCCCATGCCCCTCAGAGATCGCTAATGTTGATGTCTGCTTTCCAAGTTCCAGAATCCCCGATCAGAAGTTTTATTTGGCTTTTGCTTTCTCAGTGGGGTCAGGGGGAGGTAAATAGTTTGCTTTGACCCAAGATGCATTTTTTTTTCCAAGTGTCTTCCACTATCTTGTTTATGCCTCCCACAGAGAGTTGAGACTTTGCAAAAGAAAAAGATGAATCCTTCTGTTTTTCTGTTTCTGGATGTCCTATTTACCCAGAAGCGATGGACAAAGAAACATTTCTCCAGCTGAACATTTATGCAGTTAATCTCCGTCCCCTCACTGTGTCTCCAACCATTTTCATGACCTCACTGAATGGCGCCAGCATTCATGCAGGTAGCTCAGGTCAAAATCCTTGGAATTGACCTTGACACTTCTCTTCCTCTTACACCAGAATATTTCTCTGCTAGAACTTTCTCAACAAGAATGTAAGCCCTGTGAAGGCGGAACTGGGGGCGGGTTTGCTCCTGAATCCCGTGTCTAGAAGAGCGTTGATGTGTATCAGGTGTTCAAACGTACTCAAGGAGTCCTTTTCACAGCCTACCACGTCAAGGTTTTTCCTTTGAGAAGAATAAGATTACTTAAAAAAAAAATCCCTGCTTATAAGATTCGAGGGTTTGTCTTTTTAGGACCAACAGTGTTTGACATTTTGAACTTCCATTTTCTTGGTTGTTGGGGACAAGAAGATTTAGAAGTCTTGGTGCACAGTAAATTATGGGGGATGGGGTTTCATGTGAGTAATCTATATTTATACCATCATCACCTTGTCCACAATCACACACGGAGAAGACTGAACTCAGGACGTTCTCTAGAAAAAGCTTTCCAAACGGCATCAAATCTAGATCCCCTCAATGTTGCTGTTTTCTCAAGGGACAGCACAGTAGGTTCAACCCAAAATGCACTGTTCCCTTAAGGCCATTGCCTTCATAAAACACTGTTTAAGAACACAGGGCCCACATCATATTTTTAGCTCCTGGTTTTGGATGAGGGAAGCAACAAGAATGATTTATGTGCCTGTCAAACCAGGACAAGATAAAGCACATTCTCCTGGTGCCTCATATATTTCCCTCATATATTTTTAGCTGTATATTTTCTTCCCGGTGCTGGTGATATTCCCTTCTTTTGCCGTCTGTCTCCTCACTCTTCTTTGATTCATATTAATTACCGGGAGACAAAGATGTCACCGGTGCGCATGAGATGAAGAAATACACACGTGAAGGAGACCATCATTTTCCATGGCGGAGACTTTTCCTTTCTCGTATAGTCAGTTCTCAGAATGTAGTCTGTTTATGACAGACCTGGAGGGGTACCAACGGGTAAAGCGGCCAGGCACACACTCAGGGCTTCGGACTCTGGGGCGGTTGAAAGGAAATAGTCGCTGCTCGTGATTGACCATTCCCCGTGATTCAGCGCCGGGCAGAGAGGCTGGCTATCTGGATACCGAGCCTCTGGGAGCCACTAAGTGTTTAATTTGCACTTGGTCTGAACTTCTAAGAGCTGTAAAAGATCTCAACACCCATCGGATACATCAGACGATGGGTTGATGTTTTTGTTGCTCTGACCATTGATACTGTCACCATTTTAGTGACTTCATCAACCTTGAGCTTCTCCCCATAATTCAACAACAAACCATCACACCTTGGGACTCCATTTGGAACAGTCCAGGGGGGGAAAAACATCAAAAGCAGACAGAAATGAATCATCTCAAGCCTCAGATGTGTAACTGTGTGAGCTGGGAGAGTGAGCATTCCCTGCTCAAACAGTGAGTGAATAAAGTCTTTACAGATATGAGTCTGAACAGCTCCCGCTCCCCACTTCTTACACTGTTGAATCTTTAACCCCACATTAAGCTCTGCCTGTATTAGAGTTAGTCATGTGAGTATGTTGTTGCTGCTTCTAGATCCCGAGCTCTTGGGAGAACAGCTCAATTTCTCTACTCTTGTTTCCCTGGTAACTTAACCTGATTCTTTGTTGCGCAGAGTAGGTCTTCAGTCAACATTTTGCAATTACTTTTTGGGATTCTGAGCCTCTTGGGGTTTCAAAGAGTAACTAAGTGGGGCGTGGTTGCTTTTAAAATTTACTTATTTTCTTATTAGATGGAAGCTGAACATACCTGCTCTGAGTCACGTTGTGGATGGACATGAAAGAAAAACAGGAAATACTTCTCATCTTGTCTTAAAATATTGAAAAAGTGGTTATGTCCACACTCATCAAGTTGTTTAAATTTCCGGGGTGTAATAGGAGCATATTAAGCATCTGCCCAACAAATCTTTTGTTATCTCTTCTTCATTAAGAATAAACACCAAGTAGGGTGCCTGGGTGGCTCAGTGGGTTAAGCGTCTGCCTTCGACTTAAGTCATGATCCCAGGGTTGTGGGATCGAGTCCCACATAGGATTCCCTGCTCAGCGGGGAGCCTGCTTCTCCCTTTCTCCCTCTGCTTTTCTCTCTCTCTCTCTCTCTCTGTTTCTCATGAATAAAGGAATTAAGTATTAAAAAAAAAGAATAAACACCGAGTGAGCACACATTTCTAGAAGTCTCTGATTAGCCTCTCCCCTTGTGTCTGTGATACCACCCCCAGATAACCGGCCGACAGCCAAGCTGGAGATTAAGCAATATTTTATCAGAATTTATGCGGGGTCTTTGAATAACAGAAACCCCCTTGGACTGGGTTTTCAGTTTTTCTATCTCAAATAGCATTTGTGTGCATGAAGGGCCTCTGGACCGCCTGGCATGGCTGGAGACGCTAGGGGCGTGGGCTCGGGCATTTGTACCACACTATTTTGAATTACTCTACTTGCCCCTCTTCCTGGCTGCCTTCAGAGAGTCTGCTGTCTCCTGTTTTGTTGAGTAGGTGGTGGGTCTACGGATGCTGTCCTGCTGTCTCGGTCATTAGATCGCCAAGACCAGAGCTGGGACGATCAGAACCTCTTTGCTGGGAATCTGAGCTTTAATTTACAGGCTTGTTTCAAGGAGAAGTGGGATGGTCAGGGTTGAGGTGGCCCATGTGTGAGCCATGTGGGCAGGGACCTGAGCATGTCCACTTATGTGGAGGGGAGGGGAAGGGGGCAGATAGTGGGAGAGGAGCCAAGAAAAGGAGATCAGGAGCCTCCAGAAACAAGGATGGAGAAGAGCCATCTTGTTTATCACGAACAATTACTTCCTGAATCTAGGCTCTCATGAGATTTTGTTGAATCTTAATTTTTAGGAGGTGAGCTACACTCTTGTTTCCTTCCAGTAAGTCCCTGGTTGCCCCAGCAAGCCAAGCAGAGTTCCTTGCACACAAAACAATGCCTGGTTGAGTTCTAAGATAAACCTCTGAGGCACGGCTCTCCCTCCTTCGTGGAGCCCAAGTGGACGCTGGTACCCTTCACAGACACTCTGCATATATTGGTTACAGTTTCTTTTCAGAAAACCTCCAGTGGATAAAAAATAAAGGAAGGCTTATATATTTAAGTAAGAAAGGCTACTTGGAACTCACACTAGCAGTTGTTCATTTGGGTTTTTTCCTCCGAATTTTCTTGATTGCAATACAACAATGCTATCGGAACAAAATGATCATTATTGTTTTGAGTAAGAAAAAAACATACAAAATACTGACATATGCAGTCACACCTGGTGTTATCTAATGCCATTAATTATGTAGTAAATGTATATGTACATTTATTTATGTAAGGTCCCATGCTCGTGATGTGTATTTGATATGTGCAAAGGAGTGTATGTAAAATATTTTTAGGTGTGGAATATAAAAATATGAGCTTGGGGCTTGTCAGTCTGTTTGAGCCACAATTACAGGAATACCACAGACTGGGAGGCTTGGCAACACACATTTATTTCTCCTAGTTCTGGAGGCTTGAAAGTCCGAGGTCAAGGTGACGGCAGACAGGGTATCGGGTGAGGACTGTCCTCCTGGCTTGTGGACTGATGTCTTCCTGCAGTGTCCTCGCTTGCCTGGGGGCAGGAGGGTGTAGGAGGGAGGGAGAAACACTGCCTGGTGTCTCTTCTTGTAAGGGCACTAATCCCATTTTCAGGACACTGCCCACATGACCTTAGGGATTTAACGACTTGCCTGGGGGGTAGCATTGGGGGTGGAAGGAGAGGTACATCCTTGGGTAACAGTGGGCTTAGGCTCAGAAGAAAAGTTAAGACCTGTGTGGAAAGTCCCGAGGACTACCTCATTTGTAGAAAACAGTTCTACCAAGGATGGTACCCTTGCTCCCCAGGAAACACCCATGGTGTCCGACTCCTCCCCTGTCTTGGAAGGTGAGCTTGTTACTGGTGACTGATCGCTCATGACGGAAGAGCTACGTGGCCACCTGGAACCAGGGTCCCTGCGCCTGCCACCCATGTAGCTACAATTTGCACCTGTGATCACCCCAACCCTGTATTCAGTCGAAGATCCTGGTAATAGCCTCCCAACTGCTGATCCACAAAGCCGGCAGCTGGGAAGGTCAGAAGAAAAGGCTCGCACGGAGCTGGGGTTGCAGGAAGGGGTCAAGGCCCCCGCATTGGAGAATGATGCTCATGGCTTGGGGACGGTCACTGTAGGGCTCGAAATACTAATTAGGGAGAGCATCTGGCATCTGTGCATTACAGAGATAAACCTCTGAGCTGCATTCGACGAGGGAGAAAGGAAATGCCGTATCAGCTAAACAGAGCCATTGCTCATGAAGTGAATGCAAATGTGATATTATCCTCTATACTCATCATCTGATGTTTTACTAATCAGTAATAAAGATTCTGATAAATTGGGTCTGATGCTCTGCTTTAAAATTACAAGGAAAGGAAAGTGGGGAATGCGATCCTTTTGTCTGCATCTTGAGAAGAGCAAAACATGCAGTGTTACACCTAGGATGTTGACACCAACCCAAGTGCTGGTACCAGTTCCAATTCCAATGGGAGGGTGTGTGTGGGGGGTTCCCATTTCACTGAGCAATTCTCCAACACTGGCTGGGTGTGTTACGATGCAACTCAGTAGTACTGACACCACCTGGAGACAGCGGCCCATCCCACAGGTGAAGAGCTTCGTCTTATAAGACCCGCCCCCGCCCCGCCCAAGTTCACAGGCTGATTCCAAGTTCAGGTTGTCACTCCTGCTGGCCAACCAGGCATAGATCAGAAGTTCCAATGACCTCCTCCTTGGGTTCAGTTAATTGGTCACAGAGCTCAGAGACACATTTTGCATACTAGATTATCAGTTTCCTATAAAAGGATATAACTCAGGAATGCCCACATGGAAGAGGTACATGGGGACAGATATGGGGATAAGACATGGCGTGCTCATGAAGTCTCCACGAACACCATTCTCCTCATACCTCCCAGTGTTCACCAACCCAGGAGCCCTCCAAATCTGCCCTTTTATATCTTTACAGAGGCCTCATCACACAGGCATGATGGATTAAGTCATTGGCCATTGGTGGTTGAGTCAACCTCCAGCCCCTGCTGCCCTGCCCAGAAATCAGGGGGTGGGGCTGAAATTCCCACCCCCCCATTGCATGATTGGTTGGTTCCCCTGGCGACCAGCCCCCCTCCTTAGATGTTTTACCACAGTCACCTCATTAGCATATGTCCAGTTGTCCTGGAAAGGGGCTGGTTCTGAGTAAGGAGACACCCATCCACTTTTATGCCTCAGAAGCAGTTGTAGGAACTGAGGACAAGAGACAGAATAATACAACGAAAAATGCTCCCACGGCTCTTATCACTCAGAAAGTTCCAAGGGCTTTGGGAGCTGTGAGCCCAGAGTGGGGACGAGGACCCAATGGGTATTTCCTATTATAAATCACAGCCTCACAGCACCCAAACCATGTGTGGCCTCTCTTGTCATTCATGGTGCACGGGAGCATTCCAAAACAGCCCCAAATGGCAGCTGATGTGCAGATGGCGGATTTTGAGTGCCAAGGTCACTTCCGCATCATCAGATATTAAGAATTCAGGCAATTTTGTTTACTCGGCTTTTTGTTTCATTGATTCTCTCTCTTGTTTTTCTGTTTTTCACGTCATCGATTTCCATTGTGCTTCTTGTGCTTTGTGGAGATCCAGCTTTTCATGTGGCCTCAATTTTTTTAAGAACTTCTTTTGTCATTTGGGGGAGTACCAGTCGGGCGGCACTGAATTTTCTTACCTTCTGATTATCTGAGAGTGCCTTCTTTTCACATTTTTAAAAAAATCTTATTTTTGGAAGTTATTTTGTTGGGTATAGAATTATAGGTTTTGTTCGGTTTCTAGTACCTAAAAAATTCACACTCTTTTGACTTTTTTTTTTTAAGATTTTGTTTTTAAGTCAACTCTTATTTTTAAGTAATCTCAACGTGGGGCTTGAACACACAACCCTGAGATCAAGAGTCATATGCTCTTCCAACAGAGCCCGCCAGGCACCCCGTAACTTTTGATCTGTATCTTTTCTGACAAGAAGCATACTAGAATTATTCCCTTGATCCTCTCTATATGTTACTTATTTTTTCCCATTGGCTGCCTTTATGAGTCTTCTCTTTGTATTGGATATTTAGCAGTTGGGTTATGATAGGCCTAGGGTTTTTTTTTTTTTTTCTCCCCTTTTTATCTTGTTTTGGTTCTTTGGACTTCTTGGATCTGTGGTTTAATTTCTTTCATCATGCTTATTAGGCTTAGCATATTAAGCTCATTAGCATATTAAGCTAATTACGCTCATTATGCTTAGCAAATTCTAAGCCATTATCTTTCCAAATATTTCCGCTTCCCTATTCTTGTTCTCTTCTTCTTCTGAGACTCGGGGGCACACATGCAATCCCCGGTGGTGTTATTCCCCCAGTGCTCGGATGCTCTGCTCTGGTTTCCCCTCCGTTTTGCTCTTGGCCTATCAAGATGTTCATCGTCTCCATCTGACTGCCAGCTCCCTGAGTCTTCCTCCCTCTGTGTTCAGTCTACCCATGCTCCCATCTGACAGACTGGGAACAGATCACAGTTTTATGTGTAGCATTTCCATTTGATTCTTTGCTAGGATTTATACCTCTTTGATAAAATTCCTGACCTCCTCACGTACCTTATCCATCTTTTCCAGAAAATCCTTCGACACTTATCATTAGATATTTAGAGGTGATGCAAGAAAACCCACAAAACTGAAGGGAACATGTTAATAATGCCTCAGCCACAAAGGGATTGTTTACTTATATTTATTATTTAGATCCAAGTGTTGCTGTTCCTGTTGTTGTTTTCCCCATTGTGTATGCTTTTCAGATCGTTACCGGCCTGGTCTAGAGAGAACAGGAAATGGTGAGGAAACCACTAACGGACAAAACAGTAATAATAGCTAGTGCCTTCTGAGTGCTTATGGGCCAGGACCCGTTTTAAATATTTCACATGCTTGACTTAGTCCTTACAGGGCAAACGATTTGTCAAGTATTTCTATTATTTGTATTTTATAGATAATAACCCTGGGGCATAGAGTGGTTCAATCACTTATTTAAGGACGAACTGAAAGCTCCTGGCTCATGTGGGATTCAAACATGGTGGTGTCGTATGAGGAGCCACAACCTTCAACACCCCAGGAGTTGTGTCGGAGGAGTTATTTCTTCAATACCCAAAGCTGTTTAAGGACTTGCATGAGAAATCTTCCCCCCAAGTCCCAAAGTGGGGAAGTTCCCGGAAGCTTCCTCACTTTGGGATTGGGGGGAAGATTTCCAGAACCAGCAAGGACTATATCTGGGCTGTTTGTGTTGACTTCCTGGCTCCTGATGCCAGGCTGTCCTGCCCCTCTGCTTTTTCACACCAGTAATGCCTCATAATTAACTGGCATTTTACGTGATTTTTATGATTATGCCCAACCTGCAAACCATCTCATCCTCTGCAAAATGCTGACAGTAAATAGCACCCACATCACATCTGTGGTGAGGACAGAGGCGATACTGTAGGTTGAGTGCCCGACACACAAGAATAAATGCTGGACAGCATCGTTCATTATCGCCCCTGTTTTGCAGATACCAGTGGGGTCACTTTCCTTGCTCACACAGCTAATGATTGCCGGTGGCAGGATCTGATCCTACACGCGTCAGCTGTCCGGGTACTCTTGACCCCTATGGAGCACCGCCTGGAATTCTTTTCCTTGGTCTCCCCTCCTCTCGCACCAGGAGGGCTCAGCAGTGCCCACTTGCTGAAGAGCTCTCCCAGCTGCCTCTCACACTGCCCCGAGGAAGGCTGAGATCCATAGGAAGCCTATTCATGGGTATTTTCCTCCCCCCAACTCTTAGTTCCTTTAGAGGAACTCCTAGCTTTTTTATCCCCAGCATTCCAGAGTTTAGCACAAGACTTGACCCGTATCTAGTCATGAGTAGATATTATTTTATTTTATTTTTTTAAATATATATTTATATATATTTATTTGACAGAGTGATAGCAAGAGCAGAAACACAAAGAGGGGGAGTAGGAGAGGGGGAAGCAGGCTCCCCGCCGAGCAGAGAACCCGATGTGGGGCTCGATCCCAGGACCCTGAGATCATGACCTGAGCCGAAGGCAGAGGCTTAAGGACTGAGCCACCCAGAATCCCCATGAGTAGATATTACTTTTAAAAAGTTGCCATATACTCACGTCTGGCCCAAGTGGGGTGGGAGAGGTCTGGAAGAAGTAAGATATTTGCCAATAACAACGGTTAGAAAAACGAGAAGATAGCAGTGGAAATCAAGTGCACTTTGATTTAGGGACCTTTTAGGTCTTTGTGTTAACTAATACCAATTGCAAAAGTTCATTAAATGTTCTCTCATGAGATAAAACCTGGAGCACTACATGTAAGTAAATTATAGCCCTCAGGTAAGTTCAGGAGCAAGGTTATTTGCTTCAGACGCCTCATCTGTGTTCCATTCTGACTGCTGACAGAGTCCTAAGCTTTTGAGACCGCAGAACAGGCTCTCTCAGGATTATCAGAGTTTCTGGTCTGGTCTGAGAGTGTTCCCAGACATCGATTACGGAGCAGAGGGAAAGTCAAGCTCCGTTAGCCGTGGTGATGAGCCCATGAGAGCCACATTTCAGTATCCTCTCTAGAAAGCAAAGTGAGAGGTCCTGGACATGTGGAGATGGATCACAGGTCGGGGGGACACAGAGACGGTGATGGGGAACCAGCCAGGACCGTACCCCCAGATCTGCACCCCACCTTGCCCACCATTAGGGCTCTCCTCACAAACCCTCCTAATATGGGGTCTAATTCTGGGAGGGCCCCGAGGAGGACACTTGAATACAGTCTGCCTTTAAATATGGCAATTATTCCTAAAATGTCTTTGTTGACAGCTGGTGAGGCACAAAATAAACACAGGCCTATTTGCAAGTAAGCAGGAATTAGCATAATCAGCAGCTGTGGCATAACCACGGACACAGAACCATAAAGATCCTCGTTCCTTCCTAAGTGAAGTTAGAGCAGGGGACCTGCATGGAATAATGAGTCGCTTACCACCTGCCCACGTCCGGAGGAGCAGAGCAAAAACGAGCCATTTGCTCCTGGCCCCAGCAGCCTCCAGAGTTCATTTCTCTAATAAAAATAGAAACCAATCTTAGGATAAAAACATGGCACTGCAGTCATTGAGACTAAGTGACTTTGTAGAGAATTTAAAAAGAAAATAGTGATTTTTGTCCCTCCTTGTCTAACACATAACGGGTGATTGTTGAAGTCATCTGGGGAGAGCGTACCTGATGCCCTCCATTTTGTCATTCCAGAGCGGGAGCAAAATACAAGAGCAAGAAAAGAGAGAATCGGGGAAAATCATGGTGTTGTTGATTTTTCTGGATGCATGCCAGCCAGCATGCCCCCGAGGCCGTGTTTTCCAGCTCTGGGGAAAGTGAGTCTCCGTGTCCGTAATTAGGAAAGTGAGTCTCCGTGTCTGTAATTAGGAAGGGGACCTCACGCTAGGTGACTGTCAGACTCCCGGCACAGCCCAGCTCCCGTCTGCTGCCGGAGTGGCTGACCATGACATCCATGATGCACTCAGGACAAACACATACTCTTTTCTGCAGGGCTGCCGCAATTCTTACAAGAACTGTTTTTGTATTGCTCAAAAATCCATGATAGCAAGTGGCCCATGGAGGGCACAGAGAGCTCTCATTCATCTGGCTCTCTCTTCTTCAAAAACACCATTTCCTGATGCTTAAACCCGTGCATACCTTTTGGCTGCAAATTTCTGAGTTTGGAAACCCATTGTTCGGGGTTCACTGGATTCAGACCAAACCTTTGTGAAAGAGACTTTCATCAGATCGCGTTCCATTATAATGAAGGGGCTTCTCTGAAAGTCGTTCTCTCAATGCATTTCTATGAGGACCGTGCTCTGATGGTTCTGCCCAGGCACGGGTCACGGACCCCACCGGCTGCGACGGACCTTGGTGATTTTTCCCAAAGCTCAGAGCGCCACCGGGATGAGGGCGCGACCTTTCTGGGAGCCCGTGTGCTGGGCGCCCCGCCGCCTTTGTCCCCACGGCTGCCGAGGCAGCTGCCCCTGCAGATCCTTTCCCACTTGAGTCACAGAAAGTAGGTCAACTTTTAAAATACACACAAGTAAGTGTCCCCAAGTGACACAGTGAGGGGCTCTGGTGTTCTCCAACGACTTTATTTCCAAATTCTCTGTACTTTTCAGGCGCAAGGGAATGAACAACCATTTCAAACCGGTTTAGTCTGTTAGAAAGGGCGAATGTGCGTGGCAGGCCACGTGCAAGCCTCAGCTTCAGGCTCGCCTGGATCTCGAGGTTCAAATAATTTAAACAGGACCATCACTTTACTGGTACCTTTCTTTTTCCCTTTTTATAAGAGGCACACGTCTTTATATAGAAGGTTTAGGATGTATAGGTAAAGCACAAAGAAGGAAATAAAATGACCAGGTATTCCAGCATTCAGGGAGGCTCTTTCCTGTCTTTCATTGTTTGCAAGAATGCATCTTAGGAGGGTGGGAGCCAAGATCCCAAGCTGGCATCATGCTTCCCACGTCTTTGTGCGTACGTCCCCTATCATCTCCTCCTCGTGGGAGGGGCTGGGACCTGTGGATGCGTTCCATTACATGGCAAAAGGAGAGGAATTTTGCAGATGGAATCAAGGTCCCTGATCAGTTGACTTTGAGTTAATCAAAAGGGAGGATGTGGTCCAGGGAAGAAGGCTGAGCTAATGGGATGACTTAAGGATTCCGGGTCCTCTGAGCTCTCAAGCAGCGGAGAGACTTTGTCTCCTTTGGGCCGTGAAGACGCAAGCCCCCGTGAGCTTTACGGCTGTGAGGTTGGGAATGCCACCAACAGCCGTGCAGAGAGGACTCCACGTTTCTGGCGGACCTGTGGCTGGTAGCCTGGGTGACCCTGAGCAGAGGTCCCAGCTTAGTGCTCCCTGGACTCCTGACCCACTGGGAGAGAATACACGTGTGTTGTTTCCGTCCACCACATTCCTGATAATTTGTGGCACAGCCCAACAATCTAATCCAGGGACACACAAATATAAGGAACCATTTACAAAAGGATGTGTGACATTTTTGTCTCTTGGTTTAACGGATAAGTCACCTTCCCCTGTATGGATGTCCCATTGGCTGCTTAAGTCCAGTGCCATCCACACAGATGCCAACAGGATTCAGACAAGTGAAGTGTCATGAGAAATGGCAGAGGGGGCTCCGTGGAGGACTGGGAAATGCAAGCTGGTCTGAAGAGGTACTATTACTGCAGAGAGGTGAACAAATTTTGGAATTTTATTTTTCAATTTTTGTATATATTTTTTGGTGATTTCATGCTGGAATACGGTATTTCAGATCCTCTCCTCTCTGAAGAGAAACCAGCGTTTTGGAATTTTTCATGGGAAATCGTTTTTACAAAAATTGGCGCTAATTCAATTCTCTTGAACTCACTGGAAGGGCGATGGAGAAATTGTCACTTCTCTGTATTTACCTCCTGGGCTTCCGATCTGCAAGTGATGTTATAACCAATTCTGTATTGTTCAACACAGATTGTCCCCAATGTTTGATTATTATAAACACTGTATAAGTGAACATATTTGAACTGAATCTTTGCTAACAATCTGTGATCAGTTTCACAGGATAAACACCGAGATGTGAGAAAATACGTTAATGTTTATGTGTTTTGGGAAGGTTCTCCATCTATGTTGCAAACGCGACTCCCCAAAGTCTGTAATACTTGCTCAATGGCCAACACAGGTATCTGTTTCTTGATCCCTTCCTTTTTACAGAAATATTTTAAATTATATCAGTATAGTTGCTATCTACTCACATAATTTGTAAATATTTGGTATTGGTGAAATTGAACATCCTTCATCTGTTCAAGGCTCATTTGTGGTTCCTTTTGATGAATCATCTTTTGGTGTGCTTGTTTTTTTCTTTTTGATATTTAGAGCTCTTTATATATTAGGAAATTAACAAGGAGCTTAAATTCTATACCATATTGAAGATGTGCAAAATTTTATCTTGGCATAGAAGAATATTTAGCCATATGGGCCCAATATGTCTTAGAATGATTGTGTCCTAATTGAAATATTCCAAGACTTGAAACATGATGTTCTTGGTCTCAAACACGCTGTGTGAGCATTGGACCATCTGTCTGAGACTGGATTCCCACGCAGGTATGCACAGAGGTCTTGCCGCCAGAGCAAAGTGGTAAATATGTAATATTTTAATGATAAGAGGGAACAAGAGTAGAGACAGAATAAAAGCAAAGAAAAAATAGGAAAGAATAGTTGGTTTACTTTTCTGCTTAGTGTTTCTCTAGAAAGCAGTGAAGAGCATGAGTTCTGGTCTGATAACAGGAAAAGCCAGGTCAGCTACAAAATCATGAACTTTCTTGGACCCGTTGGTGAGCTGCGGTTTCAGGACCAACAAAGAAAACCGAATTTGAGAGAAGGACTGATCTTGCAAGGAAAGATAGAGGACGCAGACTGTTCACCTTTGCCAGATTGGAACAGACGCGTAGTCTAATAAACTCTGGGGGGAAAAATTTAAGGTGCCTCAGTTTACCTTTTAACAAATGTCAAAGCTCATAGAATTATATGCTGTGAATGGATACAGTGTATGTGTTTATTATACACACATTATACCTTACTTGAGTTGATTAAAAAAAAAAAAAAAGCCAGGCTCACTTTGGAATGGAAATTGTCCATTCTGAAATGGGATGGTGAGTAGAATCCAATAACAGGTGCATGTTTCATTAATGCATAATATTGCTCTTGGTTCAGACCCTGCGGCTGTCACTTTCTCCAGGCGTGGCCACGAGCTGATCCCATGGTCTACAGTGCACAGTGATACAGTGTGTCTCTGTAAGGTGGTTAGTCCCAGTTCATTTATAGCTGAAATTCCAGCAGAGAGACAGGAAACCAGCAAACACCACGAAAATGCTAGCCTGTATGAAGGAGATAAAATAGGGCGACTTTATGAACTCTATGAACTTTATGAACTCTGAACTTTATGAACTCTGACTGGTCTGCTTTACATTGGTGCTTGAGGAGGGCGTCTCTGAAAGTGAGTTTTGAGCAGAGACCCAAATGGCAAAGAGAGGCTGACAATGCAGAGGCCAGAGCTGGCCCTTCCTAGGCAAGGGAGAGAATCCTGCAAGGATCCAGGGCTGGAAAGAGGCGGTATTTCAAGGGGAAGGGTCTCTGTCGCAGCACCGTGGAATTCCATGGGGGAAACTGTCCCCTCTCTGGTTGAAATGGAGCTCCTGGTCCGCTGAATTGCTCTGCTCAAGTCCTGTGTTAGCATCAGATAAGCCAGAGTCATTGGGGGGGGGGAATGCAGAGTCACGGGGGCTGTGGAGGGACATTTTATTGACCATCCAAACAGTGGGACAGGTGTACCTGCTGGCCGGGGAATGACACTCAGCCGCTGGCTTCCCGAGAGAGCTCAGTGACGCTGAAGGTGATTCCTCAGACAATTGGTTTTTCTAATATGACATAATGATTCAGTAATGAAATACGTGATTAATTTGATTGGGGAAGACGGAAGTCCCTTGAGACCAGCACGAGCCCAGATTCTCCATCCGTCCAGCGCTTAGAAAGCATCGTCAGCATTCGGGAGCGGAGGGGACTGTGCAGGTGGTGGATTCTGTCTGAGTGAGAGTCCCCCAGCTCCGCAGACAGGGCTGCTCCAAAAAGTTCTGAGAGAAATTGCTCAAGTATGACTTGGTCAAGGAGCTGCTGAGAAAACCCCCCAGACCACGCAGAATAGGACGGGACCACCTGTCCCTACAGTGTTGTACAGTGTTGGCCAATGTTGTGGGGCCCCCCTCTCACTGACACCAAAGAGAGGTTTAACATTCTGAGGCCTGTGCCCTGTTCCAGACTAGCAGAGAAACACAGAATTTTCCAGGTCCTTCACACTTGTTTAAGCATCAGCATTAAAGCAGTGAGAGTTCAAATCCCAGGCAGGACTCTGGAGGCTGTTTTTCAAGGAATCTCATTCTTATCTCCAGCTCATCTAATCCCCTGGAGATTTGGCCCACCCAACACTTATAATACGTTTTTCCAGAAATTCTCTTTTTCTTTGGGGAATCACAGTCTTATTATCTTCAATTTTGTGGTTTACATAGATGTCCACCTGCCCCATCATATTAGCCCGGATAATCAGAAAATAGTTCTCTATTGACATTGGTTCAGGGACAGGCATGTGACTAAACACAAGTCAGTAGGAGGCAGTGGCAGACTTTGCCCAGAATCCCTGGAAAACAGCTTCTCTCCTTATGAATTAATGTGTTTGTGGGGTCTGAGCTGGTGTCTAATCCATCTGCTAGAATGTAAACCTGAAGAAACTTGGTGACCACATTTGCTGTGACATGTGGAGATCCTAACCATACATCTATAAGTCCCACACAGGGGGGAGCATATCTGAGAGGTGAAGAGATTCTTGTGGACATAGATTGAACATCTGGATCAAGCTATACCTGAAGCCAATTCTCTGAATTTTCACTTAAAAGAACCAATGAATTCCCTGTTTATTTAAGCCAATATAGTAGGTGTAAGTCACTTTCATCTCCATTTTTTTTTTTTATCCTTTAAATAGTTAGCATGCACTTCTCTGTACCAGCTTGTGTGCTGGGGGTGGGCCCTGCCTTCTCAGAGTTCATCACCTACAGGAGGAAGGCACACCCAGTTCCCAGATATACATGTAACTATTTATACATAAATATTTCCTATTGGTTCTGTTCCTCTGGAGAACCCTGACTGACATAGGGGTCTTCTACATGTCGGCAGGAGCCATGAAGTTTTGGATACATATCTATCTATATCCATATACCTGCATCTATATGTATTATGGATACTTATGTGTATATATGTGTTATGGATATGCATGTGTCTGTGTTTTCTTTTTTTAAATATTTTATTTGTTTATTTGAGAGAGAGAGAATGAGAAAGGGAGAGCCTGAGAGGGAGAAGCAGACTCCCTGATGAGCAGGGAGCCCCATGAGGGATTTGATCCCAGGACTCCAGGATCATGACCTCAGCCGAAGGCAGTCACTTAACCAACTGAGCCACCCAGGCGCCCTATGTTTTCTGTCTATAGATCGCTGTGCCTCTCCCAATGGAAAGAAGACACTGAGGACCAACCGTCATAAACCCATCCAGCATCCCAGGAGGCAAGTAAGCAGTTTGGGTGCAGAATGGTGGTACAGGGATTTCCCTCCTCTCACCAACCCATTTCTTGTGGATTTCACCATTCTTACTCTATTCTCTTTGGAGCAGGTGGTGTTCCACTTCTACTCCTACTGGCAGTGATTGGTTCAATGAAGCCCATAACCCAAGCCATACAATCCATCCCCCGATGCCTCCATGCTTGGTCAGCACATTGGTGCAAAACGCATGAATTGTAGGAATTATCAGATACATAAGTTTCAAAAGCCAAAAAACTTCAGGGATGGAAAGACATGTAGATAATAAGCCTGGTACCACGGGCAGACCCAGAAGAGGAAACCAACATGACAGAAGGCAGAGCCAAGAGGAAATAAATACTGGTAAGTGCCTGAATCCAAGCAGAGTCCCTGCCACTCTTTTAAAAAACATTTTATTTGTTTCTTTATTTGAGAGAGAGAGAGAGCAAGCACGCACAGGAGGAGGAGCAGAAGGAGAGACAGAGGACCTCAAGCAGACTCCCCGGTGAACACCAAGCCAGATGCGGGGCTCGATCCCACAACCCTGAGATCATGATCTGAGCCGAAACCAAGAGCTGGACACGTCACCAACGGAGCCACGCAGGTGCCACCCGTTACACTCTTAACATTTTATTTACATCAGTTTACACTGTGCCACTCTTTGCCAAATCTCTTCTGAGTGTACATACTGAACCCTGTAGGGCAAAAGACGAAGCACTGGCATGAAGATTCTGGAAGAAGCCGCCATCCTGCCCTAACGTGGGCTACGGACGTGACACGAGGACAGGCCATCATACGGACGAGCACAAAGGTAACACTCTCTGTAGTAATGCATTTCATACAGTGTTACAACATAGAGTGTTATTTAATATTATTCTCTGTATTTGCATGTGTATCACAAAAATAATGTAAAAATAACATAATAGATACACCTGCACACATATTAGATATTCAATGTACAGCTGGCCTTGGGCAACGCAGAACTGAATGACGGAGGTCCGCTTACGTGTGGATTTTTCCCCAAGAAATAGATGACAACACCGTAAGCCTATTTTCTCTTTCCTATAATTTTCTTAATAGCCGTTTTTTTTTCTTCGGTTTACTTTATGATAAGGACAGAGTGTATAATATAGAGAGCGTGCATACTGTGTGCTAATGACTGCTGATGTTATTGACAAAGCTTCCGGCTGTCAGTAGAGTTTTTGGGGAGTCAAGCGCACTATGCAGATTTTTGACTGTGTGGGGTGTCTGTGCCCCAGCTGTCGTGTTGCTCAAGGGTTGCCTGTATATCACTCTCACAAAAGGATCCTGGAGGTTAGTCTCTGACTGCCCAGATGGCATCTTCCTGGGCTTTCTACCTGCTCTGTTATTACTGCTCCTTGTCCCCCTCTCCCCAGCCACTGGGCAGAGCCCCGCAGTAATTAGTAACCTGTCTGTCACATTCTTCTGTGCTTAGAAATGCAAACTCAGCTGACTGCTTTGAAGTCCAATTTTAATTTAGATGCAAAGTGCTCCCATAGCACCAATAGTCTAAAAGGAACCTGGGGCAGACTGTAATTACAGAGGGCTGGTGGACTGGTGTTCTCCATCGGATTCTAGCGGCGTTTCCTGACTCCGGCCCGCACGCGGGCACCATGGTTATCCAGTGAGGCTGCCGCGTCCTCCCGGGGACCTGCCTCCTGGACACCTCTTCATCGCGTCTGCTTCCACACACGGCACGGTGGTTTTCTTCTTTGAATTCCTGGGAGCAGCAGGGTCCAAACTAGGGCAGGACATTTGTAAATATATTTACATATATGGAGCTTTACATACATTACACATTTAAATGATGTAATGACATATAATTATATAAGTTAATATATAACATACAATATATAATATAATACATATGTAATTATATAATACAATTACACATATTATATACAATATATATAAAATAATACAATTA
Organism: Lontra canadensis; assembly: GCF_010015895.1. Taxonomy (NCBI): domain Eukaryota; kingdom Metazoa; phylum Chordata; class Mammalia; order Carnivora; family Mustelidae; genus Lontra; species Lontra canadensis. The sequence goes on from NW_022631052.1 coordinate 12,136,167, forward strand.
TATATGGTATATAATTGTATTACAATTATATATTACAATGTAATATATGTATTATATATAATATATAATTGTATTATATAATAATATTATGTGTAATACATAATAATAAATGTATGTATGATAAATAATATTACATGTAATACATATATTACATTACACAATATTATATACAATACATAGTATTACATATAATACATAATATTACATATAATCATAATATACATTATATAATATTACATATAATACATAATATTATTATATAATACAATTATATATAATTGTGTTATATTATAATATTGTACTGTAATATATATTGTTATATATGTATTTATAATATGTATATAATATATAATTGTATTATATTATAATATGTTGTAAAATATATATTGTAATACATGTGTTATATATTATATATGTAATATATATATAATATGTAACATATGATAGAATTACATTATAATATTGTATTGTAAAATACATATGTAATATATGTATTATATATAATATATGTGTAATATATAACATATAATTGTATTATATTGTATATGATATATACCGTATTATATTGTATAAACATATAATGGTATTACATAATTATATTATATAATGCATATATAGGCTCTCACATAATACATATAATTTACATGAGATATGTAAATATAATGCATAATACATGTATATTTACACATATACATTTACATATGTACATATACATAAAGAGATTTATTGTAAGGAGTTGGCTCCTGTGATGACAGAGTAGGCAAGTCCCAAGTTCTGTGGAATGAATCAGAGGCTAGGAACCCAGAGGAGCTGAGGCCAAAGGCCTGAGAACCAGGACAGTTGATATTCCAGGTCAAGTCCGAGAGCAGGGAAAAAGCGGATGTCCCACTGGAGATCAAGAGGCAACAGAATTCCCTCTTCTCAGCTTTTGTAGTCTGCTCAGGCCTTGAACTGACTAGGCGAGGCCCACCCACAACAGGAAGGGCAGTCTACTTTACTCTACCCACCGGTATCAGTATTAATTGTATCCCAAAGTACCCTCACAGACACACTGAGAATAATGTTTGACCAGATACCTGGGCACCTTGTGGCCCTGTCAAGTTGACACATAAAATTAAGCACCACAGTATCCTAATTCCCCCTAACAGCCGTGCTTAGGTCACCTTGTCTGGAAAAAAGGGATTTTGCAAATCTGGAGATGCAAGATTACTTGGGTGGGCCAGATGTAATCATGGAGCCCTTATTTGAGGGAGCCCGAGGGGCGGAGTCCAAGAAGGAGGTGTGATCACAGAAACAGAGGTCAGAGAGGACAGGAGGTGCCCCCGCTGACCTTGAAGGTGGAGGGAGGCGCCACAGGTCTCTGGGATCTAGAAAAGGCGGGGCGAATTATCTCCTTCTAGAACCTCCAGAGGGAAAGCAGACCTGCGGACCTCTAGAACTGTAAGGTAGTAACACTGTGTTGTTTGAAGCCACTAAGTCTGTGGCGACTTAGTACAGTGATAGGAAACCACTACTGGACCTTCGAGTCGTCTTACAGAACAGGTAACAGAAGCAAGAATCAGCGACCGTATTCCAGAACTTTATTTATGAAGACTTTCAGGAGGTTGGTCAACACCAGCCCCTACTGGCCCTTCGCTTAGAATGAATTTCCTAGAAAATCATGGAGGGGAATGAGCATTCAGGCAAATGTATCTTTAACCAGAATATTTCTGGGGACACATTCATAATCACGGCTCCCTTGGGTGGGATTTCAGCCTCTCGATACTATGGTCCCCTTATCCATAAAATGAAGGTTGTCATGTGCAATTTGGAGAGGACCGTGTGGATTACCTGACTCAAAGTTGACTGCAAGTGCCCAGAATAGGGCTTGACTCAGTATGTGCTCCATACATGTCTGCTCCTTTTAAAATATGCATATACATTAAAAATAGTCCTTTCCGACAAAAATGGGAGGCCTGGCCTTCTCTGGTGTTGTTCGTGGAGGGCTTATGGATGGAAAAACAATGAGGTGTTGCATCACTTCATTTGGATGGAAACTGTGAGCCCGGAGGAAAATGCCCTAGAATCTGAAAATCACGTTGGAAGGGTATAATCGTTGAAAAGTTTTGGAGGCCTTATCAACCATCCTCAGCTGTTGGATCTGAAATGATAATGCCTTGTGTTTAAGAATTGCAAAACGTCCCTGTTACCGATCTAAATGGCATCCTGTCTTGTTGCGTTGCGAGAGGCGGGGTCATGCGGCGGTTAAACACTGGACATGGGCACCAGGAAGCTGTCTTTGAAATTCGGGCCCAGGACTAGCCACCAAATCTAAGCCAGATGTGCAAACTGCACCTGCTCTGTGGGGAGGAGACCAGCACCTGTTCCAAAGGCAGTTGGGAGCATTAAGAGATGCCTTTCACACAGAGCTGTGCACTTGGTAAGAGCCTCCCAGATACGGGCATTGTTCTCATTTACAACCATCATCAGATTCTTTCATCATTCATTAAAAAAAAGAGCCCCTCATCGGCATGATCAGGAGCCCTCTCATCGTGGAGGAGGCCCTCGGTGGTGACCGCCCGCACTGGCCTTATTGTGGTCCATTCCATGGACACCAGACCTCGGCATCCTGTTCCCATCCCCCAGGGGTGCTGACTCTGTGGCTCCCCCCCACCCCGCTTCCCTCCACCGGCATCAAACTCCCTCCCAGACATGGGCTGGGAACACTTTGGTTCTTAGATGTTCCTGTCACTTGCGACTGGAAAAGTCCTGGGCAGTAGAATGAAGTTCAACACGTATCTTCTGAATGTCAACCATTTTCAAAGTGGCATGTGGGCCACGTGTGACGAACGGAGAGGGAGCCAGACATGGCCCCATGTGCCCCAGCTGCTGGCTAGTTGTACGGTCTTCAGAGTATATTTGTAACCCTTTCTAGGCTCAGTTCTCGGTGAGGCCTCCCAGAAGCCCACTCTGGAGGCCGACATGATTTCATAACCAGATGCTTTAAATACATGCAATAGAAATTTCTTTCTTTTTTTTTGCAGGGGGAATGGCAGGCAGAGGGAGTAGGAGAAGCAGGCTCCCCTCTGAGCAAGGAGCCCAACATGGGGCTCGACATGGGGCTCGATCCCAGGAACCCGGGATCATGACCCAGCTGAAGGCAGACGCCCAACCAGCGGAGCCACCCGGGTGCCCCTGCAAGTGAGATTTCTGAGAAAAAGTAAGGCCAAGGAGGTATTAACAAATGACTTGTATTTACATACATTCAACACTTCCTAAGGAAGTTTTCAACACAAGTGGCCTAGGGAAAACATTTCTGTTCAAAAGAAAAACCAAAAAGAATAACTGAGAGCATTTGAGGTAATACTTTGAACTCGAAAAGAGAGGTGTTAAGTAAGAGAGCTCTATCATAATTGTATTTTCTCCATGGAGCATGAACTCTTCATTCATTTAAAAATCTCTGTTGAAAGGAGCAGGTATGAAGGAAGAAGGAGAGGGGAGGCAGGGAGAGTGGAGGCAGGAGCCGTGCTTCTCTGGGAAGGATGGATCAGCACACCAACCTTATGGGGTCCTCTCTGCCCAGAGACAACACTGTGACATCTTTTGTCATCATCCCCTAGTTCCCTAAACTGACTATTTCCTTTGAAACCTCCCCAGGGTGTTGCTGGCAACTCTGTTCCCAGAATTTGGCTGCAAAACCAACTCCCTAAGTTTGAATCCCGACCCTGCCACTTTCCAACCCCTACATGGAGAGCTGGAAACTTGGGGACACCATGGGCGGTAATGTGAACCCCACGTAAGAAGTGGGCAGGTTTCAGAGGGCCTGGCTCCCTGCCCAGGTGTGGAGCTGCCCAACAGGGAGGGACATGCCCTAGAGCTCTCATGAGTACCCCACAGGGGCTCCTGCAGGGGGACAAGGGGACCCATAGGGAGTGCATATGGAGGTGGGTGGCGGGATGGGGTAGGCGCTGGGTGGGCTCAGGAGGAGCAGTGGGAGCAGAAAGTGCCCAGGTTGGACATCGATGCTCTTTTGGTTTGGGCTTCTCTCATTAAGGCAGCAGCTTACAGAGAACCCTGCGCATTTGAACCCCGAGCCTCTTGCCCTGTGCCCCTTGGAGACAAGCTGGCGGCCCTTCCACAATCGTGTTTAAGTGGTCCCGGCATTTCCCATGACGAGCTTCTGGGAACATTCCCCTATGTGTGTTCTTCTAGGTTCAAGCTCTTAGCCGCTTCAACAGCTCAAATGCTGCGGGCGGAAGAAACAGAATTCTGACAGACACACAGGGTCGGGCCCTGCAGCTAAATGCGTGAACAGGCCAGGAAGCGTGCGCTCGCACACGCCGTGTACTGCGGCTGCCTGGCACGTCGGCACTTCTGAGAGGATGTTTCGAGCCAAACAAGCATCTGATAGCTAAGCTTTTGGCTAAGTCCATCCCCTGGGAGCACCAGATCTTTGTCAAATGAGGCAGTTTGATAGGATGGGGGTCTTGGGTGTGTGACTGCTCAGAGAATTCTAGAAGATTCTTTGAGAAGCGAAAAATGAGTGGATATCTGAAGATGAAATCCATGCTGGTGTCAGACGGAAGGAGGATCTATGTTCGATAGAGTGGTGGGGATTTTAGTCTCTATTTGGGTGCCTCTCTCTGTTTAGTTTTGTGGCTGCTGGCAAGACTGCCCACGTCGACCATTTTGAAGCACGAAATTAGAGTGTCACGGGGGTAAGCATAGTAGAGGGATGTCATTTGTCTTCAGTGGACTCCCGGGGATGAGTTAGTGACCAGTGCTGGGGGTCTCCTGCTCCCTGTAGGGTATCTGTCTGTGCAGCACGTCAACGTACGTTCACAGTAGAGTGGGGTGGGTCTGCAGGAGAAGTCAGGGTCCGGTGTCGGCTCTGCACAGTGTCACAGTCATTCTGCAGCCCGGAGAGACCCGGAAAATAATGATCAAAGAAGCACAAAGACGAGATAAACCATAGAGGGCTTTCGTGCACAGACCAGAATGATTTTGGCTTTTCAGGCTTGGGATCTTTAGAAAGAGGTCTAAAATCCGCTTAAAAAACCACAAGAATTACTTTAAAAAGCTGCACGCTTTCTGATGGGAGAGGTTGATGCGTCTCTTAGAGAACGTCTAAGTCTGTGATAATACAGGGCTTCGCAAACTAGTTCTGTCAACACACCGTTCTTTGCCATCCATGTCCCTGTCTCTAACTGCACGGGCTGTCTGAGGGCCGGAGGACACTTCATTTGTGTTCTAGAACGCAGCTGGTGCATAGGCTCCTGAAGCGTCGAGACTCACTAAGTCCATGGAAATACCCTTGTAGCTCCTTGGATGGTGTCTGTGATCTTAAACTCCCGGCAACTAGGAGGTGCTTGGTGAACGCTGGTGTAGGGATAGTATTCAATGCTATTTGCTGTAGGAGCTGGGGAAGAAACAGGTTCCTCCTCTGAGCAGCTTGGGTCATGATGATGAGGGATATGTACATGTAATACACCATAGATGGAGAGGAACTATTTTAGGGGGTAAATGATGGAAAGAGAAAGGAGAGGTGGTGGGTGCATCTAGGTCTTTTCACGGACTAGTGAGGGGGCCCCTCCGGCAGGTGAGCAGAGGGCCCCAAAGGAAGTGAGCCACAGCACACAGTCCTGCCGGAGGAGGACCCCTCCCCAGTGGCATCAGAGAGAGGGGATATATCCTAGTAGTCGCACCACTGACCCACCTCCATGCGGGGCTCTCTAAAGTCTGCACCAGATTGCACACAAATTTATTCCATCAAGGGGAGGAAAGCACAAGGTCAATTCTCTTCCATCTTTAGGAGAGAAGTCGTTGCATCTTGGGATTGGCTCCTGCATCTCCAGGGGAGTCACCTGAGCTCCCTGCGGAGGTGAAGGTTTCTCGGTTCCAAGGTGGGAAGGTCCAGGACTGTGTGTTGGAAAATCAAAAGGCCTGCCCCACCCTCAACACCATGGGGCCTGTTGTGTTTTATGGAGACACTCTAGGGAGGAGGCAGCCGTTTCTCCTCAAAAGTGATGTCTCCGTTTTACCTTCATGCAGGCAGAGGGACCTACATACAGCGCAGGCTGGGAGGTGGCCAAGTGCTGGGCCTTTGAGGAAGGTCAGGGAGGAGGGATGGAGGGAGGGAAGAGAGGGAGGAGGAGGGGAGGGAGTGGGTGGGAAAGGGGGCAGAGGGAAGGAAGAGGAGGAGAGGAGGGAGGGAGAGAGCGAGGGAGGAAAGGCAGCCACTGTGGTGCGGTCATGTTTTTCATTTGAGAAAGAAGTTTGCAGAATACTGAGTAGGACTGGAGGTCATTTCATTAGCTCTCATTGACTTTTGCTTTCTTTAAAAGGCTGGTAATAATAAGTATTATTATAATAGCTGCTATATAATATAGCTAATATGGCTATAATAACGTACCAAGCATCCTTACTAACACGCACACGCACACACACATAGACATGCTGTACGTCCATACGACGTGTAATACACATGTGACCCTCACAGCATCCCAGGGTCTGCTGCTGTCCTCCTCATCCCCTGTCAGCAACCTCAGACACGGAAGGTTTGAGTCACCTGCCCACTTTACTGTGCTTTCTCCTAGTTGCTGAGTGTTGAGAGGGGACAAGATTCAGATCTAGATCCCGGGCTCCAGAACCCTGAGGCTATGTTCTAAGATTTTATTTATTTGACAGAAGAGAGAGTAGGCAGAGAGGCAGGCAGAGAGAGAGGAGGAAGCAGGCTCCCTGCCAAGCAGAGAGCCAGATGCGGGGCTCGATCCCAGGACCCTGGGATCATGACCCGAGTTGAAGGCAGAGGCTTTAACCCACTGAGCCACCCAGGTGCCCCCTGAGGCCATGTTCTAACCATGACATGGCACTGCCTGCCAGCGTCCCTTCATCCTTGCAGAGGCGCAGCTCACCGCTAGCCTTCCCGACAGCCTTCCCACCCAGACAGGGATCTCTTTTCTCTTTTCAGGTTTCTAGTTATCGCATCTGGAAATCCCCCTTTATTTACTTGGCTGGTAGGTACTAATACACTCGCTGGGGGCACCTGGGTGGTTCAGGTGATGAAGCATCTGTCTTGGGCTCAGGTCCAGATCCCAGTATCCTGGGATGGAGCCCTGCGTAGGGGGAGGAGAGCTCCCTACTCAGTGGGAAGTCGGTTTCTCCCTCATCCTCTGCCCCACCCCACCTCTCATGCACTCTCTCTCTCTCTCTCTCTCTCTCAAATAAATAAATAAATAAAATCTTAAAAAAAAAAAAACCCTCAGTTGTGTTTGGGAAATCACACATATCCATTCTACAAAAAAGGCCCATTGCATGTATTTAGTTAATCATTAAAACTTCCTTAAAGATGTCAACAACCCTTTTGCATTTTTAATAACCTGGATGAAAAGCATTGAACATACTGTACGACAGTAGAGAAGAGCACGTTATTAAATCACATCTGCATAAAAAGTAGATTGAATGTAGGACAGAGAATTAATAGCTTCGTTCATCACCTGAAACCGTTTCCTGGGGTAGGAGGCGCCTGCGATGTGGGCACCCAGCACCCAGTGTTCTCCTGGTAGGATGAGTCCTGTTGTCATGGATGGGTCCTGGGCCATCCCCACTGGGCTGTAAGTCCTGTGACAGCAAGGACTATGGCTCTCTCTTCATCTCTGGGCTCTTGTAGCTCAGAGCAGTGTTTGGAACATCACAGCACCAACAATCCCTGCTGAAAGAATAAACAGATGGGGGACTGCCGTGGATCAGGTCATGTAAGTTGTTTGGGATGCCCCTGGATGCCTGCTCTATATATTACCAGTGGTGAACCAAGCTCTGGTCCTGGGTACGGGTGATAGCATTAGCACCATTCATGTCAGAAATTAATCTGGTTGTATCAGTCCTCATGCCTTGTCCATGGCAGGGGTCACTAATCGATCCCAGCAACATCTTGGAAAACTCATGAGCTTGACACCCCGTGTACACAACACGATTGACCCCCAGAGGCAGCAGGGTACATGGGTGCTCTCACGAGCCCTCCAGAGAGACAAAGATGGGGCTTTGGGAACACAGTTAGACAAGTTAGCAGAAGAGGGAAGAATGGTGGGGCCTCTTTGCCATGCCTCAGACCCCCGTGGTTGGAGTCACTCTGCAAACTGACTCCTCACTCTTCCAACCTGCTTGCCAATCCCCTGAGCACTATCACAGTCCTGGGGCTGGCAGGCAAGCAGGGGCCCCAGCACTGTGCTTACAGACTATCTTCTTTAGTGACCGGGGAGCAGAACACACTTTCCCCTCTATCTTAACTCTGCACTGAGTCAAATAAAAACCATCAAGAAAGCCATTTCCTTCCATTAAACCGAAGTATTTAGCACACATAAAAGGAGCAAGACGTTACACTCTGGCATGCTGATAGAAGTGATCAGAAATGAAAAACGGGAAGTCAGTTACCAGGTGCAAGTGCCATTGTAAGAATAAATACACTGAGTGTAGGTGCATTGCCCCAGTTAGATAAGAAACACAGACAGCATCCCTGGAAAGATCGTGGGCTGCAGAGCCCCACACAGCCACCCTGCCTTGGGGTGGAGAATTGTGTCTTGCAATAGCCTACATTTCCAGCTCCCTTTAAAGACAAAGTTTGTTAGGAGCACCGTCTGCTGGGGCAAAATCACTCACCGTCTTTTCTTCCATTAAATAAAAGGAGACAGCAGGTGTCTCCCTGCAGTACAGTCTAGGAGTGCCAATAGGACGGGAATCAACATGGATGTTTCCTCCTGTTTTGTATGGACACTTTCCAAGTTCTGGCAAGATGCATTTGTTTTTGTGGGTGTTGGTTCACTGCCATTTGGGTTTGAGCATCACAGTGGTGGTTAAGGGGTTGGGGTTGTGATTGGATATCATGCCTTCATGTGGCAGTAAGCTCGTCCAGTCCAAGTCAGAAGACACCCAAACAGAGCAAAGGGCTTCCGATGGGGAAAGAATACCCAAACGCAGGTGTCTCTGGCATTGTGATGATAGGCCATGGTGTTTCCCATGCAAGCAAAGATAAGGTTGGTTAACTTAACCAACCCTCCATCCTTAGCATCTCTCATTAGAAGTAGTGACGATTACCAGTAATGGTAAGACCTAACCCTTGGCACTGATTAAGAGGACCAAGCTGTGAGCTAGTGACAGCTGTCATCATGCCCATCTTACCAACGATGAGCTCTTCTAGGTAGAGTGTGATGGAGTTGAGACTCGAACCCAGGGCACCAGCCCTCAGGGTCTAACTGCTGTGCTCCCCAGAAGGTCCCAGGCAATGTTCCTGCCACTGTCCGTGGTCCCGAAGAAATAGAGTCTCTCTGTGGGCATCTCCCACATACAAAGTAGAAAGGGCGTGTTTCTCTCTCAGTTCCTTAGCTGCTGTTCCAGAAATTCCCCTTTGATTTATTGTCACTCTGTTATGAATACCATCCATTGCATGGAGCGTAGTCCGTCTCCCGGTCAGAAAGAGCCACACCGCCGCCATCCACTGCTCACTGAAAACCACCCAAGGACGTTTATCAGTCCTTTTACAGTATTTAGTACCGAGGATAAAAATGCACCATAAACCCAACAAGAACGTTGAGAAAGAGGTTACATATTATGTATAAAAATCAGATTAAACTGTAGGAAAAAGAACGTAAACTGGCTTAGTTCATCGGGTTAAAAAAAATACATTTTCCACATTGCAAGCGAGGAACTCGGCACAAGGCTTACAACAGATTTGGAGCACCCACCAATCGATCCTTTCTTGCATTTCCACAGTTGTAATTCACGGACGTTGTGCCATCCCTTGTGGTGGCTGGGATGATGGCCTCAAAGCCACACTTCCTCAACCCCAGAACTTGTGAGTGTGGGACCTCACATAGCGAGAGGGAGTTGGCAGCTGTGAACCAGTTAAGGACCCTGACGTCCGAGAGTCTCCTGGGCTCTGTGGATGGCCCAGTGTAACCTCAGCCTGCTCACAGTTGCCGGAAGGGGGAGGTCCAAGTCGAGTGGAAGGAGGTGTGAGGATGGAAGGCAGGTGCCTCCAGGAGCTGGAGAGGGCAAGGAACGGATCTCCCAGAGCGCCTCCAGAAGGAACACAGTCCTGTCAACACCCAGAGGACCCATTTTAGCAACTCTAACTGACACAAATGTCCTGGCTGTCCCAAGAGTGGGTGGCAATATTTCCACACTGATCCGGGCACCAGGGCTCCATCCTTTGGGCTGGGAGACAAACCGCACCCCCCCACCCCCGTGCCAGGCACCACGGAGGTAAACTCCCACAGGATTGCTAACCTGTTGCGATACATGCAGGGAGATGGCATGAAGTTGCAGAATCCACTCTGTGCAGACACCATCTATCTCTCAGAGTTGGTGCCAATGGAATAGAAATGAGAATTAATTGATAGAGCGTATTTGCCAACTCTCTCTAGGGGCACGAGCTACAGCTGGGTCTTTGGAGAGTGCCCAGGTAGAAGGAACAACTTTCCACGTTTCTGTTTGGCTGTGGACCTCCACATGTACATGCCTTTCTGAAAAGGCAGCTCTCCTTTGGTCCCGAAAACCTGTTAACTTCCTAAGCATCACGACATCCCTCTGGTCTAAGGAAGGAGAGGCAGACTGTTGCCCCGGATCGACAATTACAGTGTGTTTCTTTCCCCTGGAGAGGAAAGCATCTTTGCTCTCTTTCCTACATTACTGCCTTATTAATTCAAACAGAAAACACCCCAGAAAACAAACATTCACTTTAAATTAAAACATAAGAATGCGGCGCACACATAACGGAGCGCACAACGAGCAGGGCACTAAAATGTAGCATGCTGATCCAGGCAATCAAAAATGCAAAGTAGAAAATAAATACTCAGGAGCAGCTGTCATCCTGGGAGCAAATCCCCAGGCTGCAGAAGCAAAAGGTTGCTGCAAAGTGTAAGACTAGGAGGAGAGCAGCGGTGAGCTTGCAGGAGACAACACGCCTGGGGGCAAGAGCCGCTGCTTCTGCCTGCAAGTGAAGAGCTACCTTTTGCAAAATGTATCAGATAAATCACTTTTAAAGAAAAAGCCTGTGAGGAATGCATTCTGTCGGCAATACGTCCCCTTGCTGTCGTTTTATTTTTCTTCACCTATAGCGGAAGGAAGACAGTAGAAGTCAGTTCCAATTTAGTGTTTGTGCCTTCTGTGCTCCCCAAAGCCCTTTCTACGGAGAGGGCCCAGTAGCGTGACCCGCAGCACCCTGAACCCCACTCAGTGCCTCTGCAGAGGGAGCGTGAAGCCTGAGTCACAGACAAGCATCCGGGCCTTCCCGAGCCCTTCTCCCCATGACCTCTCCTTCTCCCCATGACCCCGCCCTCTCCCCACAGCCCCGCCTCCTCCCATGGCCCCGCCTTCTCCCAATGACCCCGCACTCTCCCCACTACCCTGCCTTCTCCCCATGGCCCCACCTTCTCCCCATGACCCCGCCCTCTCTCCTCACAGCCCCGCCTTCTCCCCATGGCCCCACCTTCTCCCGATGACCCCGCACTCTCCCCACAGCCCCGCCTTCTCCCTATGGCCCCTCCTTCTCCTCATGGCCCCAGCCCTTTACCCCCTGACCCCAGCCCTTCTCCCTATGACCCCACCTTGGCTCAGTGGTGCTGCTCACGAGAAGGGCTTCTTGAACCTGCCTTACAAGTATTTGAAATCTCCACCTCCCTTATGGGATAAACTTTGTTGATTCTTCTCTTTGCCTGTGTATTTAACCCTTTCTTCGCACCAAAGGTTCGGTTGACAACGAAGAGACGTTGAATCTTAGCCCCACGGTCATACACCGCTCAGGGTCTGTGGCCACTGTTGGGGTAGGATAAAACTCAAAGTCATCGTTGGAACTTGAGTCTGCCCCACTCTCCAGCCCCATCATGATCCATCCTTCCCTTTTGGGCCACACCAACCTGGGTGCTCCTCGGAGATGGGTATTTTATCCCTGCTGGCTGGCGTCTTTGTGCCCAGAGTTCCCTCCTCCTGGGAGTCTTCCCTTTGTAGTGTCTTAAGCCCACCCTTCTCTTCAGCTGGGTCTCAGCACAAACATCCAGGTAAGACATTTGATCCATCTCTCGGAGCTAGGACCACAGGCTGGGAAATCAAGGTCCTGCTACAAAGATATGGCAGCCACATTTCCTGCCTCCTGGCCCAGATTCTTAACCACCTTCCAGGCTTCCCCTTTGTTTTCTGCAAGGAGAGTTTCTTTAAAAATAATAATAAAAAAAAATTCTTAATTGCCCAGGGAGTGCAGTAGAATTCAACGGATTTTTCCTTTAAGAAATAAGTGTAACTCGCACAGGCAGACTTTTGATATGCCAGCACGATTCCAAGCCCTACTGGTATTAAAATTATAACTACCTAATTCCCGCAAGAGCCCTGCAAGACAGAAACTATTTATATTCCAGCATTACCGATGACAAATCTAATGCACCAGAGGTTAAATAACTTGACCAAGATCACACAGCTCGAAACTGAGCTAAGACTCACACCCAGGCAGTCTGGTTCCCAGCTGTATCACGGAAGGAATCCATGTCTTCTAACAACACAGTGCAGTCACCAAAGGCAGAAAACCAGCCTCATCCATTTTCAAAAGAACCAGATGTCCAAACGAAGTAAATTATATCTTGAAGGCTATCCATGTCCTCAAACCAAAAACTGAAGAAAAAGAAAAAAAAAAAAGGTTATTTGAATCGGACATCTCTATTTTGGAAAACTGTTTATTGGCATCTGTTAAAAAGAAACCAATACATAGCTGGAAATCCAATGAGCTCTCTCCCAAGTGTATATCCGACAGATAGAGGCGTGCGTGTGCCCATTTAGGGAAAGGTGCGGGAGTGGTGGGAACTGCACCATTGGGCAGGTCAGAATTGGAAACTTCTCCAATGTTTATCAAGCCTAGGACGAATGAATGAGCTCATCAATCATACGATAACCTAGTGAAGAGGGAAGCTGGGTGGCTCTGGCTGGCAAAAGAAATAGTACTCACCAGTCACGAGCCAGAGTTTTTCTACGTTTCTTCTAAAATGCGTAAGAACAGGTGACACCAATCCATATTGTTGGGGGTGGTTGTCCTTGGGGCTGGACGTGGCTCGAGGGGCCACAGGGGGACTCCTGGGCTGTAGGTGATTCCCCATCCTGCTGGACAACCATATAGGCGCATTCCTAGCTGTGTTGCGTTCCAATGAAAAGGTTTTGATTTAAAAAAAAAAATTGATTTGCCCTTTATTTGAATATGCACTCACCTTTAATTGTGGTTAGTACTTATTTTTTGTTTCCCTTCTTGAAAGTTCAGTGACGTTCGAAGTAACGAGATGGTCTTTGTTTTTCATCTTTTCCCTCAAAATTGGTTTTTCCTCTTAGGAACTACTCATTGTTGTTTTAGGACAGTGGGCCCAAGAGGGTCAGAGGAGGGAGAACTCTCCTGGGATGGAAGGTGGAAGGTGGAGGGCGGAGGGCATTCTGTCCTCTGCCCTCCAGCCCTCTGGTGCTCAAGGGAGTCCGGGAGCGTCTTCCCCGCAGGGACCCAGCTCTGCATGCCTGCAGCCAAGGGGCTGGACACGCGTGCAAGGAGGGCTCACCTGGGGGCTCCTTCTCCTGGGTGCTGAGCCAGATTTGGGGATCCCAGCCTGAGAATTTCAGCTAGTGCTCATAGGCAGCCAGGGAGCCGGGGGAGAGGGAAACCCCCCTCGGAGCAGGTCGTAGGGCCAGAGGGGGCGACCACTGTTTCCCATAAATGCTACTGGGAAAGGAGACATGTACAGTCTCTGTGTTCATGACCGGCCTCTGGAAATTTACTTTGCGAGATCCTCGCTCTCCAAAATGATCCTGGCCACGAGTTACAAAGTGATCTCTCATAGTATCCAAAAGGATTTATGACAGTAACATGAATGAACCTGCTTAAATGTCCGACCACAGGGAAGAACCAAAGTGTAGATCTGGGCACGCAGTAGTCCAGCGAAAGCAGTCGCGAAACCAGGTTAGGGAAAAAAAAAAAAAAGTACTTAATGACGTTGGAAAATGGCAATTATAAACAGTTAGAGTTAAATCAAGTTATGGCGCCACGTGCGCAGGAGGCTTAAAAAAATCCACAGCACGTTTAACGTGTTTTTGAGTGGAATGGAGAATATTCTCCGTGCTTCCTATTAACCCATACTTTAATCTTAAAATTGCACCAAAACAGGAGGACGGTTTTAGAAAAAAAGAATGAAAAACTATATATCATTCCTTAGTAGAGCAACATGACTGCTTTATTCTTCAAAAAAAAAAAATGATTTTAAAGTAATTACAGATTCACCGAAAATTGTGAAGAACCATACGGGGAGCTCCCACGTATCCTTCACCCACACTGTCCCAATATTAACATCTTGCAAACTGTAAGAGAGTGTAAAAGATCAGGAAATTGATCACATTGTCCCATCCAGGGAGTCTACTCAGATTTTACGGTTATACGTGCCGCTGAGTGTGCATGTGTGTCTGAAATTTTAGCACGTTTGGGGACCTTGAAGCCACCACCTTAAGCCAGTACATAACTGTTCCCTGTTGCAAAGCCCCCTCGATGTCACGCCTCTGGACACTCCCCTCCTCTCTCCTTCCCAGCTCCTGGCTGCCACTCATCTGTTCTCATCTCTACACCTGGGTCATTTCACAAATGTCATATAACTGGCATCTTCAGAATGTAGCTTTTGTGATTGGCTTTCCATCCTGGATCCGTCCTTGGGGCACCTTCAAGTTGTGTGCCTCGGTGGACCACTCCTCGGGGATGGATGGACCACAGCTTGTTGACCATGCACCTGCTCAAGGACATCTGGGGGTTTTTCAGTTCAGGGCTGTTATAAATAAAGCTGCATGAACATTCATATGTGAGTTTCTGCATGGAAATCAGTTTGCATTTCTTTGGAATAAACGCCCAAGAATGTCAATGCTGGGTGGGATGCTAAGTCCACTTTTGGTTTGAAAATGAACTGCCAGACTGTTTTCCAGAGCAGCTGTACCGTTTTCTGTTCCCAGTTCCTCCACAGCCTCCCTGGTATTTGGTGTTCAGTGTGTTTTTGTGAATGTGTGGGTTTTCCTAAGAAAAAAAATGCAAAAGGGGTGCCTGGCTGGCTCAGTCTGCATATGACTCTTGATCTTGGAGTAGTGAGTTGAATCCTCACACTGGGTGTAGATTACTTTAAAAAGAAAACAAAAACAAAGACTACAACCACATACATACACAAAAACCGGTGGTGGGATGGCTAAGATCGCAAATGATTTTCCTTGTCTCCCCCCCCCCCCGAATTTTACACCTCGAATATATGCTGCTTTTGTGTTCAGAAAACAGGAAGTTATGGTTTTTTTCAAGGAAGTACTTGGGACTCGGTGGGCCTGGGGTGCCGTCGACGGGATCAGCCTTCGTGGTTGAGGACGTTACGGACCGGATCCACGCATGTTTCTATGGGTTCCTGTAGCCACAATCCCTCCCCAGCCGATCTTTAAAAAAAAAAAAAATCTTGAGTTTGCTCCCTACTAATTATATCTGTGTTTTACTGTTGTGGGTAATGACAATTTGAATTTAACCACTATTTAAGTCAAACACAGTACAAGTTAGATTGTCATGCCTTGGTAAATACAAGTGAGTAAAAATAAGATACGCTTTGAGAACCACAATTTTTAGTTGGCAGATGAAGAGGAAATCATTAGCCAGTTGCATCTTGGTGATAAGGTTTCTGTAGGAATCTGTTTGTTTTTGTTCCGAAATTCAGGGATCGATCTGAATTTATTCCTTGCAAAGACCAGTTTAATCCAAATGAGACACATAGAGAGACTAGATTAATGCTGATTTTGTCACTGAAATGTAATATTTTAATCTATTTTAAACTGAAACAAGGATTCTCTGTGGTCCTGCTTGTTATTATGTTTCACTCTACTCGATGGAGATCATTTTACGCAATTCTTTTTTTCTTAATCACCAGGACAGAATTAATAAGAAACATGGACAGATTGTATTTGTTTGTAGGGTTTCCAGAACTGCAGGGAAGTTTGTTGTTGCTGGGGGATGACAGGCTTGAGCTAGTGAAACATGCCGCCACCATCCCCAGGAGAAAACATCTACGACTTTGGGATTTTCTTCCCGTTTTTCTGAATCCCCAAAGTCTTCCTCTTCTTATTCCAGAACCTCACAGAGGACATCCGGGCAACGTCTTGCAAGCTGGAGGGCCAGGCCAGCAGCCTTTACAGAAAGCTGGGCAAGATAAATTAACACATAATCCCGAAATTTCTACCTCTGTTTGTCAGAAGACAAGGAGAAAATGCCAAACGTCCTAATTGCACTTTTAGGTTTTTTGCCCAGAGTTTGGCTGACCTGTCGTTTTGTCTCCATAGATAGTGGGATGGAAGGGACGTTGACATTCCTGTCTCTTTGAGATTGTCTCTGGAAAGGGTCATCTCACCGTGGCAACCGAGGATAGGCTATCCTTTCCTTTGGCCCCGCAGCCTCCTGCTGCTTTGTAAGACAGACTCAGGCTTTCACACTTCAAATGTAAGGCACAGAAATAGAGGAGAGAGGAAACGTGGTCCTGGCCAAGAGCCATCTGACTCCCCTCTCCCCTGGTCTCCTGACGTATTCTGGGGGAAGGAGCAGGACGGTTATTTGTTCTGACAAATGTTGAGCCATTAGCCTGTTCACAGAGGCACCAAGACTTTCTGGAAGGTTTTTTGGTTGAGTCAGAGAGAATCTCTCAAGGAATATGGAGCCAAGACTTCCTGAGTCACTCTAGACCATGAATCCGGCTGACTTTTCTCAAGCCAAGAAAGGAGTAAATCCAAAGATAGATAAACTTGCACGAAAACTAACACTCCTTATGTACGTGTGTGACGACTGGTCCACGATCCAGCGTTGAGGAACTGCCCACATCAGGCCTCCAGCTGCTATCATCATATATCCTGATTCTGTAGTGACATATACAAATTCTGATCATGATATAATAATAACGACAAGAAAATGATGTATATGATTCATATACCCTGACCCTGGGGCCGCCCTTGGGGTGCTCGTCCTCTCTGAGCCTTACGACTCTCTCTTGTGCAGAAAGAGGACAGGAACAAGCCCCACTCCTCCTGGTTTTTATGAGGATCCAATGAGATAATGGGTACCCTGGGTCTGCACGGGACCAGGGAACCAGGAAAGGCCAGGCGAGGGGCTCTGTGGGAATGCTATGACGTTGTTCTAGCAGTAACACATACTCCAAATATAGCAACAGTCTTAGCATAATGCATAGGAATAATTCACTTTTATTTGGGGCCGTCTATGCAGTTGCCTCTTGTGCAGTGGTGAATCAGAAAACAGGCTGTATGTTGGGAGTTGCTCCCAAGTCAGAAGGCACTATGGAATTCTGGTAAATTGCAGCCCTCTGGGGAGTCTACAAAAGAATTGTCGTGTCTCCAGCATGCAGCGGTGTCAGGCACACAGGGGTCCCTCTGCCAATGTCGGTGAACTACTGTGTCAGCGTTCAGTGGGGGCACCTGCTCCTCTCTCCCTAGAAACGCACCCTAGGACCTGCCATGGCAGACAAAGGAAGAACGAAGCAGCTACTTGGGGTTTAAGTGTGCGGATGCATTCGGATTCCAGGACCCCTGGAGAATAAAAAGAAGAAGGAATATCACAAGAACGGTTCGAATTAGAAAGGTAGATTTTCATTTATGGCGAGGAAGACCTTTCTGGTAAACGAGGGCATCTAAAACCCCCGCAGACCTCGGGTGATTTTTAAATCCTCTGAAGGACGTGTGTGTCCAGTGTCCAGGGGAAGGAGGCTCACAGCGGAGAAGGCAGATAATCTGCTCATCACTTTAACAAAGATGGTTTCGGCTGCTCACTTATCCACCCCAGCGTGAAGAGAAGCAAAGCACAGGTCTTGCCAGAGACACACAGCTACGGTGGGTCTGTGAGCTCCTGAGGACTGTCCCTTCCCTGTTCCAGTTGTGACTGCTCCCATATGCCCAGATGAGCACCGGCCACACTGTAGGTTATTAGTAAATATGCGTTGACTTAATGAATTAGTTAAAGGGCTAGATCCGTGAACTCAACTGTTTTCTCCACTTTTCTGCATTGATGTCTCTCAAGCACACGACCTAGTCTTCCCTAACAAATCCTGTTTTAAGACAATCAATTAGGGGGGCACCTGGATGGTTCTGTTGGGGGTGCATGGGACCCTTGATGGATGTACAGATCACCTAAGTAAATTAAAATAAATGAGGGTGCTTTGGTTAAGGGTCCAACTCTTGATTTTGGCCCGGGTCGTGATCTCAGGGTCGTGAGATCAAGCCCCATTGTCAGGCCTCCACATTGGGCATGGAGTCTGCTTAAGAGCCTCTCTCTCCCTCTCTCTCTGCCCTCCTCCTGTACCCCCCCCAAAAGAACCAGCTCTGAGTGGCATCGTGGGGCAGGCATGGGGGCGTATACACTGTGTTTAGGCCCTAGGTGGGGATTATTGTGGAATATCACTGAAATATTACATCCCAGGAAGACATCAGTGAAGGAAATCATGGGTTTCCCAGTCCTGAAGTGAATCCACAGCATCTCTGTATTTTTTAAAAAATATTTTATTTATTTAATTTATTTTTAAATATTTATTTAAATATATACTTAAATTTAAAAAATAACTAATTAATTAATTAATTTTTATTTGACACGCAGAGAGAGATCACAAGTAGGCAGAGAGACAGGCAGAGCGAGGTGGGGGGGTAGCAGGCTCCCTGCTGAGCGGAGAGCCCGATGTGGGGCTCCATCCCAGGACTCTGAGATCACGACCTGCAGAGACTTAACCCACTCAGCCACCCAGATGCCCCATCACAGCATATCTGTAATAATAGACACTGAGACTGGCCAATAACAAGATCGTCCTTAAAAGATGTTCATTAAGATGCTGCTTTCTTTCTTTCTTTTTTTTTTAAAAGAACACAAAATTTGAATAAAAGAGGCATGGTCCTAAATACTTACGCTTGAATTAGTATAAACCAGTTTCGAAGAATCCGAAGTCCATTAAATTCCCTCCTTTACATTCCCTGTTTCAGAGGCTTTCAGTGAGTTGCCAGGAACAGGCTATTACTAAATAATTTTAGGGATTAAGATGCTGTTGGAAACAGCTCTGTAAAAAATGCCTCTGTAAATATTTAGAGTCTGTTTTGCTGTAATCATGTCCCCATAAGTACCAAGATTAGACCAGCTCCCATCCTATCCTAATCAACTATACAAGGTTTATGTTACATAATCTATAGAAAATATTGATCTGGGCGTTGCTGTTAAACTCACCTGCGTCTCAGTGTAGACGGCCATAAACAACCTTAAGGGTAGATAAGGAGCCAGTCAAAGGCTGCAAGAGCACTATTGTTGCCTTGCAAAGAATAACGCCAATAAGTTGGATACAATGTGTTTTTACAGATCAAAAGGTTCTCTTCACACAGGGAGGCAGACCTCAGGAGAAACTGCTGCTGGGGACTGCAGTCAGACAGAGCGAGGTTCAGATCCCACCTTTGCTGCTTGGACAACGTACTTAACTTCTTTAAAAAGCTCCAGATTTGCCCTCAGTAAGTGGGGGCGATGACAGGATCTGCTTTCCATAGCCGCTGCTACGGGTAAATTAGGTAATGTCCTGCTTTTAAAGCTCTTAGCATTGGTGACTGGCATGTATTTACGAACACGGTTGATCATTTTAATTCTTGCAACTGTTGCTGCTTTGGAGTTTAGAGCAATGATTCTCTGCTTGCATTTCAAGGCAGAGCTTATGTCTAATGGAGATGTCACCCCTTAGGACAGACTGCTCTGTAAACAGCTGTCCGCGGTTCTGATCGAGAAAACAGGCTGAGCCTTGTACGGAGAATACAAGTTGCTACAGGCTGTTACTTGCTAACAGTACCGGTTGGTTCGGTGGTATCCGTAAGGAGTCAAAATTCACATTTCAGTCTCGGTTGTTGAGTCTTTGGTGACTTGGAGGGACTGAATTTCAAGTGAGTGCATCTTTCAGGTCGGTCCTCGGTGGGGGTGTTTCATTTAAGGGTCTTTGGTTTTAAAACCTCTGCCTCGGCAAAGGAAGAAACTTCTTGAATAAAGTCTGGGTGACCTTCTGCTTTCGGCCAAATTGGAGCTACCAGCATCAGAACGGCAACAACGGAAAACCAGATTAGAAATATCTGAAACAACATGTTAAGACACCAAAGGTAGAAGGGCAAAGGACAAGGGACAGAGGGACAGGGAACATGTGGGTGAGCTCTTCAACCTCTCCAGCTCACTGCCTTGAGTTTCCAGACCATGGAGTGGGATGGGGAGCCCTGCGGGGTTGGGAGCCCATGGGTTGAGAAGATGGGAGCTAGGAGCTGGGGAAAACCACGTCGTTAGACCTCGGAGGACACAGGACCAGGCAGGGACAGCTCTCCGTGGGGGAACCTAGGGTCCCAGCCAGAGTAGCAAATCCCAGGATTTACCTGGTAATGGGTAAAGTACACACAGAGGTCTTTCCTCGGTAGGGGGGAATAATTAACTTTAAATTGGGCTCATTCCTGTTCAGCCTCATATATCTTAAAAGCGAGACCTGCTTCCAAGTAACTGAACCACACCCCAGAGCAAAGCTCCAGAAGATTTCTAAGAATGCGAGATGACCAGCAGCCGACAAGACAAATTCTCAAGGTCTGACATCCAGTCAACTTATCAGGCACGCAAAGAACCAGGAACAGCTGACCGGTAATGAGGAGATCGATTAATCAATCAGTCAATCAATCAAACCATCCAAGAATTGACACAGCGATTACAATGAGCAAAGGAAGACATTAAAACTAATTACGATAATATTCTTTAGGTAAGGGAATCAGGTTCATTTTTTTTTCTCATTTGTGAAAATGAAATTAATTAAGGCTGTAAATTGATTTTTTTTTTTAATAACACTTTCCACAAATCCTGGGAGGTCTTTTTTGCTGGGTGTGGCTTCACCGATGATCCCATACTCCCACTGTTTGTCACGTCTCCCTTCCCCTCACCCCAAGAGAAGCGCGTGTTTTCCTATTTCTGAGTGTCTGGGCTTTTTAAAACTTGTAGTTTCCCAAAAGGCTTTCCTGATGTTGTTACTGTGGCTCTGCATTTCAGGTAAATTACGCTTTGCTGGAAATCACACTTCAAATAATTGTTTCAAGCTGGTGTATCACATACATGAAACCCAAAGGGGGATCTTGGGTAAATGTGAACCAAAAGAGCAGAGGCGTGTATGTTTTTAAACAATGGATAATTCTTCGGGTTAACATCAGGACTCAAAGCCAAGAACAAAGTATCAGACGACTGAGGCTACCCATGGAAAATATCTCCTTCGATTACTTTTATTATACCCCAAAGGAGACCCTGAAAAACCCACATGCAAGTCCAAGAGGTTGTTTATTGATATGCCAATGTGCTCTGTGACCTAGCTGATGGGAAGGAAAATGGTTATCTTTGCCGTTTCTTGGTTGCTAATATCTTTGCCCAAATTTCAGGACTGTAAATGGGGAGATTGATTCCAGGTTTGGAAAATGCCAAACTTGAATAGCACTTTAATGGCATATTAAGGCTAATTTCATCCTGCTACAGGATGGATCTAATGCTTATTGCTATGGGAATATGTTCCTGTACTCAGAGAAGGGAGTGCTGTATTACATCGAAGGGATTTTGTGTTTTTCTCTACTTGAAAACACTGTGCAATAGGAAATAGATTTTTTTTAAGTTATTTTTTATTCTGTCTGTACCTTTTGAGCTTCACGTCCTGGCCTAAGCCCACGTAAGGCTTGAATTAAATTGATTTCGATATAATTGGCTTAGAAGTGGACCCAGGAAGGGACAAGTGGTCAATTCATTTTAACAAACGAAGAGTCTGCCTTTTTTACTTGGGGAGATTAGGATAACAGCACGGGCTTCTGCTTCTGGCCATGCTGAATTAGCTATTGGCAGAATCACCCCTCTCCCCCACCTTTGAGGACATGTGTTGGAAAATAGGAAAGTGAATTTAAGTTTCACGACCCGTACATTAAATCACAGAGTAATACTGCTCGTGGGTTCTTAGGGTTCGTCCTTTATTAATACATTTTTTATTTGCTGTTTGCTGGTAGATTCCCAAAGATAATTCACAGTGCATTAAAACATAAGCAAAAATCTCTTACTTTAGTGGGGAGTAAGTGAGCAAATATATCAAGAAAAAAAGCAGGAGCTGAGAAAGGAAGCTCATTCCTGTTTTCCCGGGAAATTGCAGCCTTCCTCATTCTGAATGCCATGACCTGAATCCTCCAAGGACACACATTTCCTCTAGACTTTCCACCTTCAGGTCTCGAGTTTAGAGTAATCTACAATTCCGAGCCACTGTGACAAGTTCTGTTCCCTGAATACTGAAGTCAGCTTGGTGGTGACCACCATCAGATTTGCCCTGTTACTTTTTTACCCCGTTGCCCAGGCTCTGAATCATGTGGGTGTGAAAGCAAAATGTAATTCCCTTCCCAGCGAATGTCACCGCTGTGCCGGCGGACCATGAGTTGGGGACACTGTTAGCGAAACCTATCATACGGCCCTCATGCTTAGAGCAAATAGTTTAGCTTATCATTTTTTCGTGGCTGACTACAGGCTCACAAGAATCCCTTCCCAGTGTCACTTGGGCCATCTGAAAGAGCAGATGCCATTAGCCCTGGTCCCACAGCGTGGATTCTGTTTGCAGGCTTCACTGGGAAGCTCCCGCAAGACTGGTTTTTAAGATAGAGAAACAAAGTAGCCATTTCCATGGCGGATGCCTGAAATCTACGGAAGTTGGTAAAAGGAATCCTGGTGTCATTAGCACAGTCAGTCCACGCCCTTTGACGTTCCCCCCAGAAGTACAGTAACAATTTACCTAATTATGAAATACAGTATTAAAATCAATTAACTTTATAATCGTGTTGCACGTACAGAAAAGTTGCCAAGATAGTGCAGAGTCCCCCTATACCCCAGACCTGGTTTCCCCTGGTATTAACATCTTAATTTCTATGGCATTTTTTAAAAATCACAACTAATGGGTCAATATTGACACATTATTAAAAACTAAAGTCCATTTCCATTTTGATTTCCTTAATTTTTAGCCTAACGTCCTCATCCCATGCCGAGATCCCAACCAGAACGTCAGTGGTCATGTCTCCGTAGGCTCCTCTGGGCCAAGTGTTTCAGATGTTCCTTCTTTTTGATGATCTTCACAGTTACAAGGAGCACCAGTCAGGAATTGGGTCGAATTCCCTTCCAGTCGGGTTTGCCCGACGTTTTTATCCTGGTTAGACACGAAGTTCTTTGAGATAATTTGTTCTGTCTCTTAAAAAGAATAGGCATAGGCAGTTTTGAGAAATAAGAAACTTGTATCACCGCGAGACATAATTCCCTGCGCCCTGTCCCCTGCAACAGTAACAGCTGCAAGTCTGTAATGTCATAGCACAATCAGGACACTGGGGTTCGTGCAACTCACGCATTTTACTTCGTCTGTACCAGTGACACGGGTAGCCAGTGGTGCATCTGTGTGTGTTGGGGAGGAAGACCTTCCTCTTCCAGTGGTCCTTCCAGCAGGACTTGGAATCCGATGGACATGAGACAGAGGAACAGGAGAAAATCAAATTTAATGGGCATATCTACGGGGAATCCACACACGCAGGAAATTCCCAAGACAATGAGGAAACAGGAAGCTTCTATGAGCTGAGGAAAAGGTAGGGGTCTAAGTATACAAAGAGGAGAAATCTCATGGCAAGAAGGTGAAGGTAGAGGTTTGGAAAAAGAAGGTCATTCCAGGGATCCCTGGGAAGCTCAGTTGGTGAAGCGTCTGCCTTCAGCTCAGGTCATGACCTTGGGGTCCTGGGATCAAGCCCTGCTTCAGGCTCTCCACTCGGCGGTGAGTCTGCTTCTCCTTTTCCCTCTATGATTCCTCCTACTTTTGCTTTCTCTCTCAAATAAATTAATAACATCTTAAAAAAACAGTAAAACCACAAGGTCGTTCTATTACGCAGATGAGGTCCTTCGGTTGGGGGTGCGGTGGGGGGTGCCTTGTGAAGACTTATCCTCCAGATGCTGGATCTCCTTTCCAAGGTCAGTATAGACAGTTCTGGGAGAGGCAAAGAGCCTTTCCTGCATCTGCTGGGTTTTGACTACTTTTAACTCAAAATAATCTTTTTGCCAAAGGGCCACATTTTGAGGTGTCTCATCCTACACTTCTTCATGTGCTCGCGGGCTTGTGTGCACCAAGTAATATGTTGCCTTCTTGCCTGTGTAGGATCCTGGACCCCAACCCCTGTGAAACACTGACCGTCCCATCACTACAGCGACCCCTTTGTCATCCTTGTGTAGCTGCGCCCATCTCCCTTCTGCTTTGGGCCAGGAGCCCCTATGCTTCCCTAATCCCTGACATCTGATCAGTTTGTTCCTATAAGGACATTTAATTTTATCTACTTTCTCTTCTGCTTTTCTTCCCCACATCAGCAGCCACTCCTCTTCTCAAATTTTTGTCAGTTCAAAAAAACATGATATATATAGAATCACATAGTATCTGACTTTTCAGCATCAGATCCACCCCCCCACCCCGCCACCCAAGTCGTTGTGTGTCTCAATATTTTCCTCCTTCGACGTGGCTGTGGCGTGTCCCCTGGTGCGGACACTCTCCTGTTGAACCGCTCCCCTATGGAAACACACCTGGACTAATCCTTCTTTTTGGCTACAACAAAGTCACCGTGAACACATGTTCCCAAGTGGCAAGTGTTTTCTTGCCTGGAAGGAACATAAAAAAGCTCCAGATTAAACAAAACTCCTTTACTGTGATGGGTTGTTCTTCCCCCCATTTCCACGTGATGAATACGTTTCTGACGAATGTCACTTTTAGTTAAAAACCCTCGTCTCCTCTAAAACGTATCATTGTAAACTGTTCCCCAAATGTATTAATTTTTTTGGAGATTGGACCCCGATAGCTGCCACCCTTTTCCCCACAGAGCTGTTTATTATGAATCCCACTATAGACACAGCACTGTTCCCCCTGTGTCTTGGGGAGCTTGAGCAAGGAAGACAATCGACACCTGTCCGTCGTTCCCCTCAGGAGCCCTGGTACGGGCGTCGATTACCTCTGGTGGTGACAATTGGATTGATGGTTTGGGGAATTGGAAAGAGGATTCTGAGAGCAAGACCAATCCCTAACTTCATGACCGAGTGGCCTGTTGAAGAGCTTTAACTGTACTTGGCACTGTGTCGGGGGTGGGGGTGTGTGTGAGAATGAGTGCTGGGATACTCACATCAGTTGTTTCTGTGTATTGATTTTTTCCCTTAAATATCCTAATTTTCACTGAAACTATATTACGTTCCTTTTGCACCTGTAGCCATCTTCAAGATGGATATGAGCACCTTGAAGATAGAGGTTGGAATTAATGTATGCATTTCACTGCCGCCTGTTGTCAGCACAACTCGGCGAGCCCACGTGGACACACGGGACTTGTCTGGCCCCAGACCCTCACCCAGCTGCTTGGAGGCGAGTTGTTCCCACCGCCCTCCTGCTGAGGAAGACGAACCAGCCTTGGGGGTTGATGAGGTCGGTTCGAAATAACAGATTCTAAATCTTCTGAAGACCAAGGAAAACCATGGCCGATGTTCCGGTTTATTGTTCTTTCCAACAATGTCTTACCTGGATGGCTGCGGGATGTGAACCTCTTCTCTTAAACACTCTGTACCCCATCAAGGAAGCAACAGAGGCATCTCGAGCAGACAGGGGTCTCTAAGCACCAGTTGCCGACTGTGGGGCAGAAAGGAGAGTGGTCACGTGGTGGGCACGCGCCCTGCGTGTGGTCTCGTCAAAGGGGTGGGGGTCGTCCAATGGCGTCTAGAGATTCCACTCGTCGGGCGGTGCTGCTGTCCACCTTCACCCCGCTGTGGTGGCGACCCTTCCTTTAGGTATGACGACTATAAGCTTTGTGTCCACCTACATGATGATGAAAGCTGGTTGGACTTCTTCTAGTCAGGGCTTTAACCCTTCACTAGGATGGTCATGGAGCCCATCTCTTAGGATACACTCAACCTCGTTTTTTTCTGTTGAACACTTTAGCTTAAATTCTGCTGGAGACTGGGCTCAATCATCATCATCAGCAGCAGCCTTGGGCTGTTTGGGGAAGGTGAGTCTAATTGGAGCATTTGCTGAGTTTAACAGATGCCAAGTGGGATGAAATGTTGACATGCTAACCGATGGAAACAAAACGTAGAACCACACGTGCTCTAATGGGGATTTAGAAACAGACTCACACATTTGAGGAAACTTGAAAGCTTGGAGGTGTTCAATGATATAAATTATTATACATCATTTTAGGCATGATATGGTGCTGTGATCGTGTTTTAAAGTGGTTCTTGTCATTCAGAGAAATGTGCTGAAATATTGACGGATTATCTGTTGAAAAAAATCTATTTCTGGTGAGATTTTCAAGGCTTGCAAAAACTTGGGGGGCACAGTTGACTTTCAAGGTTCTGCTTCTCTGGGGAGGCTTATGCTGACCCGACTGTCTTGCTGTTTGCAAACCAAGCCCCTGCTTCCACTCCCTGACCACACAGCCTACAAATGTCATACGGTGTCTCCAAACTTCTGAGGTTCTGTTTCTCGGGTACGTGCTTGTGTTAGAACCTTTAGCCGCATTTTTGGTTCCGAACATGCGGTGTTAAATCCTTCCAGAGCAGGCTGTAACTCCCACATATAACAGAAGCTTCTGAATGGGTCTGGACAGTCCACTGGCTAGAGGAATTGTACGGACGGAATGATGGACTCAGTGCCACGTGGAATTGTAAGTAGCACCAACCGTGTGATTTGCCCTCAGTCATGATACAGCAGTTTGTTATGGCTCCACTTCCGTCCCCTTCATTGACCAGCTCATCTGTTTCTCTGCTAGGAGCCTCTGTTGCGTCAGGGACAGGGATGCACCCAGAGTGATGCCCGGGAAGGGGCACTTGCAGCAGGAGGTGGGCATTTGCGGTGCGGAGGGCAGGGCGTGTGGTGGAGGGGCACCGCAGACTATATGCACACACCCCAGCCACCGAGAGGCGGGTACCGTGGCCTTGGGTGGTAAATCTTTCATTTTAACAGGTGCATTCTGCGTGCTTAGATCACAGAGAATTCTAATATTAAATAAATGATTACAATAAACTCCACCGTCAATGAATTAATCATAATAGCATTAATAGTCATGACAAGGGTAGGGAGGAGGAGGGACGAGCCATCCAGCATCGTATTCCTTGTGGACCTGTTCAAGGGAGCATTTCCAATCTCACTACGAGTTCTCAGAACCCCCCACTCCATCACTTGTTTGCCGTTTTAAATCTTGGATCCCATGTGTCGCTCCTCTTTCTGAAGACATCATTTCTCTTCTTTGTTTGCCAGCAGTAGCGCAAGCCTCTTCCTGCTGGTCCCCAGAATAGGAACTCCCCTCCCCTCAGTGCTGGGATGGAGAGGCTGCCCAGTCTCTCTCGTCTGGCCATGGAGCTTGGTTAAACACAGCGTTCTTGTGCATCTTCAGCAGAGAAATCTCTCACTGCTGCACGCCCAGCAGTGTTGGAACCCCCTGTTGCAGTGGCCCAGGAGGCAGACAGCTGGCTGGGAATGGCTGTGTCCCTCCTGTTTTGGGGAAACTGGGTCTCCCAACACCTGCAAGCCCCGGGGGAAGTTTCCATCACTTGGTGAGAAAGAGCTCCGTCCATCGAATGCATCTCTTGTTAGCTTGAGCGTAGTTCAGTTTTGGTTGCGGGCACCTATGGCCTACAGCTCTGTGACGGGGGAAAGAGAAGCACATTTACATCTGTTTGACGTGATCACCTGGGTTCTCTTCTCTTTCTCGTGGTGCTGATAGGAGCAAGCTTGTTGACCAGGTCAGCAGGAGTCTGCATCAAGGAGAATTCGGGTTAAATCTTTATTTTTATCTCAACATATCCATGCTCTTTTTTCTTATTCCGTCTATCAGTGTTTACCATCAATTCAATTTTGACGCAACCTTTTCTCCCTAAAGCCCTGTAATTTATGTAAAGTGATGTGAGGGGTATGGATGCTGTCCCCACCTCTTAGAGGGGTGTTTTAGATGCTAACATTGCACTTGGATGACGTCTTCTCTGACCCAAAGGGCTGGCAAAGAGAGTATGTACAATACCTTTGATTAATGATTCTTCCCACTTTCCCTGTGCCTGAGGAAAGGACAAGGTCTCATGATAGCCTGGGTTCTTCATAATGTTGATACTGACTGGCAACTAGAAATTAAGAACCCCTTCATTATTATTATTATTTGCAAAATACAAATTCCTTTAATCAGTATAAAATAATACAGATTATAGGAAGTTTTTCAAATGTGCAGAAAAATAAAGTAAGGAAACTTATTCAAACAAAAGTGAAGCTTATGAATAATATATTTTATGCTTCCTTTTTTCTGAGCCTTTCATATTTTTTTCGCCATCCTATTTGATACACGACTTTGTGTTCTGTGTTTTTCACCATTCAATGTCAATATTTACCATATTATATGGTTTTTTTTTTTTAAAGTGTGTTCTAAGCCCCTACATGGGATTTGAACTTGAGACCTCATGATGTTGACATCAAGACTGACTGGTCCTATCCATGGAGCCAGCCAGGCGCCCTGTATTTTAAATTCTTCCTAAACATAATTGAATGCCTCTGTAGTACTTATTCTTTATGTATAAGTCTGGTTTCCTCAATGCCCTATTTTGCAAATATTCCTGCCACGTCCCGGGATTTCTGTAGTATTCATAGCAGAAGTAGCCACAGTAACCGGCTGGCTGAAGGCTTCCCTTCAGGCGCTTTGCGGGGTCTCACGGGTCCTCATAGGTGTGGAGGTGGGCTCTGTTAGGATTGGCCACCGGACAGGCGAGAGCACAGAGATGTAAGGGATTTGCAGTGTTCCCGAGGTTGGTGGGCCAGGGTCGGGGCATGCAGCTAGCTTGATGTGATGTTCTGTGTTTGGGTGTGGGGGGGAGCAGGGTCCCTTTCTGGTTCTGACACTGGTACATCATGACCTTCTGTGGGACGACATGGCTGGCCGTGCCTAGGGCTCAGCCCTCGGTCCATGCGGGCTCTCCCTGGGGTCAGAGCCTCTGGGACCCCTTCCCCTCTCCATTCTCATCCTGTCTCCCTTCCCAGCTTTTCCCCCAAATACCACTGGTGTCTGCAGTTTATTCTTTAACCCAGCCGGTTCCAGGGTCCTGGGGCCCCTGAGGAATGGTTTCATCTTTGTTTCATCCTGTGAACTTCTTGATTCTCTTATTACAAACACAAAAATGGTTATAGCTAATCGGGCATTTACACTGTGCTGTGTGCTGGGCTGAACATTTCCTGTGGTTTCAGGATCAGCTGCTTTCCACACCTGGGAAAACTGAGGCATAGAGGTACTAAGTAACGGAAGGTTAGACAGCCAGAGTGTGGCAGACCTGGATTCAAACCCGCCTCCGTGCGACCCCAAAGCCACGGCACTTGGTCACTCTGTGAAGCTACACGTCCTCATCAACGCCGGTTCTCCCTTGTCCTGGGAAAGTTCAAAATTCTACTCTTCCTGCATTGAAGCTGTGTGTATTACTGTCCTCACGAAGAGCGTTGATCACTAGGTTTTTTAAAGATATCTTTCAGCTGAAGCAGACTTTCCAATGTGGGCTGTCATTAAAAAACAAAGGGATAGCGAGGGAGAGAAGGACGTGCAGATCAAACACATGTTAGGAGACTATCAGACTGTAGTGGAAACCACTTGCTGTGCAGTCCAACGTCTGTAAGCTGCAACCTTAGGTCTGCCTATTACTACTAGCTTTCTTGCCACTGATATTTTATTAAGTCCCCTAAGATTTAAGTCTTTGTCTCTGTCAAACAGGAATAATAATAGTCCTTGCTTCATAAGATTGGTATTAAAATTCGCTCAAACAATAGATGTAAAACACTTAACACAGTGTCAGGTATGGTGAATAATTAGGAGTCTGAATGAATGCCTTACTGTTGCAAAACAGTCTTTTTTCTCCTTTAAGATTTTATTTTTAAGCAATCTCTACACCCAATGTGCGGCTCAAACTCACAACCCCGAGATCGAGAGTCACGTGCTCCATCTTCTGAGCCAGGCAGGCACCCCTAGCAAAACCATCTTCTGTTATCCCGTGGCCTTCTCCTCCGTGTAATCGAGTGGAATCGAGGAGATGGAAAGGAATGAGGAGAGTTGACTGTCACTGCCCTTGGTTGAACATTCCACAAATGGAAATGAGCAGTTGCTGAGAAGACACATGATGTCCAGAGGGAAAGTCAGGTTGATCCAAACCAACATGACCCAGTCATTTGCATGAAACCATTCACTGCATGCACAGAGATGCTAAGACTGTGGGGAGGGGCCGATGATCTCAAGTCCCCTGACTCAGTGTCTTGCTGTAAAATGCAAACCAAAATCAGGAATACGGTCTCGTTCGTTTCAAACGCTGACCAGGAGCAAAAAGCAGAAATTCCCAGTGACATCATCTAAGCATCTAAATTCAAACAACCCACCTGGTAGACAGTCACTTCAATACATTCCTTTTATAGCCTTAAAAATAATTCATTGTTAAAAAAAATCATTGTCTCTCTTCCCACATTAAAATTTAATGTCCCTGAGGGAAAAGAATCTGTGTTTTATTTATGAAGAAGATATTCCTAGCATTTACAGCAATGTCTATTACATGGTAGATACTCTTTTTTTTTTTTTTAAAGGTTTTATTTTTAAATAAACCCTATCCCCAATGAGGGACTC
Organism: Lontra canadensis; assembly: GCF_010015895.1. Lineage (NCBI taxonomy): Eukaryota > Metazoa > Chordata > Mammalia > Carnivora > Mustelidae > Lontra > Lontra canadensis. Next base: position 12,166,908 of record NW_022631052.1, read on the forward strand.
AAACTCACAAACCCAAGATCAAGAGTTGCATGTTCTACCAAATGAGCCAGCTAGGTGCCCCCCATGATAGGTACTGCTAAGAACTGTATTCACTGAAGGACTGGTAAATATGGACAGACTCCATTTGGCTTTAAAGAAAAGATGTGAAAGAATGTGACAACCATCTGAACCTTCAAGTAGATACACTGTCTGGCCCTGGGGAGGAGCCGAGAAAAAAAATGTAACCAAGGAAGGAAATGAACAATGAACCTCTAAGTCAGATAGTAACAATGGTATCAATCATTTCTGATAAATAGAGCTGAAAATACACTGCACTCTGAAGCCACTCGTGGCCTGTCTGAATGCATGCATTCTCGTTTTGTTGGCTCAATCATAAACGTAAATAATTCCATATTCGTGAATTGGCAAGTTCCTTTAGGTCTTGATTTCTTGGTTTCCCCAAAGGAAGGCAGTTTGATGTGGGTTAAGAATAAAAAGGGAATTCTTTACATTCTGTAAAGAAAAGTTGTTAGGAAAGTTGAGAAAGTTCTGTACATTCATGGCCCTCGTGACGTAGATCGATTAATCTTGCTGTTATTTTATTTCTTATTTTATTTTTAAAAAGATTTCAATTTTACGTAATCTCTACACCCAACATGGGGCTCAAGCTTGTGATCCTGAGATCAAGAGTCACACAGTCCCCCGACTACACCAGCGAGGTGCTCCCATCTGGGTTTTAATTTAACTTTTCTTTGGAGAGTGAAAATCTGGAATTTCTTTTGACTTCCTTCTTCAGGTGTCTTTCGTCTCTTGCTTCCCTGACATGCCCCCTCCTCCCCCTCCAATTTTCACTACCTGACAAAGCCCACTTTAGAGCCCAACGTTGGAAGGACTGCAGAAGGTTGCTGTCTCAGGTGGGTTCTCCCAGAAGCAGAGCCTGAGACAGGATTAAAGTGTGGGTGGTCAAAATTTGGGTGAAGGAAAGACCTCCCAGGGGGTAGACTCAAGAAGTGAGACAAGTAGGCAGACAATCAGTGAAGGGTCCAGTGTCCAGCCAGCTGCCATTGCTCCCCCTGCAGAAACTTTGAGAGACAGGGACCAAATAAACCCCACACGCTTAACCTCCTATGAGGGCCAAGGGAGTGGGAGGAAGTGATCACGAACACCCTCTCCTTATTCACAGATGAAGGCTCACTGCCCTGGCATTTAATGACTGGCCCTTCCGGCCGGGCACACGGGGACACAGAGCGCTCCCTTGTGGAAAGTGCGCAGGGAAAGGCACATGTGTGCTCATGGTCCGGCGCTTAGCTGGCAGATGTGGACATGGTAAGGGCAGGGGACACAGGCGTAGCGATGACAGGGTTTGCCTTAGAGGCTTCTTGTCCTTATGCCGCAGGAATGTCTCTTCTGCTCTGCATTCTAGACACTGGTCCGCTCTAAAAAGGAAAACTACAACATTTGCTTACAGTGTGTCTAAAACATCCATTCTAAATGAGCACTTGAGTTCCTACAGAGGCTGCCTGAGAGGCCCCGGGCGGAAGTGCAGGTTGCTGCGGAGCGCTCTCACTGGTCGTGAATTCAGAGGTGGGGAGGCCCCTATTGACTGTTCTGTCTGGGTGGCTCATTCCTGCTTTTTGTGTGTGGGTTTGTGCATTTCCTTTTTTTCCCTTAGCAAGGGGTTAATCCAGTCCACGTCCCTCCACCCAGGCTGAGCAAAGCCCTTTTACCTTTCAGGACTCCAACTGCGTCAAACATGCAGGAGCCACTTCTGATTTTTCCCCTGCTCACCCCCCCAACTTGTACCCCCCCCTTGAGCTTGCCAATGTCTCCTCCTTGCCTGCCTCCCCACCTTCATTCCTGCTCCTCCCTGCCACCCCCCCACAGAAAGCCACCTGATGCCCTCACGGTGTCATGCCTAGACTTCAATGGCTCCCTATATCCGTTAGCCCAAATTCTTCAGTTCAGCAAATGAGTCCTCCCTCACACACACACACACACACACACGCACGCACGCACATGCATACACACACGCACACACGCAATTACACTTCCTTGTTATCACCTTTTTCCTTTCCTAGAACACACCCACCCATCGGGTCCTAGTCCCTCCACTACACACCTCTTCCATGATAGCCCACCATTCTTTACTGCAATCATGTCTTGGGGAAAAAAAGACAAAAACAAACACAAAAACCGATACATTTGTCTGATCTGCCTCTGTGGCTCCAGGGCCAAACTCAGTGCCTGGAGCATGGGGAACACGAAGAAGGAGATCTGTCCCAGGTTAGCTCTGCCTGTGCCTTTGGTCCTGCTCTGAACCGGGCATCAACCAAGAGCTTAAGTAGAACAAGATCAGGAGGAAGCACACAGGCCTGTAGAAACTGGGAATCATCTGAAAGTTATCAAGTAATTTCCACCTCTCTGCACAGTTAATTTTTTCCCCACATCCAAGTGTGGCAGGAAAGAAATCCTTCAAGATATAAAATGATCAACCTCTTACTGCTAAGAGAAAAGGATAAAAAAACGCCAGTGCGATTGAAGAAGGGCTTTCCAGTCCCACCCAGCACATTCTGCAAGTGTTAAAACCTTGAATACACTTAGTATCTGTTGAATCTACTGATAATTTTTTAAAAGATTTTTATTTATTTATTTGACAGACAGAGATCACAAGTAGGCAGAGAGGCAGGCAGAGAGAGAGGGGGAAGGAGTCTCGCCGCGGAGCAGAGAGCCCGATGTGGGGCTCGATCCCAGGACCCTGGGATCATAACCTGAGCCGAAGGCAGAGGCTTTAACCCACTGAGCCACCCAGGCACCCCTGATAATTTTTTAAATGAAAATCTTAACTTCTATTACATTCATTCTAATGTTCTTGTCCCTCTGGTGTTAGGACCTAGGGTGATTTCATGATCCTCTTAGGAGGATATAAACTATATTTTTTCCTTTTTTAAATGGGAAGTTTCACCATGCATCCAAATGGAAAAGACACTGACGTGAACACGAACTCCCAAGGACTCATCAGCCAGTTTCACCTTTCTTTCTTTCTTTTCTTTTCTTTCTTTCTTTCTTTCTTTCTTTCTTTCTTTCTTTCTTTAAGATTTTATTTATTTGACAGAGAGAGATCACAAGTAGAGAGAGAGAGGAGGAAGCAGGCTCCCCGCCTAGCAGAGAGCCTGATGCGGGACTCGATCCCAGGACCCTGAAATCATGACCTGAGCCGAAGGCAGAGGCGCTTAACCCACTGAGCCACCCAGGCAGCCCCTCATCAGCCAGTTTCAATGGTTTTGTCACTGTTGTGTTAATCTTTGTTCTCTGCACTCACTCCCTCACTCCACCTGGAATATATATTTTTTTACTTAAATACAATTTTAAGGGAGAGAGAGTGGGAGTGCAGAGGGGAAGGGCAGAGGGAGAGGGAGAGAGAGAGCATTACCTAAGCAGGCTCCAGGTTTCTGTGTGAAGCCCGACACAGGGCTTGATCCCACGACCCTGAGATCATGACCTGAGCCAGAACCAAGAGTCAATGGATGCCTAACCGACAGAGCCACCCAGGCACCCCTGGAAAATTTTTCTTAAAACGTGTCAGATATCAAAGAACTTCATCAGGAAATCCTTCACATCTCTAAAGAGAAGAACTCTTTTTATTATTAGCTGTAGCATCATCGTTCCCTCTAGTAAAATTAACAACGATTTCTTAGTATCTGCTTCCAAAATCACTTTTGATCTCCAAGAGCCTCCTGCCCTTGCCTCTCTGTCGTGCTATAGATTGTGGAAGAAACCACACACTTGTCTGGTTGGGTTATTCTCAGTCTGGATTTGGCCGACCACGTCTTCCTGATGTCATTTTCGTGGCCTCCCACTGCCTGTTTGCCCAAAGCTCACAGTTAATGCTAGAGGTTTGATGATATTTGGTTCGTCTTTAGGAAGGATGTGCTCAGGGGGGTGCTTCCTATGGCTTGCTATCTGGAGGCCCCGGTTTGCTGGTTGTTTTCCATGACCAGTGTTCCAAAAGATGGGTGCTGAGAGAGGTTCTTCTTGATTCCAAATGTAGAGCTGAGGATTCTGTTCAATTTTTGGAAGCACTAATACGTAAGTGAGACTTTTTATCGTGCCACCTCTTATCTGGTATGTAATGCGTGTCTGGGGTCTCTTTCTTGGTATATGTGTTATTCTCTACAGGGCTAGGAAGGTAAAGGACAGGGCAAGTGACACTGTGGGAATCTACTTGTTGAAATTCCTAGAAGTGTCCAATGAACTCATCTGAGGGTCTCTGGGCTAGAGAGGTTTTCTTTATCTAGATTTCTCAGCCAAACCCAAGAAGGACACGATGTTTGGAAATTCTTGGAAGAAAAAGAGCCACTGGGGAACTCTAAGTCCCCAGGCTCCTTCAATATACTCCCTTTAGAGTCAAATGCCAGACAAGTGTCTCCTTGCTGTGGGTGCCTGTGACACAGGTAATCTATATAGAACATAATCTATAAATAAATGCAATTTATAGGTCCAGTGCTATTTAATCTTACTTCCCTTGGGGTTTTTTATGGAACTTGGAAACACTATTCAAAAAATGATATGGCAGAGAAAAATACACCAAAATAGCTGGGACAGAAAGGGCTGGCTGTGGACCGGAGGATCCAGCCCATGTCCCATCTATAGTGGAGAACCCCTGCTGGTGGGTGGCTGGCCGGACAGGGCCGTGTTCATCATCCCTTCATGTGGAGGGGTGGCCATTCTCACATGAACTGGGCGTCAGTGATGTGTGCTACTCCTTAGAAACTCCTTGTTTTCTCCTCCCCTATTTGTGGCCAGAGACAGGTGACAGTGAGGCCCCAGGTGGCCGGGGAACCATAGGACAGAAGGAGTCTGGGTTATGCTTCATGGCTTGGAGCAAAGCCACCTGCTAACCAGAGTGCTTGTCTTGGACAGTTTGATGAGTGAGAAATAAACTTTGTGTTAAGACGCTGAATTTGGAAGTATATTTATTCTAGCAATCCAACATATCTGTGATAATACCAAAGTGTTGAGTGAGGGATTGTCACTGTGATACACCCATTGTGCTGAGAGTAGTTCGATCACAACCTCATATAAGGACACATAGACCACAATTGCTACTGTGAAGTTGCCTTCCATAAAGCTTCATATGTGCATATTTTCACCAATTTGATCACTTCAAACCTGGATGTTGCTGGTTTTTGTTTTTCACTGGTCTTGCTAAATGCATTCATTACAAGAAAAGAAAACAGTTTGCCTTATGACTTTTAAGTTTGAGTTCTTCCTTTTTGTCAAATGCTCTAACCATGGGGGGAGGTTACCTGTATTATTATTTCTAAAATAAAGCAGTTCTAGAGTGCCTGGGTGGCTCAGAGTGTTAAGCCTCTGCCTTCAGCTCGGGTCATGATCCCAGGGTCCTGGGATTGAGCCCTGTATTGGCCTCTCTGCTTGGCGGGGAGCCTGCTTCCCCCTCTCTCTCCGCCTGCCTCTCTGCTTCTCTGCCTACTTGTGATCTCTCTCTCTATGTCAAATAAACAAATAAAATCTTAAAAAAATTTAATAAAATATAGCAGTTCCTAAGATAACTGACTATTACTCATTTCTCTGTTAACTACATAATACATTTTTAAAAAGATTTTATTTTTAAGTCCTCTCTATACCCAACCTGGGGCTTGAACTCACAGCCCTGAGATGAAGAGTCACATACTCTACTCATTGAGCCAGCCAGGCATCGTGTAAATATATTACAGATACCATTCCTAATCTATCACCATTAATTCAATTTGGTCTATGGATTCATTTTTTATTTTTTTTAATATTCAAATTCATAAGAATGATCAGTCATAACTTTTAGGCTTCATTTGTCATTATTATTATTATTTTAAGATTTTATTTATTTATTTGAGAGACAGAGCATGCACTCAAGCAGGGGGAGGGGAAGAGGGAGAGAGAGAGAATCTCAAGCAGACTCCCTGAGCAGGGAGCCCGCCGTGGGGCTTGGTCCCAGGACCCTGAGATAGTGACCCTGAGATAGCCAAAGTCAGATGCTCAAGTGATTGAGCCACCCAGGCCAGCCTAGGTTTCATTTATTATTAAGTGGGTAGGAGTTTTCTTCCTCATATCTAATACATACTGTCTTATATAATCTTAAAAACACTTTTGCAGTCTCATTACGCTTAGCTCTCTACTTCATAAAGGTTTTATCTTCTTTTTTAAAGATACGAAGTCCGGGAAACCATAGAGAGTTGGGTTTGTTACTTTGTTACATTGTACATTGTGTTATATTGTTACAATGTAACAAGTTACATTGTTATTACTATTGTCTTCTCAGCTGGTGATGAATAATGTGAAAATCTTAATATTCCAGTTAGTAGTATTTTAATTTAATTTTTTATTTTTTTAAAGTTTATTTTTACATGATCTCTCTCCCCAAAGTGGGGCTTGAACTCACAACCTGGAGATCAAGAGTTGTGTGCTCCTCTGAACTGAGTCAGCCAGGTGCCCCCGATAAGGAGTATTTCTTAAAAAATATTTATTTCACAGACAAAAACAAAGACAAAAAATGTAATATGAATCTGACTGACAATAAAATGGATTCTAGTATAACCTTGTTCAAAATATTTAGTTCTTCTTTTATGGAATCTCTGTGTTGTGAGCCCTTTGCCCACATAATAATGACCATTCAATAAATAAAAAGATATGTTTTGTTTTTAAAGATTTTCCAAGAAAAATGTTTGCAGGATCGTGAACTCCTTGGGATACTCCCCCTACAAAGGATACTTACTAAAGAACGATTAGATAGGATATTCTCCATCAGAAAGAACATTGTCTAAAATGATATGATCTTGAAAATAAAAGTATCAAACAAAATTCTAATATAATTTACATATAACAAAGAACCCTAAAATCTCAGTCTTAGTCACTGAGTCTGGGGCTTATGTAACACTCCTTTTCCAAGAAGATTACACAAAATAGAAAGGAAACACAAATAACGTCGAAGATAAAGTATAAAAAGTTGGTGCAATAAAAAAATCTCAAAATCATGAAATGCCAAAGGGTGAAGTTTATTACACGAGTTCATGATTGATTTCATCTCTGTGAGGTACCGAATACTCCAAAATTTCATTTCAAGGCTCAAGTGTTTGCCCAGCCACCTGGGACAGAGAGTTTATGGGAAAGTTTGCAGGAAATAAAGAGTTCAAAGTTCTTAAAACTCACAGTCTTTCTCCATCTTTGGTTTTCATGGCTCTCAGTGGCATCTGCTATCCTGCGAAGATGAGATGACACGGGGGCTCAAACTGTTCCCGGTTCCTCAAGAACAAGGGGTTCACGTTGGCAAGAGTCCCACGGGAGGGGGCAGTCAGGTAATTGCCCTGCAGCGTGGCTGCTTATGTGTTCCTAGAGCCAATACCTTACTCCACGTGGGGAGAACGACAAGATGAGGGGCTCTGTCCTCTCAGCTAGAGGCTTATAGGAACTCTTGTCTGTCTCAAGTGGGGATTCCTTTCCTGGGGAAGGAAGGACAAGATGACGGCAGGTAAGCTCCCTGCTTCAATGTCGCAGGTGAGATGATCATGAACAAACAGGAACCGACTCCCTCATTCTTGCCCTGGTTTTTGGGTGGATTTCCAGGAAAGCAAGGTGCGCCCACCTACAAATCCAGGAGATGTGCAAAGGTTTCAAGGTCAGCGATGAGGAAAATAAGACAAACAGCCAGTGAGGAGGGTGCTTCTGCACCAAAGAAGCTGGTTTGGGGAGCATTTCATTCATCGTGAAGCGGCCAAGGGAAGGATGTCGGGGCCATCACATGGGCACCTGGACCCATCCGGGAAGGCCCCCCAGTCTTCATTTTTGCCCAAGTTCAAGGAGCTGGTTCTAGACATGCCATAAAGCGATCATGGTCTTCGAGCAGGGAAGATAGGGCAGGGTGGGAGTGTGTTTTGGAGGTTTAGAAAGATCTCGAGGAGGGCAGGTGGTCTGTGGATTCGATAATGAGTATTTTGTTATTTCTCCTTTGCATAAATTTGCCAGTGAAGCAATCCATTGCGATTTTTTTTTTTGGAATGGTCATTTTCTACTTAAGATTTCCTTTTGTTTAACATTACTTTTACTTACTTAGACTTTTAAAGAATAATCTCTACACCCAACAGAGAGCTCGAACTCACCACCCCGAGATCAAGAACCACACACTCCACTGACTGAGCCAGCCAGGCCTCCCAGCGTTGCTTTTCCATTTGATACAGTATTTCTTTTTTGATATTTACAGCTTATTGGTTAACACCAAGACATAGGGACATTTTCAGGGGAATATTTGAATCATCACCCAGACTGAAGGATTAAATCTTCTCTAAACATGGTAATGCTTTTTTAAAGATTCTGTTTTTTATTTATTTGACAGACAGAGATCACAAGTAGGCAGAGAGGCAGGCAGAAAGAGAGGAGGAAGCAGGCTCTCCACAGAGCAGAGAGCCCGACGTGGGCTCAATCCCAGGATCCTGAGATCATGACCTGAGCCAAAGGCAGAGGCTTTAACCCACTGAGCCACCCAGGCGCCCCAATAATGCTTTAAAAAATTTTTTTTCTTAAGCAGTAAAACAAACAAGCAAATCCAATAGCAAGTTTTCTTCTTAGACATGACTGGCACTTGAATTAAGGGCTGGGGTTGAGCAAATGCATGTAACCAAAATCTTTAATCATCAGAGACTCAATTAATTGCTATCTAAGGGCTTTTATTTTTTTTAACTCATTTTTATTATTTTAAGATTTCTTTTATTATTTACCAAAAAATAGAGTAACACAGTCATGGAATACAAATAAATTGACTTTTTCTTCTTAAGGCAGGGTAAGCTAGGCTTACACCAATTCAGCATTGTTCATACACAAGAGATAAGGAAAGATTCTGCAGGATAAAACTCCTATGGAGTTTTTTCTGACACCTGTGTATTTCAGACTTCATTAGCTGGCGAGGGCACATATGGCCCAAACTATAGACCTGTGCTCTGACACACCACAAACTTAAACAAGAAATACAGTCTTTTCTAGAGTGGTCTACCTCATTCAGTTCTCAGAATCCCTAATAGGGAATTTAAAGAGTACTTGAAATTTCTCTGAGGTTTTATAACTTTGCGGGTCCCAGGGACATTGTGTCTCTGTGGGGAGAGGATCAGTAGCCCCAACTGTGGTTTGCATGATCTTAGACTCCCCTGTTTCTTCTACCTCTTCATGAATCACTAACGTGGGAGTGTGTGTACCCAACTCAATGCGGTGGACTTCGGGGTCTCAGCACAGATCCAGCAAAAACACCTGCCGTATTTAAGTAGCTAAAAATTAGAATCAGCGTAAATGTAATATAATTGATAAGCTTAGTGCATAGAAAGACCTAGATCCAGCAAGGTATCATGCAGTGATCAAAAAAATTTTTAATGCACTATTTTACTCATTTGACAACTATTTCTTGAGCAAGAAAAATGGGTCCTCACCTGGGTTAGGCCCCAGAAAACGACAGTGGGAGGAAGGTGTATCTCTGAACCACATGTGGTGGTCAAGCTGGGCATTGATCAGGTAGACAAAGAGATGAAATGATCATTGGTAGCCAGGATAGGGCTGTGACAGATGCTCAGGGTCTGTGACAGAGTAAGGAAGAAGAGACTGTTTGTCATAGGGAGCTCACGAGGGGCCGTCTAAAAGACACTTATTGTGTTTAGTCGGAGGCCTAAAGAATGAGCAAATCTAGCTGAGAATAGAACAGTGAAAAAGGTGTTTCAGGCTGTGATACTGTGAATTACAATAAGAAATGGATCTTTGGTCTTCATCCTGTTTCTGGCACAGAGCTTCTAAAACCCTGGGCATTTCCTAAGTGAGGAGAGAGAGAGATAGGTGTCCTTTTGTTATGTTAATGAGCGTTCGGACTGCACCTAAGGATGGGGGCCGGTTGCCATGGTTCCCGCCAACCTGGAATAGAGGGTTGGAACTTCCAGCCCCCTCCACTGACCTCCCGGAGGCTCAACCCATTTCCAAGGGCCAGTCAAATCAATCCTGCCTGGGTACTGAAGTCTCCATAAAACCCCCCAAAAGAGGGAGTAGGGCGGGCTCCCAGGTTGGTGAACACGTGAGATAAGGAAATGCTATGAATGTTTAATGCTGTAGAAACAGGTCCTAAATGCTGGTTAAGGATTCAGTTCCTTCGTCTTCACCACTACCCCATAAAGGAGTCCTTATTACCATGCCCATTTACAGATGGGGAAGCAGAGAGACTCCCCAGAGATTAAGAGACATGCCCAGACCAGCCCTTGGGTATAGGTTTCTATGGGGAGTTATGAAAATGATCTGCAATTAGAGGTGATTCGTATCTCAATAAAGCTGTACTAAGAGAGGAAATAAATGTGTTACAAATCACAGGCAGAATGACAGTCTTTGCATCTGGAGCAGGGGATTGGGCTGCAGTGCATGTTTCCTGCCATTGCTCTATGCACCCTTCATTCCTCAGGCTCATGGAAGAGAGGCACAGTTTTTCTTCTATGGGGAGAAAATAATTCCCTGCTTTGAAGGTTAAAACCACTGTAACCCATGGATGATTTCAAAATTAATTGAAGCCCGTGCAGCTGTTTGGAGACTCGTGAAGGATGGTGTTCACGCTGACCTCACTTAATATGAGCACCAGGGAGCTGAGGTTATAGTTCCTTACACGAGCAGGTGTGATAAGTTCCCATTAGAAAGCCCATTATACAGATGCATGGAAACGTGCACATTTCAAAACACACATGTGTGCATGATGTCATATGCCAACACATGGGGCACACTAAATGACGGATGGTTTTGGAGACACAGCCCATGTGTTTGGGACACAATGTTCAAATATATCTGGAAACTCAAAATTTAACGTCTTGGGGCGCCTGGGTGGCTCAGTCTGTTGGGCATCGTCCTTTGGCTCAGGTTATGATCCCAGGTTCCTGGGATCGAGCCCCGCCTTGGGCTCCCTGCTCAGCGGGAAGTTGCTTCTCTGTCTCCCTTGCCCTGTCCTCCATTTGTGTGCATGCTCTCTTTCTCTCAAATAAATAAATAAAATCCTTTAAAAAACCTTAATAGCTCAGTGGCTTCACATGACCATTTACGATCTGTCTTGGGTCTGTGTGGGTGTCCTGGGCTCAGCGGCCTGGATGTCCAGCCATCTCTCACTACACTGCCATCAGATGGTGGCTCCGGTGGCGGCCTTCCAAGGCTGTGACCGCACTGGGCACCCACGTGGGCTCAACGACATGGTGGCTGATGTAGGCACATGCATGGACGCACGTTCTGTTCCCTACTTCTGCATGGATTCACTGTTTGATTTGGTGCCCATCAACTTCCAATGGACTCAGTTTCCTCCTCGGAAAGATGAGTGTTATAAGTATTCCGTGCAAGGACCCATACGTCATTCATGGAGCCACACCTGAACACGGTGCTTGATAAAGTCGGCTGCTATTATATTTATGAAGACAACAAAGAGGTAATACAGCTCCAGTGCCTCTCACTGGGTCTTGCACTTGGGGGCTGTGTCACCAACGGTGGTCATAGAATAGTGGCTTTTTGTGTCACCATTCAGGGCCACATGTGGCTTTGTGAGTGCCCGCTGTCGGACCCATTGTCCTTGCTCCTTTGCTTTCATGAAGAAAGGTTAATAGAGAAGGCTTCCCCGACCACGAAGCAATGATGAGTTGGAATTTTATTGAAGATGAAGTAATTCTATTAGTGTTCCAAAATCTACCTATTGAAGATGGAATAAAACGAAAGGCAGATTTATCTTCATGTGCTTTTCCCTGTCCTTGAGATACGTCTTTTGAAAGCTGCAGGTGCTTTCTTTTCTTGAAGCATTTAAATGTGTCCCTTTTATATCAGTAATAGTTGAATTAATGGAGGTGCTCAGGGCAGGCAGGGGACAAGCTGAATGGCATGAGCCCTGGCCTCCTCCAGTGGGTGCCACTCTATAGAAACACAGCATCATTTGTTGAATGTCAAGTAGATTAACATGTCAGACCTGAGAACATTTGCCTGGTAACATTGTAGCATTTAGATAGTTGAATACGGTAATAGCTTAGGATCTTGCATCAAGTTAAAATATCGGGATGGACATTATTCTTTGCCGCAGGACAGTTTTTCAACAGTTTTGAAATCCTCACAATAGGGCAAGGTCTTGTCTGGACCTTGTACACGGAATTCTTGGCACAGGTCAGCTCTTGGCAACAACTGTACTTAGTTAGATTAATATGCACATTACCAAGCAAAGGCAAGTAGTTATTTAATGGAGCGTGAAATGACTTCAATCTGTAAAACTCACTGTGGATGCGAAGCCTGACCCCCCCAGGTCCTGGGTCCTGTCAGTGCTCAGTCCTGCAACTTGACCTGAGAGGGGTCTTGGGGGCTGGGACCTGAGACTAGGGAAGAACTCCCCACCAACACATAACTCTCCCTTTAACTTTTCCTTTGTCATGCGATTGCAGACATAACTAGATGAAATTATTTGCACAATTACCCCCCCTTTTTTTTGGAAGTCACATTCCTAAATATAATATTAGCTGGGGAGGCAAATTAAGAGGCAGGAGCAGGCAGGGAAAGCAGCAAGCATGTGCCCCCGTACGGTGAACAGCTCACACTCCCCTCCAAGATCTGTCTCCAGGCAATGTGGACTCAAAGTTGATTAACCATCCATATTTTATTTTTTAAATTAAGCTCTACGTCCAGGGTGGGGCTTGAACTCACGACCCTGAGTTCGATCATGAGTCCCATGCTCTACTAACTGAGCCAGCCAGGCACCCCTCTTCCAAATTTTAAAAGGAAGAAGGAGTTGCTATTTTTATATGTAATATTGTATTTGAATGCCGATGATTATTTAATTGAAGAATGCACACTGTGCGAGGCAAATAGATTTGACCCTGAACTGCCACTCCACAGAAGACAAAGGTGTGGTTGCCTTTTTTGTCTCCAAGGTTGACCTTGGATCAAAAGGAGGAAGATCCTTCTGTTCATTCTCACTTCATTTCCAGACACTAACCTGCTGCCCAACAAAGCCCAGAGACTCGATCTGTATTTATTAAAAGAATAAATTTGACAAACTAAAAACCGTCATGTAAATAGTTGCATCCTCAGACAAGAAATGCTGTTTATTCTAGACAAGAAATGGGAGAAACGCCGTTAATTTCTAGCCGCGGTTTGCTTATAGTTACTAAGTTCCTTTGAGTTTGTTTGTGATGTCCTATTATGAAAGAAAAAGAGACAAAGATATTCACTTTGTGGGTGGAGTGTCATTACAGGAATGAGAACTCAGCTCTCAAATGTCATGCAAAGTGGAGAGAGCCCCATTAGGGAGTTCATTGTCAATCTTCGCAATTTCAAGGTTAGAGAAAAGGGTCATCAGCTTGTTTTGGTTTCCATTAACTAAGACATTTACTAAGAAGCTTTCTAAAAAAAATCTTTAACTTCTGCCCCCGGGCTGAGTGCAGTATGAATTAAAATCTGCACAAAAACAATGTTGAACTAACAAGAATATCATTAATATTATTAGTCCTGTAACTCTCTGTAAATGTCAGTGCCTGAGCTCCATTACACATCACTTAGTCTTTGGAAAATGAGATCACAGGACGCGTGAGGAACACACAGCCAAGCCCGGAGATGGGGATGAGAGTGTGAATCCCTCAACCGGGAGCTCTCCGAGGTTCTGCCCGCAGCCAATCTGGGACCTGCGGTGCTCGACGCCCATTGGCCCCTTCTCCCCAACCCCCCTTCCCTGGCCCCCCAGACCCATCTGCAGACCTGGCTGTGTCACAGAGTGGGTCCATTGGATAGGCTGTTGCCAGCCTGCTGTGCTAGTGTCCCTTTGTCTCTGTGAATTCTGCACCAGCAGAACAAGATGTCCCAGTCAGGTCATGCTGCTCCTTCTGTAATGCCTCCCTACACGTGAGGGACTTTTCTACATACGGCCCAATGTGATGGCCTTGCCCCACTGCTGTGGTCTCGGGCTTCCACTCCTGGATTGTATGGTGGGGTCAGATCCTACAGATATGTCAGAGGAAGCCAGAGCTGGTGATGGCCACCTGGACAGATTCGGCCACAGAAATGCCTCCTGTCCTCCCTCCCTCCCTCTTTCTCTCCCTCCCCCCTTCCTTCCTTCCTACCTTTCTTCCTCCTTCTCTCCCCCCTTCCCTCCCTGCCTCTTCCTTCCTTTCTCCCTTCCTTCCTACCTTTCTTCCTTCTCTCTCTCCCTCCATTCTTCCCTCCCTCCCTCCTTCCTTCCTACCTTTCTTCCTTCTCCCCTCCCTTCCATCCTCCCTCTCTCCCTCCCTCCCTCCTTCTGGGAGATCCCTATCTTAGTTTCTGGCTGCATGTTGCCAGCTGTCTGGCCTTGGGCTGGCCCCATGAGCCTCTATTTCCCCATCAAATAGTGGGGACCGTCACATCCACCTTCACTGTGGCTGGGAGCTTAAAGAGGGACAGAATGGGCAGGATGACTGCACATTATCGCTCAAGAACTATTTTTTTGATTGCTTACAGTACAAGAGAGAAGGAAAAGTGAAATGTGCTTTTTTTCTTTTTCCTGTAACTCCACTCATTTGAAGAACACCTTTAGGATTTTGGAGTCAGTGTTCCACCATTTTCTGAGGAGATGACCGGAGGACAGAAGGCCCAGCCTCTCGAGAGTTTTGCCCATTACTGGGAAGGGCTGGAGCATGGAGCTCCTGGAGGGCCTGGTCCTTGTGGCCTGCGCATGGGCTCTTCTGGGCGGGTGAGTAAGGGGACACACCTCTTTGAGAGGGTTGCCTAGAGGTGGGCACAGCCAACAGGGAGGGCTCAGTCCCTCAAGTGCCTTGGGGTCAGTGACCACAGAGGAAGGGGAGGGGCACCACTTCCTAGGGAACTTTTTCCTAAACTGTGGCCTTGGGACCATCGACAGGCTCCTTGGGGGCAGATCCTGGCAGTGGGAGCACCCCATCTTTGCTGATGCTCCATGCCAGGCACGTCAATTCTCAGACTTTCATTTCCCAGGCTCCGGGGAGCAGCACCTGCTGGGAAGAAAGGCAGTGAGTTCCTTCTCTGTAGACCAGGCTCTGTCTTGGGCTCCCGTTGGCAGCATGGGGTGGGCAGAGGGAGCTGCACCCTGCTTTGCCTGCTCTCCCTTGGTGCTGGGTGGACCGCGAGGACCCTGGAGGGCCCTGCGAGCTGGTTGGCTGCGGGTTTGGGGAGGGGTGGGATCCTAAACATCAGGGTGTCTGTCCATTGTCCTGCTTTGCTTGTAAAGAAAGCTCATTTGTCAAGAAGTGACTGTCACAAGCCGTCTAACACAATGCACGCCTCATGATGAACTGACGTGATGATTCTTCACACAGTGAGAGCCCAGGGGACGGGAGAGACACTGCCATTGGTTCACCAACTCTTTGCATAACTCTGAAATCCAGCGGGGGATCGAGATGCCTAACAGGCCCCGAACTTCTTCTCTCCATCGTCTTCTGGAAAAGGATAAGAGAGCCCCGGACCGGGAGTGTATCTTCACGTTCCTTGCTCTTGGTGTCGTGTTCACCAACCTTACATCAGAGATGTTGATGTCGGCTTAGCAAACGGACCATGGGCCACCTAGGAATGCTTTACGAAGGGCCCATCTCTGCTCCCAAGCAGCAAGAAGACTTTACACAGTAACCGGGTGTCCCCAGGCAGTCCTAAGGAGCGGTTACGATTTTGGAGCGGTTATGATCTTGGTGGGAACCTTGGTTAGGCTCATTGAGGTGTATCTTTGTGTTAGCTCTGACAAGGAGCCAGGACTTCTTGTCCTTAGAGCAATCGCATTAAGAAATAGCAAAGGTGAGGTTGGGTGAGCCTGGTGGTGGGTATTAAGGAGGGCGTGTATTGCATGGAGCACTGGGTGTGGTGCGTAAACAATGAATTTTGGAACACTAAAAAAAAAAAAAAAAAAAAGAAAGAACAAAGAAATAGCAGAGGTGAGGCCCCTGGGTGGCTCAGACAGTTAAGGGTCTGTCTTCATCTCAGGTCATGAACCCAGCATCCTGGGATCGAGTCCCACATCGGGCTCCCTGCCCCGAGGGAAGCCTGCTTCTCCCTCTCCCAGCTTCCCCTTGCTTATGTTCTCTCTCTTGCTATCTCTTTCTACCATAAATAAATAAAATCTTAAAAACAAAACAGAAGAAATAGCAAAGGTGATTACCCTCTAACAGGGATGCCTGGTTCCTATAGGAACCAGCCGAGGGAGAGAGCTAGAAGGCAGTGAACACCTGCCTTTGGACAAGTGGTCCAGAAGCCTAGCCTGCAAAAGGAGTGATGTCTGCGGTCTGCAGTCTGCTGACTGGGATCCACGTTCTCCTCCATGACTTGCCCACGTTAGACCCAGTTTTTCTGCCTATAACAGGCACGCTGCCTCCAAAGGTCAGGATCAATTACAAGGAGGGACGTGAAACACTCAGGCAAATTGCATGGGGATAGGCTATTGATCCGTAAACTTGGCTTTTGCAGGTTTTTCTGGCTAGACATTTACATTTAGATCCTCCTGACATTTGGTATAACACCTGCTCTCTTCATAGAATAGATCATCCTTTTAACCCTCTAGATACCCCACTAACTTTTGGTATTTCAGCCCTTAAGGATGAACCAAAACCCCAAATAAGCCAATACTGGGACTCATTAGCTCTTTCAGTGGTGCGGGGCAGGGGGGAAGAGCATTAGATAAATGGTTGGTTCTGAGTCGGTTCGTGGGCATTTGTTCGATTAACACTAAAAAAGGCAGAACTGAGGATAATCTCTTCTAGGCAGCTCACTTTGAAAACAGACAATAGACTCATGCCCAGGGACCAAAGCAGAGGACAGAGGAACGGCCAATATTTTGAAAGTTGTTACCCTTTCTGAAAGGAGCTCAGACTCCCGTTTCATAATTAACATTTCCCAACACGGCCAGAAGGTGGTCATATGCACACTAGTTCAGAGAAGACAGGCAAGGGGTTAAAGTACTCATGGAATTTGTTCATTCTGCCTCAATATCGCACCGAAAAGGCAATTCTCAGAAGAGCTAAAAACCATTAATAAGCACATGAAAAAAAACATTGATCAATTGACAGAAGAATCAATGGAAATAAAAGAATAATGAAAAGCTTTTACTTTCACTCATGGCAGGTTAGGTAATTCTGGAATAATTCAAAGGTAACTAACCCTCCCCTTGAGGACAACAGGGAAGAAAATGAATGCAAATCATAGCGAATGGGTTTATTAATAAAGAATTCTCAGGCTGGTATCCAGAGTTTTATAGAGACCCAGACCCAAGATTTTGAGACCTGTCTGTTCCGGAGGCAAGTTTCGGGGGAATTAGCTGAAATCCTGGAGTCTGAGAGGCTCATTTAACAGCTGGTACGACCAGGATGAAGAAGATGGGGTTTAGAAGTTTGTGGAACCCTCCACATTGTATTTGGGTCTAGTTAGAAGTAAATGTGAACCTGAATGAGGCCGTTCTTCGCAAAGACTGGATCTCAACCCAATCACATTCATTATTCCCTCCCCCACCCCGAGATAGTGTCAATTAAAAACAGATCTAGACTCAGGTAAGGAGAAGCTTTATGGAAAATGGCTATTCAGATAAGGGGTATGGGGACTCCGTGAGAGGGAAAAGGGTTAAGGCAACAAGGAAACCCTCCACCCTTGAGATCAGCCAGGATCTCCAGCTGCAGGCAGAAAAAGAGCTTTTCTTTTATAAAGAGGAGTCCCCGAGGGAGGAAGAGTCAGGTGTCGGGGGTGGAAGGAGCTGGTGGATTGGTATCGCCATTGATGGAGGAATATTCTTCCCAGAGGTCAGTGGCTTTGACGGGTGGGGTGGTTAGGAGAGTTTTCTTCTTCTTCTACAGCTCAGGGCTGGGGGTCAAGAAAGGAGAGAAGGGGTCGAGTGCAGTCTTATCTAAACCATATGGAGAAGGATGATCTTCCAGTGAACTGTAAGGCGAGGGAGGATTTCCAGACCATTTCTGCTCGCTGGAGCACAGGGCTCACGGAAACTTCACCACACTCAGTACTCAGGTCGTTATGGGTGCTGGCACTCCAAATTCCTTTTCTTTCTTCTTGTACATCTGCAGCTCTGTATTTTGTACCACTTGCCCACTTTAGGTCGTTACGGTGTTTAATGAGAAAATACGCGTAATCAGAAACACAACGCCTAGGGCACAGCTACTGTTCAAATGTTACTCGTGGTTCTCCTCATCACCATAAAATAATGTCGGGGAAAATTCCTTTTAAAAGAACAAAAGAGAAAAATTAGGATCCCAGAGAACCTTCTATTTCTACAAAAAATTTCCCCATATGAACAAACAAAGCCCAGATCTTGGCTCTTACTCCTCTAACTGGATGATTGTGAAGGTGTTTGTAATAAATGCAACCTGAACCTTTGGAGGGCATCTGAGACATTATTCCCATGACTGGTTATTGTCATTACTCAGCCAGGTAAGGGTCTTCTCCTGGCAGATCCAGGGTCATGTCTGCCAGACCCTGGAAGCCTTCTTCCATCCTAGAGCCACCTGGGAAAGACTTGACTGTGTCATGGTGCCATCTTGCCATCTGTGGGTGCTTTGTGGTTGCTGGGAGCTCGGCTCCCATGCTTTTCTGCTCTGGTTTACCATTCTGGAAACATTTCGAGGGCTGGTTCTGGAGTCTCCTCCCCCTAATGCTAAAATACCTGTCTCTGGATTTTTTCTTTCAATTTGCCCTAAAAATTAGAAAGGGAGGGAAATATTTCCAAAACTGCTTGATTTTTTTTTTAACCCAGTTCTCACTGGTTAACTGTGTCTGATAACAGTGTGCTGTGTAGAAGCCTGGGATATGGATTTTGCACCAAGAAGATGAAGAGGATTGTGTTCTTGGTCATTTCACTTCAATTTGAGGGTCGGCTTGGTCACCGGGGCTGGTGTCTTTACTCGGACTTGAACACATTCGCAGCCCAACTTGGCTGGAGCTGGTGAGTCCCAGAGCTGTCACTCAAGCCAAATTAGAGAGTAAGGAAGGGAACCACTGAGTAGAAAACCAGGTTATGGGCTTGGACTTTAGAGCCCATTACGTGATCCTGAGTTTATTCAAGTTAAATAACATCTGTATGCCTTCGCTTCCATTGTCTTATTTGTACAATAAGGGTTCCCTATAAACCACGGCCAGCACGGAGGGAGGGCAGTAGATACCCCTGCCCCTCTCTGCTTTTGTTTCACAGAGTCCCAGACTTCTGCCTCTGCTTGTGTAGACTACACACTTCGGAAGTTGGAATGCAGTCCAGAGAGGCCAGCCTCCTGAGCACTCAGTAGGGCTGGGAGGGGAAGCGTGCAAAGTGGATCTGGGGCAGGGCCGGTGGGGAAAGGACACATTCAAGGCAAAGGAAGAGAGAAAATGTTGCCAATTTCTTTTTGCTAAGCATTGCTCATCGAACGACTGTAGCTACCCCAAATGTTCCCATCTTAAATCTATGACAACTTCCGATAATTCCTCTAGAATCAGTAATGGTAACAATATCATGAGAATGAACTGGAGAAAACAGGAATAGCAACCAGCATTTCTGCAATGCTTCATAATTTATAAATTGTTGTCATGTATTAAATCACTATTGAACCCCCTAATGAGATTGTTCTGGTTAGCTATTTAGAAACATTTATAAATGAACAAATTGAAGCATGAAGAATTTATCGGGCTAGGGTTAAGACTCATGTAATTTTAAAATATTGAGGTAAACTAGCATAACATAAATTAACCATTTAACGTGAATAATCCGGTTGCATTAAACACATTTGCAAATAATGTGCAACCATCACTGAACTTCCAAAACATCTTCATCACCCCCCAGAGGAAACCCCAACCCATTCGTATTTTCCATTCTCCCCCAGCCCCTGGAAACCACCCATCTGTCTCCCGTCCATATGGATTTGCGTGTTCTGGACATTTCACAGAAATGGAATCCCAACGTGTGGCCTTCTACATCTCCTACACTTGTTCCCAAAGCTCGCTCATGCTGTAGCAGGGGTCAGCCAGCCATTGCCTTTTTCTGGCTGAATGGTGTTCTGTTATATGGATGGACCATACTTCATTTATCCCTTCACCAGTGGAAGGGCATTTGGGTTGTTTCTACCTTTTAACTATTATGAATGATGCTATCATGACTCATTGTGTCATTTTAGCCTCTGTCTTCTCTGAACATTCTTGGACATGGTTGACAACTGGTGTTGGAGCACAACATGTAGAGTTCACACACATTCTTTTCTTTCCATAGAACGATATGCATGGAGGGCCCAGGGGGATGCCCCGTTCTAGTCAATGGTCTAGTTCACTGCTGTGAACAATCTTACCTCTCATGGCGCTCTCTAGGGGGAGAGACAGCTGGGAGACACAGACAGGCTGCCAGGCAGTGGGAGGTGCGGGGAAGGATGGAAAGGGTGATGGGAAGACCTGTGGATTAGGGCCGTTGGCCAGTTCATGCTGAGCATCCTAAAGAGGGAGCTCTGACAAGGGACTTCAGGGGAGCCCATGGACGTGACCCCGGAGGATTTCAGGGGCTGAGTGCTTTCAGCAAAATGAAACCTAGATTCAAATCCCAGCTCTATCCAATGGCAGCTGGGCTGCCTTGAGCAAGAGATGGGCTCAGTTTTTTTTTTTTCATTTTCATAACAGGATGAAATAATAGCCTTCTCAGACGGTCATCTCCTTAGCACTTCGAGGATGCTGTCTAGGGCTGTGCTTTTCAGCAGCTTTTTTGTTACACTGTGCAGGGCCCTCCGCCGTGCGGGCTAAATCTGGCAAATGTTAAGAGAGCGAAATCAGAGGGTGCCATCACCCCTCTGTGCCTCCTTTCCCTTCAGGGCTGTGGCCCTCCGAGAACAGGATTTTTTGGCAGCTGCAAACACAATTTTTCCCCCCTCCATCCCTGTGGGATTGCTAAAAACCCTGCTGGAGTCTTATGATATTTAATTCAGATATACCCTCGAAACACACGCCTCATACAATCAAAGCCAATCTGGCAGGTGTCTTTCCAAGCGGGGCTTCCAGGAACACCAGTACAGTCTCTCATCTCAGGTAACTCTGCAACAACACCAGAATCCCATAGATACTATGGTCCTTAAAACATTTAACAGTTTTTGTTAAAAGGGACATAATCTTCCTTTCCCTTTACAACCCTGGTGCCAGAATCCACCTTCAACAGAGAAGCTGGGAAATCTCTGTCCAGGTACTGATGAGCAGCCTTCCCTGGGCCAATGGATATTAATCTGGCGGGTGGTTGGGGATCTTGTGCTGAAACGCCCTGAGCGATGAAAGTCATGTGACCAACAATGCTTGGGAGGGTTCATCCTACAAAGAATTGAGGAGTGGGGAAAGAGAATGTAGGGAAGACGCTCGTCCAGTTATTACCTATTATCTGTGATTAAGTCATTCCAAATAATCCCCAAACTGCTGACCACTTCTGAACGATGATTTCTTCCTTTTCCTTTTTTTTTTTTTGGTTTTATTTATTTATTTGAGAGAGAAAGAGAGAGAGAGAGAGAGAGGAAGAGTGTGTGTGAGAGAGAGATCACGAGCAGGGTGAGGGGCAGAGGGAGAAACAGACTTCCCGCTGAGCAGAGAGCCCAATGTAGGATTTGTTCCCAGGACCCTGGGATCATGACCTGAGCCAAAGGCAGACACTTAACAACTGAGTTACCTGGGAGCCCTGAACCAGGATGTCTCCATACAGATCTGTCACTGTCCATGCTGCTATCGTATCTGCTTACCCAGTTGTCAGGGTGGTAATGGCCTTTGGGAATTAATCACTACCCCCCCCCCCACCAGATGCCCGAGAGGGTGACATCTTCAAGGCAAGGGTTGCTTTCGGCTAATTCTATTCTGATATGAGATCACTTGAAATTTCTTTAAAAATATTTAACTTTCCATTTAGGAAATAGAAAAATCGCCCTCCACGTTCCACTGTGGGAAGGTCTTGGCAATACTTTCTGGAACTGTTTTTGGAGCCCATACATTTCAGTCCATAACAAATTGCAAATTCTGTGTCTACAAAAATATGTATTTTTAAAGCAAGATTGCATTTTTCATCTTCCCTGGTGGATAGTCATCTTTTTTTCTTCCTTTTTTAAAGTTGGATCCTAAATACAGTTTCCAGTGTGCTTGAAGCTTTGCTGGTCAAGGGTTACTTGACAGAGGCACTTACCGAGGACAAAGTCTCCTTCTTAATAATCATGGGGCTAATGCTGTTTTCTGCTGAAAACCTTCCTTTTGTGTCCAGTCTGTCCCAGTCTGTTCTTCCTTGTCACAGTTGTTGCTGTCTCTAGGAGAGAAGACAGCCAGGATCCAGAGAGACCTAACTGAAGTGGGCAGTAAAGGGATAATATCTTTGTTCATTCTAGGTGTTCAGAAACAAAACTCATGCGGTCTATGCCTTTGTGGGTTTAAATGCATAAAGAAATGCATTTTGGAGTTTTGGAGATTCAACCTCAACTACCTGGTCATCATAGAGACTAGAATACATTTGAAGATGGCATCCATGTGAATTTCTGGAAAAGTGGCAGAAAGACTGTTGGCCCCCGGGGGGAGTGCTATGGGCTGGTGGGAAGAAGAGCTTGTGAACTGGAGATAATGAATTCTAGGGTCACTCATTTTCCAACCAGGAACCCCGGGCTCCGGGAGCAATATGGCCATCTTCATGGAGACCTGGGATCCAAAGGAAAGGATCTCACTTTCATGCCCATTAAATTTGCATAACGCTTTAGAAAAAAATAAATGGAGGAAACCACAATGTTTGCTGGATTTATGCTTTCTTCCCTGGCAAACCTTCACAGGAATGGCCTGCTTTGTGGTTTTTGAGCTTTTGGAGCTGTAAAAGTTGGTTTCCGGGCAACTGGAAAGGGCTTGGAGACTCAGCCCCTGCACTAGTGTAATTGCACGGATCTTTTTTGAGTCTCAGGTAAAGTGACTTCGTCTCATTAGTCCCCTTTCCAAATCACCACTGATTTTTGGCACCATGTGTTCTCTGTGTTCCAAAATGTCCCCAGGTTAGAACAGTAAAGTCCGCTTCTATTGGATTTGAGAAACAGAGGGTGACAGAATCAGTAACGTAATTTGTCTGCAAGGCCACCTGTAGAATGTCTCGTGTCCCCTCTGAGCTCAGCCCACATGCTCCATCCCAGACAGACAGGATGTGGGGTGGAGAGAGCAATGGCAGAGGCAGAAACAGGCACGTGTAGAACGCTCTCCCTGGTCGCCTGAGCTCCCTCCACCCCTTACCTGCTTAGGTAAAGGGAAGACCTCGCTCCCTTATCTGCTCGGGGAAGTTCAAGACTGCGGAGAGACCCTGAATTGTAGATGCAGTGAGGTTAGGCTCACCACGATGCCTCTGGGGCTTGGTCTCCTTCCCTCTGGGATAAGAGGATATTAGATATACCCAGGGTCCTTTCCCATATTAAAACCAGACACCAAGAAAGCCTTGGTTTCCACTTGGTGGAGCTGAGTAAATCATGCCCTCCCCCAACTTACAGCTAAGGGGAATGAGACAGATCCGTGCAATATTCTCTGGGAGGACCTTAATCTCTGCGAATACTGTGATATCCGGTATTGGTATTGCATGGCTGACCTTCATGGTATAAATAAATAGAGGATTTAAAAAAATGCATTTATCTATCAAGAAATCTGGGGATTGCTGGTTTTTATAATCCAGACGAATGCCTTTTTGGGTCTCTGGTGTTTTCTTCATAGTTTACAAATATTTGCTGAAACTCCAGCAACCACATCCTCCTTCAGAAAGAAGAACCTAAGAGGAATAAAGGCCAGTCATGTCTCCCTTTTCACTGGGACAGGAAAAAAAAAGAAACAACCTTTCAAGAGCTTCCATCCCTGCAGAGACATAAGACAGGGTCTCATGGGGGCAGAAGAGGATTAAATGGCCACCCCCAGATGCACAGGAGAATAATGGGACCCTGGAAAACGAAATTGGTCATCACTTGAGATAGGGATATTGAAGCCTGGAAGAAAATGTGGGTTCTACGAAGGTGATGAAAAATTAGGGGAGGGACATAGAGAGTCTACCACGTCTGATGTACAGCGTGCTATGAAGTCTTTGTAAGGGAAGACAGGAGGGATTCCCTCTGTGCACAATCCCTTGGCAAGAGATTCTTGCTCTCACCTACAGAGTCGATTTTATGATTTTGCTGTGTGAGTTATTGGTGGATTAGACTTTGTATCCATTTCCTGTTGCTGCTGTAACAAATTACTACCAACTCAGTGGCCTAACACAAGGTACCTTAATATTAGTTCTTACAGTTCTGAAAGTCTGAAGTCCCCATAGATCTCACTGAGTTAAAATCAAGGTGTCTGTTGGGTTGTGCTTCCTTCCAGATAGCATGGGGGCTTTCCTTGTTTTCTTCAGCTTCTAGAGATCTCCTGTGTTCCTTGGCTCCTGGCCCTTACGGTCCTCAAAACCAGTGACATTCAGCCGAGTCTCTCCCATGAGGTCAGTTTGCTGGTTCTTCCTTTTTGCCTCCTTCAGAATCAGGCACTGGGATTGAAAACCCCTGCTGGGACCAGGCAGATGAGGGGAACAGGGCCAGACGTCAGAGACAAAGGGAGCATGGACCACCCCTTCCTTAAGTGTCCTTGTGCGGATACGTGGTCCTTGCATGAACAGATACACTGATTTTATTCAAGAGATGCTAGAACTTTAGAATTGGGTTTAAAATCTCCCTATTTTTACTGCTGGAAACTAATTTAGCTTTTAACATAGTATAGGGCAACATTATGAGAAGCAAAGGAGATTCTCGGAACAGATCTTTGAGAACCAAAGCAGCCTGCAGATGTCAGGTGTCAACCTCCAGCATCCAATGTGGGTTGGAACGTGAGCTACACTGAATTGTTTCAGATGACCGGGCTGTGCGCTGTGCCTTCAGCCTGGTGGGCTCAGTGGTTGAGCGTTTTAAGCGCTCCTCCTGACTTAAGGCTATAGGGACCAGATCTTGCTACTTAAGACATGGACTTCACGTCTGAGCCCAGAGCCATGGAAGAATGAGTTTGCATAATTGATCATAAGGCACTGTGCACAAAGTCTCCCAGCAAATTAAGGGCGTTATCCGTCCAAGACTGATGGATGTCTTTCCTCTCTCCACTAACGTCTCAGCTCTGGGAGGGATTTAAACATCAACTCTGAAAAAGAAACGTGGGAGGGAAACCATCAGAGAAAGTGAGTATGAACCCTTCTCCTGGGAAAGGCTAAAGGCCACAGACCAGTAACGATGTGTGAATGTGCTTCTCATTAAACTAATGTGACTTACATAAGCAAACAGAGGCTATGAATACACAAGTTGCCTGTGTATTGGGTTAAGAGATCAGAATCATTTTAATGCTTCATGTTATGTCTCATACTCTTAAACAGACTCATGAAGTCCACTTAGCAATGTAATGAAAAGAAAACCAGGTTATCCTTAAAAATACATTGATTTTCTACAGGCAGAAATGAACCCTTTTTTTCTTGACTTCCAGGTACTATTAAGGTCTGCCATTTCCAAATGTTAACATGTTCTGAGAAAAAAAAAAAAAAAGCATTCCTTTTCATAAGGAGGGACTGAGCCAAAGGGGTAGGGTCTTTTCAGTGGATGAAAGCCATGAACCAATGCCCAGGAGAAGCATTTTCATCAAGACAATGGACTTACATTGTATTCAAAGAGAGCAACATGCTTTTTCTTTATCAGGTAATGAGGTTTTTAGTTTTGTATGTATTTATTGATGGTGATTAAAAAAAAAAAAAGAAATCAACTCTTCAACCATAAACTTTACAAGAGTAGACATTAGATCTGTTTATGGGTCAGTGTCTACCCTTAGCCCAGCCTAGCATCTCGCACTTAAGTAGTGATTTTGCTGTTTTACGCCAGGGGTTGACAATCTTTTTCTGCCAAGGACCAGGTAGTAACTATTTGAGTTTTTGAGGGTCATTCATTCCCTGTTGCAAGTCCCCATCGATGTTGTAGGATGAAAGCAGCCACACACGATAGTAAATGAACAGCATGGCAGTGTTTCAATAAAACTTTATTTACAAAAACAGTCACCAAATTGGATTGTGGCTGAGGGCCAAGGTTTTGTGTCTCCTCTTCTACACCACAAAGTATAGGGTATCTTTTAACAGGTATGGTATAGGTAATAGATAATTAGAATGTTATAGAATTATAATTTTTTAAATTACATGCCTGCCCTTGGGGAGTAATCTTCACAAGGGCAGGTAGCATTTCTGTTTTATAAATCGATGTCTGTCCATGTTCTAATGGACTGCTGGGCACACTTGGACCAGACACATGACTGTCCTTGCATGCCTTCATGTAATCTGTGTTCTTAATCTCAAGGCTGAAGAATTTCCAAATAACGCATACAAGTAGTGACATCAGATGGCAATAGCATTCGGAGAGGACAAGGTGAGTGAGTGACATGGGTTTATTAAAGAATGCTAACAAAAAGCAGGGTGAACAGGGACTCTCACATTCCTAAAAAAGGAGCAGCAGGCCTCGTCCCCTAACACTCGTTTCCATGTCAGAATGAAGGCTTGATGCTGCTTGAAACCATGTGTTGGATGCATAAGGCACGTTTGTGAACTCTCCCACCCATGAATCAAGAATTTTTGTGGAGGGGAGCGGGGAGGGAGGGATGGGGTGGCTGTGTGATGGACATTGGGGAGGGTATGTGCTATGGTGAGTGCTGTGAATTGTGTAAGACTGATGATTCACAGACCTGTACCCCTGAAACAAATAATACATTATATGTTAATAAAAAAAAATAGAAAAAGGAAAGAGAACCCCTCCCCCAAAAAGGAATTTTTGAGCTCAGTCCTTAAGAATCAGTGAATAATCATAGTTATCAGGGAAAAGAAGGACAGGATGTGAGTGGGAGCTAAATGAAAAAGAAAAATAGTTAGAATCCTATTTTCAATTCATCTTTTTTTTGGAAAATTCAATCTAACAGCTGAAATAAGGCCAGGCTGAAGCTTACAGAAAAGATACGATGAAGGATTAGATGTTATCCATTCCTCTAAAAAGAGTTCTACCAGCATGTCATGCAACTTTTTCTGTTACTGACCACATTTTGTTTAAAGATTTTACTTCCGATTTTTGTCACCTCTGTTGTCCCTTAGACAGGAAGACAGAAGCAACAAGGTTAATTCTGAGCTCTATTGTTTATAAGCTATGTGGTGTCAGGTGGGTATCTTTGGCTCTTTCTCATAATGAGGGTGATATCAATTTTTATATGGTGGAATAATTTCATATAATTTAATAATTCCATTTCATCATTCAATAATTTCATTTCATATAATGTCATATTTCATTTCATAATTTCAATAATTTCATAGCATAACCCCAACTCAAGTGATCTTCAATGAAAAGAGACTTTCTCGTATTCAACAGCAGGAAGTCCTGTCTATGACGAACTACAGAGGTGATGGTTTCAGAAGCTCCACAGGGTCAAGGATCCAGGTTCTTTCCCTTTTCCATGGTCTGGATACCATCCTGGGCATGTCCTTCACCCTCAAGCAGATAGAAGGACAGCTGGTTAGTATCCGTCATTTTATCTAGACATAACATCTACTGGAACATGAGAAGCTGCATCTTTCCAATGGCTCTTTATGGAAAGAATCAATTTTTTATGAAGGGCTTCCCAGCAGAACTTCCTTCTCCTTGGCAAATACTGAGTCGCATATTGATGGGTGAACCAACTCATGCCAATGAGAACCAACAACCATCCAAGTGGCTGGAGTCTGAGAAGCTTTCCCAAGGCTCATGGCTCTGTGCAGGAGTGGACATCTGAATAAGGCTGGGGTTCCATTGGGAGCAAAAGTGAGTGATGTTTCCTGGGCAGGCCACCAACAGAGTAGACCACAGGGACCAACTTCACCATTGACACTATGATGTGCCCTGCACGTGTGTGCTAAGATTATTTTCATAGGTGTGGAAACCTATAGACAAAAAAAAAAAAAAAAAAAAAGCATGGGGTGTGCATGGAGCAATGTTCTGTTGTCACACACTCTATTCACGGAGTGAACCTCAGTGCAGAACACCATTTTAATGAAATGCTTTGCAAGTCTTAGCTGAAGAGATGTGATCAGCATTGCTGTTCAACAAATTGTTATGGATTTACTAAACCATGATTACATTTATATAAAAAAAAACTTTGCATGAATAAAAAGGAATAGATATAATTAGTATTTGGAAGGCCAAGGACAGCTGAATAAAAATGTTCATCTTTTATTAATCGCATACATTTTGCATAAGGAGATTATTTTTCCTGGTTTGAGCTAACATCATAGAATTATTGTACATAATTGTGGGAACAGTTGGCCTGTGACAATTTAATGGCATTTTGCAAAACCCTCATTTTGCAAGCTGCTCATATCAGTCAACCTCCCCCAATTGTTTTCTTAATTGCAAATAAGTTCTGAGGACTGTTGACCCAGACTAACAGTGGGCACGCAGGTATTAAGCGTGACTAGTCTGCCTATGGTAATCTCTGTCCGATCTCTGCTGAGATGCCATCACTGGGGGGGAAGGAGCAAGGCCTTCAGTCATGGGCCATGGTCACTGGCTTTGCTCTTAGCGTTCTGACCCCAGGAGGCTGCTTACTTCATATCTGCTCGGCTCGTGCCTCAGTTTGCTGGAGCTGAAGAACAAAGCATAGCACATTTGTCTCTTAACTGGCAGAAATGTATTCTCACAGTTCCAAGGCTAGATGTCCAAGATCAGGTCACAGGCAGGGTGGGTTCTTTCTGAAGAGGGGAGGGAGGATCCAACTTCTGACAGGGGCCGTCTGTACCCTCATCTTGCTGTTCATGGTGTCGTGTCTGTGTGTGTGTGTGTGTGTGTGTGTGTGTCTGTCTGTCTGTCTGTCTCCAAATCTCCCCTTCCTTCCAGAACATGGGTCAGATTGGATCAGGGCTTCACCCTAACAACCTCATCTTAACTGATTATGTTGGCAATCTGCCTATTTCCAAATGCAGTCACATTTTGAGGTACCAAGGTCCAGGAGTTACACATGTGAATTTTCAGAGAACACGATTCACCCACACCAGCAGCTTCTCAGGCTTGAAGACGTGAAGGACAGAAGTGCACACTTTAAGGATTGAGCTTATCAGGAAGTGGGGGGTGCGTGTGTAGCAAAGGAGAGAGACAAAGAGAACCTTTTCTATTACTTGGACCCAAGATCCAGCAGTGCCTGAAGCCATGACTTTTTCTGAATTATTCTATTAATTCTGCCCATGAACCCTTGCGTTCTCTTTTTGCTAAAACTAATTTTAAGATGGGCTTGTCACTTGCCACAAAAGATCTGAAATTAGCATACATAGCACGGGTGCTTATAAAAGGATTGCCTTGGGGTTGGGGTCCCTGGGAGACTGAGGCTGTTCCACGTTGGACTCTTGATCTCAACTCAAGTCTTGATCTCGGGGTTGTGAGTTTGATCCCTGCACTGTGTTCTAGGCTGGAATTAAAAAAAAATTACCTAGGATAATATTAAAGATGTACCATTTTTAAAAAAGATTTATTTATTTATTGGAGCAAGAGAGTGCAGGTAGGGTAAGGGTCAGAGGGAGAGAATTTCAAGCAGACTCCTGCTGAGCACAGAGTCTGACCTGGGGCTCAATACCAGGACCCATTTGATCAGGTCCTGACCTGACACCAAGAGTCAGACATTCAACTGACTGAGACACCCAGGCACCCCCCAAAATCTACAACTTTTTTAGAAGTTTGTTGCAGGAGAAGGGTCTTGTATTGGACTAGACTCCTGAAACATATTAGTTGTGCTGGTCAGACAGAAGATGAGTTCCTATCCACCCCCCAAGTTATCCTGCATAACTGAGTCACTGTATATTTGAGTCTGTACAATTTTCCCCATATTAGGAAGGAGCCTCTCAATGGCTTGGATTTTTTTAAAGATTTTATTCATTTATTTTTTTGACACAGAGAGAGAGAGAGAGAGAGAGATCACAAGTAGGCAGAGATGCAGGCAGGGGTGGGGCAGGGAAGCAGGCTCCCCACTGAGCAGAGAGCCCGATGCGGGACTCGATTCCAGGACCCTGAGATCATGACCTGAGCCGAAGGCAGAGGCTTAACCCACTGAGCCACCCAGGTGCACCTCAATGGCTTGGATTTTATGGCACTTTGAGACACAGTAGTCTAAGCAGTGACATTTGGTTGCATGCATTGTTTCATAAACATTTATGCAACTACTGACAAAATCATTTCATACAACTTGAGAGGGAAAAGGTCATGTTTTAAAATTGTTACAGCCTTTTAATTAATTTGCTTTAAATATGCATGTGCAACTAACATAAGCAATTAACAGGTGATAATAAAAATGTGGCTATTTTATTCACTGTGAAAAACTATTTCAAAAACTCTCATTAGGAAAAAAAAAAGCTTAATCTAATTGATAACTTTCCAAAATGTCCTCTAGGGAACGTTTATAGATATTCTGGAAAAAAAATGTCCATTTCAAATACATGTAGCCATTACGGGATTGCACAAAGGTCAATTTGTTCTTAAAATAGACTTTATACTGAAGGACAGTTTTAAATTTACAGAAAAATTGGAAAGATAACACCCAGTTTCCATGCTTTGCCTCCCTGTTAGTAACATTTTACTTTTGTGAGATATATTTGTTACATTTGAGAAACCAATAGCTTTGCAGTTAACTAAGACCAGTTTATTTAGATTTCCTTGCTTTATTTAGTGTCCTTTTTCTGTTCCAGGATCCCTTCCAGGATCCTCTATTATTTTTAGTCCTTTTGCCTCCTTAAGCTCTTCTTGGCTGTGGCAGTTTTTAAAATTTTTGCTGTTTTGATGATCTGGATAGCACTGAGGGTATAGATTCGATATTTTGTATCGATGTTCCACCCTCCCCACACAGGAATTTGTCTGATGTTTTTCTCGAGCTAAGTCTGGGTTAGGGGTAACTGAGAAGAAGATTCAAGGACAAAGTGCAGTGCGTTCATCACATCATATCAACGGTACGTACTGTCGACATGACTTCACTCTTGATGTTGACCTTGATGCCTTGGCGGAGGTTCTGACAAATCAGGTTGTTCGATGCAGGGTAACGCATCCCCACCCCTTTCTACACTGTCCCTTTGGGAGGAAGTCGCCATGCATGACCCACACCCATGGAATGGGGTCATTCTCTGCTCACTCGAAGGCAGAGTGTTTACATAAATTATTTGGAATTCTCCCACAGGAGTTAAAGGCCTTTTACAGTGCTGGAGTTTTGCACCCCTGAAGATGCTAGTGCTAATTGTGAATCCACACAGGGAAAGACACATCCAAATTGAATTTGACCACAGAACGCTTTTAGGCAGCTGTCTGTGGAATTAACATAGCATCCCATGTAACCTCTGGTTCTCATCATGTCAAATCAAATACGTACATGCCAGCAAGAAGACATACTCCAAGGAAGCAAAAGTGTTTAAGTTAATAAAATAATAATCAAGGGGCTCCTGGCTGGCTCAGTTGGAGGATGATGCAACTCTTGATCTCAGCGTCATGAGTTCAAGCCCCACATTGCATGTAGAGATGATTAAAAAAATATTAAAATAATAATCTAAAAAATTAGATTAATAATCTCATCTAAAATAATCTAAAACTAATCATAGATATAGACACACACATATACCCTTTCCCTGAAAACAGCCAGCCCCTGAAAGGCAACCACTTTTCTGACTTCAATCACCTTTAATTAACTTTGCCCCTTCTTAAAACAAACAAAAACTTTGCATCTCCTTAAACTTCATATAAATGTAATCAGAGAGTACATTCAGTCCTTTCTAATATAATATTAATTATATGTATATAAATAAATATATGTATGTAAATATATACACATATACAAAATATATAAAAATATATAAAATAAAATATATTTTAACAATATAAATATATATTATATATGTATATGAAAAATATATACATATACTGTATGTATCACACACACACACACACACACACACACACACAGTGTACTGTGAAAGATGAAAGAAGGGGAAGCAAAGACAAGAGTTTTCTACACCAGGCTCCATGAAGGGCACTTTACACATGTCTCATTTATTTTCTCGACCGGCTCGTAAGACATGTGCTATGCGCCCCTCTTCTGGGAAGTCTGCTGAGGCTCAGAGAGGTTTAGGTACCCTCCCCAGGGCCACACAGGCTGCGTGGCTAAGCCAGCCTTCCCCCGGAGCCTGTCACATTAACCGCCCACAAGGACGCTTCTGGGGACAGGCTGCTGGGAAGAGAAAGTGGCGTATTCGGAGCTGCCTTGGGAGATAACACAGGGAACTCTGTCCCAGGAAAGGCTTCTCTGATGACGAGGTGTTTATACCAGTGGGTGCTCTTTTCAGTAGGAGGGAGCAGGAAGCCCTGCTCCAGGGGCGTGGACATCTAAGGATGGCTTTACCTTCTCACGTGACACTAAGTCCAGAGCTGGGGAGTCCATGGGTGGAATGGTCTCTGCACCGTCTTCAAGAGCCCAGCCCCTCAGGGCACCTGGGTGGTACATTCAGTTAAGTGTCTTGATTTTGGCTCAGGTCATGATATCAGGGTCTTGAGATCGAGCTCCAAGTGGAGCCCGGAGTGGAACGCTGCAGGGAGTTGGCTTCTCTGACTCTCCCTCTGCCCCTCCCCCTGCTCGTGCTCTCTCTCTCTCTCTCTCTCTCTCTCTCAAATAAATAAATAAACCTTTAAAAAAAGAGAGAGAAAGATCCCAGCCCCTTTTCTTTTCTTTCCCCAACATCCTCAGCCAGGGGTTTTTGTCTTCATGGTCACACAGTGGTTGCCCCTTCTCCAGCCATCACATACACATCCTCGCCTGGGGAAATACAGAAATGCTAAAATGCTTCTACTTGAAACCTATGTATTTTTTTTTATTTGAGGAGGGATCCTTCTCTAGGTGTTTCCACTCAAGTCCCAGTGGCTTGAATTAGGTCACAGAGCCACCCTTAACCACGATGGAGCTGCAAAGATGAATATTTTGCTTTTTGGTTTCTTTTATAGAGGAAGGGAGAGGCAAGTGATATTAGAGTAGATAATCCAAGGTGTCTGCCACAGGGAATTACAATAAATGGAAGGGTACAAAAAATCCCGCACGGTATTGGAGTCTATCTGACGGGGTCTAACATTTACAGATGAATTTGAATACTGATCCTAACAGAACGCTTCGAGACCGTTTCCACTAGCATTCAAAAATGGCATATGAGATTATTCCAGAAGGCATGCCCCCATTTGAAACAAATGGGAGAAGAAATTGATCTGAAGCTGGGGGTTAAGATGGGATTAAATGGGAGTTTCCTGCCCCGTGATAAAGAGCAGAACAAAAAGCTGGGGGGCATCCCTGAGGAATTAGCACTCCTATCTGTGCAACAGTAAAGAAAGAACACAGGGACTTCTAATGACAGCTAACAGCAGCCAGGTCCACCTTCGCCACACGGTGGAAGCTCGGGGAACGTGACAGCATGTGAAAGTGCATCTTCTTTCTGAAAGAGGTTGTCATTCATCCCGATGAAGTAGGTGCTTCCTTGGGACCAGTGCTGTCTCTTGTTCATCGTCGAGCAGGCAGGCGGGGGCTGGCGAGCAAGCTTGGGTCTGGATCTAGAGGAGAGCATTGCCCCTTGGTTTTCCTGTCGGGACCCTTTGCTTGTAGATGGCTTCCCTAGACAAAAGTAAGATGGGATGTAGATGTACACCGGGCTCCCAAGAGTTGTCAGACTATAAAGCGCCCCTGTTACCCCGATCATTTGCAAACAAATTCCTTTCCTCAGATTTTCAGCAAATCAAAGTCACCAGGGGTGAAGCCAGAAGCATGTGTGTGGTTGGAATGTTGACGTATCAAGCTTTTCTCCACGGCTTCCCTAGAATCTTCTGCTAACCCATGGAGTCACACATTTTTTACAGGCAGGACAGGAACAGGAGAATGAAAGGGACATGAGCTGTGAAGCATGTAAGTTTGAGAGAAGGAACGCTCTTCAAGTACAATTGAAACCAGAGTAATTGTAACATTTTCCATGGCGATCTTGACTCCTTTTGCTAGAGAGGAATGTTTACTTTTGGAAAGAGAGGAGTGAAAGTGTCCTGTGATTCCATTTGTACGAAGCTGAGGGAGATGCAAAGTTAATCCAAGGTGATGGAAGGCAGAAACCTGGTTGCTTCCGAGAGGTGGGCCGTTTTCTGGAAAGGAGCATGATGAATTCCTGGGCGTTAGCCGTGTTACGCCTGCTGATCTAGGTGATGCTTCTGTGGGGCCCCAGACAGGCTTTAGGGGCAGGCGGTGCTCCGGGCAAGCCCTTCTCTTAATAATGCCGGGAGAACAGGTCAGGGAGCTCTGCCTCCCACAGCCTCATCCCCGCTCTGGGACCTCTGCTCACAAGTCACATGGCCAAGAGCGACATCAGGGAAATGGGGACGTGTGATTCTTCCCAGTGGGGTGACTGTAAGACCACAGGGCAAGGAGTAGGGGCATACATCGTCAATGCAGGGAGTGCAGGGAACATGAGGGGCTCAAACTGGTGCAGTGAGATATTCCCCACACCGCCTGCCCTCTGTGCACATGGCTTCCTTGCTGACCGTGACTTGCGTCGGACCTTTCAAATGGGCCAGGCACCGTGAAAGCACTTTGCATGAGTTATGTGCCTAGATCCTCATGGCAGCAAGAGGCAACGTGGCCACCACTGGTCCATGATATGTCACAGCCGCAGAGAGTTTAAGCAAATTCCTAGCGTTGCAAAGAGCTGGTAAATGAAGGAGCTGGAATTTGGACCCAACAGTCTGATTCCAGCGCCCATCCACGTCTGCCTCTCTAAAACTGTCCTTACCAAAGTGAGTGTCTTCCTTCTTGCTCATCTTGCCAAGTCTTTTATCAAGTATGTTCTTGTAATAAGCCTCCTTCTGGGTGTCAGAGGCAGCAGTGAGCACGGCAAACAAGACCTCAGCCCATAGGACCTCATGTTCCAATATGGAGAGTATACGGAGAGAAGCAAACTTAGAAAGAACTAACGGAATTTTAATGGTGTGATATTCCACCAAGAGAGCCCCCTGATGGAACTGAGCATCTCTAGGGTGTCAGCTCTGAGGGAGGGATCCATGACTTTATGCAGACAGGGAGTCGGGGAGAGTCCTTTTGAGGGAGGTGACATTTTGCTTGAATCCCCAGGCCAGGGAAAGACCCAGCTGTGCAAAATCTGGGAAAATATCTGATCCAGGAAGAAGCAAGTGCCAAGCAAAATGGCATATTGGAAGACCAACTAAAAGCCGAATGTGGTTAGAAACTATGTAACTTCTCACAGCCTCAAACTCCTCCTTGTGAAGGGTTGAAACCCTCTGGTTACTTACCTTGGCAAGTGCAATTGTAATCTTGTGTCTAAAAGCTCATCGTACATTTTGAGACGACATGAAACCATAGGTGAGTATGATTACAGAAATATAAGTGTGACTTACGATAAAACTAAAATGCCACTTGGCAGTGGGTTTTCCTGCATCTCTCCCCTACTCAGGAAGCAGGTGTCACTCCACGATGGCTCATGTCTGCTGTGACACCTGTTAGTTACCAGGTTGTGATCAGCATCTTGAAGGGCTAAGGGCCACATTTCTTTATTTCCTATTGCTCATATAAATGATGACCACAAATGTAGTGGCTAAAAACGTATGCCAGACATCCTATATTACAGATATCAAGACACAGGGAGTTAGAGGACCAGTCCACAGGATTCGGGTCCCATGTTCAAGTCCAAGTGCTTCAGCAGGTCTTAAGTGAAATGCCCTTCACCTGAGCGAGGAAGAAAGAAATCTCTTAGACATTTCATATATGAAATATGAACACGCAACGGGACCACAACTCAAACCCGGGAGGAGAGCCGCCCCAGGACCTCAGCTGCATGTTCTCCTGCCCTTGAGTTCGTGTTTGCGAAACAAAGTATCTTCAGGGCACTGGTCGCTCAAGTGATGAATAATATATTGGAACAAATCTCAAATCATTATTCTCTGTTACTAAGAGCTTATGTTTTATCCATGCTAACAAAAGCTGAACATGAAGCACTCTGACGGCTTTTTTTTTAAATGGGAAAGGCGCAGATGGGTCCTAGTTTAATGTGGGTGTTTGGTTTTTCTTTTTTCTTTTCTTGACCTAGCGCTCACATTCACATCCACTTTCCCCCACATTCCTGGTTCTCCTATCCATTCCTTCTCACTTTGTTTCCACTCAGGAAGGTGATATAATCCTTGGGGTCTTGGTAGTTCATGAAAAAGAACCATAACTATTTTATTTTAAAGATTTATTTTATTTGGCAGACAGAGATCACAAGTAGACAGAGAGGCTGGCAGAGAGAGAGGGAAGCAGGCTCCCCACTGAGCAGAGAGCCCGATGCGGGGCTCGACCCCAGGACCCTGAGATCATGACCCGAGCCAAAGGCAGAGACTTAACCCACTGAGCCACCCGGGCACCCCCCAAAAGAACCATACCTAAAAAGAATCCCTCCAACCATGAATTCCTCCCTCTGACTTCTGGGCAGAACACTGGACAGTGTCTATACCAGGACCAAATTCCTGCCTGCCCATGTCTGTACTTTTATACTAGGTCGGAACTGAGTATGTCCCCCACTCTGAGGGCCTTCTCAATATACCCTTGTCATTCCCGGCGAGTCTGACCACCCTCGCTGTTAGGGGAAGATAATACTCAGGCTGCAGGAATTACAGAGTTACAAAACTTTGCTCTTTGCTTGTTTATGGATATTCTTAAACTCTGGTTAACTCAGAAGGGGATCTGAGAGACTTCTGGAACGTGTGGAGCTGCTTCTAAGGCGGACGGAGGCAGATGTTTAAAGGCCGTCTCTACCTTGGTCCTACCCTGTCAAGCCAATGTCTTCCTCAATCCCATCGTTGAAGAAGGAACAGTAACAGCGCCTGGGGAGGATCTGAAGATGATAGAAAAGGAGAGACATACAGACCTCGGAAGAGCACCACACACGCCCACGTGCGCTTGCACACACACACACACACCCTGCCTGGCTGCTCTTACATTGGTGGTGTGGTCATAACCGTGTCATCTTGCCACAAAACGGAAGCCACAGATAAAGTGGAAAAGCCCAGGGTCTGGCACGTGGAGAGCGAGCAAGTATCAGGGCTCACTGTTAATGCCATTGCTATGATTTTTCCATGGTTAAGGACATTCCTTTCAAGGCGACTTCACTGATCGGATGAGTTTGTTCAAGCACTCACTTGGTTTTTTTGGTGAGTTGTATAACTTTTCTCTTTACAAAGTCTGAAAAAAAAATCACAAAGTAAAAATAATGTTTTTTTCTATCAGGTCCTCGAATATAGATTCAGCTTGAGTAATATCCTTAAGGAAAAATATGCTAAGACGAAAGCAGATTATATTTATTTATTCCCTTTAAAATCGAATTCCTATAAATGAAAAACCAGGAAGATTCTGCACCAAAGGATGGAATGTGAATGCCTCTGGAGCTGAAATGTGAGAAAAGGGAAGATTTCATATTTTCACAAAAAAATGTTTCAATGTACAGATATTTGTAAAAGTGAAATGTTTCTGGCTGGGTTTTGATATGTATAAAATGTTTTCTGAAATGTTAAATGGAAAACGGATGATACAGAGTCATCAACACACAAAAAGTTCCTGTAATTATCTTAATAAATGCAGAAAAACCATCTGGCAAAGTTCTATTATCCGTGATGTTAAAACCATAAATGGAAGGGAAGTATGTTGACCTGTGATAGGATGTCCACAGAATATAATGCACAGCAAATGTTATATCTGATGGCAAGATATTAAAAGCTATCTCTCTGAGTCTGGAGATGAGACAAAGCTCTTCCACACTGCCACTTCTGTTAAATATGTGGAAATCCTCACTGCCTTGATAAATAAACAGAAAGAAATAATTGAGGATTGGGAAAGAAAGAAGAAAGCTGTCATTGTCTGTAGATGGCATGATTATATTTGCAGGAAACCTGAAAGAACATACAGATAATTTTTTAAATCAATAAGTAAATGTACTAAGGTCACTTGCATAGAGATTGACATAAAAAAATGATCATGCGTTTGTATCACAGTAACAGACTGAGAAAATGAAATTAAGTAATGTTACCATTTAACACTGAACAGAAGATACAATAACGAAGGCCAAAGTCAGGGAAAGATATTCAAGACTTCAGCAGTATAAAGAATAAAGCCGCATTCAGATGAATTAAAGATACTCAAAATGGGATATACCATAGTTCATGAACTGAAGTCTTTTCTTTTTAGTTTTATTTTTAAGTAAACTCCACACCCAACGTGGGGGCTTGAACTCATGACCTGGAGATGAAGAGTTGCATTCTCCACTGACTGAGCCAGCTAGGTGCCCCCATGACCTGAAGTCTTAATATTATAAATGTGTTCATATAGCTCCAACGGAACTTGGATCAAAATCCCAGAAGATATTTGACCAGCAGATTCTAAAACTTATGTGAAAATGCAAATCTCCAGGAACAGCCAAGAGAACCTTTAAGAAAAGAGGTGAATTTAAAGAAATTACTCCATCAGGTATAATAAAATGTCTTAGTTATTGTACCAATATCCTGTGGGTGCAGGGATAGAAAAATCAGCTGAAGACACAGATTAGAATCCCTCCAAAACAGCTGTGCCTGTATGGACACCTGACTTCTGTCAAAGATGGTCCTGCAATGTGTTGGGGAAAAGGTCCCTTTTCAACAAATGGTGTTGGGTTCGAAAGAAAATAATAGGGCACCTGGGTGGCTCAGTGGGTTAAGCCTCTGCCTTTGGCTCAGGTCATGATCTCAGGGTCCTGGGATTGAGCCCCACATCGGGCTCTCTGCTCAGTGGGGAGCCTACTTCTCTCTCTCTCTCTGCCTGCCTCTCTGCCTACTTGTGATCTCTCTCTCTCTGTCAGACAAATAAAAAAAAAATCTTAAAAAAAAAAGAAATGATAATGGGCAACCCTTTTGGGTCCCCTCCCACCTTGGGAGCTCTGTACTGTCACTTTGCTATTGCTCAGTAAACCTTGCTTTGCTGCCCACCAACTCCCACACCCAAAAAACCCCAAAAAACAAAAACAAAAACAGAAAAAAATAATGATGACTCTTACCTCACACCATACACAAAAATCAGTTTCATGTAAATTGGTGAGCTCTATGCAAAGGTAAGACACAGGATTTCTATAAGAAAACACGGTGTTTGTGTAGACAAAGATCTCTTAAGCCAAACACAAAAGCAACAGACACAGAGTCAAACCCTGGTTCATTCGACTACATTAGAGTTTGGGACGTCTACTCATCAAATGACCGCATTAAGAATGCGGAAAGATAAACCACAGAATGAGAGAAAACGTTAGCACGTATAAAATCAACAAAAGGCTCATATCCAGGACACAGAAGAATTCTATAAATCCATATGCAAACGACATTCATACCTATTAGAAAAATGGCAAGATCGAATGAAAGGTTGCTTCCAACTATCGGGGAGTGGGTGGTGGTGATTGCTATCCCACAACCAGCAAGTACATCGAAATATTTCCAACCTCCTTTGCCATGAAAGTACAACTCAAAACCACCATGAGGTTACATACGTACGTGCAGCTAATACACTCGAAAGCCTGACAAATGTCTAGTATTGGTGAGGATTTTGACTTCCTGGAATTCTCACACACTTCTGGTGGGAATGAAAACCAGCAACCACCGTGAGGCAGTATTGGGCATTATCTACTAAAACAGAACATGTTCACACCGTCGCACCCAACAATTTTAAACCTGCACCAAAATACATGTACGAAAATATTAGTGTTACTAGCAGCTTTATTAAGAAAGCCCCAAATCAG
This sequence comes from Lontra canadensis, assembly GCF_010015895.1. Taxonomy (NCBI): domain Eukaryota; kingdom Metazoa; phylum Chordata; class Mammalia; order Carnivora; family Mustelidae; genus Lontra; species Lontra canadensis. The sequence goes on from NW_022631052.1 coordinate 12,206,731, forward strand.
GCACAACAGAAATGCTCAGTATCATGGGTAAAAATAAGTTTTGGTCTATTCGTACCAAATATGCCGAAGATGAAATGTACTGAGTACAAAAGGAGAATGAACGCACCACGGATATACGCCACAAATCGGTGGTGAACTCAGCCAGTGAGTTCAGAAGGAAAGTGGCCGGGCAGCCAAATACACTTACCTTGACAATTTTGTCTGTGCCAAGTTCAAAACACACAGAACTGCCCAGTGGTATTTGGCTCTGGGACCTGGAGAAGGTTAACTCTGGGTAGCGATCAGGAAGGCAAACCACAGGGGATCCGGGGACCTGGGGATATCCCTGATGTCTTATTATGTCTTATTTATTGACCCAGGTGGAGGCTGCTTGTGTGCGTTTGCTCTGTGATAATTCATCGAGCTATCTACGTCTGAGAAGTATGTGTACTTTCTGAAGTTCTGTTATGGCCCAATAAAAAAAGCTTTTCAGAAATTGTTTGTCTGTGTCGGTCCCATAATAGTTAAGTAAAAACTATTGGGCAAACTTGCACTGTTCATGCAAATAGGCAGCTTGCCTAAACGGTGATGAATTTGCATTTGTGCCTGGGAATAACATTACCGTATTATTTTCTCAGAATGTACATGAGGAAAAGGAGTCTCAAATCAAATCTTGAATGTCACGAGCCGTATTCTCTCTGGAGCTCTAGAGGTGAGCATTCCCTTGTCTGTGGAATTTGCATTGTGTTTCTCCTGGACCCCCTAACAATGGATGCGGGAGAAACTGGAATGGCTAGATGTTTTGCTGCAAGCAGAGAGTATGTGTAATTATGCAGATTTATCTCTGAGTTCATTTTCCCTGATGAGATTCAGATCCACAAAAATGAGATTGCTAAAGACCAAATAGAGTGGCAGATACTGCACTTCGCTATTGACCCTGAAAAATGCAGGGATGGTGGGTTAAAATTATGAATTGAATATGCTTTTAAGGACTAGATGGGTCTCATTTATGGAGACGCCCAGCACACTTCATCTTTATAAGATTAGTGAGAGCTATGGGAGTCTCCGCCGTGAACCCTGACTCATGTCATTTATTCTGCATCGATAAATATATTCCATTACCCTGGAGAAAAATAGGCAGGCCTTCTCAATTCTTTTGTAGGAAAACATTATCTTGTTTTATTCGGAGGGTGGGGGAGAGATGGCATTTATATAGAGGGTTGATCAGCATTAGAATAAAATGTTGATCTAATAGTCTGAGATTTCTCTTTGGAAGGCTTCAGCATTAGCTGAAGTGCGTACATGCTGGGACCCCCCCTTACCTACAGGGATCCATCTTGAGACCCCCAGCGGATGCCCGAATCACGGACAGTACCAAACCCTCTATATGCTATGTTTTTACCTGTGCGTACACACCTGTGATAACGTGAAACTTATAAATCAGGCACAGTAAGAGATCCGCTGCAGTAATCCATAATGAGATAGAACAATTACAATATATTATAAAAAAGGTTGCATGAATGTGCTCTCCCTCTCCCTCTCTCAGAAAGTGTTTTTTTTTTTTTTAAGATTTTATTTATTTATTTGACAGACAGAGATCACAAGTAGGCAGAGAGGCAGGCAGAGAGAGAGAGAGGAGGAAGCAGGCTCCCTGCAGAGCAGAGAGCCCGATGTGGGGCTCGATCCCAGGACCCTGGGATCATGACCTGAGCCGAAGGCAGAGGCTTTAACCCACTGAGCCACCCAGGCGCCCCTCTCCCTCTCTCAGAATGTCTCCTTGTACTGTGCTCACCCCTCCTCTTCTTCTTGTGGTGACGATGGGGGTAATGAAATGCACCCGTGATGGGGAGTGAGGTGAGCGACGTGGGCCCGTGACGTCACATTAGGCTGCAGTTGACCTGCCGATGCACCAGAAGGAGGACCACCTGCTTCCGGTTGACCATGGGTGACTCCAACCCCGGAGAAGAGGGACGACTACGGGAGATCATGTTAAAGACATCGGTATCCAGATGTTAGAACCCACTTCCGCGAAGGGCGAGCCGTATGTTGAATAGCAAACGTACATGCAAATAATTTCCGTTACAAACCTTCTTTTCTCTTTCCATAAACGGCGGCAATCGCAATAAAAATGATTAACGGTGGTAAGAAGAAAACGGTAGCAACTGGGACGCTGAGGGGGGGCATCTATGTTTGCTTTCATCAAATTATGTGCCTTTTTATCTTCTGTGCTAATGGATTATATTTAGAAGCTTTGCATATTCTAATTTATTTTCCCCAGACTGCCAACGATTTTCCTTGTGCCGAACCCGCTTGCTAAGGCCCGGCATGTAGTCCTGCCTCTTGGTTTCATCGGCGACGTGTCTAGTGTGGGCGGGACGTCAGGTCTGAACTAATGGACACCTTGAGCCTTCAGACCCAGACTCTCCTGGTCCCTCTCCCCGTGGACACTCACCATGCAGGCTGCTTGCAAGGTTTTGTTTCTGAGTGACGAACAGAGCGGTGAGTGTCCCTGGAGATGCTGGGTCACTTTCTCCAAGACCCCTTGACTGAGCCAAACTGCCTCATTGTGCAATCCCTCCCCCACACATCTCCCCCTGAAAGGCTGTGACCCCTAGAATGTTTATACCTTGACGACACGATCATGAATGCCAGCACTGACGTGGACATGGGAATGGGGTGGATTACTTGGTTTTAGAGTATCCCCCAGATGTGGTTCAGATTACGGTCTCAAAAGTGACCAAGGCTGCCCTCTTGCTAGGGAAGCTGTTGGACAAAGTTTTCATCAAAATGAAGGCGTTAACTAAGAAAGAGAAATACACAAGGCGGGGGGCTCTGCCACAGGAGAGGGTATGGACGATCCCTAAGGTGATTGTCGAGGGAGACCCTGGGGCAGCTGTGCCCAGGGACGGTGGTGGACAGGCCCACAGATGGATGCTGGGGGCTCCTTCCAGAAGACAGTGGTTGGGACTGAGCTGGTCTGTTTCTTGCTGTGTAAAATGGGAATCACTTGATGACCTCCCGGGCTGTTGTGAGGTGTGAGTACGTTGCATTCTGTCGTTGACCTTGCCCCCCCACCCACGTTCCCTAAGAAAGAATTCCGTTCTACAAGTAAAATTTCCAATGTCAGCTCTCTGCTCTTCTGGAAGCAGAAACATGGGAAATTACCTTTCCACCAGCAGCGTGAGTTAATGACACAATTTGTAAGTTGTTTTATTTTGGTAACGACATCACATACGTAAGGAACAACAGTAACTCATCTCCACAGTCTTAGAAAAAAATTCTGATGGCTTGTCATTGGTTGAAGCGTTAACATGTGGGTAAAACACGGTGTCGGGAAGGGAGTACTGGAAACGCCGGTAGCGGTCTCTCCCCCCAACCCCGCTACCCTTTTATTAAAAGGCCACGGCAGAAACATAAATTATCCCATCTCAAAAGCACCTCAGAAAATGTCCTTCCTGTAGCTTCAGATGATTTAAAATTGATCTCCTATAGCTTGCCCTACTTTTGTATTTTTAGCCACAGACAAAATAGTGGTTCTCAATTGTCTGGCAAAGCGCTTTGAGGACAGGGTTCAGCCACGTCCCTATTCTCAGGGTTTACTCCCGGGGATCTCTTCCTTTGTCATCGCGTCGTGGAGAAAAGAAACGTCCCACCACTTTGATTCAAACTCCAATTCCAGGCAGCAAGCATGTTCAGGCGATCAAACGTCCTCAGTAAGCGGACGCTGGGGCCGCGGCTGACGGCCCGTCCCGCACACGTGTAGTTCTGTGTGTGCTTAACCATATGATACCAAAGGCGGCGTCATTCGGAGGTGGTCACTTTTGGACATCAGGGAAGGAGGGAGGATTGTGCAAATGGCTCCATGGCTCTCACTGGATGGGCATGGTTTTTAATTTTAGCAAAATTTCCCTGTGCAGCTCCAGGTAAGTCCTTGTCCGGCAAAGGAGTCATAGATACACCAGGACACAGTCTTAGCCCTGGAATTTCTTCAGTTCTGGGAAGGGGATGCGGCATGCATGGAAACGGCCACAGTGCAAGGCAGACACAGGTGAGGAGGAGGAGGAGGAAGGACGTGCCTAACGCTGCAGGTTCTCAGGGATGGGTGGGAGCCTTGGGGTTCTCACAGGACTTGGCCATGAGCTGGGCGTTTGGGGAGGTAAACGTCAAGTCTGGCCTTGCAGGATGTTTGTGTCAAGAGGGTAGGAAGTTCAATCCTGGGAGGGCTCACGTAAGTATGTTGGTCCGGTGCCTATGAGGTCAGTAAGAGTGGAATTAGAGAATGAAGGGACAAAATACATAATGAAGAAAGAAACAGGCTTTCCATGGATCAGTGGTTATAATGTAATGTTAATCCAGGAGTGGGGCCAACTCAGTGTTGCATCTAAGTGCAACATTCCGTAAAAATAAACAGTACATTTAGATTTAAAGAACATTCCACAGACGGATGGGTGTAAACACATTATCTGATGATGTGAGCTCTCCTTACAGGGCTTTACAGGTTTCTTCTCCTCCTCCTCCTTCTTCTTTTAAGGTTTACGTATTTATTAGAGAAGGAGTGTTAGCAGAGGGAGAGAGAGAATCTCAACCAGCCTCCCCATGGAGTGTGGAGTGGACGCAGGGCTCGATCTCATGACCCTGAGATCACGACCTAAACTAAATCAAGGTTCAGATGCTCGGCAGACTGAGCCACCCAGGCATCCCCAGGGCTTTAGAAATTTCTAAGGTGGGCTCTGAAACCCACAGGTCCTGGAGGGCTTAGTCTCCTCCGAGAAGGAATAGAGAGTGTGAGAAGACCTGGAATCCCAAATCCACATGTCCCACAGGAGCCAGAGCAGGTCGTCCATCTGAGGGAGGCTGTGAGGCTATAAGGAGTGGTGAGGACTGCAGCTAAGTGAGTGGAACACGTCCCGCCTATAGGGGGTGGTGTCTGCCCTCATTTGCATCCAATCATTGCTATGTGTGGTGCGGACTCAGTGGCTGCACCTGTGGACCCAGTGACCGCAACTACACTTATTTCCCTGAGACCCCATTATCCTGTATTTAACATAAAATCCTCAAACATTTAAAAACCTGAGAAGAACAAAGGAATCATTTCTGAGAGCCAGATTCAGTCTCTGGGTCACCCTGGATCCGGGGGCATGCTTCCCCAGCTTCCTCCGGCCCCTGAAATTGATATCTCACATATCGCTCAAATATTTGACACATTTCCAATGGCCGCACAGAGATTTTCCTAAAAATCCCCGATCTGTGCCAACCCAAACCTAAGGGGACTGGCCACGGTTTGCCACTGGGAAGATATTTTTTTGAAAGGGTTTTATTGCCAATTTAAATATAGAGGAGTTTGGAGGTGTAGATAAAATGGTCAAATACACATTTTTGTAGTTTACTTGGGTCTGCATATGGATATAAAGCTATGGATGTAAAATGCCAACATCCACTTACACGGCCACGTTCCGAGGACTGTGGTGGCATTCTTCACGGGCACCTTTGACAAGTGTCTTCATTGGCGCCTTGGACCCCCTGAGCTCGCGTTTTTGGAAAAGGCTTCCCTTTTGTGTCTCAGTCCTTGGAGATGCAGCAGCGATGATGCTGTTACTGAGAACATTCCACGAGGGCGGGGGGCCTGTGCCTTCGGGGCTGTGTCCACGATGCAGCCAATCTCTGGACAGCATCTTGGTGGGATATGGAAATTGCACATTCAGAGCAGATCCTAGGGCTTGAGAGGATAAGGTCGAAGCTCCAGGGATGAAATGACAACGTGTGTTTTAGTCTCTCACTCACTCTCTCTCTTTTCTAACCATTGGTTTCTGTTTCCTGCCTGTGTTTCCAAATTCAGCACCAACCAAGCTTGATGTAGGATTAAGTGTCTTCTCCAGACCCAACATCATTGTTCAGAACAATGTCACTGGGACAGTCCCTCATGGAACTGGGAGTTTTTCTCGGGGATCGTTGCTGGGGAATGCACACACTCACACTGGGTGTCAACACACTTGCTGGTCTCATGTCACAGTTGAAAAATCTGGACCCAGACAACTTTCCTTTTCCATTTGATACGAGCCTGCTGGGATGGATTCCCATGATTCCCTGCATCTTTAAATGTCACTCGAACAAGACTTAGGGGGAAAGTAAAGCTTAGATGATCTGGACTGTTGACAGATTTGCTTCCAGTGTCTGGAAAAGGTCACTGGCTGGTGGGTGCCATATGGCTTCGAATGGGAGTCACTAAGACATTTGCACAAGCCCGTGCTTGATCTGATGTGACAAGTACTGTGTTGCCAGAAGGCACATTGGTCCTTTCCATTGAAGAACAGGTCTGGGGATGGGAGTCTCAGTTTCCTTGGACCTCTGAAGCCCGCTACCCATTTAATTTTCCCCTGAAATGCATGGGTGCTCAAAGCATCTGTTTAACTCTGGAGTCTGTGAGGAGACGACAGGGTCTCATCTGAATTCTGTCTGTTTATTTCTTTCTTTCCTCCTTGGACCCCCCAGCGGCCTGGAATTTGTCCCACCGAGGATATTAATGGTGTGCATGCTGTTTGGTAGCTAGAGATAAAATAGCAGACACAGAAATTCCTTTTGATGAAACGTTGATGAAAGGTTTATACTGAAATTATTAGGTGAAATGAGGCAAAAGCCGCTGCGAGTTCATTCTCCTCTCTTCCTATATCCCAAATCACCTATCACATTAAATTGAATTCTGCCAGTTTCTAAAAAAGATTCCTGGCAATTGTCTGACTCTTTGCGCTGACTATGTGTACTTCTGAGTCGATCCCTCTGTATTGCGGAGCTCTTAAATTCTTGTGTCCTGCCAAAGCCCCTCTCGGAAATCTATCCATCCAGATGGTTCTTGTGTGTTGATGCAGTAGGGGAGCTTTAAATAAAGAAATCCGACGCAGACACGGTGGGAAAGGGTCCCGGGGTTCAAGGATAATGAGGAAGCTGATTTTCCTTATGCAAAGACAAAAGTGACATCTTCTTAAAATTGTTAATTCATTTTGAAGGGAGAAATAATGACCTCTGGCCATCACACTGAGTGTCCATAGAGAGGAAAATGGTCTTCACCCATATTAACTCCATGGGTCTGAGCCAAAACCTCCATTTGCCAAAAAAAGAGAGGCTTCTTCAAGGGCACAGCTCTGCTAGATCAGAGCCACGTTCTCGAGAGAACACAGCACGAAGTGTCGTGGGTGGAGAGAGTGAGAACCGGTGGGGACGCGTCTATTTTTAATGAATCCCTCACGTTGGAAGCTGGGCAAAGCAGGGATGTGGCACCTGCCATGATTTCCCAAGTTCTCATTGATTCAAACCTGTGTCTGGGGCCGGTGGCAGTTCTTCTGGTATTGATTTTGGTGGTCATTCATTCCATCAGATCCAGGACACAGGACAACGTCAGCTTTACCTTCACCCCAAGAGGATTTAGACACGGAAAACTTCAGTCATTTGTGGCCACAGATAATGCCTAATCCTTAAGAATACAAAGCCTAATTGATCCAATGCAAAGGTAAAAATAAGTGGCTTCCCTAGCCGGTGGGAAATAGTCCTGCCTGGGGACCTTCTCTCATTAGCATTCATGGGCGGTTCCAGGTACAGCATTTCATTCTTTTGCGTCCACACATTCAAAGGCCCCTTTAAAAGGATTCTGCATCCTCTAATTAGGGAGTAAGTCAAGTCAGGACTATGAGGGGGGTATTATTTCATTTTCCCCCGATGATGGAAGTCAAACATTCATTTTGGAGGAAGAGTTTCCGGATGATTGGCCGGTGGGGAAAGCAGAACAGGAAATCTGAAGAAACTTCCCACTGGTTTCAAGGAAGCTTGCTTGCAGCATTGGGTGCGCTCTGGTCCATACATATCAAATCTGAAAATTAGGGAGAAGCCCTGTGAATAAACCCTTGAAGTGACGGCCAGATGGCAGCGGGGGTACTGGAAGAAGACGGCGGGGACTCTGCCTCGCTCACCTGCGGCTTGGCCCTGACTCAGCGCCGCGGCTTCAGGCTTCGTCGGTGGGGGGCTGAACGCACCATGCAGTGACATCAAGATGTAAGCAGAAAGCAGAAGCAACAGAGAGACGTAGCGGGGCACGGTGAGAACGCAGCATGGGGGCAGTGCTGGGTTCTCACCCTGCACCCCCCAACTCCCCCGATGGCCCCAAGCTCGGAAGCATCAGCGAACCCGTCATTTCAGCTAGTTCAGCTTTTACCAAGTGATGAGGCTTTACTCTGGGGCTGGGAGCCCCAGGCAGGCTTCCTGAACATCATGAAGCCCCAGGACAGAGACACATGCAGCTGATGTATCTGTGTTTAGGGTTTGGAGCTGATGTCACCCGTCAGGCCCTGTAGGTCTATCCCTGTCCTTCTTTTACCAAAAATCTAGGATCGCTGGGATGCCTGATCTTCTCATTGATTAATTAACAGCACCCATTAAGCACTGACTATGTACAGAGGGCTAGAGGGAGGTTCTCTCAGGGCTCCAGGGTGGTGATGGCAGAAGATTGTCATTGGGGACACCCTACTGAGGACAGCAGTTCCAGATTTCCTAAGGGTCATCTATCTATCCATCCAACCACTCATTCATACACCAGGTACAGACTGAGAGTTCCCTCTGCACGCTGGGGCAGTGGAAAGATGCCGCTCAGTTCAAGGGCAGTGAGGGGCCCAGACTTCCTTCAATGGGGGGCATGCTAACAAGATGTAGGGGGTTCAAGAGCTTTGGGGGCTGAGCTCGGGAAAACATTTGACCACCAGGTGGCAGTAGCACACAGTGGGCTTACTTGGGGGACGCTGCTGGGTTTGCAGGCAAAAGCCCCCTCCCCCACCTCATGCGATGATCCAGAGGCTACTGTTTGGGGGCTGCTACCCAGAAGGCGAGGAGGACGAGGAAGCTTGTGTGTCCAGGTGATGTTGTTTAGCGGCATGGCACGAGTCTTGGTCAGCGAGCTCCGAGGACCAGCAGCTGCTTGAAGTCTCTGTTGCTACGGGGTTTGTCTTATCTAGGACTAGCAGATGTCAGTGCTGTTGTGTGGGGTTTGCAAAGCAGGCAAGCTGTAAATAGCTAAAATGCACTTATCTCAGCTCTGCTGAAAACAATCGGTTGTATAAAAATTTTAGTCCAGGGCCAGCAGGTTTTTGAGCTAATGTGTCTCAGCTGTTGTGAAGAAACACAGTCTGGGGACCAAGCCCCAGAGACCCTCTCTAGCTCATTTACATAACCGGAGGGCAATGGATCCTGACTTCTCAGAGATTATGAATGGGTGAGCGATAGGGAGGCACCGCTCACCCTTCCTTTCCTACAACCACTGCTGACCGAACACCTGCCTCGTGCTCAGGGGAGGTGCAGACAAAAAGACGAGGTCTGGTAGGAACTCATCCTCCGTCGCATGAGACAAGCCTAGGTTCAGGGGTAAGCGAAGACGAACTCATTTAGCAGAATCTGCCCCCGACCGAGCAGACAAGAGCACCCTTCCTGGATTGAGTGTAGGGCTCTTGCCTTCCATGGCTCTGTGTGTGTGTGTGTGTGTGTGTGTGTGTGTGGTTGTGTGTGGTTGTGTGTGGCTGGATGCCTTTTAAGACCCCGTGAACCTTGAAGGGTTTACCTCACCGGCAGTGAAGCAGGGGAGAAAAAGATTTTCATGTAGATATTGTTAATCACCACTTGAACACCATCATGTCTTCCCATCCCCCGCCCTGACCTCCACCTGTGACCACAGATGTGGAGGTGGACACCCCTTCTTGGAGATGCAGGAATTAGAAAGCCCACAAAGGGGCAGACTTTAGTGGTCTCCCTGCCAGAGACTGGGGTCCTGCACTGTCTCTCGTGACTCTGCAACACCCCACCCCGAAACTGTGTGATTAGATTTTTTGGGGGGTGAATAAATCCTCCTTTGATCAATCCTTATTTGAGCATCCTGTTTTTTGTTGAAACCCTGACTCTTGCCTTGTATATCAAATGATGCTCACTTCTACTTTAGGGTCGTGATATAAATCTTACTTTTAAATGAGTATATTTACAGTTTTCTTTCTGCGACCATATGCAAATATATATGTGTATTAAACAATAACATGCATGTCAGACAGGCATGAACCAGAGGACAGAAGTGGTAGGTTGTGTATATTAGGAGATTTTTCCCTAGGAACAGGCATATACAACTACGGGGATGGCCGCGTAGATCTGAAATCCCCAGGGCACGCTATGGAAGGGACAGACTGGAACCCTCAGGCGTGGCGTGAATGGAAACAGTGACTCAGTCCAATTAGCAAGGGGAAGAGGCTATGTCCGAGGTCACCTAGTTAGTGGTTTTTGAACTAGAATGGAATCCTCATGATTCCTGGCCCATCGTTCTTTTAATACACTTCATGTTGTTAGTTCCAGCATGACGGAGGTGGGCTGGACAAAACCCAGGGTCGCCAGCCAACGGGGTGGGCAATTCTCCTAATACGGTATTGAAGACAGTTGGAGCGTTTCTTTAAATGAGCTGTTCCAAGTTGAACGAAATCTCCATTATTTGGGGTCACTTGAAAACCTCTGCTTAGAATGGATATTTGTCTTGCTTTTCTTTTCTTTTTTTAAAAAATTAAATATTTTATTTATTTTTTCAAGAGTGAGGGAAAGCATGAAAGTGACAAAGGTCAGAGGGAGAAGCAGACTCCCCGTGCAGCTGGGAGCCCTATGGGGACCCCATCCCAGGACTCTGGGGTCATGACCTGAGCCAAAGGCATTCACTTAACCAACTGATCCACCCAGGCACCCTTGTTTTGCTTTCAAGGACTCTTAAGAAGCCCCGGATAATCTCAAAAACCAGCTGAATGTCCTATTACAAGGAAAATGGGGGCAAATATTAGAACTCAGGGCAGCTCCAAGAGACAAGGAAGGCAACCAAGAACCTTGGACCCACCAAGGAAGAGAATTCATGCACCAAACCTATGGCACCCGGTTCTACTTGGCTGTGTCACAGCAGAACTTTCTAGAACAAGGAAATCCTGATGCCCCAATCCCCACTCCTATGTACACTGCAAACACAGCCTCTGTCCAGTCTTAACGCTGTACAGAACACGTCCTACCGCGAACTTGTGTAAAGGTAACCAACTAACGATTGATAGCACAGATTCATCTGCAGCCTTATTTCCTTATTCCACACTCTTTTTTTAATTTTGGTTGCATTGGTATCTAAGATTAAAACTATGGAAATTTTCACATGGAAATCTAGATTTTTGGAGTCTCTTGAAGCTGGAAGAACTGGGGACTCCCAGCCGAGCCCTTGGATGGACGTACTCTCTGGTTCTAAGGGCTTAACCTGGAATCCTGATTCGAATTTCTGGTCTGAGTTTTCTATGCATGCGACTTTGAGAAGGCGGGAAATGGAGACTAGAGGACATGGCCTGTTCCACCTCCTTGGATCCTTTGGATCGTGGAAGCTCTTGAAATGTTCAGCCCTTGCTAATCAGACCCCGAGCCTGGCGGGGCTTTCTCCAGACGCGTGAATTCATTAGTGTTTTCTGTAAGCCTCCTTGTCCGTAACATCCTAACAGATCACTGCTTCTTTCAGATAACTTCTGTCTCCGATTTTATCCCTTTCCTTAATAACGACCTCCCTTTTGTTCTACTTGGGTGAACCTAATACAATTTCTCCAAACATGTGTAAAGTTAATTCATCTTTGGCACCTTGTATTTTTAAACCAAACCCCACAAACGACACTAATCTCTAATTTACAACAAACCGGTGGTGCGTGAATCTCATTAAATCCGTACGGGACCAAAAGACAGACATTGTTTTTATCCCAAGATATATATGGTGAAGCCCACTTAAAGTCACATTTGTTCAGTGAGTTGAATGAAACTGGCTGCTCGGCTTGTTACCGAAGAGTGTTGAGTATACGTTTAGCATTTTCAACCTGCTACCTCTTCCCAAATCTTGGCTGAGAAAAATTCACCTCTGTCAAAAAGAAATATTTAGATCAGGTCATTCCTACTCCGGAAAACAGATGGATTAAAACTTCTTTTATGTTATTAAGCAATTGCACACGATTTATATAATAGGGTCATTCTGTTCACACAACCAAGTGAATAATTATAATGGGAATCATAATTATTACTTGGAAGTGTGGGGCATTTTATCAGGAAAAATTCACGTCCTCAAAGGTAGTTCATTTTATGAACAGCTAGCCCTATTTCTTTCTTTTTTTTTTTTTTTAAGATTTTATTTATTTATTTGACAGACGGAGATCACAAGTAGGCAGAGAGGCAGGCAGAGAGAGAGGGGGAAGAAGACTCCCCGCTGAGCAGAGAGCCCGATGTGGGGCTCGATCCCAGGACCCTGGGATCATGACCTGAGCCGAAGGCAGAGGTTTAACCCACTGAGCCACCCAGGCACCCGACTAGCCCTATTTCTTTTTATTATTTTTAAATTTTTTATTTCTTTTCAGCATAACAGTATTCCTTGTTTTTGCACCACACCCAGTGCCTCATGCAATCCGTGCCCTCTCCAATCCCCACCACCTGGTTCCCCCAACCTCCCACCCCCCGCCCCTTCAAAACCCTCAGATTGTTTTTCAGCGTCCATAGTCTCTCATGGTTCACCTCCCCTTCCAATTTCCCTCAACTCCCTTCTCCTCTCCACCGACTAGCCCTATTTCTAAGGAACTATTTCGAAAAACCACGGCAGGGTGAGGGTTCTAAAAATTTGAAGTAGTCTCTTTTACTATTGCTACACAGGAAAGAGGGCTCTAAGGTTGGTGGGGGAGGGGGGCATTTCTAGCCAATCAGGCTGACAACAAATGTGTTTCTCCCTTGATCCTGCACGCACCCCCGCTCTCTGGGGACAGAGAGCCCTGCAGGTTTGCTCTCTGGAATTGGCAGAAGAGGAATATGGCATTGAGTTGACCAACAGAGCAAGTCAGATAGTTTTGAGGCGGAAATAACAGACCCCCGATGGTTGAGCTCCATTTCTGACACACAGTTCAAGCAGGAAGTGGCAGGCCTCACCTCACTCTGCGTGAAATTTCTGTCCGCAGGCTCTGTGGCAGGGAGACCAGATAAAGGACTGGACACACAGTTCAATATAGGATACACTTAGATTAAAAATACAGTCACTAGATAAGATACGGGATGGACTGTAATCGGGGACATACTTAGGCTAAACATTATTTGTTGTTTATCTGAAATTCACATTGAACTGAGCTCCGATATTTTTATTGACTAAAACTGACAACGCGGGGGATGTTGGCCTCTCATGGCCACTGTGCCTCAGCCTGCCCGGGGAAGACTCCATTTTAATAGGAAAAAATCCCCTCCCACCAATGCTGGTATTACACTCATTAGTGTTGGCTTAGAGGTTTCTCCCGGTGTAAGAAACCATGAAAAGTGGCTTCAGAAGCAATTTAAAGCACCCTCCCGCCCCCATCCCCATAGAACACATGTGGGTTGAAGAGTACAGATCCTAAATTTTTATGTTTTGAGGAATTCATGATTAAACTTAAAAAAAAAAAGATTTTATTTATGTAGGGACGCCTGGGTGGCTCAGTCACTTGAGTGGCTGCCTTTAGCTGAGGTTACGATCTCGGGGTCCTAGGATTGAGCCACATGTTGGGCTCCTGCTCACAGAGGAGTTTGCTTTTCTCTCCCTCTGCCCCTCCCCACTGCTTGTTCTCTCTCTCTCCAATAAATCAGTAAAAGTCTTTAAGAAAAAAGATCTTATTGACGTATTGAAGAGAGAGCACAAGCAGGGGGAGCAGTAGAGGGAGAGGGAGAGGGAGAAGCAGGCTCCCCGCTGAGCAGGGAGCCCGGTGTGGGGCTCGATCCCAAGACCCTGAGATCATGACCTGAGCCGAAGACAGATGCTTAACATACTGAGCCACCCAGATGTTCCATGATTCAAGTTTTAACACATAGAATAGTGAATAAAGAACGTAGCTCAATATTGTATCTTGTGTGATTATGGGTGTGCGTGTGTGTGTGTGTGTGTGTGTGTGTGTGTGTGTATGGCACAGGGGTTTTGAGGGAGGGTCTAAAGCCAGGCTGCCCTGGGGTGAAGTCTCAGGTCTGCCGCTCCCCGCATGGATGATCTATAGCAGCCGCTTCTAATGCTTGCGCTCAGATGGCCTTAGGCAACAAGGGAAGTCATAACACAGTCTGTGCCACGGAGTAATTGAAATGATGTAGCAAGTTAATGTATCAACAACGTTCAAGGTGGTTAGAAGAGTGCTGTTACATAATGCATCACATTTACTGTGATGTCTGGTGGTGTTAGCATCGGTGATAGTGAGCTCAGGTGACGCTCTCTCCTCCTGGAAACCAGTTAACCTCTTCCTGCTTTAGTTCCTTCATGCACACATCAGGGACCACACTGGTATCCAACACATGGGGTCAAGGCATGACCTTGACTAGCCAAGGCATGACTTCTCCTGACTGTTGCCAGCGTGGCCTCGGGCAGCCCACCCAGCTTCTCTGAGCCTGACTTCTCATCTTTGATATGGACAGGGAGAGAGCGCCCATTTCATGGCGTTATTGAGAGGGCAGGACCTAACCAAGGAAGAGCTAGCGGCGGTGCCCAGCAGGTACCATGGAAATGCCTGGATGCAAGATACTGGTGGAAGAACTTGAAAGCACTCTCTTCCGTCCTTCCTTCCCTGGGTCACGGCCCTCCACATTCTTCTAGCTTCACCAGCTTTTGAGTGGTTTGTGCCAGGGATTAAAGCAAATACTTCACAATTAAATTTTTTTCATTAAATTTCACAACGGACCCATGGGGTTGGTTCTTTCTTTAGCTGTGTTTCCTGGATGCAGAATTGATGGTACGTCCCTTGCTCAAGGTCACTTGGTTTGTGGGGATGGAGCCTGAGGGGAGCCCATGTGGTCCATCCTGATCCTGTGTTCTTTCTCGCCACCAGGATGCTGAGTTGGGGAGGGGACCCCAGGAGTCTCTGCCTCCTCATTCTGGTGATCTGAGACAGAATGGAGGTGGGGGGAGACTGCAGTCACATGGGTCCCTGCCTGCAGATTCCTGTCCTGGCCCCCTTGTTTCCTGGGTGCCCTTTCCCAACTGAATCCCTCCACCTAACCCCATTCACCTGGTCCGATGAGGCTCACTCCAAGGAGAGGCGAAGCCCAGGATGTGTTGGTGCTGACTGTGGTTCAGTGGATGGGCTCCTGGGTCCCTGCCTTTCCCACGCAGCCACCCAGCTATGCAGTGACGCTTGGTCCTCTCTATTCCTGTGCGATGCTACCTTCAGGGTTTTTTTTTTTTTCTTTTAAGGATTTTATTTATATATTTTTAGAGAGACAGAGAGAGCAGGAGACAGAGAGAGCAAGCAGGGAGGGGGCAGAGCGAGAGGAAGAGAGAATTTCAAGCAGACTGCCCTGATCGTGGAGCTAGACGTGGGGCTCGATCTCACAACCCCAATACCATGACCTGAACTGAAACCAAGAGTCAGAGACTTAACCAACTAAGCCACCCAGGTGCCCTCAGGGTGGTTTTCATGCAGAGGAAAGACCACTGTGGCCACTTGGTTAAATCAATAACCAAAACATTAAAGCAAAATTCCCAAACCCAATATTTTCCTTAAGCCTTTCAGTACAACTGACAAATCCTAGCATCCTATCTACAAAACTAATACGTTTTAACATTTATTTTAAGGGGTTCTTTATTTTAAGACCAGTTAATTGAATTTCTTGGCATATTTTAAACTGTATTGTAAATTTAATTGTAAATTTAATATTTCTGCTCTCTTTTTAAGCAGTTCAGATGTCATTTTAAAAGCAAAACTGTCTTATGTATTTAAACAAGCATAATATATTTAACAGTGAGCCAATTGTCTTTAACATTCTAATATGATCTTAGCATTTAGCTAGATTTCTTCTACTTTTCAGTTTAAAGTCACAAGGCAAAAACATTGATTTCCAATCACATTCTTACCGGGAAAAATGGCTGGTTCTGTAGCATAATGCGGTAAGTGATCTTCACCACTCTAAATACTTCAAATACAAATGTTCTCCAATTACTCCGTGCCTTAATGGAAAAATAAAATACGTAGGTATGATAGAATTCATCACCTCTGTTATTGATTCTAAGCTTTCTTGGGTTTCCAGAGCTCCTAAGGATATAAGTGTAACACTTCCAGAGAATGGAAATCCCAAGCAAATGAGAATTTATTTCTCCAGGTGCTGGGGGAAGCTCTTTCCTCATTAGAATAAAGTGACTTGGCGATTGGAGATGTTCAGCTGGGATGGGGATCCAAGGAGCGGACACATTCTCGGCACCTGGATGGCCTTGTTAGGACTTTATAAGTGACTTTATGTCAGCTAATAGAGACACCGTTCTTCCACACGGAGGATCTCACAGCCCAAGGCCCTGGACACAGGAGGGCACACCGCTCTGGCCCTCGACTAGATTACTCCACTGTGTTCGCATCACTCCCAAGTTCTTCCTTCCAATCAGGGCCAGAGGCTCCCAGGTGGTTCCCTGAACACACACGGGGATCCTCCCACTTCTCTGCCTGCCTCTTGAGTCTTAGCGGCTAAGGTCATCCCAAGGACACTCACTTTCTGGGCCTTCATCTTCAACCTGCGATCAACTAAATTTGCCTTGTCCTGTTGCCCGGTGCATCATGGGACTATTTTCAGTCCTGTCTATGGTCAATTTCCTGCTTAAAGTGGGACTCTGTTAATCCAGACTCTCTAGATCATATACAGAAACATAAATACAAACATATGTATATGTATACACAGACACACACACACACACACACACACACACAGGGATACATATATGACTTAAAAATATTTTAACCCTTGAACACGCAGTAGCCCATTCATTAAATGCCATCAGAGAAATGAAATAACATTTTAAAATGACTATTCTTTTTAAATTACTTAATAGACTCTACTAGCAAATACATAAAGATTACAATTACTATAAAATTTATTACCGTACTTACATTCCAGCATATTCTAAAATGCCATATAATTGATGTAATTAATTCAGTCACAGACACACATACGCAGCCGTATGATTAACAGAATAAATGAAACTTGTACATGCACATACGTATGGGTGAGCACAAGCACCACGTACCGACTTAAATAAAAATATCCCGTTATGTGCTTCCTTTTGAATCAAATTTTTTTCCTCTGAATATAATTACCTCATTGCCTTTCACAGAGTCACTTCATTTCAATTAACCATAAACCATTACCACGAGTACTCGGGTTCTTAAATGCTCGAGATTTTCATAACTGGGCCAGTGAAAACCTTTAATTAAAGTTCTTGTCCCCTTTAGAATTGCCTTTAAGATTTAAAACATACTCTTCCTTTCTGACGACAGTGACAAGCTGCAAAACCCTCCTGACTTTGTTTTTGCCCCAAGGCTTAGAATCCGCTTCTGTCCCATGAAAGCTGGATTCCTTTGGCCGATCTGAGGCTGGAGGCCGGAATCTGGGGTCTACCGGCATTGGTGGTGGGCAGATGGGCTGCTTCAAGATAGCAATTTGGGTTAAATGTTGACCTTGATAATTTAAATTTAACATCCTAGTGTTCGTACCCCTCCTCTGTGTTTCATGGGATTCCTCCAGCCCTGGGACATTCTCTGACGTCATCTACCTTCCTTCAGGTCCCATGTGGTCTCATGGCATCTACTTCCTGTTCCTGTGAGGCTGTTCCCAGGGTTTGCTTGATTTGGATTGGCTGGTTCTTCGGTTATTTCTCGCCTCGACCCCCTGCTTTCTCAATGCATACACTCTCGGTATCTTTCTCATTCATTCTCATGGTTTGTTTTGTTTTAAAGACTTGTTTATTAATTTAAGTCATCTCTACACCCAACATGGGGTTCAGACTTACAACTCTGAGATCAAGAGTCACGTGCACCACCGACTGAGCCAGCCAGGTGTTCCCCCTCCCCCGTTGTTATGTTTTTCTGGTTTGTTTGTTTGTTTTGGTTTTGTTTTCTAAACCACGGCCATTATAACGGTAACTGTCAGATATGTACTCCTAGACCAAAACTCTCCTCTTCAGGGACACATCCCTGACTATATGGCAGATCAGGAATTTTAAAACAAGGCTTTCAACAAGTAGAGATGTCCCATGTCATGCAGGAAAATATAAACAGAAATGATGCCTTGTTCAGTCAAAGTTGTATTTTCAAAAACAAAATCCAACAGCAGGGGAGACCCATAAAGGGCTAAGTTCAGCCCAGTTTTGAATGCAACAGCGAGAAGGAACAATGGAGGAAAGGAGAGAGAAATGACAAAGGGAAGAGGGGAGAGTGGAACGAGGGAGGAGAGACGGTTAAACAGCAGCTAGTCTCCATTGTCATGCCCTCTGCAGTGGGCAAGTGGATGCTGGAGTTGCTGGGACTTGGTGGCAAAGGGAGTCAACCATCAAGATTGGAATCTAGTGGGTCCCCTGAGTGGCTCAGTTGGTTGACCATCCGACTCGTGGTTTCGGCTCAGGTCATGATCCCAGGGTGGTGAGATCGAGCCCCGCGTCGGGCTTGAGATTCTCAAGTCTGCTTGAGATTCTCTCCTTCTCCCTCTGCCTCACCCACCTGTGCTCTCTCTCTCCCAAATAAATAAAATCTTTTTTTTTTTTTTTTTAAAGATTCGAACCTTGTGATCAAAGCACTCCTGGGAAATTATACTCAAACTGTATAATTCTCAGTCTTCTCTTTTGGAAGGTGATGGTGGTACCATATGTGAGTTTAGAAAACAAATATAAATAAGCCTGATGAAATACTTGGTTCCTGGTCCTCAATCCACCTCTGTCAAAGCCGCGAGTGAGTAGGTGAATCAGTGACATACACCCATACACAAGTGAGTGCCGTGCATCGAAGATCTGCTTTCCAAGGGGATGTCACTCTGCCTTGAGCAGGTGTTGGGAAGATGGGCAGTGAGATGGACTGAAATGTGATCTGCATTTTTGATAGTTCGTGATCCTTGTGATCAGCTCAAAATAGTATCTTTAACCTGAGTGTATTTTAGCCCCTTAGATATTATGAATGCAAAATTATTTCTTTTATGTAGGCTGATGAGGCTAAATAATTGTTAAATGGTTTTAAAAATCGGTGTTTATCCACAAGATTAAATAATTTTAATTTTCCTTCATAGCCACATAAATATTAGCTGATCGAAATTAGAATTACAACACTCCCACGATTAGACCCTTTGCGCTTTCCTTCCACTACCCTCCAGCCTCCGAAAGGGTCTAATTGAAGGAGAGATAATAAGAAAACTACTCTTCCCAGTGGGAAGTGAGAACATGATACTGTCTTGGAAGTCCGTGCTGCTAGGCTTTGACACTGGTGAAGGAGGGATCTAGATAAATCAATGAGAGTATGCAAGGATATTGTTCTAAATGTATTTCAGAAAGGCTTACTTAAGAAGTTTCACTTCAAGCATGTTCTACTGGAAAGTTCTCAGCATCGTCCTATAAAGTCAAGTCTAAGGTTGTCTTGCCCATGGTCATTTCGTGGAGGTCCCGAGGTATGTGGCACTGCTAGGATGGCAGAGGTGAATGCCAAATTTTAATTAGTAACCAGTATTGATCCCTTTGGATAATCTCTGGGCAGAGAACATTTCTCCCTTCTTTACGAAGGTGGCAAAAGGTCACTACTTTCGGGATGTGAAAAGATAAGTCCTCAGTGGTGTCTTTGTGTTTTCAAAGAAGGGGCTTTTTGTGTACTTTTTCCTCTTGCTCTTGACTTTGGCCACAGGGAAGACAGATGTGAGCAGGGCTTTGGACACTCCAGTCTGACTTTGAAGTTCCTGGTGACCCTTCAACCAATCTGAGGACATGTGGCAATGCCGTGTAAAATAATGTGGCTGGTGGCCTGCCTCCTCCAGCAGCTCAGAGGGGCACCCAAGAGAGACACAGGGAAAAGGGAAGGACAGGTAAATACACAGAGTGCACACCTGGGGGGCCAGTGTCAGACCAAAACTAGTAAATAAAAGGTTAGAAAAAATATTTTCCCTCTTTGAAACCATAATAGAAAATAAAAGAAGAATTAATGAGGAAGCACCAAAAGAGGTAAGGTTTTCTTTGTTTTTCTCGCTCGCGCTCTCTCTCTCTCTCTCTCTTTTGGAAAGCTTCCTCCTGAGGTGATATTAAAACTAAAACTTAGTATGTAGTATGAAGTTCAGTTATTTAACTAGGAATTTTATTACCTAAAATGGCGTAAAGTGGCAAAGTCCTGCGAAAACAAAATCTCAACATAAAGAGCACATGATTTGGAGTCTGGCCATTTCCAGGGCTGACTTACAGTTTCTTCTGACCAAGTTAATCAATCTCTTTGAACCTCTTTTTTTCCTTTCACATTTAATAAAGATAATTCCTCACTAGGGGCTTGGTAGATCAAATAAGATAACATACATGAAATATCTCTCATGGAGGTAACACTTAGTGATAAATTTCAGGTGACGTTGCTATTATTGGAATTTTCAGAATAATAATATTGGGGGCATATGGATGGTGGTTTGGGGGCAGGGACTGTTATTTCTGGCTTTGGACAGTGTATCAGTTGTCATTTGGTGGTAACATGGGTGGGAGGGACATTTCCTCTTCTCCCGGGGTGGCCCAGTCACTTTATAGGTTAAATACCAGGATAAACACAGATAAAACCAGAATTGATCGATTGGTATCTAACTCCAGAATTAAATGCACAGTGGGGAAGCTCTGGGCATTCATGCAGCATGTCTACATTTGCCTTGTCCTGCCCTGAGCATCCATCCGTATCCTGTGATCTCGAAAGCTAGACTAGATTAAATCTACTCCAAACAAACATGACTTCTCTCTGACTGGTGCACAGATGAGGCACAGGGCAGAGTTGCCAAGAGACTACATGAAGAACTTAAATGTCATTCATACTCGCACTAGGTGATTTTTACTGAAGACTTAGCGTATGTACTGATGTGGAGGAAAGAATGCCCCAAGAGTTTCTGGAGAGTGTAACCAATCAGGTCTTGCTCAGGCTGTGTAGGATGGTTACTGAGAATAAGGAACCGGTAATAAATGATAAATTATAAACAGATGAAACATTCCCATTGACACCATGTCTTTTAGAGATGTGTGGTTGAGTTCAAAGGGGAATGGCCAGTGACGAGCCATTTGGTGCGGCACTTTGGAGGCAGTGATCGCAATCCACACAGCATGTCTATGTGTGTGGGGAAATCGGCTACGAGAGAAAACAAGTTGTTCCATGTGTAAGTTGCTGAGCTCAGTTTTAAGTGTAATGTGGACAAAGCATAGAGCAATGTCCTGGGGCTAGTGGAGGAGGGATGCATGGCTGCTCCGTGAGTCGGGGTGGATTCACAGTTACTTACCACCGGGCAGGAACTGATGCGCCTAAACAAAATGAAAAAGAGCACATTCACAACTGTGTCCACACGAGAGCGAGCAGACCCAAGAAGCAACACCCCCCTAGCAGTATCTCTGTGCTACTGAGTAAGTTTGTAGACCAAATTGACAGGCAACCCACAGGGGGCACTGTCCTCAGTCAACGTGCAAAGTGTGAGAAGATGCCCAATGGGACTTCGGCCTTTAGGTCTCTGTCCTGGGTGAGATCCCAAAGGGGGTAGACCACAACCTAGAGGCAAATTACCTGCTGGTGGACCAATCAACGGATGGCCAAGGGCTATTTCTTTGCCTGAATCTGTGCTCATGAATCTAAACACCTCCAGGAAACATAGAGGAACAAAGCTGGACTGGTGGGGAGTCTGGCACACTTCTGAGCTCCAGTGAGTTATTCATGGAAAACCCCTCTTGCACCAGTCTTTCATGTTTGACCTCCTCCACCCAGGCAGGCTCAGCATTTTTCTTGAGTCTTGGGTCTACAATGAGCTAAGTGGTGACCTCTTGAGATGTCTAGGGTTCCATTTATTAGTGAACCTGTTCACATTAAACATTGCTTTTTCTAGTCTTCTCTTTCTAGCCTTCAGCATTAAGAAGGTCCTGTTTCTTATCTTGTAGAATCTTCTCACCACTCTTCACCTGCAGGAAAAATTTAACCTTTTCAAAGGTTAAACGTCTCTTTGTACTTCCTCGTCAGGCTGAGATTGACTGAAAGCCACATGCCCTTCATGGAATTACCACAAAGCAATGTCTTCATTTTTCTGCAGGGGAGTGGGGCGATGACACCCAGGAGTCAGTATGGGGCAGGCTGGCTTGACATTTAGGGTGTTGTAGCTCAACTGAAATTCATCTCTACGTCTTATGTTGTAGGGTGTCGGTCCACGAAGGGCTTCGCTCCTCCAGCTCCTTTAAAGCCTGCTTCTTTCTTCACTGGTATTTCTACTCTCCCTGGGCACTGGAGTCACAACAGCCCCTTCCTATCCATCATCAATAAGGACTCCTGATTTGCATGGATGGCATGAGAAAATTCATACACAGAGCCATAAAGCAACGGCTGAAATATGTAGGGTTGATATGATCTCTTCAAAAGGGAGGGTCCCCTTAGGATTCCAGGTGATCTTAAACATGCAACCGTGGCTCTGGTCTTGGGCTTCCTGGTGTCAATCACCTACTATCTCAGAAATGCCACCAGACACACACTGATGAAGCAAAGCTGAGTTTTTATTATAACCACTACAGCAAAGGGAACACTTCCTTGACCGAGGTTAGCAATGTCTTAGTATGGGGGCAGGCAAGGTAGGATGTGTGTTAGGTTACGGGGTTTTTTGTGCAATCAACAGCCCCAAGGCCAGTGGCGATGGTGGGATAGCAGGCTCGGTAGGTTCAAATGTCACATCTGTACCGTTTTCCGAACCACACAGAGTATAAAACGAATCTCTCTGCTGTCTCCATTTGGATACTCTTGCTTTTTCTTTAACAAGGAATAGAGCCTGTTTAGCCTCACTCCAAGGAGGTAGCATCAGGTTCTCCCTGTGTTCTTTATCCTTCCTGCCCCCGAGGATAACTGTTTTCGCTTTCAGAACAGGAGGTTACTAAGGGAAATGCTTTGTCTCAGAAAGTTCAGACGTCTAGAGAGAAGGCTTCGCTCACAGAGCATCTGAAACCTAATCATAAAGCAGAGACATCTGCGAGGAGATGACGAATCATGAACATGTCTGCCAAAAGTGGCTTTGGCTGAGAAAATGATCCAAAGTTGCTATTTCTGCTCTAGAGTTCCCTACTTCTCTTTCTCCCACACTCCTGTGAACGATACACATTTCCCTGCAGGATCTCCATGAGCGGAGTAACTGCTATGTCTCGTGTCTCTTGCCGAATGCTCTCAACCTCATCAGACTCATGGCTCCCCTTCTGCCAGAGGATTCACAGAGCCTTATACAAGTCATGAGAAGGCCTGTTGAGATCCCCAGGTCCACTGGTCAAAGTCAACAAATATTCAGAATAGCATAAGCTTTGGGTTCGCTTCTGATGACTTGTCCTCTGAACAAGCAGGGCTCTAGTATGCAGCCTTGTGGGAAGTGTTCAAAGCTGAGTCAATAGAGTCAGAATCAAAGACTTCAAGCTATGTTCCTTATGGATATTGGCCCACCATCGAAGATATCCAGTGAGAATCAGGAGGCTAGTGTTATCTTTAGAGCTCTAGACATGACGAGTGGTGAGTCAGGGGCTGACGCTACTGCCTGTCCGTCAGTGAATCTCTCCATTTCCTTGCCCATAAAATCCTGGATTTGGTTGAGGTATGACATGCCCATCCACAGTCTTTGGGTTCTGATTGACCACAGATAATTGTGGCCATCCAATCCCATTTATCACACACTCGTTTTCTTGGCCTCTGTTGCAGCCAGGGGAAGAGTTTCTGCTGGGGAACCTCTTGGAAAGAGTTTCTGCTGGGGAACCTCTTGGATGAAAGCCACTTTGTCATCTGCTTCCTTTCTGCTTGGGACACAGGTGTGATGGTTGGAGCTTCTTCAGCCATATAATCACCATGAAGCGATAGCCAAGAAGATGAAGAGTCAATGTGCTGATGCTACAAAGAAGAAGGATGGACAGTGGCTGAATCCCAGAGGTATCACGGAGAGGGTGAGCATCGTCACAGAATCACAGAACTCCAAGTTCCCTGCGAAGAAAACAATTCATGTCCTTTTCACTGGAGCCACTGCTGGGTGGGTATTTATCCTGCTAGAGCTGAAGCCTTAGAAGTTATACAGATACTATTTGCAATTTCGTTTTGTTTTTTTAACCATGCCAGGATTAGTTAGTGACCAGCCAAACAGAAAAGAAGAAAAAAGAGAGCACCATCAACAGTAATCTCCTCCCATGTGAGTATTTCTGACTTTCCATCCTGTTTGTTCACAATTCACGTTGTCCTATCCCCCTCCCCACGACAAGCAGGAAATGCACGTGGTCTTAGGTCTGTCCGTTCCATCCCCCTTCACCAATTCTCCGACTGCAAAATTAGAACAAAGAAAGCCCCGACTTAACTCAACAGCACAATATTTTAAATCCTCTTCTAATGAATGTCATCCTGCATCGTGGTAACATTCCGGCAGCTTCCCGCATGGAGTGGGCACCCAGTACCCGTTTGCAGATTAAATATCTGGCACATTGGAATGCCTGTGTTTCTCAGGAGTGAGGCAGGAGTCTGCTTATTTATACTTACAGAAAGTCACTGGCTTATCTCTGGAGTTTCTAGCACAATCTCTTTGGAGGGTTGGCATTCTGGAAGGACCACAGTTTTAATAGCCAGATAATCCAGTCACAATGACAGGCGACCTTCGGAAAGACGAAAATCTCCTGGCACTGGGATTTAGCTCTGAGAAGCATTTTAGAAGCTGCTGGCCACACAAAGAAAAGCAGCCTCGGTGCTGATAAGGGGAAGCTTTCCAGTCAGTGCCGCTGATAATTAAGTGGCCTTGTCGGAAAGTGGAGATGTACACAGATGCAATTGGGGATATTTGATTTTAAAAGGGTCTAAACACAGAAGAGAGAATGAAAGAGGATTTTTAAAGAATTGCCTTTAAGACTCTTTTGATGTCAGTCAAACTTAAAACATGTCGCTGCCCAAAGACAATCCTTTATTGGGAGGCGCCATTATAGAAATGTGGCTGGGCTGGGCGAACGCCTACAGTGTGCTTTTGTAGGCTTTTTAACGCTTAAACGTGTGCATTGTTGAATTCTCAGTATGCGAGTCTGCGTTCTGTAAGGACGGAGGCTGCTGATTTAGCGAACGTAGCCACAGACTTTGAAGGCAATTAGAACCGGACTCAGAAATTGCTTTGTTGCTACCCTCGACTAGGGCAGCCACACAGGCGGTGGGTACAGACACGCCGCCTTCCTAAGAACAAACGCCCCTTATAAAGTCTGCCATGAGGAGATTGAGGTATTGCAAGTAAGGAGACTTCACCAATAACCTTTCTGGCCGTACCTTTTGATGAAGAAACAGAGAACAATAATTCTATATTATTCTGGAAAATATGCTTGAATCTGTCAGCTCCCGTGGCAGTGGATGGGGTCTCTATTCAGTTTTTGAGAAAAACGCCTTAGTGCAGTGGGACATCACAGCCTTGTGACCCTCTGGTGGGTGGGGGAAGGGTGTGTGTGCAGCGTGACTCAGGAGCCAGTCAGCCCAGGGTTTGAATCCTGGCTCTGTCGCTGGACCGGAAATGAGAAAAAGGGGAAGCATAAGGAGAAGATCGTGAGGGATGGTAATATCCCAGGGAGCGATTTTAGCCACAGTATAATGTCATGAAACTCCAAGGAAATGTTCATACCCTGTGCTTACATTACTGAGACTTCGATGAACTTTTTTTTTTTTAAAAGATTTTATTTAGTTATTTGTTTTAGAAAGAGACACAGAGAGAAAGAACATAAGCAAGAACAGGGGGAGGGGCAGAGGGAGGGCAGAGGGGGAAGCAGGTTCCCTGCTGAGTATGGAGCCCCAGGTGGGGTTCGATCCCACAACACTGAGATCATGACCTGAGCTGAACCAAGAGTCTGAGGCTTAACTGGATGAGCCACCCAGACCCCCCTTCAACAAACAGTTATGTGAAAAGTTACATATGTGGCTTGTTTTTCCATATATGAAAAGAAGCAAGCAAAGTTTCCCACCGAGTACCTGCCAGGTCACTCTGAGGCCTTTTTCTCTCTCTTGTCCTTTTCTCTTTCTTCCTTCCCTTCTTCCCTCCCTTCCTCCCTTCCTCCCTCCCTCCTTTCCTCCTTCCCTCCTTCCCTCTGCCCCTTCCTTTTTTCCTTCCACTATCATTATTTGATATTCATCAAGAACCAGCAGTGCTGTTTTGAATGTACAAAAATAGATTCCCCCAAGTGGCTGTCCCCCCGCCCCCCACCCCAAGAGATGATAGATTGCTTTTCTCCCCTCAGTGCAAACCAGAAATGGAAGCAGATGAAGCATGTCTTCCACAGTGTCAGGCAAGGAAGGCAGGCTTGCGGAGGCTGAGCTTGGACATACCTGGAGAGCAGGGAGGGGAGGAGTGATCTGGGCCCATAAGCGGGGGAGGGGATGGGACTCCGCTCTCTCCAGGGCTGAGAAAGCATCCTCACGGTGCTACATGCCTTTTTAGTGGTTTTGCACGTTCTTCCCCCAAAATTGGCATTTTGACGGTTCAGAGGTAAATAAGTCGATTCAGTGGCTTTAGGAAATTTGTTATCAATACTCACGGCACACTGGCGGTTATTGGCAGATATGCACAGAGCGGAAAAAATATCTAAGTGGCAGACGTTCCCGATCCCAGCTGAGGGTAGCAAGGTTACCCTTTGTCTTTCTGTTTCATCTCTCAGACCGTAAACAAGTGTCCTTTCCACTGTCTAGCTCCTACCACAGTTCTGTTTCGGATTTTTTTTTCCCACTTTTGTGCTATTGGTGATTTCCTGTCCAGCTAGCACCGAGGAGCTGCCTAGTACTCCTTCACGCAAGAAGGCTGCCATGTGCCTCCCAGAAACGCTTCTCCCGATAAACTCCCTCCACTACTAGTTCTAACGTTGGCCCTGAGTTCAGCGTCAAGGAACCAACCATATCTGTTAAGCAAGGTGTCTTTAATCACAAAGACACATAAAAAAAGGTCGTTTCGGTCGGTGGATGAAAATGTGACAGAGGACACCCGGAACCTTAAATCTGTTTTTCCTCTAGAAAAAAAAGAGCTCTGATTTTGCTAACTCGGTAGCGACAGTATAGAACGTAATTACCGTGGACAATGAGAATCGGCTTCTGCTTAGGGAAACAGTCTAGGGGATTCTGATTTCTCCATCCTTATGGATTTCTTTCTTTCTTTTTTTTTTTTTTCATGCAAAGAAATAGAACATCATTTCGGGCTTCACGTCGCCTCCACTTTCCATGGCGGAGCTATCCTTTTCGATACACCGACTTGTGTATTTCAGCGCTGCCTCTGTTAAAAGCATAACAGGAAAGTTTTGAAAGGGATTGGTATTTCCAGGTCTGTGCGTATGGTGACCGGCTTGTTCCTGGTTACTCATGGTATTTATTATTTCTTGGTTGGTCGGTACTTTTACGATGCTGTGACTCAGATTTTATAGCTGTTTTACGGGGCTAATTTTCCGCTCTGCGTTTCTTCAGCCCTTTCCAGACACCCAACGAGCTCACTCTCAGTCACTCACTGCTGTGACCTGCACCCGCCGCCCCACCCCGGGGGCCCCCAGCTGTCCAGAAAGCACCCGGCGGTCTGTGCTCTCCAGAAATCTGGAAACAGAGGTCAGGGAGGAGAAAAATGCAGCAGGAAAAGCCCCCCAGAGCTCTCCTTGTGTAATTATTAGGCGATGAGCAGACCCTCCCTTTTCTCTGTCATATTTCTATGTGTTGTAACAGCCGTAAAACGAATGGGAGTAAATGTTGAATTATGTCCCAGGTCTCCACCAGAATAAGTTAAGGTGGCTGAATTATTATTCTTCCCCGTCTTGACAAGGGTCCTTGGTGAAATCTCACCGCCATGTGGTTCCGATTGGGTGGGGCCTCGTTTTCGGTTAGGGAAGCAGCAAAAGGAATGTGGCATTTCGTTCCAAAATTTGTCTCTCGATTTGAAGACGGGTGACCCCATCTTCTTTAAGGACCTCAACCGCCATGAGTGCGTATGTTTTTAACCCACGACTGTGCAGAAAAGCAGGTTGGGCTCTGTCCCATGAACATCTCATGTTCCATTCTCTTGGTCTCCCAGTCCACCAGGTGGAGAACCGTAAGCAGGGAGCACTACCTGTCTGTGTCTGGGTACATGATCGCAGAACCCAAGGGGCCTGAGCACCCTGTGGTGCTGGAGATTGCTGTGTTTTCTGGGACATGGGGCTGTCAGTGCCAACCCTGGGAAGTCCCAGGCCAAGGGAGCAGTTAGACCTGATGCAGTGATATTCCTTGCAAATCAGTGACACTCTGCCTTCCTTTGGGTGTCTCTGTAATAGAAACCATCAAAGGAACTCCAGAACTTGGAAAGGAGGTGGCAGAGGAACTTTGAATGGTAAGCCTTGTCTGTGCACTCACTCGGAGTGATACATTGAAGAAGCCCTTGACCTCAGCCATTGCTCATGTCCCTGGACACAGTGGCAGAGAGAAGCAAGCAACATTACATGATCACATCCCACCTAGGACTGAAGTCCTTCTGCTCTGGAGGCTTAAGTGAATTGCAAGAAATAAGAAATAAAAAAAAAAAAAGAATAAGGTTAAAATTCCCATCTATGTTCTTGTTTTTGTTTGTTTGTTTGTTTGTTTTTTTAATTACATTTTTTAAGCCTATGTACTCATTAAAAAAGCCAAGGAGGAAGGACATCAGGGGTCCCAGCTGCTGTCTGCCCTGGAGGGTCTTAAGCTCTGTCCGGGTGCTGACCACGCCCCACCTGGAAGAGGAAGATCTCCTGCAGGGTTTCTGGCTGACGAGCTATTAATTCAAGATTCGACACCTGTGAAGACTGTTCTCATTAGTGGCCCCATTTGAACAGACCCAGATCGGCACAATCTTATTAATATTCTTGCTCACACACACGGTTTTTAAATAATAGATGGTCTTGAATGTTTCCCAGGTAGTTTTATTTTGTATCATATATTTTACCCAAACTTCTTTGAATTATTTAGTTAGCATAAAAAAGGCAGTAATCATGCCATTTACCTCTCTGATTTTTCCCACTCAGCAGGATCTTAAATTATTCCAATATTTTGCATCAACAACAGAAATAAGTAGCCGTATATAAAAGTTAGGTCACATCAAGATTTTCTGACCCAATAAAAGTGTGAGCTATCTAAGAAATCCTTCCAGGCAATTATAAATACGTCAAGATAACATAAAGGTATGGCATTTGCAATGGAGTCCAGAGTAAGCATTTGAATGTGGTTGTAAATTATTATATTTATGATTAAATATATACTTAAAGATACACACTCCTGTGTACTCTTGAGAGCTGACATAACCAAGATTCAATTTTGAGAAACTCTGCAGAGAAGAAAGTGATTGTGTGCTCGGCAAGGTTTTGAAGGAGGTCAGGAAATTAAAAGACAACAACAAGCGCTAATAACAATGTCAATAATTGGAGTTCAGTTGGCTTGCAGCAGAAGATGGGGGAGGAAGGACTTCTTTCCACCCCCAAACCTTGAGATTGCAGGATTCGTCAGTCCAGAAATGGAGCACTAAATTGGCGTGAATTGAGTGATTTTCACTGTGAGTGAATTTTAGCATGTAGGGTAGTTTTGTTTTGTTTTACATGGGCTATATTGCCTTGACCTCCATGGGTCAGCAGTTGAGAATTTAAAGATCATAGTTCCCAGAAACTGTTGTTCACTTTTCTCTGTTTATTGAACGTCTTATGACTATAACTGAAACCAGGCAGAACCTTCTGTCTACCCGCCCTGAGAAGTGAAAGCTTTTAACCCTACTGATGCCCAGGACACAACTTGCAGATTCTTACTGAATTGAGTAGGAGGAGGGTCTGGGCATGGGGGTGTTTTTCAAGTTTCCCGGATAATTCTACTTACACCCAGGGCTGGAAAGCACCTCCACAGGGAACCCCCATGAATGCTGACATGACTTGATTGAGAATAGAGGTGTGTCTTCTTCTCTAGCAGAAGGTTGATGCTGACAGAATGGGACATGTGATTTTATTCCCTTCTCAAGGAAAAAGCTCATGCTTTTTCTTCCTAGAGACCTGTGTTTTCCTGGCCACAGAGACTAGATAAGAAAGTTGGGCTTCCAAAGTCTGGGCGTTTGGTGGTGGGTAGCTGGGTTTTCCCAGTTGAAGGGCGGTGGCTGGGGCTGGTGACCCAATTTGGAAGGGGAAGCAGGAGGTGTGATTAGATCAACCAGATGTCCAGGTTCACCCAGCATGGAGGGGTTTCTGGAAATCGGGGCTTTTTGATGTTCTGTGGCAAGGTGAACTGGGATGGTTGCTCATTCATCTTGTAACTCAAGGATAGCATCTGAAAGGGCCAGAACATCATGTGAAGGCATCTGGGAAACTTTCCAGGCAAGATGTGCATCAGGTCTCCAGCCCCAGTGTGGCTTAAAGGTGGGGAGCTGTTGCCTCTGAGTGGATTCTATGGACATAGGTCAGGGGGCACCCAAGGGCGGCCGCCATGATGCACTGAGGACCAAAAGATTTCTTCCATTCTGGGTTGAGCAAGCTCCCAGGAATCTAGAAAGTTCCATGATAGATGGGGAAAGGGTCGCTTGAAAATGACCATGGTTGCTTCCTGCCAGACCAGATGGATGGAGCAGAGCCAGACTGGAGGGCAGTAAGAAAAACAGACTGGATAGGCATCGCACTTAAGCACGTGACATGACATACTCACCTTCCTAAAGTCCTGCATTCATTGAAATGGAGGAAGGAGTTAAGTAAAGATTTACAAAGACTACTCAGAGGAGGGAATGGGAGGGAATGAGCCTCAGTCATCCTAACCCCTTTTCCCTGGGTCCAGCAGCCCTGGGAACAAGTGCCAATGACTACTTAGCTCCAGAACAGGCATCTGAACAACATTCGACTTTCCATGATGTTCCAAGCTCACAGGGACCTATAGAAACTTGCATTCCCCAGGGATGACACTGAGCCATATCCATGGATAGCTCCATGTCCCCGTCAGATAGGATAGGACCACTTAACCACTCACATGACCCATGATGGACAGATTGTGGAGCTCAGTCACGGGGTGGGAGGTGGTGGTTTTGTCATCATAAACAGATGTGTGCCGTGCTCCAGACGTCCATATCCAAGCATAGAGTGACCTTCCCTTTACTGCACCACAAAGACCCAGAGGCTCTGTGACATGTGAGCGTAAGGCATGGCTAAGGACAAGAACACCTGGTGAGGAGACCACACAATGGTCCAGCCCGTATTTCTACAGCCCAGTATCAGGTCAGGCTGAGGTTGTCTGCGTTCACAGCAAGGAGGCAGCCCTTGGGGTGAGTCCTGCCTGTGTTCACTGGGGTCTAGTCCCAACCAGATTCCCGCCGGGTGACACCCACCTCACCATCACCCAGCCCAGACTCAAGCCCTCTGAAGACTCAGCCTGAATTTCACATTTTTAACTCTGCCAAGACCATCTAGAGGAGGACCCCCCGACTGCAAAATATGTAACCAGGCTTGGTCAACGCGTTTGTCTGGCAGTACCGTTGTGTTGCCATTGATCCACAAGGAACTCTTTCTCTGCTTCAGCGTCTTTAAATGCTTGAGATGATGTAGATGCCAGGCCACAGAGAGGTTTGAAAGGAGCACAAGGATGGTTATCCTCAAGGGAAGAGGAGGAACACGTAGACTCCAAGATTTCAATGACTACGACGACGACGGTCGAAATCTATGAATACAGGTGTGATCAGTAAAACCAAGGGAGACGGGAAACGATCAGCATTACTGTTCTCTTCTTTTGGCTAGAACTTGGGGGAGGGGCACAGAGAATCCAGTTGGGTTCAATGGTATCAAGCGGGTGTTTCTTGGAAGACCTTGTTCCACTTTTGTTTCCAAAGAAGTTACAGAAATTAACCTTCATTTTAAAATAACATGACAAGGACATTTGTAAAGGCAAACTTACTGGGAATTATATAAGAATGTTGAAATCATTTTTCTTCTTGTAGTCAGGATCCGAGTTATTTTCTATTTATATGCAAATGTCAGATTTTATTTTTTTAACAATGCTGAAATAGTATTTATTTCCTCAAATTTACACGAGTGGAGTCCTGATATGATAGCAGAGGCATTCTGATGGCAGATTTAGAAAATGCATTCCTGACTCCAAATGCATGTGGAGAAAACTTTGCTCATTTTAATTTTTAGAGATGATGAATTATTCCACTTTTCACAAGAGTATAACGATTTATTGATTTTAAAAATCAGCACTGAATTTTAAGAAGAAGTACTCACCTTGTAGAGGCAAAGCCGATGGGCAGAAACACCGGCTTTCTCTTTAATTATCTGCAACTTGCTATCTGTATAATGACTTCTGGGGGCGAGCCCTATCTTGGTTACTTTGTATTTCCCTGGCAATCTGTGTATCTGATTGCTTCCATTTTGACTGTATCTTAAGTCCTTTCTGGGAGAGCAACTTATAATTAAAATGATTACTAATTGTGTGTTTTTAATTAGCAGACGCTTAATGAGAAATTACAAAACAATTTGGTCCCTGCAGGGAGATGAGTGACCAGAGACTAATTGCTATCTCGGGACAATGTTCTTTATGTTTCGCTCCCTTTCTGCAGACAAGAGCTTATACAATTATAGCTTATTTAGAGTAGGATGGAGTACAAACAGGAGAGAAAACAAGGCAGGCAGATTTGCCCGGCTGTTTCTCATCATCTTTCCCATGCAGGCAAGTCCAGGAAAAACCAAGAGGGGTCTGAGACATCTGCTTAGGACCAGCCCAAATTCAGCCTGGCCAGGCAACAGCATCTAGAGATTCTGCAGAACCAGAGCCTGTGGACACCTGGTGATGGTGTCAGCTACCCAAACCTCAGAGGGAAGATCACATCGGGAGGCAATTATCTGACCCTGTTGGTTTTCAGGACTATTATGAACAGTGTGAAACACTTGCTTTGTTCCCCTTCATCTTCTCTTTCCCAGCCAGCCCCAGTCCTCATTAGCCAGGGTCTTTCCTAGGAGATGATAAACGAGAAGAGAATCCATTTGAAATGAATGAACATTATCAAGACATGCATGCTTAGCAACTTGCCTGCTAATGTCATGTCTGTGTATGCAAGGAATTTATTGCAACACCCGTTTTAATTTAATCTGATCAATGCAGGGACTCACCGTTGACATACAAAAGCAGAATGAGATCCCATCGAGAGGTGGCAGGGCACCTGATGTCATCAGAGTGTGATTATCCAAGGCTGCCATCTTTGAAAAACCTACAGATGCTTTTGTGGAGGAGTAACCCATAGCATGCTTTCAGGCATGCTGTGATTTCAGTCCCCACTTGTGAAGATATGAGAGGTCAATGGTTATCAACATCAGAATCCCTTAGAAAGCTTGTGAAAACAGACTCGTTGGCGTCACCCCCGGAGTTTCTGACTGGGTGGGTCTGGGACCTGAGAATTTTTACTTCCACCACCGTACTCTGTCCAGAGACCACTCTGAGAACAACCACCATGGGTTATGAGGGACATTGCTGGAAACTGAGTAATTCCATCTGGGAAATATGGAAAGTTTAGTTTTTATTGCCCCTGTGGCTATCACTACTGCCCTGATCTAAAAGGGTTTTCTGGAGCACCAATGAATATGGTTTGTTTGCATGGTCTAAAAACAAGGGGAGAGAAAAGGCTGTAAGCCTAGTGTTTCCAGAGGACTTCAGGCTTAGAAATAGCAGTGGCATTGCAGAGGGGCCAACATAGGGAGGGAGGAGACTAATGGACATTTAATTATGGAAATCATACTCCTTTGATGGTAATTTGAAAAATAAATAGGCAGAATCAGTAACACATCAGCCTTGACTTGGGAGTCAAACTGTCTCAGGATCCTGGTTCCATGACTCAGCTGGCCTAGTAACCTTGGTCAAGGCTCTTTGAAAGTTTAAGCCATCGTTCTTTGTGGAATAGAAGACCTATACCACTCATGTTGCAGAGGCATTGTGGAGAGCAAACGGAACGCCGCGTAGCACAGAGTAAGAGCTCAGTATGTGTTAGGTACGGTCATTCTCTTCTCATCAAACTACCAGAGAGAAACAGAGGTGAGCTTAGGTATAATCTTGGGAATCAGCAAGCCCTGCTAGTATTAGTGAGGGGAAACTGCTACTAAACAGTAGAAGTCTATTCTAGAATGGAAAGAAAATTATTTTCTACATAAGATTTTACTTAGTCATAAAATAAGCTTTTTATTTACTTATTTAACAATTTTTTATTGATCAAATAATCATGTAATAAATGAATACATAGAAAAAGTGATGTGTTTTCTGAAGGAAAAAGGAAGATATGAGGTTGTTTGAGCAGCTGTGACACGGGGAAAAGGCCCACCCCTAGGGTTAGAAAATGATGTTTCATGACCTAAGAGGTAGGAGAACAGTTGGGAGACAGAAAAATACACTACCACCCTATCATTCATGGTTCCCAAAGAGTGGGCTCCAAGCTCTCTTTCCCTCCCATATTACCTCTGCTCGCCTGGGTCTGAAACGTTTGCTCCTCAGGTCTCGAACTCCCAGAATATTCTGATCTCCACACCTTATTTTCTTCCACATCTTCTTTTTCATTAAACAATCCTCACTATGCCTCAATATGCTCATCTCTAAAATGCAGGCAATAATACCATCCCATAAGGCTGCAGAATAGAGCATTTTGAACATGCCTGGTGTGCAGTAAACGTGATGTAAATTCTTGCTGTGATCATTATTATTAATTGTTATCACCTTCTACGTGATCTACTTCAAAAGCCAACTTCCATCCGAGCCTCCCCTGCTGGTCCCAGCTGAGTGATCATCTTCCCCCGGGTCCGTCAGGGAGACAGAAGGACGATCGGCTGGATTGAAGCAGAGGAAGGGGACTGTCGTATATGTTGTAATGAGCCTATAAAAGGTGCTCGGTTATTCTTTTTGTGAAAGCATAGCTGTATAGAGGATATTTGGAGTTTCGTTTTAAACCGAAAAGTGTTACGTCAGGGAATGCAGAAAAAGCGTGTCACATAAGAAGACACAGGGGAGGACCCCGTAGAGGAAAATGGAGGACTGGGATTTGAGGGTTCTCTCAACCCCAGAGCCGAGAGTCTGGGCTGAGACACACCCCAAAGCATCACATGCCAGAGGTTGTCCCGGTGACGGGCACCTGTTGTCTTCACAGGGATGATTCTAGAAGGGGAAAAGGAAATATAAGGAAGAAATGACGGTGATCGGAGGCCGTGGAAGCCTGTAGCCTGAGATGCTCCTTTTAGGGACAATTTGAAAGGAAGTTCAGATTCATTTTCAGAGGTGATGAAAAGTAAAGATTCTGGTGAACAATGAAATGGCTTAACGGCATCTCGGGGTGCCACTGCCTCCTGGGTTCTCTAGACCCCCAGAGGAGAGCTCCGCCCCTCCCCCAATCTTGCCTGTACCCCAGGATGAGTAGAGGCTTTTGGCTCTAAGTAATGGCATTTGCGGAGGGCGTTTGAATTCTGAAACCCACCTTTTCTTGATGGTCCCTGCATAGCATAATGGAAAACTTTTTAATTATTCCATCGATTGCCTAGTTATTTAATTCTTCAGCTTCCTAATGGAGCCAGTGTGGAATTTTATTGCCTGCACTTCTGTATTAGACAATAAAAGGAGAGAAGCCTTTCATGACCACATTAGATTATATTAAAACAGATTGATTCCTCCATATACATTAGCTCTTGTTAATGAAAGACACAATGTCTTCACTCAACGGGTGACCACCTTCCACAGCTGGGCTCCAGGAACTCAGAATAGGCTTACATGCATCAGGTCCATGGCCAATAAGCTGGTCTAAAGGGCCAATCCAACCTGCTACTTATTTTTGTATTGCCCAAGAACTGAGGATGAGTTTTGCATTATTAGATGGTTGAAATTAAATCAAAAGAAGATATTTTGCAACATTAGGAAGTAATGTGGTATCGTAATTCCGATGTTCATAAATGAAGATTTCTTGGAACACAGCCACGCTCGATCATTTATGGATTGTCTACGGCTGCTTTCGTGATGTAACAGCAGCGTTGAATGGGAGCAACAGAAACCTGGGGCTGTTGAGTGGGGCGATCCACTGAAAGGGACAACAGATCTCCTAGTTCTGGGTGGTTCGGTGCCACAGTGGCTGGAGGGGGGCCTGTAGGGTCAGACTTTCCAATTGTTTAAGACAAATGGCAAGTTTTCCTCATGTGCCGTATAGTTTGTTGATATCCACAACTAATTCAACAACCCCAAAAAACATGTACAGAGTGGGCTGACAAGTCAGATGCTCTTCTGTGAGGTGTTTCCGGCCAATGAGAAGCCATATTGCTATTTCTGTCTTAAAGGTCAGTCAGCTCTGAAAAATCAGGAAGTGAGTGGCATTCAGGATGGCCAAAGGACTCTGTCCACTGCTGGGTCCTCCAACATCCTTCTTGATATTTATGGCAGACAGCAAAGCTGATTCTCTCAACACCCATTTGAACCACCTTCCTCCTTGGCATATTTTCCTGTAGAAGATTGGAGGGAAAGAAACGTCATTGCTCACACTTCCCTCCGGCAGACATCTGACCACCGATGAGCAGAATGGGGGAATGTATGGGTTTCTGAGAGGCTGTTATCTTCGCTGATCTAGATGTTCTTTCTCTCAGTTCCCTCCTTCTTCCTGCTTTGGACATGACAGCTTTCAAAAATCCTTGGCCCATGAGGAAAAAGCCCACACCCCTGCTTGCTCACTGCAAGCTGCCTCAGGCCAGATGGCCTGGCTCTGGATTCTTGTTACAGGAGGAAAAAATGCCACTGCTGGTTTAAGCCAAGGTTATTTGGGTTCTGGAGGCAAATGAGTTTCTAACCGATCTATTGTGGTTCCCTGTATCTCTCCAAAATCTGAACTCCATGCAGCTCAGGAATCTTTTTTTTTAAGATTTTATTTATTTATTTGTTTATTTGTTTATTAACTTAGCACGAGTGGGAGGGAGGAGCAGAAGGAAAGGGAAGGAGAGAATCTCAAGCAGACTCTGGGCTGAGCCCGACTTGGGGCTCATCTCGCAACCCCGGGATCATGATCTGAGCTGAAATCAAGAGTCAGATGCTTAACTCACTGAACCACCCAGGTGCCCCAGGAATCTTTTTGTCAATGCCAGGCTTTTGTTGAAGAAGAAAAGACAAGAGATCAATAAAGTTTTTTAGTCTCATAAGGAAACACTCTTTCTCCCGATACTTCCCCACATCTCTTCAGCACTTCTGTTTTGTGCAGACCCACCTGCCATTTCTAAAGCAGCTCATCTCTGGAGTTGCCCCAAGGGTGGACTCTCATCTTATATGGGTCTCTTACTGAAGAGATCCTGGGGGATGGTATACCTGGAAAGTCAATCCGTCTTGGAACTGGTGATAACAAACAGGATGGAACTGGGAAGGTCGGACCACTGAGGAATCCTACTCCGGTCCCTACCTCCAGAAGAGCGTAGAGAGGGAAGACTTACTGTGTGTGTCTTGCCCACTTCAGCTCAGCTTTGCATCATTGGGCAGCAGCATTGGTGCCAATGCAGAGATCCACTTCAAGAGTACAAGAGGGCATGATCATGTCACCTCCCCCCTTTAGAGCTTTTCTGTGACCCCGTGTAGCCTGTATGTTGGAGCACAACCGTGTGGATTGCTTGTTCACTGATGTTTATTTTATATATTCCCTATGCCTTACCCTGGCATCTTTACACATATGTGATACCTACTTAGGTCAGTTACATTGGATGTGGCAGTGCTAGGTCCGTCGCCCTGTCTGGAGCCTCACACCTGCTATTCCTTGCCATCTCCTATGTCCTGGGCTTCATGTAAACACCACTTAACTTTTTCCCGCTTCTCACAGCCAGGCACTTTGAGTGAAATGATGGGTGGGTGGATGGATGGATGGATGGACAGACGGACGGAAGGATGAATGGATGAAAAAGGATAAATTAAATCAATCTCATAGTAGGTGTTAAAATATTTTTTGAATTTAAATTTGAGTCATAAGTAAGTTGACATTTAGCCTAAGGCAGGGGACCTCGTAACTTAACTAACAACGCTATAGCAGGAGTTTGAACGGATGAGTCATAAATGTCAAATGAACCATTTGGACCAATCTGATCACAGTTCTCTTTTAAGTCCAATGGCACTTTTTCAGTGGTCACTCCCTGGTCTGGTTCCAGACCCTTGGGCAAGACTTGCAAGGATGTCACATACAAAATATCCACCTGGCCAGCTGGACCCAAGTTAAGGAAGTGCCCAGCATGCTTCTAAGATAAAGGAAATGCTAATGGCCCTTTTGAGTGGTGGCAATTGACTTGTGTCATTTTTCTTCCTGAGCTAATGGAAAGGTGATCTCTCTTCAAGCCGTCTTCCTGACTGGTCTTGCCCTCACCCGTCAGCAGAGATATTAAAGTTCTGGTATGCTGAATTTCTAAAGGCCAAGATGTGCATTTGGCTTAATGGTGTGATGCCAACCAAGGAAAACAAGGCCATAAAGACAAAGAGAGACGCTCTTCCCCTAATTCATGTCCCAAGGGTCAGGAATTAATGAAGGAGGCAAGCAGAGGGAGCAACTAGGATAATCCAAACCCCTGCTTAGTCTTCCCCGTCTTGGCAAAACTGCTTTGTGGCTGAGACAAACTGAGTGAGTGCCCCCGAGTCCGCATGGATGGGACCCTTTCTCCACCTGAATAATAATGATAATAGTAATAAATAAAAAAAAATGACATTTACTCATGCTGATACTACAACAGGCGTTGTTCTCCCTTGTTAACTCATTTAATTCCCACGATGGTCTGAGTTAGTAGAAAACGCTATGGTTATCCTCATCTGACACACGGAGAAACTGACATCTAGACAACAGAAGTAACTTGGTCAAGGTGACCCCACGGTGTTTGGACCTGCCTCACCAGACCACCTGCTGAAGGCAGGGCTGGCCTAGCGCCTTGACCACTAGGGGGCAGCACTGAGCTATCTGTATAATTGTCCTCTCCAGCTCTCTGTTCCATACATCCAAACAGAAAGTCGGCGCAGGTTTTAGCTAAACACTATTATTATTTATTGGGTGTTGCTTTATTTTACTTCCTTCAGAGGGGCTGCTAAAGTTACAGTAAAGCCACTTTATAAAGAAAGCAGGAGGTAGGACACACCCCCAAGGACAAAGAAAAGGAAGGTGACAGGGATCAAATTTGGGCGCTGGGAAACGGATACCTTTTCCCTGCTCCAGCGGCTGAAAGTCATGTGTGAGTGACCTGAATGTGACGCTGAAGTCCCTAAACTCATCCACCAAGTGGACTTCAGGAAATTAAAATGTATAATGAGAGAGAAATGACCATTTTTCTAATGAACCTAATAACATCCTTGTAACATCACCTTTCACCTTTTCTGCTGTTTTGCATGAAGAGCTCTTAGCTGTGGTCAGAGAGAGTGATGTTACAAGAAGGAAACACACACACACACACTCACGCACTCAACGCACACATGCACACACTCTAGAAGCCTTGGGAGCCAGGCTGCTCACACACAGACAACCCCAAGGATACAATGATATAAAGACATCTCAGTCACCGATGAGGATTGTTCAGTTAGATCAGTCTCGTTAAGCACATCGTGCTTGACTTGAATGTGCCTCTTGCCTTCTTTCTTGCCAAAGAAAATTAGCAGAGAGTGGGCAGGAGCAGAATATTAGTGTTAATCGAAAAGTTTATTCCTCTGCCATCTGCTGACTTCAAAAGAGGGAGCTGTCCAAGGACAACTACTTCCGTGGGCCAGGTGGAGAGAGAGAAGGGGTCTCTAAGGAATGAGCACAGCTGGTCATGGAGGGAACCTCACATTCAGGCCAGGTAGACATCTGCTTGTTTTTCTCTTGTCAAAACCTCTTCCAGCGCAAGAGTCCACATTTTCAGCAGAAGGTAGGCTGGGGCGGTTGGTACCTGCTCTCTTTGCCTCCCCATCATCATTTTATCTTCCTGTGCCGCATCCCTCCTCCAGGTTCCCCAGCAGGAAAGGTGGGGACTGCAGTGAGGAAGGGAACATGTTCTCTCCAGAGGAGACAGTTGCTACTCATGAGCATGAGGTCCCAATCAATCCCAGGCTTGATTTTCCCAAAAAGAGATCCTGAAATTAAAACCAAAGCATAGGAAGACAGAGGGCCAAGAGTCATGAGAGAGATTCCATTCATTGAGTCCCTTG
The DNA here is from genome assembly GCF_010015895.1 of Lontra canadensis. Taxonomy (NCBI): domain Eukaryota; kingdom Metazoa; phylum Chordata; class Mammalia; order Carnivora; family Mustelidae; genus Lontra; species Lontra canadensis. The sequence continues at coordinate 12,246,876 of NW_022631052.1, forward strand.
ATCAAGCTGTGCCTAAACCAATACTCAAAAGTTCTCAGTGATATGGGCCATTTAATATCCCTATTTTTTTTAATTAAGCTGATTTGAGTTGGGTTTCTGGCACTAGTAACACAAAAGGGATCAAACTCAATGAAGTCAACTCTGATATCAGTAATACAAAAGGCAAACTGTGAGGCAAATTGAAGACCCAGACATCCCTGGAAACACGCCAACCAGGGACAGGACATCTTCATGGAAGAGGAGGCATTTGGCCTGGATGGGACACAATCATAGAGGGAGAAAGTGCTTCCAAGGAGAATGGATAGTAAGAATGAAAGCAGGGAGTTCGGAAATGCTGCAGAGTAGAATGTCCACACATCTCATTCTGCCCTGGACAGTCCTGACATCTGCCTGCTGTCCTAAGAGGGTGTTAACAGTGTTTCCCTTCACTCTCAATACTGTCCTGGATTGGTTGTAATTATATGGTTGCCCTTTTCTTGGGGAACCTGGAACAACCCAGATTCCTAGCACCCTAACTGCCTGTATACATGGTTCAGTTTTCTCCAAATGGCCACCAGTGCTGTGATCATCAGCGCCATCCAGGGAAGAAACATGGAGTCAGAGCGAGACGGGTATCCTTAAAGTGGGCCAGCAATGAGCTCAGTTTGGAACCAGATGAGGGAAGTTTGCCTTCCTGGAAACAGTGGCACTTGGCAGACAAGCTGTCGGTGGAAAGGATGACTCAGTTGTGAGTTGCATCCTTGCCAGAAGTTTGCCTCTTTGAACTAATTATTGTCTACCCAAAAAATGAAAGGCATTTTAAAATAATGGGAAAATAAGCCCCTCAATTCAAGGACACATGTCAAGTTGGGGCAATTAACATTCTGAAAGGTCCATTAGTATAGGAGGCTTGGGAAAAATCTCTTCTTATAAACTCCTAATCACATTAGGCATTTTGGAAACAGAGTCAGGAGGGAAGGAGTTGTATGTTGGTTAAATAGCACTTCCTGAATAAAGTGCATCCCCAGAGACCAGAGTCAGAGCTTGGGACAATGTCTGGTTTTGCAAAATATATGCTTATGCTTTTTTCAGGTTGCTGGTGTGTGTGTGTGTGTGTGTGTGTGAGAGAGAGAGAGAGAGGCATGGAGGGAAAGACAAGCGTTATTTGTCTCTTTGTGTGAACATATGTCATTTTTTGTGCTATTTCCTTCCTAAAGATACGTTGTACTGTATAAATGAATAAAGATTTTTTAAACTTAATGATGATATTATATTTTAGTCGAGCATCTCAAGGAACATCCAGAAACCAGGTACTAAGGATAAGGAGGCATTCCTGAGAATTTGGGAATATTTGCAGATACGCCACACCCCATGTCATTGGAATGATTTTTTTTTTCTTCCCTGAATTCCTGTGCCCTGATTCTGGAGATAAATCCCCAATTTTCTAATGGTCAGACCATCCCCCATCTCACAGTGACTATCAGTGCCCTCCAGGATGGGAACCTGACCCAAGTCTAGGCAATCAGTATTTTCTATCAAGCTGGAGTGGTGATTGGCTCAGGGTGGTCATGTGACCCGGTAGCATCCCACTTGCTGTGTCCTGCCAAGGGACAAAGGCAGTGGGAAGTGAAGTGTGTCTGCACACCCATAGGCTTCCACATGGTGATGTCAGCCTGCCCTTGGCATTTGCCCCAGCCCAGTGCTATGGAGCCTAGCCCGTCTCAGGCTATCAGATTTGGGTCAGAAGCCAGTTCCTGGGGTAGTAGGTGGTAAAGGCTCCAACACCAAGATGTACAGCCCCTTTTTCTCACGAAGCCTTAATTAATTGCACCAACATTTCTGGCACTGATTTTCCCTCTCTAGTTTAGCTGTGAATTAGCAATTCCTTTGTGGAAGGCAATGTCTCTAGCAATCACATGTACAATCAAGCTTTTTACTCCAGTCCCTTCTGGTGTAAGGTAGGCATCTGCAATTCCTCCCGACAGAGGAATGTGCATTATATCTGGAAGAGACAGGAGGAGCAAAGGTTACTCTCACTAAATCCTCTGTGGTTCTCTCTGTACTGGAGCCTGGCCGGTGCCCTGAGGGCACCATGTCCTGCGCCATGGCCGTGAATGGGACCTTATTCTCCAGGGACAGTCTGGGGCTGTTTCCCCCCTTAGGGCTCCTCCCATCTTGCTCCAGCAAGATCAGAGCAGTCACCTGTGTCTTGGACATCCTGGGACAGGAGATGGCGTCTGCCCACAGGAGGTCAGTACCTTTGAGAGGTCTCAGGCTGCACAGACAAACCAGGCAAACCCACAAGGAATCAACAGTGAGTGCTTCAAAATCTAGATCTACCCTATGGCAGAGCCTCCTACCTGAATGGTCTTAGGAAGCTCGGGATGGTGGTGACAATCCACAAAAGGAGACAGGAGAAAATAGCCAGACCTGACTTGTGTCTAAACTGTAGAATATCCCAGGTCCAAACTCAGTGGATGTTCTATATTTTAGGTCTGAGCCATGGGTCATTTCTCAGGTCATTTCTCATTTCAACTGACGGGATCTCATCTATCCCTTTCTTAGATACGTCAAAGAGGACGATAGGATCACAGGGTATATTCTTGGAACAAAGTTAACATACTCTGTTTCATGAAATCTTCATTTAGACAATGTGCTTGTGCACGTGTGGTGGGTCCCAACGTCAAATGCCTTTTCTCATCGTGCATTAGGAAAACGGAGCTGGGAAAGTACGAGACTAACCCGCTGCTCCCAACCCGGTCTTGCTTATCCTCCAAGACCTGGGTAGAGTCTCACCATTTCCAGCAGACTCCCTGTCTGCCGCAGCTCAAACCGCCTCCGACCCCCTCTGGACGTTCTGAAGCAGCCAGTTTCAAGCCCAGTTTTATATTTCTCTGTACCGATCTTTTAACTCAGCAAAAACCTTCCATCCATCATTCAATCAGCAAGCGTGACCTCCCCCCACATAACTGTTCCTCCGGGCCTCATAGAGCGCCCTACAGCAGGAGCCCAAGCAGACATCGCCTCGGGCCAGCCTAGCAGGTGAATGAGGATCACGGACGATACCCCTATGGCACAGACCCAGTTTGCATGTGAGACGAGAAGGAAGAGTTGTCCTTTCCACAAAGAAATCAGCTCCCTTCCGTTTTGCCTGAAACATGGGGACTCCTCTGCGTTTAATTTTCTCCTGTGGTTAGGGACGTTGGCACAAAATGTAGTTCAGTGTTCTCCTAGCTCGGCTGTATGGAAATAACAGCTAAATGACAATGGGGCTCAGCTTCTGTGATGGGGACAACCGGGAGTGACGGGGATTTGCAGGGAGACTGACGTTGCCCATGCACAGCTACCCCATGGGCATGGAGTACCAAGGAAGCCACAGCATCAGCTTTTCCAAGAGAAACAAGAAACAAGAAACCTCGATGGGCCACCAAGAGCTTGCATGTGCCCTGGGGGACTTCCCTGTGCTGGGGACATGGGTGAGGGATGGCAGCCGATGGGGCTGCCCTACACTCAGGGACAGCCCGGGGGTGAAGGCACCTCTGGGTTCTTGCCTAGAATGAGGTGTGGATAAGGAGCACTCACCACCTGTTGCTACAGGATATTTTGCTTCATAAATAAAACTGCACAAGAAAAGCAGACTTACTGAAGAGGGACGGTAGCCCTCGTGAGCATCTGGCTGTTTATCTGGAACTGATAATTATTCCCATATTGGTTTTCATCGAGGATGCTTCTTATGTTGTTACCCTGTTGAGTAACAGTTTCTCAATCTCCCTCCTCCCTGGCTATGGGAGCCCCATTTATGCTTAAAATGACCATTCTTTCCCCCTCGTCCTTCTGCTACATTCTAAGCAAGTTCTGGAAAGAACCTCAGCTCCCTTAGCCTGTGTGGGTAACAGGATCCCAGCACCACTCTGTGATCTTGGACACTGGGTGATGTGGCCACTGAGATCCAAGCTCCTTGGGGTTTATCTGCACCACAGCATTCTCAGACTGGTTCACCTGTTTCTCTCTGGGGTGGGAGGGCGTGGGGTGGCTTTGTGATGGGGGAGGGGTCCTCCTGCATGCACAGAGCATGTACTGGGCTCCTCAGCCCCTCCTCTGGTGCCCACTGGGTGGGGTCCTCCTGCTTCCTAGAGGCTGCCTGCATTTCTCACCTGCGGCATCCAGCATCACACCCCCCAGCCCTGGGATGTAACATAAGCTAGAAGGAGATGCTGTGTTCTGGGAGAATTACTGAGAAAATCACTAATGTTCTGGCGAATGAGCTCGAAGCTCACCAGGGCCTCCTCCTAGAAAATAAATCTGGGTGTCTGAGCTCCACTCCAGGTAGCAGCTGGCAGAAGCAACCTCCCGGGGAGGCTGGTTGGGGTCATCGCTGTGAAATATGACCCAAGAGCAGGGAAGGCATGAGCTGGTGCTGGGATGAGCTGAAACCAGATGCCATGTTTTTCCTTGTCGGAGGCACGGCCCCTGGGACATACATCATTCTAGAAGCGACGATGCATTCCGTCCACTTTCCTTACCCTTATTTCTTCTCCGGGAGGATGGCAGCTGCCCAGGCTTGGGATCTGATGAGTGAAAGTCACTTTGGGGCCAAAGCTTGTCACCAGAGGATCAATATCCCTTCTCTTATGGCTCACTTGTCCCTTAGGCCATGGTAACTTCTTTTATTAATTCCCTGGGTATTATTTTTTAAATTAAAAAACTGTATAAATTTATCGTAAAAAGATGGAGCTAAATAAACTCCTAAAAATACACTACTTGGGGGGCGCCTGGGTGGCTCAGTGGGTTAAAGCCTCTGCCTTTGGCTCGAGCCATGATCTCAGGGTCCTGGGATCGAGCCCCGCATCAGGTTCTCTGCTCAGCAGGGAGCCTGCTTCTTCCCTCTCTCTCTGCCTGCCTCTCTGCCTACTTGTGATCTCTGTCTGTCAAATAAATAAATAAAATATTAAAAAAAAAACCCACTAATGATGGTAGTGGTAGAGTCAGGACTTGACATTTAAAAAAAATACACTACTTGAATATAGCAGATTTAGGCTCTAACTGACACACCCTCTTTTTACATGCACACCTGCACACCCACGCACACACACGCACACACACATACCTCAAAGTCCAAGGCACATATAAAGTCAATGCGACCATTAGAATTTAGCTAATTAGCAATCCCTCCTGTTCCACATCTTTAGGGAAGGGGTCTGACTTCACCCTGAATTTCTGCTGAGGGAATTAAAATTCATTCTGTGAACTCACCCCGCGAATGCCGTTTGGGGGCGTGGTCTGAGGCAGGTGCACCCCCGCAGGCTGACAGGCCCCCAACCCTTGGGTCTTCCCCTGCAGAGCGGATTTGCAGCTCTGTGTGCTAGTGGATTCCTGGTTCCTCTTCCAGCTTCTGCTGTTTTTTGCTCCACGGAGGCTCACGGGGAGCATCGTCCCTTCTACCTGATCTCTGTGCCTGTTCTAAATGTCCGTCCTCTGAGCTCTGAAGTCGCCCTTTCCCTTGGTCTCTTCCACGGTTGATCTCATATGTCACCTTGATTGGGCTAAGGGACATGAGCTGGCTGGGAAACGTTCTCTCTGGGGTGCTGGTAAGGGTGTTTCTGGAGGAGATCAGCATCTGATTCGGGACACAGAGTAACAAAAATCACCCTGACCAATGTGCGTGGGCATCACCCAGTCCTCTGATGGCCCAAACGGACCGGAGTTGAAGGAAGCTGCGCTCCGTCTGTCTGCTCGGGTGGCGGTGGCGGGGCATGCCCTGCCCTTGAACCCCAGAGCACCTGGCTCTTGGCCCCCATAACCAGGAGAGCCAGTTTCTGTCCTAAACCTCCTCTTATATATGTCCATAGATCCAGTAGGTTCTGTCCCCCTGGAAACTCTCGTATTACACAACCCTTTGTGTTGTTTTGTTTTTGTTTTTCCTAGAAGCTTTTTTCAGTCGAGGGCACCAGAGAGATATTGAAGAAGAAATGCAGGCTGCCTCTCTAGGTTCCAGAATGTTCCTTCACCAGGTTGTTGCAGCGTGGATGACTTCTTGGGCATTGGCTCCTGCCATTGTCCATTTTGTGTGGTGCATGGTGGCCCACAGCTACTCCCAGAACACCCCACCCCTTGAAGCCAGTGCTGGGGGGGAGGGGCTTCTAGCTCCTGAAGCAAGAAGAGCTGCTCTAGCCCCAAGCACCGGCAAAGCTACTCCCTGAGTAGCTTTCCCTGGCATCCTGGAGGGCCGTTGTCCAAGAAATCCAAGGGGCAGATTTCCAGCAAAGTCCACAAGCACGATACCTCCTAGCTGTGCCCTCACCAGCAAGACCTCATTGGCAGTGGTGGTGGTGGTGCTGGGTGTGGGCTCATGCTCAGCCCCGGGGTGTGGCGGCTGCTGTCCTGACCTTCCTTACACTTACTTCTCTGTGCTTCTTCCTTGCCATCCCACCATCAACCCATCTCCTGTCGTAGTTAATAAATCTTAATATTGAATTTCCGCTTCAAATTCTTGGTAGTTTCTTTCCACGTTGGAGTCAAGCAGATATAAATTCTGCTTAAGGAAAATGAAAAAAGAAAAAAAAAACCTGTAGTCATTTGTATGCATAATAGATTTCCCTGAATATTTGGATAGAAGATGGGGTTTCTATGACATCATGGCCAACAGATAGACCTCATCGCTCCCCTTCCTCCCTAGTCCCTGCTGTTGACCGGCTGTCTTGTTCCTCTCCCCATCCTCCCCTTCTCTCTTCCCTCACTGTGAGTTCATTTACAGAGCAATTAAACTATGTCTCTGTTGCCACTCACGATTGCAAAATGTTCACATTCCGTCCTGGAGAGGTCATTTTCCTAATGCATCCCCCATACCCACATTAGTGCATGTGCACACACACACACGTACACACACGCATGCACACCCATCTGCTCACACCCGTTCTGAGGATATCTTTGGGTATCCTCAAGCCCCCCAAGACAGGAGCCGTGCGCCCTCCTGTGGTTGCCGTGAGCCCCCTGGTGGTCGGCTGCCTCATGACAGAGGGGTGTGCCTTGGCTCGGTGCAGGGGTATCATTTGCGTGGTGTGCTTGAATCATTTTCCTTAATGTTCTATTGGGTTTATTTGTTTTTGGGAAAGAGATGGCCTGAGAGCTTGAAGCACACGGACGCTGTGTATCATGTTTACGTTTTGATTGTGAACATAGACTTAAATATATAATCACTCTAAAGTACTTAAAGAGATAATGTAGACAATTATAGCATCATTACGGAAGGAAAAGTGCCTTGTGTTGCTGTTCATGGTAATCAGTGGGTAGTAATTGTCGTATTTGGAATGCATTCCAAAATCTTCCCATTGACATTAATGGCACCTCTGTGTTTCACACGCAGTTGCCGGCATGGGCATGGTAGAGATATTTGGAGAGAGTGATACACTGGTGAGGTAAGGTGGGGGAAACTGACTGGACTGGCTAGCCACAGTCGCTTTCCACTGAATCTTGAACATCCTGTATGAAGTCGGACACACAGTAGACACTCAGTGGGTATTTGTTGAAATTAATTCATTGCTATTGTTCATGCTTTCCTAGAGCTCCATTCTCCTCTCCATGCAGGAGTAGGGCAGGGGTGAGATAGTCTTAGAGCCCAGATGACATGGGGCCTCAGAGGCAAAGTGAAGACAGGTGGCTTCACCCCCAAAGCAGACTGTGAGCTGCTGAAGGTTTTCTAGCAAGGGAACAGATGTGATCTCGCTGTGTTCCTCAAGCCCCTTTTCGGTAATGTGAGCAGAATGGATGAACAGAGGCAGGATTGGATTTGGTCCGACAGCTGGGACTAGAGACCATCAGGATGTGGCTGGATTCAGCGGGGAAGGGGGAGGACGGTGATGATCCCAGAGTGCTGGCTTGAGGGCTGCTGGGTGGAGTGTGGTGCATTTAGCAGCATGGGAAAGCCTGGAGGAGAACAGGGTGGGGAACATAGGAAGAGATAATTTTAGATATTGTCCTGCTATGCCATAATTCCCCTAAGAGATGTGCACTAAAACCAACACTCACCCACTCAAAGAACATTTCTGGAAATTTCTATGTCCAGAGGGCTCTCCTCGATGTTTATGGGAGATGCTAAGGCATGAAACTTGCCTTGAAGAAAAACGGGGACCAATAGAACACAAATGACATTTATATAATAAGGGAAATAATTATTTTCATGAATATGAATGAGAAAATCATGAAAGAGAGAAATGAAGGCATCAGGATCAGAGAAGGCTTCTCAGAAGCTCTTAAACAGGAACAGTGTAGAAATATAGATCCTAGAGCAATTGCACTTGACCTTCAATATCTCCTTCTACAAAATGAAAAAAAAATTCAAAGGTCCCAATTGGCTAATGTTGCTGTTACCATTAACTGCTTCCTTCGTGGGCAGCCCTTCATTGGTCTGTCTCAAAGAAAAGAGATTTTGTTCAGTCCCCCTTTTTTATTTGAATTGACAAGAGCAAGATCTGTGAAGTTAGAATCAGTGGGTTTCATTAGCCTAAATTCTTAGGTCAAATCAACCTCCTTTTGGCAAACTTAGTTTCTATTTTTTAAGTAAACAAAGTTGTTTTCCAAACATACTGTCTAGGAATGTAGTTTTTCAGTAACAATACTCACAGTCTCATGATTAAAAATCAACAGTCCTGGGGCGCCTGGGTAGCTCAGTGGGTTAAAGCATCTGCCTTCAGCTCTCGTCATGATCTTGGGGTCCTGGGATGGAGCCCCGCATTGGGCTCTGTGCTCAGCAGACAGCCTGCTTCCCCCTCTCTCTTTGCCTGCCTCTCTGCCTACTTGTGATCTCTGTCTGTCAAATAAATTAATAAAATCTTCAAAAAAAAATCAGCGGTCCTTATAATCACTGAATAAATTTGTCCATATTGCAAGAAAATAATTTGCCTTTCTATAATAGAAGCAAACTCAGATTCATGATGACATGATACAGAATAAGCACGATCTGACTTATAAGAAAGAAACCTAAAATATTAATCTAACTTAAATGTTGCAGGAAGCGGAGTCAAGCATTTGTTTGCCTTTCCTTTTATTTCCTCTTACAGTTGCTCTCAAAGTTGCTAGAAAATTTCATGATTTTGTTCTTCCTTTTAATCAGGCCTGAATGAAGAAATTTGTGGTTGACTTATAATACCTCCTATGGTGTTTACATCTTGTTCTTGATCAACCAAACAATAAGACTTGGGATACCCAGACAATATAGGCGGGGTTTGCGGTACCACCTATACGTGATTCGTCTTTATTACTTCCACAATGCACATCTCAAATAGCAATTGAAATTCCAGGGAGTTCTTGATCAAGATCATTTTTCTCTCCTGTTGTTTGTTTTATACTAATCAATAGCAAAATATTTTTTTCTGCATGCAAGAGTACAACACTGGCATTTCACCAATTTCCCCCCCACCCTTTGTGTATTCTTTGTGTATTCAATTGTTTTGTCTACATTAATCCGACAGCCTGGGTAGGAATGGATTCACATTTATATTTTTGCTGTTCTCGTTGTTTGATTTACCCGGACTGCAAATGCAGGATAGGAATTCATGCCCGTGTCGTTTATTTTATACGGTAGCTTGCTTTTTTGGTCAACAATATTCTATGAGCTCCCATACTGGCATTTGTTTTCATAATAATAAACATAAGGGATAGGCTCAGTTTACTAGCGCACGTGCAGTGTTTCTGCTGCCGTCTTCCGGAATTCATTCCCCGAAGCCAATATATTTCTTTTAACTATGTGATTTTATAATTTTTCAGCACTTGTGGGCTATTAATTCAGATCCAGAACTATTGGCTTCTACATAATGTATAGCAAATTGTATTTACATGAGCAATGTTACACATTTTTCCCTACAATACCATTTTAAAATCATTTCCCACCCATGTGTGTTATAAAATACTTGGATTTCCCCCATAAATATTTCCTTAAAGAAATAGGAGTGTGTTTTATACTCTGCTATGTCTCATAGACGAGGAAATAAACTACTTCTAGATTGTTCTGCAAAGAACGCTGAATGAATAAAAAGAAACTAGCATTTCCTAAACACACATTTTAAAAAACTCTGTAATTAACCCTCAGCAGGGTTTCCAGGTACAGTTCAGGACACCCAGTTAAACTTGAATTTCATATAAATGACAAAGACTTTGGTATAAGTATACCCCCAAATAGTGCATGGGATATACTTACACTTAAATAATTTGTTGCTCGACTGAAATTCCAAATGAATGGAGTGTCTCGTGTTTTACTTGCTGAATCTGGTCACCCTCTCCTCCAACGACCCTGGATGGCTCTAGCTTCCATGGCTTTGTCGTCACCCCCCTTTTATTTCCGTGTTCCTGGTAAAGGAGAGAGTTCTTTGGAAGAGTGTGGGAAACTTGCCTTCGCTTCCAAAATAGAGACTCGGATGCTTAAAATTTTAAATAAGGTTATTTTTATAGTCTTTCCTCTCATGCCTGAAAATACAGCGAAAGGAAGTCTATTGGGACTTTTTATACGGCATGAAACAATGGGCTTCTAAGTCAGAATCACGGGAAGCACATGCCCGAAGCCATCTTGGTGGTCCCCTTACCCACCAGCTGTGTTGTGCCCACGCAGGGGCTCATGCCTACCCTCCCGCGAACAGGGCCTAGGCTCCTGGTGCGGCTTCTTGGTTATCTCCAGTAAGGCGATATTTCTATTACAGTGTTTTTTTGGCCCAAATGTGATTCATGCACAACGTGTGAAATAATATTTAGGAGGCACGTGTCGAGAGGGAAAGGAATGCAGGCTGAGGCCCTACAGGGTGTGGGGCTGAAGGAATGGGGGAGAGGAGGCAGGAGGATGGAGGGGGAGAGGCTCGCCAAGCAACACCCGATATGTTGCCGGAGCTCCTAGACCCTCGTGAAAGGTTCCCCGTGCTCCCCAGCCATTCCTCCATTTTGGGGGGTAGGCAAAGATGCAACAAAGGGAGGTCCTGGGGACAGACCTGCTTTTAACATCTGCTTTCCTTTCAAAGAGAAGCCCAAAGGCATTTTAAGTCACGGACACAGCCTTGGGATGTAATTTTGATAAATCCCACTCCTTTTCTCCACCTTAACAGAAAATGTCACTTCTGTCTTTTAATCTGCGATGCAAACGGAACAGGTTAGCTTTGCCTTTCCCAGGCTCACACAGCCGAGCTTTCCAATTCCACCCGTCTCCGCTTGAGGGTCTGCCACGGGCTGGGCTAGACTTTTATGGCTCATGATCTGTAAGCAAATATAATGCCTTGGACCGGGAGGGCTCCCATTTAAAGAAAGAAAGGGAGTCTCTTTTGGAATTCGAATACCATCACCCGTCTTCATTAATTCTCCAAATGCAAGCGTTCACGCTGAAAGTCTTTTCAAAGTTGGACCCAGCTGGGGAGTCATTCATCTTACTGTGCGTTTGCTCATTCCAGACTAAAATGATATCTAGGATTCAAGGATAATTACAATTGGACACGGCACCAAATGGCTTGCCAGCGGTGCAGCCTAGAATGCGGGGAAGGAGCATCCGAGGCCCCGAGGGCTTTCTGAATTGATGGAATAATTCTTTTTTGCAATAAATTAAAACTTGGGGAGAATATGGGTGACCCGGCATCTGATCCCCGCATTTATGAAAACATTTGGAGATTTCAAGCTAGCTAGAAATATCTCTTCTCATTGATTTCAACAGGAACACGTGGGCCTGATTATTACTGTTTTAGTTGCAAATATCTCCTCTTTTTTAAGGGCTCTGCATGCAAAAATGCTTTCTAATCAGACATTTATTTCAGTCTGCTAGATGAAAACTCAAAAACCCGAGACGTTCTGTCAGTGCATTACTGTTTTGTCTTTCCAGAACGGATCTGCTCAGAAATTTCAATTTGTCTTTTTTCTTTTCTCTTCTTTTTTTAAAATCTAATTCCCGTTACTACTGCCTGATTTTGGGAGCCTCGAAAGAGAATATCTTCCACACGTTAATCTCAAATGTCCTCTTAAGTCTTTGTTAAAACTTGATGAAAAGGCTTGGCTTGTAACTGTATACCCAAATTTTCACTTCCAATACATTCTAGAGATGGTAGTGAAGAAAGATATGGGATTTGTGTGTATTTTTAAAAGATGGACACTAGATATTTCAAAATCCAGGTTTTTTAAAAAATAAAAATAAATCACCCAGATAGGTCGATCTGGAGAATTTAGGGAGGAAACCAAAGATCGACCCTTTGGGAATCATCTGATATTCACGTTTTGAGTGTGTTTGGGGCAGGAGAGACAGGGAGAGTTGGAGGTGGGCCTGGGCGCAGGGGTGTCACCTGTCCCTGGAAGGACATGAGGGCTCTGTTCTCTTACCAGGAGCCATGCTCATGGCCAGGCACAGAGCTTTCAGAATCTAAGGCAAGTGAACGCTGGTCAGGCCACCTGGAATTGGTTTCCCCACTTTGCTTCCTTCAGGTCACTGGGGTAATTCCATGTCCCTCTACCAAAGGCCACAGCTCCTATGAAATGGACCCATCTCTGTGCCTCCCCCCATTTCTTGTTTCTAGAAGCCACTCCTCTCTCCTCTTGAATACAGGAGGTACAGACCCTCACAGCTCCGGCCAGCCCTGGCATCTGTATTCTCATATTCACACTGCTCCTGCCTTTTTAAAATTTTTTATTTTTTTCGCTCCTGCCTTTTAAAGGGTCCCTTGATGGGTAGTTGTCTTCAAAGTACCCATTTGGCTTGTGCACCTGTTTCCTGCAGGGACCCCAGCTGATGACACCTTAGGGAAAGCTTCTTTTATATTCAGCGCATTTCTAGGATAGGGGAGAAGCCCCAGGCCCAGCCAGCAGCAGGGCAGGGCTGGTGAGGCTCTGAGGTATCTGCAGGGAGCCCCCCAGGAACCCTCCTGCTTCTGTTTTTCTCTGATTCCAGGGTCCTTTGTTTGCTTTTCATTTGTTACAAAATCTCAGGCAATCACGCTTCCTTTCTGTGGCCAAACGATGCATCTTTCTCCAAGTAGGACCTTCCAGCTCTGTCTCCAGCCAGCTTTTAATCGTACATGGCTGCTGGCAGGTCCTCACTGGCCACTGGCCAGAGACATCAGGGGCTTGCAACAGGAAGTTCTTCGCCGGGCAGCTTAGAACGTGGCACTTTGTTTTTCTCCAGCTGGTCTTGAGAGAGCAGACCTTCCAGCAAGCCCAGAGCTCAGTGACACGCTTGTCGGGACCTGGAGCCACGGGCCACCAATGAAGCTGTCTCACAGAAGTGAGGAGATAATAAACGGTTGCTGTCTTAAGCTGTGATAATTCGAGGTAATTTGCCTCCATCTTTATTGAAGCATAATTAACAAAAAATGTTTAAGCGGTACAATGTGATGTTTTGATGTATGCATGCATTGTGAAATCATCGTCAGAATCAAGCTCATGTATCTGTTCACCTCCCATGGTGAGTCTTTTCCTTCTTCTTGGTGTTTTTTTTTTTTTTTTTTTTGAGTGAGGACACTTCAGATCAATTCTCAGCAATTTCTGGTGTACAATAGTGCCCTGTTAACTAAGCTCACAGGGCTGAACACCAGGTCCCTGCATTCCTACATTGTAGGATGACAACCCTGTGCCCTTGACTGACGTCTTCCTATCCGCCCTGCCAACCCCCCCGCCAACCCTGCCCCTCATCCTGTCCTCTGCGTCTATGAAACAGTAACAAAATGAATATTTGGGTGCCCGCAAGTGGAGTCCTGTCCCACAGAAACCTAAGAATTCAGGGAATTCAGGTCTGGCTTGGAGCCGAGGAGTGGGCAACGTCTGCGGGGACGGGAAGTTTGTCAGAGAAAACTCAAAGGGGCCGGCCAGGCAGCCGCAGAAGTCTGGTTCTGGTTGCCGAGGATGGTGGCAGAGAAGGGTCACCAGTGAGCGATGAGCAGATCGAAAAGGGGAACAGAAGAGTCTGGTCACAGAGCGGCATCACCTATAGTACAAAGTAGAAAATATGTCCAATGACCTTGGAGCTCTAACTAAGTAGATTCTGGAGCAAAACGATGAAGATGCTGTTGATGGTCTAGCGTGTGATGAGAAAGTCTAATAAAAAAAGGGACAGTCATGGGCGCCTGCGTGGCTCAGTGGGTTAAGCGTCTGGCATTGGCTCAAGTCATGATCCTGGGGTCCTGGGATCGAGTCCGGGCATCGGGCTCCCTGCTCAGCGGGGAGCCTGCTTCCCCTTCTCTCTCTGCCTCTACTCTCTCACTCTCGCTCTCTCTCATGCATGCTCTCTAATAAATAAATAAAATCTTAAAGAAGGGGGGGGCAGTCAGTGGTTTTGAAAATTCTCGGCTTCCCCCGATGTCAAACAATGAGAAAATTAAGAAAATTTCCCCTGCATGAAGAAGAAATCCAGGGCGCTCTTTCCCAGGAAAATGCTGTCTTGACACGAGTGAGTGTTTGATCAGAAGACATTTGTTAAAATCTTAGCAAGTCCAAAGCGGGTGCCTTAGAGAATTGTTCAGTCATTCAGAAGAGGCTCTGTAGAGAAACTTCACATCTGCCTCCTAATCGAACCATCAGAGCCTGTAAGATTATATCACAGAGAAGCAGCTCACAGATGTCGCTTTTCTTGAATGCAGGGAGCGCCGGTGTGATTCACGGGAGGTCCACAAACAGTTTGAGAGAATTTTATCAGCAGAAACACTACTCTCTTGAACTTAAAGAAACACAGGAAATAAAATGCAAGAAAGCATATGGATTCCCCAAATCCTACAGGTAGGAAGTCAGCCAGGAAAAGAACTCAGCAGCAAATACGTGTTTATTAATCTTTTTCCATGCACTCTCCACTCAGAGTAGAAATGAGAGCCGTGAGAATTATTTCCGGGCTCTGAGCCCAACTAACAAGAGACTTCCAGAACTTGCCTGGCTCTATTTCAGAGTTACTACTGACCTGCGACTCCCTTTATGGATCTCATTTTCCTTCTTTGCGAGTAAGAGTATCTAAGGTGATCGTGTTTTATCTGTTTAGGTTTCATACAGTGGTCTGTGGGAGGGAGCAGGTAACTTACCTCTTTTTCAAAACTCTGAGGATGAGAGCAATTTCGTCCAGCGAACTGCATTGTGGGGCTGACTTCGATCATGGGTGTCTGGACCCTGAGCTGATGTAACGTGGCAGGCAATGAGGCTTAGTGGAGGGAGTATAGTACTGTGTTATGAAGTGATATTAAGCCATAAAATAGCCAAGATCTTAACATCAGACGGAAGAGAAACTATTTATCACCCACCATGCCAATGAAGAGATTTAAGACTTGGCAAATCTATTTTTTTTTTAAAGATTTTATTTATTTATTTGACACAGAGAGAGATCACAAGTAGGCAGAGAGGCAGGCAGAGAGAGAGGAGGAAGCAGGCTCCTCACTGAGCAGAGAGCCCGATGCGGGGCTTGATCCCAGGACCCTGAGATCATGACCTGGGCCGAAGGCAGAGGTTTAACCCACTGAGCCACCCAGGCGCCCATTGGCAAATTTATTTTCATGTAGTTGTATTTCCACTCTGGGGAGTGGTAATAATAAAGCTGCAGGCATGCTGGGAAGTGACCCTGTCCGTTTGGATGGTATTTAACATACTTAACAGTTTCGAGAATGCTAACCCACCTGCTTCATTTCCCACCTTCCTTCAGCACCTCTGGCCCCCCCAGAGAGCCCACATCTGATAGCCCAGGGTGATCGCCAGCCTAGAATACTGAAACACACTTTGGACCTTTTTCCATTAATTAAAATTATCATCCTGGTAAGAATTACTTACCCGGATCACAGGGATTAGAAACGAGAATCTTTGTTTTACTGTACAGCCAGAAGGTTTTCTAAAAACTGAGTTAAGATCTTATGAAAGTCGTTTGAGCTACTTGAATAAACAAGCTTTGTTTAGGATGAATGAAGGGTCTCTTGTAATCAGGAGAGCATGTTGCCTGTTGCCTAAAGTCAGCATGATCTTTTCAAAACCACTCCATCAACCTCTGTGGACATTAAGAAAGAACCTGACATTAAAAAAAAAAAAATTCCGTACTAGAGATCTTCTGTTTGAAAGCACATGACACTTTTCTATGGACTTTGATTTTTCCTTTTAAATGGGATCTTCAAAACAGCCTGTGAAATTACCACGGTAACTGACATCACCCTTGCTAGGAGCAAGTGGAACGTCCCCAGGGGATGTGGACACGTGAGCGTGGGGGCGTGGCCGCCGCTGTCCATGCTCAGACAGAATGTCCACTTCGGTCAGAGGATGGGGTTTTCTCTTCCCACCCCCACCACCCCCAGCTGGCCCAAACCCTGTGCTTCTGCTCCCCGTGTTTGCTTGTGTCTGGGTGGGGTGACATCTCAGGAGGTTCCCCACTCAAGGAAAGTGCAGAATGGAGAGGTCTGTGTGCTGCAGTCGAGTTAGGACTCATCTCTAGCCCCCCCTTATCCTTCCTCCTTCTAATCTCAGTCCCCCTTCTTCCTCCAGATCCCTTCTCCTCCAATCTCTTTTCTAGTTGTTGGGATCAACAAAGCTACTTTAAAAGTAGGCATCTGGAATCTTCTGTCTCAAATGTATGTCTTTTCAATCTTTATTCCCTCCTCTCTGTGGGTTCCTCTGTAGGCAGGCTTGCTGCCCTTTTGTCCTTGCCCCTTCCACCCGCGGGGACAACGGGCATCATAGCAGGGCGTGCAACAGCCATTTTGCTACTGTGATGTGACAAGCCCTGATGAAGACAGCAATGGACAATGGAACGGTCTTGGGCTCTCCGATACAACCAGGACACCCCATGAGTCCTGGGCTCCCCACCTCCACAGCCCTTGTTGTGGGAGTCAGACAACCCTTATTTGTTTAAGTTAACTCTCACAACCTGTTCTGCTCATTCTGCCAAATCCCTCCCGATACACTAGACGTGGCTTTTTCTTATTTCCATCACTGTCTTAACCCTACTCAAATGCACACATGATTCCTCAACTAGAGGGAGACAAGACAGCGAGAGGCAGTTTCTTCTGGGCTCCAGAATTCTCAGCACTGAAGGGCACAGCCAGGAGAGATGAAAAGGAGGGTCCCTTTCCCACCTGTGCCGGGGGCCCCAACTTCATCCCCCAGCTCCCTCGAGCCCATGGCAATGACTCATCTTTGTGTCTCTTCTTCTGCCCCCCATGTGCATGTGAATTCAGGGCACTGACCGTCAGGGGAAATGGCATCGTCTTGTTCTATCCCTTTGTCGGTGAGGAGCCTAACGAGGTCACACGGGCGATTGGGTTATCTCAGGCCCCTGACCTGAATCGGATCTGATTATCATTTCATAAAGCAGTCTCTGCAGAGTGACAACACGATCATTTCCCTTTTTGTTCAAGAAAGGGCTTTCCTGTGTTGGTTTGGCTATAAAATTCAAGAAGCCTCTCTGGACCTTCCACAGAATCTGGGATCTTGAACTTCGAAACGTTTTTACTGCACTCTGCACTATTGGAGAAAACCTCTTCCAAGTGGTCCCAGTCTAGGGGCTCCTATTCTGTACTTACTCAAATAGAAATCAAACACCCCGGACTCACAAAACCTGACCCAGAGTTGAGGACAGGACCTCAGGAACGAGTCACACCACTGCTGCCACCGTATCAGTCATCCCTGTGGACATCCTGATTTCTGCCAGGATCCAGTTCATGCTCCTGACAAGGTTTAGGCAAATGTTCCTGTGAACTGAAGAAATACAGTTGAACCGATGACGTAGGAGTTCAAACACGTGGTTAAAATTACTCAGAGTCTTCTGTCCAAGCCCTACACCTCTTCTTATTATGCAGAAAAACAAACACAATGGATGACGCTTACAAAGGCACCGGCACAGTATAAATTCTTCAACAGCTTAAATCAATCGAGTCCCGAGTCCCCTCTCCACCACCTCCAGCTTATGACTTTTCCTTCTGGCAATATTGATGAGACAGCTGAACGACCCGATTGAACTTAGTGCTGATGAGAATTATTATCTCGAGTCCAGCCTCTGAAGACGAGGGAAGGGGACGCTGTGTGGACAGGCTGAGTTTCTCGTAATGACTCGGTCTACCTGCAAGAGTGTACATTTGACATTGGGACTAGGAACCTGCCGGGTGTCCAAGGCTCTGCTCCTTTAATTCTCTGTCATTGCAAACATCTTGATTTTATGATATTGTCTGAGTGTGCAAAAATCTTACAAATAACTCTAGTGTAAAAAACCAGCTCTCACTAAGGTCTTCAAGAAAGGTGACCCCTCTCCTTCTCTCCCAGAGATTCGGGAAGCAGAAACAACCACAGGTATTAGAATTCAGACGGAGCTGGGTTCTAAGTCTTGCCCTGTCAGCGTCCTGCTGTGTGCAATCAGGCAAGTGACTAGACCTCTCTGGGCCTCGATGGTAATGTCTGTAAAATGGGGCACGTGAGAGCATCTGGTGGGCTTAGTCTAATGGAATCAGTGAGGCATCTTGTTTAAAGACCCCGGTGCAGGCCAGCTGGCTCCTGCGTGTCCCTTGGTTCCCTCCAAATTAGGCCTGCTACCAGGAAAATCCAACGCTTTAGTCCTGAAGTCCAAGTGAATTAAACTAGAAGAGATTAAAATTTTAGAACCCGGAAGGGGCTTCGAGATTGTCTGGGGCTAGACAGTCATTTTACAGATACAAGAGAAGGAGAGCCCATGTGGATGAGTGACCTGCTCCAAGTCACGGGACCAGGGAGCAGCAGAGCTGGGCTGAGCCTAAATGGTCCTGAGCCTGTGGATTTGGTTCAATCACAGACATGGTTTAATGATAACGTGTAGTATCTCAAATAACAAGGGAGCATCTCCAAGGTTAATACATCATGTAGCTCGGTGATAGTAATGAAAGCCATGTTCCCTCTATCTTCTGGTCCTGCCATCCCATCTATCAACAGTGTCATCAGACCTAGCTCAAGTTCAAGGAGCTTGGTCCACTCTGAGCAGGTGCGCAAGGAGAAGGCTAATCTAGGTGTGTGTAGTCCTAAGATAGAACAGAATGGCTGCTCTTGAGACACACAGGGAAGCTGGAGGGTCTGGAAGGTACGATACGAATCTTAAGGGATCAGGGAAAGTGAGGTCACTCACTTCTGCCTCCAGCCCATGACACACAGAAAGCCGTATTGGGACCAAAGTTTAAAAAATAATAATAAGGGTGCATCAGGAGGTCCACACTAAGCAAAAGAAACCTCGAGTATCGGTGAATATCAGGCTAAGTAGACTTCAGTTATCGAGAGGACGAGGGACATTATGACAAAAGGTCGATTCTACGAGAAGTCACCGTCATCCTCGATGCGCGTGCTCCCAAGCCCAGGACACCGGCTCCCCAAGGCATCACAGCTGGCTGCTGTGTTACTTAAAAACTCAGCCCCGGACACTTTATCCAGGAGGGTACCTGCACTTCTCCCCAGCCTCCGCGATCCCGCCAGCGGCACAGAGAGGATAGTGACAACTGGACAGCACAATCTCCTTGCACTTTTCTCCCTCCTCGTGCTCGCTCAGCAGCAAATGCATACAGAGTGCAATTAATAAGATTCGTGTATTCTATGTCCGTCCGATGTAAGGAAAATAACACACGGCAACACCGAAAAACAGAACAAAACATCCTCACTTAGTGAGTCTGGAACAGCACCGGGGATGGACACCCAAGGCTGTGTGCCCCTGACCGCCCCCTAACTCTTCCTCCACCTCCAGGTGATACAGACAGTCGGGGGTTGTGACTCTCTCTCCTCTCAAGACAGGGAGGCATTGCACATCGGTGATCCTTTTAAATGCTGGCGTGGTCATATGATTTTGTTGGTCAAAGGAACGTGAGTGGGGGTGGTGTTGCGTATCATGGTGGCGGGGGAGCTCTAACCAGGGCATGCTCTGCCACGTTCTCCGCTCCATCTCCTGGGTTCTGGAGAGAAAGACAATGAATGGGGCACAGTGCTCAGCTAACACGCAGTGGACATGAAGCCAGAGTGGGAAGCTTTGTTCTGGTACATTACGGAGATGATCAGGTTGTTTCTCGTCACAGCATGACCTAGCCTGTCCTGGGTAATAAGCCAGCACGTGGCGACAAGGGGGTTTTTGTCTTCCAGGTTTGCCACACACACGGCTACAAACCCAGGTGCTCGAAGCAACACACATTTACGATGGCACGCTTTTGTATGTTCAGGAGTCTGGGGGGCTTGGCTTGAACCCAGAGCGGAAGGTTGTCGGGGGGACAGTTCATGCTCTGTTCCTGTCCAGACCCTGTGCTTCAAGCAGATGGGCTCCCAGACAGACCAGGCTAAGGCACAAGGCTGGGCATTTGCGTGTCAATCATAACAGTTGATGGCGCAGACAAAGCTGCCCAAGTCTCATTCAGGGAAGCCGGGTAAGCGTCCCTTGTGTGGACAGTAATGTCTGCAGAGGCTGACTTCAAGTTGGGCGTCAAGCCCTGAGAAGAAATTGCTTTGGATTGCTTTCCTGCACTGCTCAGTAGGAGTGATAAATCAACGTTTCTCCTTTCCTTCAAGGTAGAAAAACCTAGCTGACAAGACCTGACACAGAGGGGTGACCTTGAAAGGGAGAGTCAACACAGGTCATCAAGATGCCTGTTGCAAATGACGGGTGTGGTTTCTAGGCACTTCTTCGTGCAAATGATTCCAGTGAAGGGACTGCAGATGCGGGCTGTGAAGGAAGACTGTCTCTGAATCCCAGCTCCACCACATGCAACCAACCACTGTGACCTTGGGCAACTTATGGAACCTCCTTACATCTTAGTTCCTTGTGCATAAAACGGGTATCATGAGAGCACATGCACACAAGTGTCTGCAAAGACCGACTTCACCCAAATATTATGTTCAGAATAGTGTTGAACTTGAAACAGATGCTCGGTAAAAATTCCCATTGGGTGATTTCACTTGGCGTTTCTCAATCTGGATTCCCTCATTGGTAAAACGGGCCACAATACTATGTAAATACACAAGATTCATCCATTTGACAATTGTTTACTTGCAGTACACACGGAGTTGTTGAGAATTCTGGGGCGGGGGAGGGGTAGGACATACAAAGCCGTCAGTGGTGGGCTTACATTTTGGATGGGAGGAAAGACAGGTAGAGGTATTGAAGACAGATTATATGCAAGGAGCCAAATAAACAGGATGATGGGCTAGTCAAGTAAATGCTCCGTAAATAGGGGTTCCGTTGTCTGTATCTAAATTCCCTAACCTTTTAAAAGGGATAATTAAAAAAAGAGCGATCCCAAAGAGCAAAATGGATTAATAGATGTAAAGCCAGCTCCTAAGGGATAGATAGGCTGGGGGACAGGGTGAGGGAGTGGGGGTGGGCGCAGCGAGAAGAGGCCAGAGGAGGCTTCTCTGAGTCAGTCACTCCCTGGGAGAGACCTCCCAGATTACTCCCCTGGTCGTAGTTGATCTGGGATCTGCATTTGGCTCTCCAACGGGGAGGCTGATATTCTCTGTGGAGAGGAAAGAAATCATGCGTGTGGGAACCACAAATCATAAACCTCCAGATGGGCAGCAGGTCAGGGAGGAAGAGTAAAGCAAGCCCCCATACCTCAGTCAGGAACATTGGGATCTATTTTATTTTTCACTGATCTGGAGAGGCCAAAAATATTTCCTAAGATGAAAACAAAAATATCCTCCAGCCCATTGGGCCTCAAAAACAAGATCCCAGTCCCTACAGGAGGCCACAGTCAGGCCCTCCACCCCCCTACTTCTCCCCTGGGTTCTGTCTGAGGCAGCCCCTGAAGTAGACAACAGGGGAATTTAGCATCACTCGTTCAAGAAAATAATTCTCTACTGTCGCCGAAAACTCCAAGAATCACTATTTTACAGATCACCTTTTGGGTTGGGATGTTTTCTTAGCCGCATTCTACTCCTCCTGGCCCTCAAGTGGAATTACTTTTTCTCCCATGTCATCCGTCCTGTCCCCTTGCCCTTGCCCAGGAAACCGCGGTTTCCAAGCGCAGGTGTTGCCTCACCAAATTGTTGTGTGCTTACACACGCGTGCACACACACACACACACACACAGCCGCAGAGCTCAGAGAGAGCGCCTGCCGCCCTCCACTCAAAAGCCTGAGAACCGGGTTCGAACCTTCCAGGGCTATGCGGCAGAGAGCTAAGGCCCAAGAGGGTAAGTACAAATTAGGGGTAAAGTAACCAATTCCTGTGGGGTCTGGTGGAGCCGCCCAGCATCCGTTCCCTCTTTTTCTCGTGCAGCCCCAGGAATAATCCTAGTCTAGAGGAATAACCCTGGCTGGAGGGCTTTGCTTCTCCACTTTCACCTCGCGTGGGGCTGGGCTGGGACTGGGCACAGGTGGGCGGGGAGGGATCTGGGACCAGGGCGGAGCCGGGGCCCCGGGAGCAGGTGGGCGGGGCCGGGGCCGGGGCCGGGACCTGGGCGGGGCAGGGGGCGGGGCGCAGGTGGGCGGGGTAGGATTTGGGAACGGGCGGAGCCGGGGAGCAGGTGGGCGGGGCAGGGGCTGGGATCTGGGCGGGGGCAGGGGGCGGGGCAGGGGGCGGGGCGAAGGTAGGCGGAGCTGGGTCGGGAAGCTGGGCGGCCCGAGGGGCTGGAGGAAAGTTGCGGGGATCCAAGCGCCTGCAGCCTGCAGAGCCGGAGCAGCCGGAGTGAGGACCCCCCGCAGGTACAGGGCGGGCGCTGTGAACCCGGGAGTGAGGACCCCCCGCAGGTACAGGGCGGGCGCTGTGAACCCGGGAGTGAGGACCCCCGCAGGTACAGGGCGGGCGCTGTGAACCCGGGGCCGCAGGGCTCACACTCTGCGGGGAGGTGTGGGGCGCTGAGCCCGGTGCTGGCGCGCGGCCGGGCACAGGTAAGGCCGGAGTGGGCGTCTGTCGCGCGGACTCTCCAGCGGGCGCGGCAGCTTGAACTTGGGGTTTGTTGGGGAAATCTGGCGGGGGCGCTGTTTCCACCAGAAGTGCCTCTGCGGAGCTCAGGGCGGACCATTTCCTGGATGGGAAGACCCGTGGGCAGCCACATAGGGGACTGGGACAAATTTGTCCGTTCCAGGATCTTCAGCACCCTTGCCGGGAACCATGTGGAGCACCTGGAACCAGACTAGGCTCAGCTCCCAGGAGCGAAGAGGGAGCATGGCTGAGGGGAAGCGTTTAGTGTCCCCCACAGCGGGTTTCCATGGGGTCTACTCCCACTCCACACTGAACACACTGTGGCATTTAGGATCCAGGAAGTGGGGCAGGTTATGTGAACCCTTATTTACAAACACGGGCTCACATCCTGGCCCCCCATCCATACCCTCAGCTTGTTTAATTGGGACTGGGAGTCCTGGTGGAGGGCCTGGCTTTTTGCACCTGTTCCTTCCAAGCCAGGTCCTAGAGCAGATCTTGGATCACGTAAGAAGGCTCGCTCGCTAGGCAGCTAATAGAAACTCCCGCTTGGCAGAAATCTGGGACCCCCCCCACACACACCCCAGATTCAGTCTGATGTAATTTGGGGGGTTGCAATAGAGATTGTAGGGCTCAAAGACGCTGGTGTCTGGGCAAGCAGGTGTGAGCCTATCTTGTAGGACAGGTTTTCCTAGAAGTCCCATACCTGAGGCCATCCCCTCGGTCCCCCTGCACGGCGAGAATGAACATTTTGGAGTTGAGGGGACTTAATGGGCACGTTGGGCACAAAGCACAGCGCCCGGAGTGTTCCAGAGGCCAGCTGGCCTTATGACTCTTGCTATTTTTATTCTGTGCAGGGGGGCTGGGGTCACTGCACTGACACGATGGGAGGGGTGGGAGAGGTGGTTCCAGAGCCCCAGGAGCAGCGGGCTGCAAGCGGTGTTGGCTCCGCCCCCCCCCCACCCCACCCCGGGGGTGGGCAGCGGGCAGTGAGGCCTCAGCTTTCCGGGGCAGTGCCTGTGTCCACAGCTGATGCCAGGGTCCTGGCGTGTGGGTCAGGGAGGACAAAATGAGAGAATACCTCTTTCTTGACGCTACGCAGGGGTGAGGGTCTGCCGGACCTTATGGATTAAACTGCCTACAGGTCGCACACATCTCTGCGTCTTTCCTGTGGGGCCACCAGTTCCACCCCGGCCTCTGGACCCATTGGTGGTCAAAAGCCAAATTCACCTTCGTGGATTCTCTTCTTCCTGAAACTGTTTAAGCTGGGCTTGGAGCACTTTGGTAGGACACATGGATGCTCTGCCAACCGATATTGAAAAGTTGCATTCGCTTCTTAGAAACGTGCATGCACAGCCTGGAATTCCAGAGAAATCCACCCTTATCAGTTTTCCTGACAGCTCAATACACTCTTTTGTCTCCAGTAGTGTTTCCTAAAGTTTGTAATGGGGCCCCTCTCTACACACTCCAGAAAAACAAGGCCCCACATATGCAGATGTGTGAGGGCCTGTAGAGGGTTATCTTTCTTGTCTGTTTCATTTGAGTACATGTGTGTGCCTGGATTAAGCACAGAGTGACTCTCCCATCTCTCTCCTTCTCTGTTGGCTTTGACTATCAGTCTAGTCTTTAGGATTAGATACAGGATTCAGACTCTGTGTCTCACTTGTTTGTGATTGTGTAGGTCTTTATGTTTTTTATTTTATAGAAACATTGCCTAAACTGAAGTTCATCTAGAGATGGGCCAAAGAAACAGCAATCTGGCACAACACTCAAGAAAAAACTGGTTATGCTGGATTTATTAAGAGATGGAGCTATTTTGTCCTTTATGGGAGATTTAAGATACTTTTCAGGAGTACTTTTGATGCCATACTCGCAGACTTTAGAAATTGAGCCCCATATCATATGAGAAGGATGGCTTTTAACAAGCTGTTCAGACAAAGTGGAGCTTATCGTGTCTGCATAATTTATCCTCTGTTAAGCAGGCTTCTCCATATACCTTGTTAAAAAAAACAACAAAAACAAAAAAAAAACCTAAGTTGCCAAGGTCAGGGGAAAAACAAATCTCGTATCTCCTACTCGAAAGAGACACTGCACAACTGGGTGAACACTTAACGTGTAAAACCATCCTTGTTTTAGAAAATTCTTTCTTTATAACTGTCCTATCCTCCCCTCCCACTCAAAAATGCAAATAGCTATTCTTGTTCAAGGAGACTGTATAGAAAAAAGAGAAACACCTTTTGGGAGATTCCATTTTAAGTCAACTAGGAGGCCAGATCAGAGAAAGCACTTGCAGAATTGCAGCAAATCATGCCCAGTGCAATTAGCACACGGGAGCTGGTAAGGAACGCACGAGGAATGGAAGTATTGCTAAGTTCTCTCAGCTCCTGGAACGATATGTGATTTATTAAGAACCAAACATTCATCATCCAGAAAGGCATATCGTGAAAAACGAAATTGTCCTTGTGCATTTCTATGTCTAGCCTTGCTCCAAAGGGGGAGCCATTTTAAATTCTTTATCGGTTTTGTTTTTTTTATTTCTTTTGGTGATTATTTCCTTGTAACGCTGTTTGCTCATGGGACCGACTCTAAGTCGGTAAATACCCACCTCTCTTCCCTGACGGCACCCACATATCGTTGGCAGAGCAGTGTGCCCTGCTTAAAGGAAAATATAGTTCCCAGCCATCCTTGCAGCTAAGGGTGGTCACATGACATTGATCCAATGGGAAGCCAAGGAAGACCAATGTCCCGTATTCAAGATGGCGGCACAGGGGACCCGCTGGCCCTGGGGAAGCCTCCTGTCAACTCTACAGCAGGTGAGCCGGCGGCGCCTTCCCGGCGGGTTCTCTACCCTCTGCTGCAGGGTTAAGTGGACGACTCAGGCACCTGCCGAGTCCTTGGTGGCTCAGCTTGCTTGAGTGTAAAGGTTCCTCCCCAGAGCAAGTCTCCCTTCCCTCTGGGTCCCCTGGCCATCCCTGAATTAATTTCTTTTTTTTTGTTTGTTTTTTAAGATTTTATTTATTTGACATACAGAGATCACAAGTAGGCAGAGAGGCAGGCAGAGAGAGAGTGGGAAGCAGGCTCCCCGCTGAGCAGAGAGCCGGATGCGGGGCTCGATCCCAGGACCCTGAGATCATGACCTGAGCCACGGAGGTGTCCTCCTGAATTAATTTCTGTGACCAGCTCACTGACTTAAATATAGACTTTGTAGACACCCGCGCGGTGCCAAATGTTGGTGAGGAGGTGCAGAAACGGGATCTCTCCTGCATCGCTGGTGGGAATGGGAAATGGTACAACCAGTCTGGAAAAAGCTGGCAGTTCCTTAAAAATTCAAACCCACTTGCCAGGCAAGCCAGCTCACTGCCTTCCCAGGCATTTGTCACAGATGCACACTCACGTCCCCGCCAAGACCTGCACGTGGGTATTTGTCGCAGCGTCATGGGCTGTAACCCCCAAGCCGGGAACAAGCCTCGTGTCCTCCCCGCGGTGAGTGGTTAATGTGTGCAGCATTCCCACCACGGGACACGGGATCTCGATCTCTTTTGGAAACTCTGAACTTACTTAAAACACAGGTTTCCAGGGGAGTCTCGTTTGTGATGGATGGTAGATGGATAGACGGATGTGCGTGTGCTTGGATGCGTGGGTTAGTATGCGTTTGCCCATTTCCCAGCTGGTGGCTCATCACGAGGGCAGGGACAGAGCCTGCTCGAAGCTGGGCCTCACCGCGGCTCCATCATGCTCTCCTCTGAGGACCGGCGTCGTGCAGTGGGGGACCGGAAGCCATCTCAGAAAATGCTGTCGCCAGTACAACTTCATCTCTCATGCAGGATGTGGACAGCCACTTTGCCACCTGTTAATGGAAAGAAAAAGATTGATGGCACGGCCCTGGGTTGGGAGATTGAACGGGGGATGATGGCTTGTCGGGGCATGAGGCATTTGTCAATACTCGTCCCTGTGACTTCATAACATGTTTCTAAGCCCTGATGGAACATTTTGTGGTCAGCAGGTTCCGGGACAAAAGGAGGACCTGCCTGCCGATGTTTATGACTTTCCACATAAGCTTTCAGACAAAATGTGTCTTGCGTTATGCTCGAGGCAGGGTGGGACAGAAGCGTAGACCTCCTCGAATGCCCAGAGGAGTTTGCCACGGTCATTAAGAAAGAGAATACAACTTAAATTTCTTGTAAATAAGTCTTTGGGAGGTGTACTAAAGCTATTTATAATTGAGGAGAACTGCCTTAAGATTCGTATTCCCTTTCATTTCCTTTCCTGCAGGTGAAACTCACCGGGAAGTTAAAGGTTTTGTTAGAAGATCCAATCTGAGCATTTCACCCTCGGGTCTGGCTGGCTGTGTGTCAGCCAAACGGAGAACATTTTTGAGCTGAGCTAAGGGGTTTAGGGGACATTGCCGAGCCCTGTACTTCACTGGCCTCAGTGCTAGTTGGACTGCTGGCTCCGAAGCCCAGTGTGTAGACAGAACTAGGAAGTGGACGTAGGCACACCAACCTGTGTATCCGCGTGCGCACCCACATCTTTCTGTCCTTCCATCTATCTCTCTGTCCATCCATCTATCGCAAACACGATTCATACTGATACCTCTGATTGCAGTAAATCACCAGGATTCTTTCGGTCCTTCTCCCCTCTTCTTACTTTTACCTTCTTTTTCTGACATCGAGAAACTCGGCTTTCATGTTCAGTGTTCCCGTACTTATTCGTTCCTAGTGTGAGCTGTTTCAGAAGTGCTCATCGTCTTTAGCCTTAGTCAAGAGACAGTTTCCAAAGCGACTCAGGCTGGATCTTTTCCTTCTCATCTCCTTCTGTGGGGCTGTGTTGTTCATTTGTAATATAGCTGGGCTCATTGGTGCCATTCACATTCCATTCCAATCTCTTTCATTTCTGCTTTATCCTCCCTGTGATTATTTTGCCCCAGTAAGCAGATGTGTGTGTGTTCTCTTACACCCTCTTCCTTCTGCACCAAGGGGGGTGTGTTATAGATGCTCATGTGTGCACTTAACACTATGTCCTGGAAGTGACTCCCAATTCAGTTCCTCATTCCTTCCCCTCTTCCTTTTAAATGGATTTTATTTTTTAGAGCAGTTTTAGGTTCACAGCAAAGCTGAGTGGGAGGTACACAGAGCTCCCATACACCGCCTCCTCTACTACCATCACTCCTCCCCGTCCTCTGCTGTAGCTGCCTAGTCCTTCGCTTGTGGGTGCACCCCAAGTTACTCAACCAGTCCCCTGTATCCGGACATGATTTTATTGTTTCCAATATTTTGCAGCTACAGACGGTGCTATAAGGAGTCAACTTGTGTGCATATATTTTAATATATTTGGGGGAGTATCTTCAGATGGCTTTCTAGAAGTGGAACCCCTGGGTCAAGACAGAAGTGCATATGCTGTTCACCTAAGAGTTGCCACGCTCCCGACAGCCTCGCCAGCAACACGTGTTAGCGTGCTTTGTAATTTTTGCCAGTCCGTTAGCCAAGTCTTGGCATCTCAGTGTTGTTTTAATTTTTACCTAATTATGAGTCTGAACACTTTCTCATCTGTTTGAGAGCCATTTTCATATCTTTTCTTGTGAATTTTCTCCTTACGTGTCACATTGCTATTTCAGTCTGAATTTGAGACTGATATAATTTCAGGAATTATAACTTCCTAATTTCAGGAAGAATTGAATTTTTTTTTTCCAGTGGCATGTAATTAGGTTCAGGTTAACTACTGGTATCTAAATCTGACAATGCCTTGAGAAACTTCCAGCACAGAGGGTGACACACGATGTGGAGTGTGTGCAGTGCCGGGTCCGGGGCTTGTTAGGGTGGAATTGGATTGATCTTGGTACCGGGAAAGTTTGACAGAGACCCTGGGAGAATTCACTCCTGGATTCCTGTAACAACGCTTTCCTGGGTCACAGAGGGGCCACTCAGATCTACGAGATCACATGGGACAGGGGATAAGAGAGGACTGAATTCGGGCTATCTGCTTATGAATCCCAGGCACCCCGGAAGTAGCTTTGCAGCCTTCGACATGCCACATGACCTCTCTGTGATCAATGCATATTTGTTGGGTCCATGGTTGACTTGAGAAGTAGTATGAGGCTGATCCCAAATAAGGTATGTGGATTGCCAACACCATAACAGTTGGCGATCCAGCCAATAAAATGTCACGAGCACGGAAGGATAGGGTACTTAGGGCTTTTGTCTCATTCTGGGGAAGATATCCATCCTCTGCCTGGTCATTACAGCTGATTTATCATTTCAGATACGCTGAGGTGCTCCATCTGCTGTTTCCTTAATGCCAGCTACCTACCACTTCGGTGGTTTTGCTTTTTACCATACCAATGATGTGCGATTTTCATGCGTTTCACCAGATGTGCACCCCATGTATAATTATTTACTTTGTCTTTAAGTCAGTGGCTTTTATAAAACATGTAATTCATCTAAAAAGGAAACTTGACCTCTACCACCATAAGTAGGAAACTGGTTTATGAGAAAGACAAGGTTATCATAGATATAAAGACCACACATAGGAAACAACAACAACATGAAATTTAGTCGAATTACTGTTATCTGCAGAAGGGCCTGGATGGAGGACTGCTCTGTCCTCCATCCGAAGGGGAGGCGTCACTGCCAGCGACAGGTTAGCCCCGGCCCAGGACTTGCTCCCTGAAGTCCAGACAGGAGGGCGGAAGGAGAACTTGCAGGAGACGATGGTCTCACTCTATGACTCGGTGGTACTTAAGGTCCTGTCTCTGCACCACCAGAATCAAATCTAAATTGTCAGGCCTTGGAAAACCCAGCCAACAATGGTTTCATCATCAGAGGTGAGAACCAGTGCAGGTGCAGACATTCTTTGCCGGCCTGCCTCAGTGGCCCAAAGTCTCGGCTGCTGACTCCAGAAACCCCGTTCGGTGCTGTGGGGCTCGTGCCCTGTGTGTGTGTGATTCCTAGAAGCCGCTAGAGTACACTTTCCGTCTTACAGGCATTTCTGGCTTGTCCTGTGTGCAAATCCTGGGTTATTTTTTTCTTCTACCCCTTGCTTTCCCACCTTTCTCCCACCTCTTTCCTCCCTTTTCTCCACTCTTTATCCTCTCCTCTCCACTTCTCTCGCTGTCTGGTTTTCATTTTTTTTTTCCCCCCTGAAAAATAGTCCAAGCCCTCATGGAACTCTCAGACTCTGTAGAGGGAAAGAGAAGGCAAATGCATAAGTTAACATATTTTTCCCCAGGCCAAAGTGTAACTTTTGAATAAATGAGTCTAGAAATAGAAAGGACTCCATTTCATTAGTTCTGTTTTAGGAATTAGAGAATGAAATGAAGCAATACTAATGAGATCCCAGAGAAGGCATCAGGATTGTCTTGCTGGATGCTGGATCCAAGTAGACTATCGATTAGCATGACTTAGCCGAGCTTGTACTACAGAGGCCTGTGTGGTGGGCTTCGAGGGACATAGACCCTCTGAGTGAGGGACTCTCTGAACAAGCCCCCGAGGAAGTGATGTGGACAGGAAGTGACCCGAGAGAAGAGAGAGGACCATGCAGTCCAGGTGGACAACCAGAGAAGCCTTCCTGGAGGAGGAGACTTGAGTGGATGAGTAGGGCCTGGCTTGATTGAATGCACCTTGGTGATGGTCTGCTGCTTTTCATGGGGCATTTGTAAACTGAGATGGGATGATCCAGTCCCTGGGATTTCAGCTCGGTCCTATTTTGAAGACTCTGAGATGCTTTTCATCCCTCCATCTTACTTAATTCCTCGCAGCCTTCAGAAATCCTCAGGATTATGATCCTCATTTTCCAGATGAGCAGACAGAGGCCCAGAAGGGTGAAGTGATGTTCGCAAGGGAGCAAAGTTAAGGAAAGCGAGTTTGAACCGAGCGTTTTCATCCCCAGAATCTGACCTCTCACCAGTTCTCTGTGCTCGGAGAGGCAGCATCTCCAGGCACGGAAGCTGAAACGCCCATGAGCAGGAGCACGGGAGACATTCACACGTTCCTGTGTTCATCCAGGGAAATGCTAACCAGCCATGAAAATTAATTAGTGCTGCATGTTTTAGCAGGGATAAGTCTTTAAAATGTAAAATTGAGTATAAAAATTAAGAAGCAAGTTGCCAGAGCATACCTAGAACAAGATATCGTTATATACGGTTTAAAACATGCAAAACAATTTCATACATTTTTATGAATACCTAATTATGTAGTGCACAGTAAAAAAAAAATACACTGGGAAATCATATAAGCATCAGGATCATGTCTGTCTCTGGGGAGGGCAGGGGGTGGATGGGATGAGATGGGGGTTCCCAGAACTTCAGCACACCCATATCTTATTTCCTGAGCTAGTGGGGACGGGGGTGCTGTGTTATTTTCTGCACTGTTGAGCTGCCTGATGTCTTTAATAATTAAAATTTGAATTAGGCGGATGGTCGCCCAGTGGTCAGGCTGGCACATTTTCCTCTAGACTCTAGGCAGAAAGCTTTTCCTGATGTGATCGGACATAGAGATGAACGAACACCTGCTTTGGCCCAGCTTAGTGTGGAACACATGTGACGTCATGTTCCGTCGGTCCACGGAACCGAATCTCGCATTAGTGGCCCCCACTGCTGGGCCGGGGCTTTCTTAGAGGCCAAGTAGAGTGAGGTTTGTTGTTAGCCCCTGTTTCTGGCTAAATTAGACTGAGTGTGTCCACTCTTCCCAGTTTGAAGAATCAGTGTTTGAGCTGAATTCCCAGCTAACTCTGAGCATAAAATCCGGGAGGAGAAGCCCTACTGAGGCTGAGGGTAGGGTGTGCTATTCTTTCACAGACACTTCCTGTGTGCCTGCCCTGTTTGGGGTCTTGTCCTGGTCACTGGGGCTCCAGCAGCATGCAGCAGAAATGTAAGGCTTGTCCCGGTGGAAACATTCCCTCTGACAAGGGAGACATCCCCCCTTTTCCAGAAAACAAGTAAGCAAAGTGATAGAGGTAATAATTAGGAACATTACTTAAACCATTGCCAAAATACGTGTATGTATTTGTATTTGCAAAGTTTGATTTGCTTGCAACTAAATAACAGCACATGTTAATTAATTAAATGCTATTTATTGAGCACCTACTATGTGCCCACTGCCCTCCTAAGCACTGAGGTTGCCGGAGAGATCCCAGGCCTGCCTCTCATTGGTCTGATTTGAGCCAGTGACTGTGACCCAAAGGATGGAATGTTCTGATTGGCTCTGCCTGGTCACATGTCTGTCTATTCTAAACCGGGTCACAGGTCCACCCCTAGAACATTGGGGCTCCATTCAAACCACACAGAGTAAATCGAAACAGGGTGGTTTCCCAGAAAGAAACAAGGAGCTCTTCCACGAACAGTGGGAAGATACACGGAGTCAGAGAGGAAATGCTCCAAAGTGATGTTCAAGCTCCTTCTCCCTCCCTGAAGTTCAGCTCAGCCTTCCCTTTGGTCTCCGTTACTATGGAAACTGCTTCTGAGTCAGAACTCATCCCTCCACCTGCTGACCACGCTGGGCTCCCAGCTGGATGAGTGTGCCGTGAGCCCAGAGCCTCCAGGAAAGGCAAGCAGCTCCCTTCCCTGGGGTGACATCAGTTTCCTTGCCGGCTTTCCACTGAGGGCTTTGTCCAGGAAGCCCTCATTCCTGGGCTCACGGTCCCCTTCCTCCATCTCAAAGTGGCCATGGCAGGTGCAGTCCCCGCCAGGCTTCCAGTCTCTTCTGCTTCTGCCTTGACATCTCTCTGGCTGACTCTCTTGCCTTGTTCTTCCACTGTTAAGGGTTCATGTGGTTGGGGCCCACGGGGATAGCCCAGAACAAGCTGCCCGTCTTTAGTCCCTAACCTTCACTGCATCTGCAGAGTTCCTTCTGGCGTGCTGTGTAACATGCTCACTCACAGGTCAACATGTGAAGTGGGGTGGATGGCTAGGGTTGGAGTGGACATTCGAGGGCATGGAATCCACCCCCTGACCTCCGCTCTTGACCTTTCCTGTGGTCATGGGAGCCTGCTGCTAACAGACCAGGTGTATTTCCCTCCTCTCTCCCAGAGGGGGCAGAAAACAGCCACCCTGGCTGGCAGTCTGGCTCCTCTGTGAGCTGCTTTCCACGTGGGTGTGAGTGAGGGGCAATGTGGCCTGCCACTTAGGACCATCAGGGTTGGAGTCCCAGCATGACACTCCCTAGCTCTCCAACTTTTAAGAATCCCTAACTTTGCAGCCTCCATTTCTTCTCCTGCTGTGTGGAGAGCCCCAGGCCTTCCTCTGTGTAACGCTCCCTTCTAGGCTGCGCGGGTACAGCGGAACCAGGGCTGACAAGACCCAAGGTGTTTACACTGTAGAGAGTCAGGACACGAGCACAGTGAAGAAGGTGATAAGGGATAATAAGCACCAGAACTATCAGCTGGGCTTGGGGATTGAGGAGAGCTGGTCAGAAACCATGCTCTGGAAAGGAAAGCTTTGCTGAGACACCTGAACAAGGGGAAGGAGCCAGCCATGGAGAGCCCGAGGGAGAGCATTACAGGTGGAAGACGCCAAGATGTGTAAAGGCCCCGAGGTCGAGCCCAGCACAGGCCATCTGTGTGAGGAGGGGACTCTGAAGGAGCCTCAGAGCACAGGAAGTCGCCCAGGAACCTTGCCTCCGATACATGACCAAGTTGCACGGGAACGCATATCTAACTTGAATTAGTTTTCTTGTGTTGTAAATGCCAAAAGAAGCCTGACCCTGGGTAGACGCAGAAACACAGCTCCAGCTCTTTACTGACGCTCCGAGAGGATTTATCAGTTTTCCACGTGAATTTCCAAGAAATGCTTTTTCTGCTCACTTTAGAGTTTTTTTGGTTTTGTTTTTGTTTTTAACTTCAGTAACAATGCAACACTAGTTTCTGCCCAGTAGATCTGTTAGATGTTTCTCTCTGAATTCATCGGTAGGTAGCTGGCTCAGGTGATCTGTTGCACATGTTATAGCCTTATAGTTTCTTTGCAGCGACCTTGCGCAGTAAACAGCTCTTAAAAAATGCAAAGGGCCAGCCCTAATCAGGCATCCGGGGTGTATTTTGTAATTTCATCCCACCTGGAGGGATGTCGTTTGGTGACACTACCCTTGGAGCTCTTTCTCTCTGGTAATTCTGTTTTAAAAATGCTTCTGTCCTGTTTTAGGTCGACCAGCACTCACTGTCATTTAGACCGATGACTTCGGAGATCACTTAATGAGAGAAAGGAAGAAGATAATGTATCACATACAATTATAATTTATAATCTGTAATTAGAGACTGAGATATTTTAATTATGCAGACGTGCGTGTTTTTTTTTTTTTTTTGATCCACACGGTCCAGCTACATAAGGCTTTTTGCAAATAATTATCCCACCTCCTTCTTTGCTCTCTTTACCTTTTATTCCCAGCACCAGAGCTGATTATCAGAATTTGTGTCTGTCATTCTGATTATGTGCTTGTCACAGAGGGTCGCAGACGTGTTGTTTCTGCACCCCCAACACAGGGCTGGCGGCTTGTTAGGGCTTATTAAATATTTGTTGAATTGATTTAAATTTGAAATACTAAATTAAAAATCTGCCACCAACCTGCAGGGTCCTTCACAGTGATTTTTTGTTCTTATCATGGCTATATACTTGCAGTCATACTTAATAAATTCATTGCAGCTTTCCCTCTAAATGGGAATAAAATCTTCTATACAGTCCTCGGGCTCCATTGGTTTAGCTTCTGCCTGCCCTCGGGCTTAGGGCGCCAGGATCAATGGTAGGAGCTGTTTCACTGGAGGAAAGAGTTTCACTGAGCCAGCAAAGTGACCATTTGAATTGCTTGAGCTCTGATTTAATGCTGATTTGAGTGCTGGAAATTTGGCTTGGACATAAAGTAGAAAGGCCAATTTCTTTCTCTGTAGATTTGAGAAGGTTTTGATTTTGAACAGATGAGTCATGGCAGATGGCGAGGAAACTCAAACTCAGGAACTTCTCTAAAACCTCACCATCCTCTCTGACCTCCTCTCGCAGCCTCCTGGACCCTCTGGGGCTCCGTGAATCACCAGGCTTGTTCCTGTCTCATGACGGTTTCTGATTCTTCTTCCCTCTGCCCGAATGCTGATTCCGTGGATCTCTGCAGAGCTGGTTTCTCCTCCTCAGAGAGGTCCAAGCCCCAGCATCCCCTCTTTCTAAAGAGCCTTCTCTTCCATCCCAAGGAGATCCCATCTGAAACAGGCTCTCCCATGACCCAGCTTCATTTTCTTCCCTGCATTCATCACTCCCTGGGGTGGTTTGATTTCTTGCTTATTTAGCATCGGGGATGCCCACTAGAATGTGAGCTTTGTGCAGGCAGGGACGGTGCCGGAATTCCTCACCTTTACCAAAGGCTAAGAACAGGGTTTAATATATAAATATCTGTGGGACAAACACCCCTTCAGCTTTGTGATAGAAAGTAGTAATGCGCGATTTGACAAATCCTGCTGCATTTGAGGCGCTGCAAGTCAGAACCCCCATTCCTTATCCCACCTGCAGGACTCCCGTTTTTCATACTTATTCATCATTCATGTGATGATTTCAGGAGGGAAGGTGTTAGCTGTGGGATGGACCGATTTGTTAGTGCCTCTCTTAGCAGGTAGATGACATGGGAGATCTTGCTGTGGACGTAGATCTCCTTGTTAGGGACTTTCCTTTAGGACCAATGCAGAAGAAATGCTTAGCAAGGGAAGACTCGTAACTCCTGGGAGTTCATCTCTCTGGACTGTCTTCTTCCTCAAACTCTGAAATCCCAGGATCCTTCAGTCCAACAGGGAAGATGACGCAGATTAACATATGAGCCTGAGACCTAGTTCAGCCAAACCATCGCCATGGTGGCTGAGGGCTGGGGACTGGTCCATGGATTCTCTTCCATGACTTGAAAACCATCTTCTGGTTCCACTCACCAGGGCTTAGATTTTGGACCTAACACGATTTCTTTGGCCCTCAGTTTCTACATCTTCCTATACCGAGGGTTGGTGGAACCAATTTAGAGACACCAAAAACAGGCCACTTGCTTCTTTTGGTAGAGTTCTGAGGGGGCTGGATGAAGGGTACGTGGTAGAAGGTGTGACGTGAACCCGAGCTAAGCAGAGCCTCTTGTGAACAGCTTTCCAACCCCTGGACATCAGAGTGCTGATAACTGGCCCGTTACACACAGAGGAGGCTGTTCACCTGCAAAATGCTGTGGTTCTCAGGGTAGGTTCCAGGGACCCCTGGGGTTCCTAACACTCCAATCCTCACCATCACCATCAGCAGCAGCATGTTTTCATTAGCTTTTCCACTTTCATTCTTCATGTGCATGCAGCGGGATTTCCCGGAAGCTGCATGGTGTGGGGTGTTGCAATAGATTGAATGCAGAAACTGATGTGAAAGTCCAGTTGTCTTAAGTCAGACATTCAGAGATTTGCAAAAATGCAAAACTGTGTCCCTCCTCTCACAGATTTTTTTAAATAGTTATTTTTCATAAATATGTCATTTATGTTGGCATCTCATGGGCTTATTTTTGTTACTTTTTAATGAGTTCTTTTTTAATTGTCAAAAAATATCTTAAATAACTTTTTAAACTTTAATTCCAGTGAGACACACAGGAATTCTCCACTATTTGGCTTATTTTTAGGGTTTGTGTGATGCACACCTGAGTTCAGCTCATCTCGAAATAGGTTTTTTCCTTCCTTGTCTAGAAACAGAGAGCAGGTGGTCCTAAAGGTCACAGTAAATTAAGAGTGCTTTGTGATTTGTCAGTTCAGTGAATCTGAGCTGTTTCTTCCCAGGGTTCAACCTGAAGGTGGAACAGAGGTAGCCTCTGTCATTAAGGAAGTTCTGTGAGGTAGTCTTATAAGGCTTCCTAGAGCAGCCTTTCCTCCAGACCCACCTGTCCCCTTCCTCTGGCCCAGTCTTACCTCGTTTTGCAGTGGTTTCAGGTTTGAAAGGGTCAACTTGTATACCTTCGTGCTCACTAGTCAGTTATAATTCTGTGCTGGAATGGAGGGAAAAAGGAGAACATTTGTGGCTTAATGAGAAATGAGATTGTGCAGATATTCCTAATGCTACTGACAGCGTCAATTCCATAACTCAATTTTGGTGGTTTCCGTTAGAGGGAAGAACAGCCATAGGAGTTAGATTCCATTTTACAGTGCAGCCAGGCTGGCTTGCACAGCTGAAGTCATAGGATCAGATAAAGCATTTCCATCACGGAGCTGGCTAATAAAGCCCCTAATAGGATTTGCTGACCGTAAGATCCACGGACCAGGGAGCAGCAGCAAGATTCTATTTATTTGTCATTTGCATGTAAATTTCATATGTAATGGATATTGTGTCAGAAATTTTAGTGCAATTAGATAGAACAGAATACAGTATAATATTTGAGCTCAGATATAAAAAAAGACAGCCTGTTTGTATATGCGCATGGGAAAACTCCAGCTCATTCTTGATTTCTTTAAGAAATTCAATGGCAGATCCTGACTCTGTGATCAGAGCCGTTAAGCTTGGCTGGCTAAAAATACAGCAGTCACTCCAAGGCTGGGAGGTGGGGAATGAACTCGGTGGAGAGAAAACATCCAAGTCTTGCCTTATTAATAGCTCTTAGAATGCAATGTCAATGTGTACTTTACCAGCGACGCCTCCAACAACTATAAAAAGCACTCTCTGTGGCTGAAGGACAGATATTTTCGGAGTTAATTATAGCTAGTCATAGATTAAAGAAACATTGTTCTTTGCTTTTTTTAATTCCAAAGGAAATGAACTGACACAATGAAATCAAAAGATCAGGATTCAAGTATGTGGCTGTCAATAGGTTACATAACTAGTTACATAATTAGTATTGGGACGAAGGAGGGGCGAGCAGCTCCTTTAAAAACTTTCATCACACTCTGTGCCCTTTGTTGGTAACAACTATGTGTTTGTTGTGGGTGAACTACTCGTGGTAATGTTGGAGGAAGAGATGAGCGAGATCCTCCCTTTTAGTGAGACCAGCGTAAAAATTAAAACACCTTCTTTGTAACTGTGTGTTTAAATCTCTTCCTTCTCCCTCCACCAGTTATCGGATTGTGGATTGCCTTAGAATCAGCTTCAGTGAGTGGAACAGATATCTGATCTCCTGAGTGTAAGAGATACCCGATCTTCTTTTTAATTTTGGATGACGAGATCTCAGGCTGTTGAGGTATTTCCACCCAATACCTACTACTACTGTCTGTTAGAAATGCTTCCACTGCAAGGAGCAGAGAACTCTGGTAACTGAACCCACTTGAGACAGCGCTTTGCTTTGCTCACTCAGCAAGACGTCTGGGTCTCAGCAGCTGTTGGCGTCCGCTTGGCTTTTCGGAAGCATTAGGCCCGCACGCCATGTGACTGGCTCTGACTTTCCCTCACGGCCACAGGGTGGTTGCCTAATTCCAAGCATCACAGCCATATTCGAGGCAGGACATAGTGTGGAAGGAGCCAAAAACCAGGGATGCTTGTCTCTTTTATCAGGACCATCAAGCAATTCCAGAAGCCCCCAGCCCCTCCCTGATTCTGTCTCATTGCTGAGGGCTGTTTCACACTGGGTACCTGGGAAAATGAGTATTTACTTCCCCACCTGCTTCTGGGGCTCACTCACTGGATAACCCAGCAAACCCTGATTGGCCACAGAGCTCCTCCTGCACGGCAGTGTTAAGGGCTTGGAACTGCAGTCAATGACCATGACAAGCACGGTCCTCAGTGTTAGAGGAATCACAGCGTCTTGAGGGAAGGGGTATTAAATAGTCAATTAAGAGATGAGGTGCAGAACTACCGTTCGCTATTAAGTGCTTGCTGGCACAAGAAAGGGGGACCAGAGCTGTGTGGACCGTGGAAGGCTTCCTGGACTGACTGTTACAGGATGAACCCAAGTGAATGGAGTAAAGAGAATGAAATGACCATTTTCAGAAGGAGAGTGTGGACAGAGAGAACCGTGTGGCCAGTGGGGGCCGGGCCCAAGTGCAGCAAGGAGGAGCTCCTGTTCCCACAGTTCAGAACGTCACTGTGGTCCCAGAGCACCTGCCCGGGCCACTGTGTGTGCCGGGTTTGAATTGTCATTTTGGGGCCCACGAATCACCTTTGCTGGCTCTTCTCTTCTTCTGTTGATAACTGTCAACACTTGATGTGTGGAGGGTTGGATCCTGCTGGATCCTCATGGCTTATAGCTTTGCTTGGACGCGGGGAGTTCTCCACTCTCCCCTGGGCATGTCTTGGGAAATTGTGAAAGGTAGGAGAGTCACATCGCTGTTGTTTCCCCCCGTTCATGTCCGACAGCTGGCTGGAGTCTGCCCATGAAGGCATCGAAGACAGACACCACATGATCTCGCTCGTATATGGAATTTAAGAAGCAAAACCGATGAACGTAGGGCAGGGAAAGGAAAAATAAAACAAGATGAAAACAGAGAAGGAGGCAAACCATAAGAGACTCTTAATCATAGGAAACAAACTGAGGATTGCTGGAGGGGAAGGGGGTTGGGGGACTGGGTGCCTGGGTGCTGGGCGTGAAGGAAGGGACATGATGTAATGAGCACTGGGTGTCATAAGCCATGGATGAATTGCCAAATTCTACCCCTGAAGCTAGTAATACACTCTATGTTAACTATATTGAATTTAAACAAAAAAACTTTAGAGAAGATACTGATGTGATTGTTCCTTCCCACGGACCAGTGTCTTAGCCATGGGTTCAGCAATGGATATTTTCTTACCCCGGAGACTTTCCCATCATTATGTCATTTCATACTTGAGGGGTCGCTCAGCAAACACGTGGACAAGGAATATCTTGCAGAAGTGTAGAGAGAGTGTGAGACGTGGAGTCGGTGTATCTGTGTGTAGGGAGGTCACGGACAGGTTTCATGCAGTTCTGGTTTATTTTATTTTGTGTGGCAACTGCTGGGAATACCGCCAAGCCTAAACTATTTTTTCCTAATGCCAGCTCATCAGGATAGTGAACTTTATTAGATTTCTGAGAAGTAGACTGTCTGGGATTAAATGGCATATTTCGGTCACTACATCTGTGTACTTTAACCAGTACATTTTCAGTAACTAACTTCCGGAGAATGTCTATTACTGTTCAAAGGTGAACTCTTCTACCTTCCCCTTGCTAAAGCAGGGTACGACCTTCTTCTTCCCTGGTCATTACCACCATCCAATTTCCTTCTGTGGGGACATTTCAGATGCGTTTCCTTCTCTGGCAAACGGGGATCGTAATGTCATCTCTACCATGGAGACTTGGGGAGGATTGAATGAGAAGGGAGATGTAGAATGTTTAGAACAGTGCTTCACATGTAAAAAGTACTCAATGAAATCTAGTGCTTTTATTTTCAAGTGGGATCAGGGTGCCATTATACACGGAAGGCACTGCGGAGGTCAGAGTCATGCTGACTTGGCTGGGGGCAAAGTCCATAGTCGTTGGCCATGATGACTGCTTTCCATCTATTGGGTAGTCAAGTAGAGGGTCCTCATGGACAGTTTAACACATCATTCTTTGTTTTCTTTTTTTAAAATTTTATTTAGGTATATGACAGAGAGAGACACATCAAGAGAGGGAACACAAGCAGGGGGAGTGGGAGAGGGAGAAGCAGGCTTCCCACTGAGCAGGGAGCCCTATGCGGGGCTCAATCCCAGGGCTCTGGGATCATGACCTGAGTCAAAGGCAGACGCCTAATGACAGAGCCACCCAGACGCCCCTACTCTTTTTATTTTTCTTCTCTTTAGCTTTCATCACTCAGTTTTTTATCTGCTGTACTCATGGCAAGGTGAGCCTTGGAAAATGAACAGTGATCAAAACAGACACCTTCTAGAAAGAACCTTCTGTTTGATCAAGAGTACATCTTCCTATTTTCGGGTGCCTTATGTACAGTAGCAGATGGGAAGTAAGACCCTGTTGAGAGCTGGAAGAATGAAAACCTCAGCAGAATCAGAATAGCATTTCCAATACCAGATATCTCAGACTTCTGCTTGTCATGCTTCTTCCCATCATCCCTTTCCTGAGGTTCATGGGAAGAGGCTTGGCTCGGCTAATGAGTCACCAGATAAAACACAAAGGCTCCAGACACTTTTTGCACTCCAGTTATAAGTATAAAGGAGAAAGATCGAACCACTCAGGGAGGGACGGTTTTTGCTCATGAGTTGGAAAAAGGGTGGTGGGGGTCAGTCTCTGCCTTGGCCCTTGTCACCATTACCAGGGAGCCAGAGGACTCTGAAATGGTCCCTTGATGGTCTTTGGTCGAGTCTAGAGAATGCAGTCATCCCCAGCAGCAGGATGCTGCCTGCCCCTGGTCCAGCTAAGAGGGACTCCTGTCTGGGCTCTGGGCCTGCTCAGCATCCTCTCTCCATCACGGGCAAGCTCAAGACTCCCTGGACATCCTAGTGCTCAAGGACCAGGGGCGGGCCCTAGACAACACAAGGGTTGATGGAATTCACAGGCCAAAGTCACCAGTGGGGCACTGGACCGTCAGGCTTGAGACCTCTCCTCACCTGTGGCCTGGACGATGGTGGAGCCCCATGCCCCATGCCCTTGACTTGCTTAGACAACACAGACATGAACTTGTTTGATTTTTGCACGGGTGCGTTATTGGTGATGAAGTCATGCTGACTTACTGTGGGTTGAGGGAGATGTCCTGTGGCAGAGTGCTAATAATGAAAAAATAATCATAAATTTAAAAATAACAATAAAAATCAGCAATGTGAAGATTGTTTCCAGAACAGGGGAAGAAGCGAGAGGGCAGCTGGGTGTCTTTTCCAAATGGTAGGGATATCTGACTTCTTGGAGTCTTTTTCAGGAAGTGAGCATTGAATGCCTTACACCAAGGAATAGTGGGGTTGTGTCTAGTTCTCCTGAGGGCGGCGTGCCCCATCCTTCCCTTCTACCTGTGTGCTCAGGGCCGCCCCTTCCTCCTCGGTCCCCTGGGCTTCCCCAGCCCCCAGCCGTGCATGCTCCCTCCACCTCATGGGGACTCCTCCCCGCCTCCAGGTGAACAGCAGGCTGAGCAGATCCCATCCACACCTGCCCAGACACACCTGCCTCACCTCGGGGCAGACAGCGATCTGGCTCCCAGCGCACTGATGAAACAGAAAACTAACGTCCTTGGCAAAACACTGGGGCTCCTGCTTCAGGGAACTTGTAAAAGCAAGAGTGGTTTAGTTTTCCAAGGCCAAGTCATTCACTGCTCCCCTCCCCATCTCCCCCAGAGGAGAAGGGACATGGCAATATTGCTTCTCACCAGCAACCAGCTCTCATCTAAAAGCACCTTTTTAGAAACAGAACGATTTTCTAGATAATTTATCCAATTAGCATCATGAAGGCAGTCGCTGGAGTAGAGAAAATGGCAGTGAACATCAACTGTGAAGACCAGTGGGAAGTCCCGGGGGAAACAGAAGATAGCAGCATTTAGACACCGTCACCCACACGGACCACCACACCGTCACCCTGAGGCAGGTGAGCGCCAGGTCCTCATGCAGGAGGAGACGCCCACAGGGCCCGCCAGCAGAGTACGAGCTGGTGCGCACTTGTGAAATGGTGCCTTCAACTCAACAGGTAACGGGTTCCCCGCTCATCAGTCCTGCTCAGTCCCTGGGCTTCCCGATGGCTCCATGACAGGGCTGGGCTGCTAGGGTAGGCTTTTGTCCTTCCTGCCTTTTATCCACAAATGACCTAATGCTCTTGAAGGTGGCAGAAGTGACTTGAACTCATGTTTGTTGTCAAGAAGATTTTGCTAATGTTTTTCAAATTTATGATTACTGTGATTATGTTTTTCAGTACAGATTTGAAGACCGGAATGGAGAAAACTGAAATGATTAATGAAACAGGGGTGAGATGTATATGTCACGTGCAAAGCAGGGGTGGGGCGCTAGCCTTGCAGTAATTGGCCCTTTGTGCTGAGACGTGTCTATGTCGCAGGTGGAATGCCAGGCATTGGACCTTTGCTAAGATCGAAAGTATCTCAGGCCTTCAGAATGGTAAGTCAGATGAGCTTTGCATTTCTAGTTTGTGTGCTTTCTTCTCTCTCTCAAACATCATTCTTGGAGTTTATGGGGGTCAATTCTGGGTTAAACTCAGAAGCAGAAAAAAGTCATTGGAGCTTTGCCTCATAGTATTCAACAGGCAAGATAAGTTGTTACCTTTGTCGTGAAAGCCATCCACGGAATCC